>NC_134496.1:44073636-44766136 GCF_040206685.1 Ascaphus truei
GGAGCGGAGGGTGCGGGGGGGCTGGATCGCGCGCTTGTTTTGGGCTTCCCCCTCCGTCCCACGTGGGGAGCGGAGGGGGGAGGGTGTGGGGGCTGGATCGCGCGCGGGGCTTGGTTTGGGCTTCCCCCTCCGTCCCACGTGGGGAGTGGGGGGGAGGGATGCGGGGGATTCTGGGTTGCTGGGGGGAACAGGCAGCGCAAATGGCAGGACACTCTGCTTGCCCTGTGCACGCGCGCCGGGACCACAGGATTTGCCGCCATTTTTTTTAACTTTTTTTTTAACCCAATCAGGGAGGGGGATTATTTATTTATTTATTTAAAAAAAAAAAAAAATTGCCACGAGCAGGGGAATTCATTGAGCTGCAGCACGGGTCGCCAGCTGCCTAAATCCACTCGCAACGGGCGACAGGTTATCATTATTTGTCGAGCACTGTATATATATATATATGTACAGTAGGTACCTGCATTAACGGGTATGCCTTGACGTGGCATGCAGGGTTACAAATGCTTTTGCCAAAGGGTTTAACAAAATAACTCTTATTCATGACATTATTATTTAATCTCAGCCTAATTGGTAGGAGCGCAGGAATCGTTCTTTTTGTACTTTGCTATATACCACATGAAAAAAATAATCAATCTTTATAAAACATACAAATAAAATAGAAGCCCACTAATAATTTGTCATGGCTTCAGGAAGGCCCCTGTCGGACAATCCTGGACAAACTTTGACTAATATCCTGCGTTTCTAGAGTGGATTTACTAAACCTCTACCAGTGGCATAAGGCAAAATGCAAAATAAACATATGACCTGCTGAATTAATTTCCAGGGTGGTTTATATTAATTCTGGAGTCACTCTGCATTAAGGAGATGAAACAGTTCCTGCTTACATCCTGCTCTTGCAAGTCACAATAGTAAAACCAGTTGAACAGATGAGATTCTGCCGGCGTCCTGTGATTGTTCTGTCTTCCCCATAACCGCCAAGGCGCTAAAAATATCAAAACTGCAGCAAACGTATCATTGGAACTGGGCTGCAAACTAGGGCGGACATGGCTTGGCTCTGCAGCTGCATTCTTGGGAAGTTAGAACATTTTTTTTTTTTCCAATCTTACTTTTTGTTTTATTACCTTAAAGCAGAAATCCCCCGAGAATCCTATATGAGATTAACTTGCATGATCCTTACCTTTAAAAAAAAAAAAAATTCCTGCGTTTAAAAGACAGGATTTCTCTGGTTTCTGAGGTTGCAATGGTAACCTACAGACTGCAATGGGCCCTGGGGAGAGCTTCATTTTAACTTCACGGGCACTTAATATTTCAAACACTTATCTCCTGAAGGAAGCATCAGAATTAAAAATAGAAACCGCTTTGGAAAGGTCAAGAGAATACCTCTTAAAGGAGGGGTGCGCAAACTTTTCTGTCTGCTCTCCCCCCCACCTGTTCGCGCCTCCCCCCTTTACCTGGTGTCCGGCATCTTCTGACATCCAGTGACCCCGCGGCATGATTTGACGCTGTGTTACCATGGTGACGAGTCGCTGGAAGTCGCCGGAGACCTGGTAAGGGAAGATACAGAGGCCTCGCGGGCGCTCCCCGGCATTTAATTGCCTTGGGGAAGAGCGCGGGGCCTCTGTAACCGCCGACCCCCCCCCCAGAAAATCTCGCGCCCCCCCAGTTTGCGCACCCCTGTCTTAAAGGAAGTAAAAAAAATATGTAGCTCAGCACGGACTGCTGCGATAACCATTCTTATAATCTACTATCTGGTTCCCAAAACCCTCCCGAGTAAATATTCGAAATCTTCCTAAATATCCAGTGTAGCATCGGCGGCATATAAGACTTGTTGGGTTATCCAAGCCAGTAGTAATACTACTGCTGTCAAAAAGCCATAACCAATCGGAGTGTCTCCAGGATTCATAAACCTGTCTCTGTCTTCATCTATCACTCCTAAAGGTAACTGATATCGTCCCAGTTCAGCTTCCCCCCCACACCTGTCATGTCATTACGTTGCATACCAGATAATGACCGACACTAGAAACTAAGGCCTCGTTCAGGGTGCTGGCTTCGGAGGGAGGGCGTGCTGACGTGCTTGCTGCAGTGAGAAACAAAGTATTCAATTTGAATACTTGTTTTCAAGGTAGCTACTGCCCTGCCTCCGAAGCCAGGCGTTGCCGCTGACGACAGCTCAGTAAACGAAAATTTCGTTTCTTGGAGCTGAAGCCGCGTCACAGGGACCAAGGCAGCCAATGAAATCATTCTTCAGAATGATTTCATGGCTGCAGCTTGGATACTTTAACCCTGCAGCCTGTAGCCCCGCCCCCTCCCCAACGCTGAAAAGGCAGCTGGGGGATAATCACATGTCGCCAGCAAACTCCCAGCACTGCCTCCCGCACGCCCCCCCTCCGAGTCCTCAGCTGCCTCCCTGAACGAGCCCTAAAAGACACATTCAGAATATAATTTTCGTTATATGTTACTATAGCCTGGCCTTCGGCAGCTATAGCTAATTCTGGGCCTTTCCTCTGTCAGTCCTGTTAGAACAGGCAGTGGAAAGGTTAATTCCTCCAGTTGGTCTGTTTTGCATTTCAGCTCTGAGTATGTAGCAATATTCAGGGGCAGACCTAAGCAACATTTGAATGTGTTAATCCAAAGGGTGGATATGGGTTGGAACACCCCCTGATGTGTGTGTGAGCCAATCGGTATCCAGCTTTGAGTTGTAATGATTCAAAGCTAGAGACACTCCCTGAGGATATTCAAATTGAGACATATTCCCAAATTCAGTTAGTGATCAGGAGTCTTCAGAGAGATAGCAAGCCAAGAAGAGTTCTCTCCCTCCTGCCCCTCCTGCCCCCCCTGGGTGAGGAGGGAGGGGAAGTTAAGCTGCCATGAGCAGAAATGCAGAGAGCCAGATCAGGCCTATGATGTTCTGCTGTATGCTGTGTATGCTGCTCTGAATAAAGAACCACAGAAAGAAGCTGCTGTGTGTGTGTATCACTGTTCCTGGTGTGAGGAGAATGGAGTGTCAGTGGGGGTCTCTCCTCTGGAGACCCCAGGGGATCCCTACTGGCTGGAGGCACTGCACCACCCAGAGAGAGCAAGGTACCCTGTCCCACACCACCTCCTGTCCCTGTCCTGGTTCTCCCCACAACACCGCGGAGCCCTCAGCCCTCCTGTTTACCAGCAGGTCACAGCACCCAGACCACTCAGAGTGACCAGAAGGAGTGTACCCCCCAATCTCATGTCGGGTGGGGTACCATAGAAGGGTTACAATTGGAGGCGCTGCTGAGAGATATGAGGACTGCTCCCCAGGACAGGACAGGTTTTTCAACGGGACAGGTTTTCAACGACAGAGGACCATGCAGCAGTTTCAAAGACTTTGTATGCAGCACAGAACAGCAGCCATAGACTCTGCCGTGAGGGAACCCCTCCTTGAAGCTCCCCCAGGGAGGGGGTTACCCTAATGAAGAAGACCTTGCTGTGGGACTATTCCTGGTGGCTATGCACCAGGGAGCGTACGTCTTTACATGCACTTCAAGGGGACAGAGGCTGCTCTATGATTGCATAGGGACCTTTGTGCACCCATCTACATTACCAAGAATAAAATAGGGGCCGGTTCCTGAGGCTTCACCAGGGAGCTGGCTGCCTATTAATGGCACTGCAGCAGGGGCGACTGACCTGAGGCGTCCCCAGGGAAGTGTGGCCACCCTCCTGTACCCACAGCGGAGAGTGAGGGGGACAGGGAACTCTGGGGATTACGCCTATGACCCCTGTGCACCCCATCTAAGAAGAAAAGGGAGGCAGGTCCCTGAGGCTTCACCAGGGAGCTGGCGGTCCCTTAATGGCACTGCAGTTGGGGCGACTGACCTGAGGCGTCCCCAGGGAAGTGTGGCCACCCTTCTGCATCCCACGACGAAGAGAGAGGTAAGGGGGCAGGGACTACATGGAGAATGTCTGTAGGTCCCTGTGCACCCAGCAGTAAGAGTTACTGCCGTCCCTGTGCGAGGCGTTCCCTGATGCTACCCCAGGGTGCGTGATACTCAAAGATTTCAGGGACAGAAATGTATTTGTGGCTCCTGAATGCAAACGGAGACCCCACTGTGCTGGACTATGTTCAATCTGGCGTTTCCTGCTCCTACAGGGATGTCATGTATTTTGTGCTCTCAAAATGGCGGCTCCAGCTCCTCTGGGGGCCGCATGGACTCTCTTTGTGCTCAAAATGGCGTTTCCCGCCTTACCAGGGAAGCCATGTGTTGTTCTGCAAGGATTTCTGCATTTTGCAAGCTTGTGCTGCTCTTCAGCTTGCAAGAAAGTGCGGGAACTGTTCAAACACCTCCCACTTTGCTTGTTCTGGATTGGACTATCCTATCTACCAGGGGGAGGAGCTAAGTGTGTTCCACGGAGCAACAGGAAGTGAGGGGCCAGATGCACTTCCACTTCAAACACTGGTGGTTGTGTCTGCCAGGCTGCCTTGCTTGCTCCACTATGAGAGACTGGGCCTGTGTGCTGAGAAGCCTGTCAGCAGCACAGAGGCTGATGACATCATTGAGGTCTCTACCTTTACCTCCACCGTACCCGAGTATGCTGTGGAGCTGTCAGTTCCAGTAACTGTTGCTGGTGCCTTCCATCTGATCCACGCTGCCAGCGTGGGTGCTACACCACAGAGGTATCGGCCGATGCCTCCCACGTACTCAATGCAGCTGGGAACTGCCCTGCTACTCATGGCGGTGAGCTGTGTATCCTGTCTACAGACCCCCGCTGGGATCAAGCCCAGAAAGCTGCGGAGCTGTATCTGCGGCGTAAGCAGGAGAAGTGCCGGCCGGCACCACCCCTGATGACTGCATCGACTACCATTGCTACTCCACCACTGGGAGCTAACATGGCCGCTGAGTCGCCCGGCCGGGTGAGCTCCAGAGAGATCCAGGCCGCTCCGGTGAGTATTACCCTTCCGGTTGATCCTTTCCTCCTGACTTGCAGGGAGTGGAAGAAGTCCCGGGAGGCCCTTCAGGCCCAGGCGCTGGCTGAAGCCCGCTGCTGTAAGAGCATAGGGAGGGGCAAATTGAACTTGACCCAGGACTGTGCCATTGCTCCTTCCGGGGAGAGTGCCCTGAACGTGCCCCTAGAGACTTTGGTGCTGGCCCCTTGTCACCGGAGGCCCCAGTCCCTGAGTCATCTGCCCCGCATTCCCCATCCAACACCAGTCCCAAGGTGCGACCCTTGACCCCCAGGCCCTCTTCACCTGGAAGCCCCGTGGCTCCCTATGGACAATATGATTTTATGTCTGTTATGCAATTGGAAGGGTCTGTGCATTGGGGGGATTGTGATGATGAGGGGATAAGTTCAATGCAATTTGAAAATGTTTTGTCTCCTGTCATAGAGGAGGCAGAAGGGACCCCTGTATGGGTAGGTCCTATATTCTGGGTGCTGCCAGGTACTGCTACTGACAGAAGCTTGGTGAAATTTAGTAGAGCAGCCCGAGTAATAGTTCATAGGTTCAAAAAGATGGGCTATGAGTTCCCATATCTACCTAATGATACTGGGAGAATGATCAGGAAGCCTGCTCATTACTATTAATGTGTTCTATTACTGCTGTAGTAGAAATGGTTCTGTTTAGTTAGTCACTGTATTGCCATGTATCTGTGTCCATGCAGTAGTGAGTATGTCAGTTCTGTCAAGCTGGAGTGCATAGGAGTTATTGCATTTCAGCTCATGTAATTTACAGGTGTTGCTCAGCAAGGTAAGGGTTATACCTGCTGCAGTCCAAGCCGGGACGGTTGGAGTTTTACCAGAGGGAGTATATAGCCTGGCCTTCGGCAGCTATAGCTAATTCTGGGCCTTTCCTCTGTCAGTCCTGTTAGAACAGGCAGTGGAAAGGTTAATTCCTCCAGTTGGTCTGTTTTGCATTTCAGCTCTGAGTATGTAGCAATATTCAGGGGCAGACCTAAGCAACATTTGAATGTGTTAATCCAAAGGGTGGATATGGGTTGGAACACCCCCTGATGTGTGTGTGAGCCAATCGGTATCCAGCTTTGAGTTGTAATGATTCAAAGCTAGAGACACTCCCTGAGGATATTCAAATTGAGACATATTCCCAAATTCAGTTAGTGATCAGGAGTCTTCAGAGAGATAGCAAGCCAAGAAGAGTTCTCTCCCTCCTGCCCCTCCTGCCCCCCCTGGGTGAGGAGGGAGGGGAAGTTAAGCTGCCATGAGCAGAAATGCAGAGAGCCAGATCAGGCCTATGATGTTCTGCTGTATGCTGTGTATGCTGCTCTGAATAAAGAACCACAGAAAGAAGCTGCTGTGTGTGTGTATCACTGTTCCTGGTGTGAGGAGAATGGAGTGTCAGTGGGGGTCTCTCCTCTGGAGACCCCAGGGGATCCCTACTGGCTGGAGGCACTGCACCACCCAGAGAGAGCAAGGTACCCTGTCCCACACCACCTCCTGTCCCTGTCCTGGTTCTCCCCACAACACCGCGGAGCCCTCAGCCCTCCTGTTTACCAGCAGGTCACAGCACCCAGACCACTCAGAGTGACCAGAAGGAGTGTACCCCCCAATCTCATGTCGGGTGGGGTACCATAGAAGGGTTACATTACTAAAGCAGCAAGATTGGGATGTAACAGTATTACATATTACACTGTATAGGATTGTACGATTTGGTGGGCCTGCTTTTTAAAAAAAAATTTTTTTAACCTATGTACAGTGTGTATACGTGTATATGTGTGTGTGTATATATATATGTCTCCCCGTTGTCAGACACTTTAAAGAACAGAGATATTCCTTGGCCACGCTCAGATGCATGCCTACCTTTCAGGTCCCTGTACCCACACGGGGTGGTGACAGGGGCAAAATCTTGTTACAACAGGAGGCCAGACTCATTTATGAATTACGTACATTGTCACCTGGTGGCCTAAATGAGCAGTTAAAATTGGGGTGTTTTCTTTGATTGCTCTTTATTGCTTGATTTGTATGTGTGTGTTTTTAGGATCATCTTTATTTATTGTTTTTTTACCATCTGTGATTTCAAATGTTTACCATAGCTTCACTTCCCTTGTTTTCTATGTATGAAGATGCATTTGCACGCTTTTGATTTGTCCCTCCCTACCATACGTACCCCTGTTCTGGCTTTTAATAGCTAGCAGTTTTATTATCAGTCATGGCTACATATTTATGCTTCCTGACGGTGCTGGCGATTGCGGTGTTGTCCCTGATGTTTATAATGACTAGTGCGCATGCGCAAGCTGTTCGCTGGCGTCTGAGGTTGCCAGGGTTACTAGAGACGCTGTCTGTGTCCTGATTCAGCACGCAGCTGCGTTTCCTTCATTGGCTCCCCGGCTTACAGCATTTGTTGGTGCGCATGCGCAATGGGTGATGCGCTGTGGACACCGGCATTAGTCGCAAGGTTATGACATCAGAACGGGCTGTTCTGATTGCAGCATTGAATTCCCTCCGGTTGCAGGTCTGGAGGGAATGACTCCTGTACAGGTATTGGTTAGTGCTATGGGACAGTCAGGTGAGGTGCATCTTGATACTGATTGGGTGATGGTGATTGGTGTATTTTGTGTGTGGTGCACTCTGGGTGGGGGTATATATGTGGGTCACTCACACTTGGTGTTTGCACGGCCCTGAGGAAGGTCTCCCTGTGGGACCGAAACGTTGGCTTTCGTGTAACTGTTACGTGTAACGTGTAACCTTGCTGTATGCTGTCTCCTTTACCGGTTCTTGGACTGGTAATTATGATATATATAGCTTTAAAAGTGAGGAGGAGAATTGAGTGTAAGATGCGGGATTTGATAGGAAGCCAGGAGTGGGATTTCAGGAGGGGAGACGCTGAGACAGATTTAGGAAAGAGAGAGTGATTCTGGCAGCAACGTTAAGGATAGGTTGTAGGGGAGACAGGTGAGAGGCAGGAAAGCCGGACAGCAGGAGGTTACAGTAATCGAGACTGGAGAGAATGAGGGCCTGAGTCAGAGTTTTAGCAGTCAAGTAACAGAGGAAAGGACGTATCTATGTAATATTACAGAGGGAAGGGCGTACACAATGTGGTGTATCGTGATCTTAATTATGTCCTGGATCAAACGCCACAATACAACTAGTCAAGCGTGAATCTATTTCTTTTTTCTGAATTTACATTGGAGGTTACATATCACATTCTCCTGCCTGCAAAAGTGGGAAATAGGTTTTTTTTATTGCAGAAAAACACTTTATAGCCTTCCATTGGAAATGTAATTTGCACCACTTCTTTGTTTTTCAGCTGGGAGATCTTCATACTTAGGGGATATTGTGTGTAAAAGCCATATTTTCTCTGTTACAGAAAGAGGATCTCCAAGTCTACGAAAAGTATTGCCAAAATAAACCCAAGTCCGAAGCACTGTGGAGACAATGTGGAGAGAGCCTTTTTTTCCAGGTAAAGCCCACTCATTTTTATTCCGGTGACAAGTCTCCACTCTCACATTGCTGCAAACGCTGTAAAGGTTGTATCTTCCCATTGCTTAATCCAAGCCATTTTTTTAATGCAGTAAATGTATTCGCTCACATAATGAATTGTTTATTTTATTAAGAATCAGGATAAAAGTTTCTGACCCAGTTGGAATCAGAACTTGAGGATGGTACCGTGTTAGTCTGTAGTGTAGAAAGCTTTGTAATAGAAAAAGAATAAACATAAGGAAAAAGTGATCTCTTTATTGGCTAAGTCAGGGGTGCTCAACTCCAGTCCTCAAGACCCCTCCCCAACAGGTCAGGTTTTCAAGATATCCCTGCTTCAGCGCAGGTAGCTCAATCAGTCCCTGCTTCAGCACAGGTGACTCACTTAATCAGTGACTCAGTCCTTGATTGAGCCACCTGTGCCGAAGCAGGTATACCCTGAAAATCTGACCTGCTGCTCTAGTGGGGTTATTCATTATACTACGATAGTGCTGATCGGGTTATTGTTGCATACCTTTGACTTCAATGGGTTATTCTTTAAGCTGTTGTAACCCCCCCTGTCCGGATTCCTAGGGAGCTTACATTGGTGTAGTTGTGTGTTTAACATCATCATAGATTTACCTTGTCTCAGGGTGCTGGATGTGGTCAGCTGGGAGATGGAAAAGATGGACGCCAGGAGTTTTTATAGTGCAGCCTATCATCCACTGCTTACTATTAACTCCTTAGATTACATTAATAACCAATGCAAGGAGGGGGGTTACACTGCGATAGTGCCGATCAGGGCACAATCACGTGGAAACTTCCACCAAAGTAAATGTGAGTTTCTGAGCGATAGTGGCCAGCTCTGCACTATCACAGTTTAATTAATCAACCCCTAAGACAGGAGTTCTCAACTCCAGTCATCAAGACCCCCTAACAGGTCAGGTTTTTCCCAGCTTCAGCACAGGTGGCTCAGTCTCTGACTGAGCCCCTGATTAAGCCACCTGTGCTCTGTGCTGAAGCTGGGATATCCTGAAAACCTGACCTGTTGGGGGTTTGGGGGCAGGTTCTTGAGGACTGAAGTTGAGAACCCCTGCCCTAAGATATTGACAGTCAGAATCCCAACTGACCAGGACAATTTTCGCCCAATCTAAATATAAGGAGGTTTGAATCAGGCGAGAGGAAAGGAGTACTCAGTTTTTCCACGAGTTGCTTGCTCAGTGCCTTGGAATGTAAAAGTCATGATACTGTAAATTCTTCCATTAAAGGAACAAGAAAATCAAAGGACACTACCAGACAGTAATTATCCAACCCGATGATATCTGCGTTATACACACATTTGTGGGTGTCTGAAATGGTTCTAACCAGCAATATGAACGGATTTGTCCCATTCCATGTAACACAGGCTGGCCATCACCTCTCACAAACACAATAGTTCAGTTGTTTGAGTTAAAATGCTTACTCCAGATTTCTGAGGTTATAAGGTATTTCCTGTTTTTTCTACAAAATATTAAACTGCTGCTTTTCATTTAAAGCAAAGAAGGGTGGGTAGCCTACATTTAAAGGCGCAATCCACACAATTTTATTTTACACAAGTTTGAAGCAGGGTGTCTCCGGAGCTGAACCCCGTTAATTTCAGTTCTGGGGACCCCCAGCTTCCGGAGATACCTCCGTAGGCGGTGCTTGTAGCCGCTCTGGCTGAGTTAGGCTAAGGCCCCGGTCTCTCCGCTGTAACGCGCGCCCGCGCTTTTGGCGGCGCGTTCAGCCGATTCCCCGGTCTGCAGCTCGCTGCAGGAGCAGAGACCGGGGGGGCGTGGCGGTGGAGTGACGGGGGCGTGGCCATGACATCACCCGGCAGGTTCGCCCTCATTGGCTGAACCGCCGGGGGGCGTGCCTAGCCGCTCGACGCGAGTCCTGCTCTCAATTCTATTGAGAGCAGGAATAGCTCTCGCGCGAGCGCTGCGGCCCCCCCATCGCAGCGGGCCCGGCGCCATTGCAGGGAGGGCTCTTGTGCGCGCGGACGCTGTAGTAGGCAGCGGAGGCAAGGCCTTAGCTGGGGTTTAATGTTTAAAGCTCCAGCATCACGTTTGCCAATAAGAAGCTGAACCTGATGACATCACAGCGTCCTATTGGCTCGCAGGGCGTGGGAGCTTTGAAAAGCGAACATTACTTAATCGCCGCAATACGTACAGGATCCTATGTGTGGGTTTTTAATACATCAGTTGTTTAGTATTAGACAATACTTACTGCATTTTCTTTATCCTCCCCCCAGACACACACACACACTCACACACTCACACACACACACACATACACACACACACACTCTTTATGCCCTTTTTAATGCGTTTGACCGTATAAAGCTTCCTTGTGTTGCTATAGCAACCATTTACAAACGCACAGCACTTCCTCTTTTGGAATAGGCGGCCATATTGTGAACCCCGGGATCAGGATTTTTTTGCCGTTCGATCACTGGAGAACGGATCGGTCGTCAGCTTAGATAATTACATTTCCTTCGAGCTAAGCAACTGCGGCGTCTATTAAAACAAAAATAAAACAAAACACTTGTGGTTAAAAAGTTCTTTAATTGGTGTTATTAAATTAACCAGTTAATAATGCAATATACATTTTCTAAATATGCGTACATCTGGGTTTGAACATAAGAATGAGAAATTTAGGGGAACTAGGAATATATGATTTTATTGTCCACTATAACATTGTGCTTTATCCCCAATTCCTGCCTTACAAAGGAGTGTCAACGCAAACTGGATCATAAACTCTCTTTAGATGCCTATCTCCTGAAGCCAGTCCAGAGGATCACCAAGTATCAGCTGCTTTTAAAGGTATTGTTTAATACACTTCCTATTTCCCCCTCTGCAGAGCACCGCACTTCCCCATAGTGGCAGGAATAAGAAAGTGGTATGGTGCATATCCCATTAACTCTGGGGTGGGCAACACCATTCCTCAAGGGCCACCACCAGGTCAGGTTTTTCCAGATATCCCTGCTTCAGCACAGGTGGCTCAATCAGTGGCTCAGTCTAACACTTGTAGTTACATTGCTTGACTTTAAAGTTATATAACTGAAAGCAGCGTTCCCTTCTTTTTTTTTTTAAGTAGGGCCCCCAGAATTTCGGTGTAGGAAAGTGGTGATCTTACACCTGGAGACACTGTGGAAAAATGTCCACTGGGCAGTTGCCAGCAAGTCGTTCACGGCATGTACAGGGGGTTTCACCAACGGCTTCCAGTAAGGAAGCCTTTTGTATTGGTTGCAGGACAAATATAATCAAGCACCAGCAATTTGAGATGACCCAATAACAAAGGTTCAGCACATAGAAGATTAAATATGGGTGTTCAAAAGTAAGCTATCCTGGTTGGAGATAGAGCAGGGGCGGCCAAATCTAGTCCTCAAGGGCCACCAGCAGGTCAGGTTTTCAGGATATCCCTGCTTCAGCACAGCTGGCTCAATCAGTGTCTCTGTCTTTGATTGAGCCATCTCTGCTGAAGAAGGGACTGATTGAGCCACCTGTGCTGAAGCAGGGACTGATTGAGCCACCTATGCTGAAGCAGGGATAGCCTAAAAAAGAACTGACCTGTTGGTGGCCTTTAAGGGCTGGAGTCGCCCACCCCTGGTCTAACCACTTGACAAATATTCAACAGCCTGAAATGTCTCCCCCTCTGAGCCCCCCTTATCTACATCTGCTATAACAGTCTCTTTATGGCAGAGCAATATTTTATGTGTATTTATTTTCCGTGATGTCGGGATTTATTCCTGTTATTTTTAAGCTGACTTTTAACGCCAGTTTATTTAAATGAAGGGTTAGGTGTTACACCCATTCAGACACGGCGAAAGCACTACAGTATCTCGGTGTGTCAATAGGAGCAACATCAAATGTAGGTATAACTTAAACAACATAACATTAAGTCCCTGCATTAACCTTAACAGACATAACCTTCCAAGTTGTGTTATTTGTCCTTTAAAGCTGCAGACCAAGCAATATCCTACGTGTGTGTGTTTTTTTTAAATAAATGAGTTCTGTACTTCTCTGGGATTACAGGGGTTCCCAAAGTGAGGCGTTGGAGAATCTCTGAGAGAGAAAATAAGCAAATACAGGTGATGTTCGTGAGTCCAGTTTCATAGAAACATTAGCAGAATTTGAAATGGGCATTTCATAAGAACTCAATGAAATAGTTATACTTGTAAGACGGGCTCTGTCCAACTGTAGCTCATGAATAAAAACAGTCTCCTATTTAAATTTCAACACACAGTACGGTATAACCCAATAGGAGGCATTTCTTCAGTTAAGAGATCGGTTTTATAGTTACTTGTCCACATATTTGTTAAAAAAATATATTATATTGATGGCCCAGCACGATGTAGCTTTTGGCTGCAAAGTGTGGCTGAAAAAACAGCTGTCACCAAGCATACACACAAGAAAGGCCTATTAAAAGGTATCGTTCATGCAAAACCAAGAGGGGCGGAGCGTGTGGCCCTTAAGGCGATTGTTTGTGTAAAGTGTTGCGCTTGTGTTGTTCCATTCAGCAGTCGTCAGCCCGTTTCTTTTTGATGCCATGGTTTTTGTACACTTTTGTAACTATCGACGCTAGCGTCATATACTTATATCAGAAAGAAGGCAGAAAAGCGACATTTTGTAGCTAATACAGATAAACACAGAGCGTACAACAGGTCTATTGCAAACATTGTAATACTGCTGTACGTACCATGTCACAGTATTATTCGCGTCTATGACAGAGTTAGGAAAAGTCAACAGAAAATAGTATAATGTCGGCATACACGGAAGCGCGATGAATGCATGACAAGCAAATATTCACCTGTCCCAACTTGTTTTAGTTACTGAGAAACTGATAATTACCTAATAGTCAAGCAATCAACAAATTAATGCTAAGCTCTCTGAGCTACAATGTGGCTCAGGGAACATGAAAAGCAAACGGCTCAAGTGCCTCACAACGAAAGGTTCGCTATTTTACTTGATCATAGAAGATATTTTCCTGCTGAAGCTTTATGTTGGGTGGAACTTCAAATCCTTTTCTTATTGTTGTACCTTACTGGCACATTAAGAAACGACCTGTGTAATTTTGAAAAACAATGTATTTTATTAGTGTATTGTTATATCCTTGTCCAAATAAACCTTCACGCTCTGCTGCTTTTTGCGACAATGAGTATAAACAATTAACTAATTAATTCAGTACTGGCAGGAGCAGTATTTGAAGTCCTAGTTGTTGAAATATTGATTAAAAAAAATAAGTTGGGCTTAAATTATCTTCTAAAAAAGGCTGTTTCACTCAGCCTGCACTTTTTCTTTAGTAGGGTACTGTATAAGCCCCCAATCTTAAAACGTAGGTGCTGTACATTTTGTGATACTTGGTATTAGGATTTTTGTAGTTGGCACTTGGGCCTACTTTTTCAGAATTTATTAACACATCCTTTCACTTTACTGCAAGTTCAATATATGTTGCTAAGTTGTTCCGGTTCTTTAAAAGGTTAAATAAAAAGAGAAAGATGCGCTATTCTAGGCCAGGGGTGTGCAAAGTGGTGGGGGGGCACGAGATTAGCTGCGGGGGGGCGTGGGGTTTATAGAGGCCCCGCGTGCTTCCCGAAGGCATTTAATGCCGGAGGAGCTGCAAGGCCTCTGTAAACTTCTCCTTACCTTGGTTCAGACGGGTCCTGGTGATGCGTCGCCATGGCAATGTGACGTCATGACGCCAGGACGTCAGACCCAAGGTAAGCAGGGAGGGGGGGCACGAGGTGAGTGAGACAGCCGGCAGGGGGGCGCAGGGAAAAAAGATTGCGCTCCCCAGTTCTAGGCTACACAATTACACAGGGTGGGATTATTTAGCAAGAGAAACTACTTAGCATGAGTTTGGTTTAGTATTTTTAAACAGCGGTCCAATATACCGTTTTTTTTTTTAAATTGTATTTTTCCCCCTTTTTATATGTGCATCAAGACAATCCACACAATAAGTAATTAGCTAAGTGTTGCCGATCGATCCGTTCTCCTGTGATCGATTGGCGAAGATTCAGCTCGGGGGTTCACTAAATGGCTGTCAGTGCAGCAGAAGAGGACCAAAGATGTAAAGTTCTGTGGGGAACATCATGTGACCAGGCAGTCACTAGATGCAATTGGTGCACTGCTAGAGAGGGCAGGGCTCAAAAAGGGGTGTGCCCGAGCCTGTTTCAGAAGAGGAAGGGGTGTGACTTTGTAAAAGGTTGCTATAGAAACAAAAAAGGCTTGTTACATTATAATACATTAAAAATGTCTTTAATTTTTTTAAATGTTACTAGGATTTTGTCATAGTACAGAACTGGTTTATTAAAAAAACACACATGCTGGATATTGCTTGAACTGCAGCTTTAAAGGGCTGTGTGGTATCTTATGGAATAACACAAATTTCGTAATAAATAGAAACCTTCATCTCAAACGTTTAACAGTTAACTCAATTATACTGTATCTGCAACTAAGAAAATTCTATTTCTGCTGAAGCACTGAATTATTTCTGGTTATTATTATTATTATTATTTTTTGCGCCTAAAATAATGTACAAAATAAATACACGGGACTTTATTTCCGGACCTTTGGTAACATTGCTGAAATTACCCAGGAAATGCTGAAATGCAGTAAAAATTCCGAAGGCACAGCTGAGTTAGAAGAAGCTCTCGCCACAGTGCTGGACATTATCAAGTCGGTGAACGACTCCATGCACCAAATAGCTATTACTGGATATGAGGTATGTGTCGTTGCAGACCACAACAGCCACGCGCACAATAACCCATGTGCTAGGGGAGGGATGTGGGTTTGTTTTCTCATTATTTGTTAAATAGTTGTTCACAGTACTGTATATATAGTAGGATGTCTGCTTCCCCCCCTAGCCCCTACTTTTCCCCCCTTCACGGATTTTGTTTTCCTGTATATTTAATTTGGAAAAAACATTAAATAAGAGATTAAAACACCAAATGATACAGCAGCTAAGCCCGCCTCATTTAGACTTCAATAGGGGTTACACATAAATCTCCCTCGGGGGCTAACACACCTTGAATGGACATTGTTGGCATACAAATCAGTGGGAATAAACACCCATTCCGGGGCGTTATCAGGTAACATAAATCTGGGGGAAAGAACCGTTTCTGGGAAGGTTAAGATACGTGATGTGTATTTTAAATACGTATTTATGTGGGAGTGGCGCCAAATCGCGCCCCTGTTTGCACGACTAGTGAGGAAACTGCTGAGGTGAGTGGCGGGAGTCACCGTGACTGCCGTCGAAGCCCTCATCGAGAAGCCCTCATCGAGAAGCCCTCATCGACTCTCCACCGAGTGTAACGCTGGGGCTGTGTGTGCTCCGCAGGGCGATCTGAATGACCTGGGCAAGCTGCTCATGCAGGGCTCCTTTAATGTCTGGACCGACCACAAGAAGGGCCACAACAAGGTGAAAGATCTGGCAAGGTTCAAGCCCATGCAGCGGCACCTCTTCCTGTATGCCAAGACCCTGCTTTTCTGCAAGAAGAGGGAGGATAACGGCGAGGGGCACGAGAAGTCGCCCTCCTACAGCTTCAAGCATGCTCTCAAGGTAAACAGTGAGGCGTCCCCAGGCCCAGTGAGGCGTCCCCAGGCCCAGTGAGGCGTCCCCAGGCCCAGTGAGGAGGCGTCCCCAGGCCCGGTGAGGTGTCCCCAGGCCCGGTGAGGCGTCCCCAGGCACAGTGAAGCATCCCCAGGCGCAGTGAGGCATCCCCAGGCCCAGTGAAGCATCCCCAGGCGCAGTGAGGCATCCCCAGGCCCAGTGAAGCGGCCCTAGGCCCAGTGAAGTATTCGCAGGCCCAGTGAGGATGCCCCAGGCTCAGTGAGGAGGCGTCCCCAGGCCCAGTGAGGAGGCGTCCCCAGGCCCAGTGAGGAGGCGTCCCCAGGCCCAGTGAGGAGACGTCCCTAGGCCCAGTGAGGAGACGTCCCTAGGCACAGTGAAGCATCCCCAGGCCCAGTGAGGCATCCCCAGGCCCAGTGAAGCGGCCCCAGGCCCAGTGAAGTATTCTCAGGCCCAGTGAGGAGGCCCCAGGCTCCGTTACAGATCCATGAAACATTTAGGCTCAGCCTTAATTATAGGCCCAATGAAACATGAAGCCCAGCTCACTGAGAAGGTGTAACATTATCAGGCCCAACTCTAGGTAACCCACCCGTGCCCCCCTTGGTTACAGTATTATTCCATCTATGTGAGTGCTCCTCTTTGTTAGCACTGAGTTTTTGTTACTGATTTTTTCCAGTATTTAGGTTAATCTTAAAATCCACATATCCACTCATTTGGACGATACCGCTACAGAGATACTAGACCAGGGGTGGCCAACTCCAGGCCTCAAGGCCCATCAGTCAGGTTTTCAATATATCCCTAAATAATAATATTAAGCTCAGCTCTCTGCAAAGGCTAATAATTATTAGGCCCAACTCCCAATAAAAGTATAAGCCCCACTTACAGTTTATTGAGTAATCATGCATATATACTGTGCAAACCCCCTAAATGCTGCATCTCTCAGTAGTATGTAATCGTCAGGGAATATTCTTGTGATGCTTTCAATCTGTCCATTTGTAATTAATTTCTTTTCCCTTTTTAATGTACTTGCTTTTCTGTCAGCAAATGTGTTGTTTGTTTCGTAACTAGATGAGTTCTGTTGGAATCACTGAAAACGTAAAGGGCGATAACAAGAAGTTTGAAGTTTGGTACAATGGCAGAGAAGAAGTGTACATTATACAGGTGAAGAATCTTTTCTCTGTTTTTATTTTCGCAGCATATGGTATCAGTTGGCGCCCGAACGAGGGCACGGCTTGAGAAATAACATTAATAAATGACAGTAAAATAACATTTGTTTGATCTTGATGACACTTTTTTGTGTATTTTTTTTTTTTTTTTTATCAGGCATCAACAATTGAGTTAAAAAGCCTTTGGGTTTCCGAGATCAGAAAAGTCCTCACAGGTCAACTGGAAGCATGCAGAGGTACTAAGAGATCTCTTACAGAGTCATTACATTTTGTTTTTTTGGTGGTTGAAAATGGGCATAATTTGTTTTTTTTGTGTGTGTAGATCTCAGATAAAATAGAAGGCTTAAACCTGATAGTGCAGGGTTGGGGTTATGTCCAATTGTTAATATTTACTTTTTTTGTGTGTTTTTTCAGACCAGTTCAAGTTAATTGATACCCCCCAAAATGTTTTTTTCTGGACTCATTTTCTTCACTCTCCGTTTTCTAGCCCTGACCCTATGCCTATATCCCGACATCGAAACGTTCACGCGTCTGATAAAGAGGAGAACTGTCTGAAATATTTGTAAAGGTTTAAAGCAGCGCAGCAAATGGGAGCACAGGAGTCGCCCATGACACAAAATGGGGGCCCGTGGCTCCTCGATTTACTGAATATGTTTGAACCCAAAAAATACACGGCTTTGACACCAGCGATTTAAAAATAGCTTTGTTTCCGTAATTGAGATTTCATTGTGACTTAACATCGTCACTGTTATGATGGCATTTCTGCTGCCTTGTTTCCTCAGGGAGGTATGAGGCGGAGGTATGTGGACATAGATAGCCCCCAGTAAATCAGATAATATACAGTAGTATTTTCTGTGATGCTGGTTTTTGGAATTTTTTGCAGTGACTTTCTATGTGTTGCTAAATTGTACTTTAAAGCAGCGTTTCCACTTGCCCAATTTCTTTTTTGTTTTAATGCTATTATCTAAGCTGCCAATTGCTCCGTTCTCCCGTGATCCATCAGAGAAGATCCAGCTTCCCAGGGCACCCAATATGGCCGCCTATTTCTAACGAGGATGTGGTGTAACTTCCTAAATAGTTGTTATAGCAACCCAAGGTAGCTTAGTACATTAAAACGCATTAAAACGAGCAAACGGTGAAAAGATGTATTTTTTATTTTTTATTTTAAATGCAGGAAGTATTAAATACTACACTCTTTGACACAATCCATCAACTTTACTGTACATTCTGTCTACCTTCCTGGTAGCACACAGCACTAAATACATCTCTGAGCGAGGGTTTCCTCTGTTCCAAAAAGTTAAATACTACATCAACTGTTTTATTTTAAAAAGATTGAATGAAATGCTGCTTTAAATACTCATTTATTAAATCAATTTTTCCTTTTCTCTCATAGAAGCAAGCCAGTTACACCAAAGAATTACAGAGAGTGTGTATCATGCACCAATGAATTCCTCCTGCATTACCAGGTAATATCTATAGTAGGAATAATCATAACACACTGTCAAATTGTTTGTTTCATCTACATTTCCAGCTGAGACAGAGCACTGCATTGAGTAATTGATAAAGCTTTGCTTATTACATCTGCGTGTTTAATAGAAGATAATAAACAAAACCTTACTTTTCTTCTTACAATAAACTCAGTGTCCCGTCCCACTTTATAGCAATCAAAACCATCATTGAAAAATGTTTCATTAGCAATTTTGGAGCATTCATCTAATTTTTAAATGAGATGTTAACTCATGTTGCATATTGATGTCAAGCTACTTCAATAAAACTTTAGTCAAATTAGACTTGGGGGCCTTGGCAAACGTTGTTTTCTGTTAATTTATTATTCATAATATTTAAAGCAATTTAGACCGGATCATCAAATGTATGTCTGTGTGGTAATTGATAAGGGAGCTATCATTTTCTTATAGAAACTGAGTTTGTGTTACTTGCAATGCTACATTAATCTAATTGTCATAGCACTGAATCTTTAATTTAGGGGTACTAAATATCATATATGGAATTGTTGGCATTAAATTTACTTAGATAATACTTATTACATTTAAAAAAAAAAATCAAATCAATGCAATTTTTTAATGAGTTTTAATATACTGAGCATCCTTTGGTGTCTATAGCAGGTTTATCCCACCTCCCCAACAGTGCAAGATCTTTGTAACACTTTCCTGTTTGTGATAATTTGTTGACTGAAGGATTGATTGAAACTGAAAGGCAGCCATTTAGTGAACCCTGGCAAGCCGTGTGGACTCTTTCAATTTGAAAGCAATATTTAATGGTTGGGGACTCCTAGCCCTGACAATGCATACGGTTCATTATGACTACAAGCTTTCAAGTGTCTAAGACAGGGGGGCGCAAACTTTTTTCCCTGCGCCCCCCTGCCGGCTGTCCCCTCACTCCCGTGCCCCCCCCCAACCCCAACTTACCCGCGCTCCGGCGTAATGACGTCACGTTACCACAGCAACGTGACGTCACATGACCTCGCAGCGTCATTTTGACGCCGCGTTGCCATGGCGACGCAGGGAGGAAGCCGCCGGAGCCACGGTAAGTTAGGTTTACAGAGGCCCTGCAGCTCCCCCGGCACTTAATTTAAGTGCCTTCGGGAAGCGCGCGGGGCCTCTGTAAACCCCGCGCCCCCCGTCAGCAGTGTCACGCCCCCCCTGGGGGTCGCGCCCCACAGTTTGCGCACCGCTGGTCTAAGACATCTTGTACAGTATGTAGAAAACGGACACAACGTTTTTGGAACCCTTCTCGTGCTATTCACTTGCACGTCTGGAACTCTTATTTATTTTGTTTAAAATATGGTGCCATGAAAACAGTGCAGCACTATATAAAATATGGTAGTGCTGACATTCCCATCAGCAAAAGAGTTACAACAATGCAAAACAGTTCTGAACTAGTGTTTTAGATGAAAACTGATTAAAAGTGGAATTCTAAAGTTGAGCAAACGGCATTAAAATACAATGTATATTCATATGATATTTGATATTGCGATGGTAACTTAATACATTTGCTGATATCTTGTTATATGGTAGCAGTAGCAATGAAACACTTGTCATTTTACCTTGTTTCACAAAGATACAACAAGACGTCTGTGAATAGCCAAAACAAGTCTGAATCCTCGAGTATAGACGCATCTAATTACAAGAACAGATCATCTAGTACCAGACAAAAGAAAGGTATGGAGCTTATATTCACAATTACATTATTCTGCATGGGTTGAAGAGTTATAAGCACAAATATGAAAAAAATTAGCATTTTCAGTTCTTATTAGAATTAATAAATAACTTTACCAAGCAATTGTTTTTTCAGTAGATAATTTGAGCTGGTAGTGACCACAGTAGGCAGCATACATAATAATAGAACCCCCCCCCCCCCCCCAAATAATTTACAGCGAACAGTGCAGCTTGTGGAACCAAAAATAGAAAAAGAAAATATTTTTGTCTATGGAGGGGTTGTTTTTGCTATAGATTATTTTGTCAAATATTAAAACCAAATCTAGAAGTTTGAGATTGACAGTTTTTTTTTTTGTGAACAATTATCTCAACAAAAATGAAAGCAGAGTGGATATGCTTTGTTCATCTGTTTCTGCTACCTTTACCAAATTCCTTCTTCCAATTGTATGAATGGTCAGTACAATTTAATTTCCCTCTTGTAAGAGTTGGAGTAGTAATAAGAACTCCAAACCATACACACTAATATCATCTACATATAAGCTGTTAAACAAATGATGTCAAATGTATTTATAGCCTACTGAGGGGGTCAACATCTGGACCCAATATATGTGGTGGTACAGTAAATGGTAAAATAAATAATATCAGGAACAATATTCAAGGAGGCAACTGTTGACCATATATCCCATATACAGATGTAAAAATGTAATCGGTTGAAAACCACCTTATAATATAGCTCATTCATAAACGTTTTAGAAACGCTGTCTAAGCAGGAGTAAAACTGCTGTGAAAAGAGTCTGTGAAATGAATACATTGTTATTCATTAATCAACATACTAGTGAATGCGTTAGCACCAGTTTATGTGGTATTACGATTTTGCAGATCAGTGATTCCTCTGCTACAGCAGCTGTGAACTTTGATCCAATTATTCTTCTACGTTTTCTCTAAGGAATCAGCCGCAATAAGTAGAGCCTCATCCACTAGTGTTGGCGCTCCCAGTGCACTGAATGCCTCTCCGTGAGATAATAAAATAATAAAGTGAATAAGATAATAGAATTCTAATGAAATATTAAATGATAAATAATATAAATATACTCTGTAGAAGCCACGAAAGTGAATGTGATTAAATAAATTAAATAAATAGAATAATAAACACATATATTGTGACAGTGACAAAAATGGTGCTTCAAAAAACCTCTATTCAAAGCTTAAAATAAGGAACCGTCTCCCTAAGTTCCTTCATCTATGTAGTGTTCTCTAAGCGGAAAGCTTTCTCCAAGCACCTATGTGAAAAGAAGACTGGATGCTGTCATAAACTACCATTGCTTAAATAGATTATTTCTGTGTTTTACCATCTAACAAAATATCTTCATTTCCTTTATCTCACATGTACTTATTAAATGGTGTTGTCATTGCATTTAACCATGTTACCCATCTGTACACAAAGAAACTATACAGCTTACATGCCATCTCACGTGCTGGGTGGGGAACAAAGTTGATACAAATGGATATTTGCCCTGTCTTTATATGTGTCATGTTTTTTACTATAGCTGATTTATTTTGTGTTTATAACTTTATAGAACAGGTTAAAAAAAAAAAAAGTCTGCATGTTGTTCAAACTAACACTGATGATTTGGAGACTACCACAATGTAAGATTTTCTTTTCCACCTGCTTGCCGGCCGAGCCCTCTAACCTCCCTCCCTTCCAGCTTTACCTCTTTCCCTTTCCCTCTTTCCTAGCCGATATTCCTGCCAGTCATAACCTTGAGCGCTCAGCGCTTGCTAGAAAGAGATTCACATTACAGGGTCTTTCGAATCGCAGAGGCTCGCCCAAAGGTAAAATGAGCAGCGCCTGCAAATTGCGGCGTCCTGTCCGGCATGGTCTTTGAAGCACATATTCATTACACTTTCGCCATCCGACATTTCCTGGTTCTTCTTCACCTCACTGTGTCTCGGCTGTTGTTTGTCTAATTAATTCCCTTCCTAAATAAATAGATGTGATGCTTGTCTTAAGAAAAAATGGTTTTTGCTTTAAAATATTTGTTGTACATGAATCGTGTGTTATTCTCAAAGTGTGTTCTCTATCTATTCAGCACTAACGTATTCTGCAGCGCAGTACAAATGTGGGGGTGAGAATAATATCTAAAATATACAAACAATTTTAAAAAGAAGGAAACGGGTAATGAGGTCAGTGCTCTCAGACGCTCGCAATCTAACAAGAATGGAAGAGTGTTGACCCCAGGATAGGCGGGCGGAATAAAGCCCTCTGCATGGTATTAACCATAGGCTTGTCAGGAGGAGGATGGGTGAGCTTCTTTAAAGCACTGTGAGTTGATGGAACTTTTCAAAGTGTGAGTGAGGAGGGAGAGTGAGTTCGGGGGCAGCCCTGGAGATTTGTTGGAGGCGAGAAATGAGGCAGAGCGGAGACTGCGTGTGGGAGGGTACTTGGGGGATTCGATTGGAAATGTAGAGAGGGGATGTGTCAAAGAAATCTTGGGAGGGGAGAACCAGAACCGTGAGTTTGATTCTGCTGCGTATGGCTAGCCAGTGCAGAGATTTGCACAGTGAAGCGGCAGACGTACAATGTTTGGTGATGCAGGTGAGCCTGGCAGCAGCATTTAGGATGGACTGACGGGGGAACAGTCAGAAGATAGGGAGACTGACTAAGAGCAAGTTACAGTCCAGCGGAGATACTTAAAGTGTATGAATGACCATTTGCATGGAGTGCTTGGTGAGGACCGGCATATTTTACTAACGTTTCGGAGGTCGAAGCGGCAGGCATTAGTGAGGTACTGGATGTATATTTTATAAGGGAGTGGCAGGAGTCCAGAATTGCACCTAGACATCTGGCTTGGGGTGTCGGGTGGACAGTGGAATTATATATTGTCAGCGAGACGTTTGGCATAGGGGTTAGAATTAGAGGGAGGAAAAATGGTTAATAACGCGAATCTGGGAGTTCAGAAGAAGACAGGCACACTTAGGTGTCAGGGTTAAGCAGGGGAAGTACTGTCAGTGAGAGGCAGTGATGGCCAGACGGTTCAAAGAGGTGGAAAAAAAAGGTAAGGAACAGCGTTTAGTTTCTTGCGCATAGAATGTGCATTCCACAGTTAGGCTTCGGCCGCAGTGAGCTCATCGCGCTCACGGCGGAGCACCTAGCAGCGCTCGTGCCCTTCACCCGAGCGATCTGAAGGACTTCAGATCACTCGCGACGGGGAGGCGTGGTGGGGGCGCGGCCATGACATCATATGGCTGGTTCGCCCTCATTGGCTGTACCGCCGCCGTGACGTGACCATTATTGAAAGGCCCAGGAGCCTATAGATCAATGTAGAGAAAAGTGTGTTTTAATTCAGGGGTGCTCAACTCCAGTCCTCAAGCCCCCCAACAGGGCAGGTTTTCAGGGTATCCCAGCTTCAGCACAGGTGGTCTGATCAGTGGCTCAGTCGATGACTGATTGAGCCACCTGTGCTGAAGCAGGGATATCCTACAAACCTGACCTGTTGGGGGTCTTGAAGGCTGGGGCTAACCCCTGTACACTGTTGTCATTTTAAGTGCGCTAACCACAATCACTGTAAGCATGCACCTCTCCCCTTGTTGCAAGCTCGATTTTATCCCGCGTATCTTTTTTTTTTTGTACTTCGTTCCCAGCCTAATGGAGTCCTCACTAGGCCCGTGGACTGCCAGTTCAGCCACGCAGTACCACGTATACTGACACGAATGTTAGTAAACCCCAGCATTTCATTTGGTTAGATAAAGGAATTTTTCTGTTTTTATGGTTATATAGTGATCATATTTCTGAAGCAGGCTAGAACTGGAAAATAAGAAAGTGAGAGGTGTAATTACATGAGTACTTTCCAGAGACAATTAAAGTGCAGCGCTAAGTGCAATATATACTCAATAATTGTCCATGCTGTAGCCTCCCTGCCTGCTCCCTTCACTGCTCGCGCCCACCTTACCTCTTAGGTCGGCGTCAAATGACGCTGCGGGGTCACGTGATGTCACATGACGCTGCGTTGCCATAGTGACGCGTCACACCAGCCATCTGAACCTCGGTAAAAGGCTAGTTGCAGAGGCCTCACGTGATCCCCCGGCATTTGATTTCTATGCCTTGGGGAAGAGCGCGGGGCCTCTGCAAACGCCCGCGCCCCCCCCCCCCAGGAAAATCCCAGGGGGGGGGGCATGCCCCCAGTTTGCACACCCCTGCTGTAGTGCATTTGAGTATCTTTCAGTGTGACACATAGGGGAGATTCATTAACCTTAGTTATGTGTGAGAACATGTCACGTTAGCTGCTATCCAGGTCTTTGGCAGAGAACGCATGATGTTTGAAAATCTCACTCATTAGGTTGCGTCCAGGGTTGCAGCAGCCGTACGGAGGCGCGCTGAGGCCCGCTTTCCCTGGCCTTGGTTAGCGCGCCGTCCGTGGGCGTGTCGGGGGGCGGGCCAGTGACATCACGGAGCTGGTTCACCCTCATTGGGCGAACCACTCACGTGACCGGCCCTGCGCTCCCATGAGCGCGAAATCTAAAATTTGGATAAGACCTACGCTTCCGCAGGTGTGCGGAAGCGTAGGCGAGCCCCTAGTAAAGCCGCTCTCATTGTGGCTGCAGGGGCTCACTGGTAAGCACCAGCGCGCCTCAGCACGGGTCAGCGCCTAAGCGCTGACCATGCCCGAGGCCTTAGGCTATGTAAATGTAGATTTTGTTCAAAAGCTGTCTTACCAGGATATAATTTCAGCTACAAAATAATATTTCTTAATTTATTTTATTCATTTCATTTGTTTATATAGCTACACGAGTTTGGTGACCGGCAGCTGCAAACCCCTTCTAGACCAAAACAGTAGAGCTGTTATTATAAACACAATCTTTAGGTTTTAGGTATAATAGCAGAATCACACATACAGCAGCTGATAATTGCAGGCAGTTGGGCTTCATGTGTCCTTTCTGCCTCTAGCCCGACGTCCAGTTACTGTACATGTGGATTTTGAGGAGTGCATAGACAGATAGGACAATTTATTGGAAGCTCTTCTACACATTTACAGTAATTACCGACAGGTCAGAATGCCTCTAGTCTGAAGTTGGTCTGTCAGCTCCTTGTGACTTGGGTAAATCACTATCTCCCTGTGCCTCAGGCACCGAAAGCATAGATTGTAAACTCATCAGGTGTCCCATTAGGAGAAAAGCGCTATATGAAATAGTTATTATTATTATTATATAATTTAGATTTTGCCCTATACTTTTTCCATGGTAACTTACTGTATGATGCGGACAGCATTATTGCACATGTCCAAATGGATTCAGATTGCTAGTAGAACAGTAATTTTTCAGTAGTTATAGTTTTTTTTTTAATCGCTTTATCACTCATTACTTTCTCTTCTGTGGTAAGGCATTAGTTATATGTTTCCATTGGAGCCACAGGTGGCATGTGAAAATCTTACGATGAGAAGAAAGGGTTAACTGCTGCACACCATATGGCCAAACGTCTTTCATAATTACCGGTGCTCTTGTATTGAGAGGTAGCCTGCCGGAGACCCAAATAGTATCTGGACACAAGAATGACACCAGGGCACATCGGGTTTTCTAATGCTGAATTTAATGAGCCAAAAAGACGACGTTTCGGCTTAAGATGGTCTTTTTCAAGTGATAGATGGCTTATCGTGGGTCGAAACGTCGTCTTTTTAGCTCATTAAATTCAGCATTAGAAAATCCTAAGTGCCTTGTGTCATTCGTGCGTCCAGATGTAAGATTTTCACTACAGCCAGTGACAGTCGGATTAGCAGGTAATTGGGATAAAACATGTTATGTGGGGGCCAACAGCAAAACGTTCCATTTGTGGCACTGGAAACTTTTTAACAGCTAAAGTACTGTCATTGTTCCATATTTCATTGCATGCTGCTCTCTTGTAACGTTGGCGGAGTACTGCTGCATCTTTTCATACGTACGATATTTTGTATGTGGCTGCACTGCTAGTGTGCTCGCTGCTGCGTTGTTTGCTATTGCCTTATAACCCAGCCTTGCTTTGCATCTGTGTTGTTCTCCCAGAACCTGATTCTAAGGAGAAAGAAGTTACCCGCCGCTTTTCCTTAGCCTCTTCTATGAGTACAACCGCTATTAAAGTTTCTGCTCGCAACAAAGGTACATTCACTTCCAGCCATGTTTTCATTTCAACACCTACATTAGCCTTTTTTTTATGCCAAGGTACAGATGCGACTTTTTTTTGTACTGAATGTGCTTCCTGCTCATAAGATTAGTAACATGAAGTCCTATTTTATACCGTATGTGCAAATGAAACATGTCAGCGGTACATGACTAAAATGTGGGAGAAACCGGGCATTCCCAGAACTCCCTCGTCATCAATGCAAGCAGTCACTAGTGGGTTAAATAAGGTAATTAAAGTTTAATCAATCGCAAAGGAGCATAGGAATGGTGATATCACACAGTGAAAAAGTAATATTGTATTGTATGTCTTTATTTATATAGCGCCATTAATGTACATAGCGCTTCACAGTAGTAATACACGTGGTATATATATACATTTGCATGTCATTTCCCAGAATCCCTTGCTGCAGTGGAAGTGCTGTATGCTGGGTGATAATGGTGAAAGGTGGGGTTGCAGACCAGCCTAAGACATGCAGATGAGCATACAGTTGTATTTGCATATATATATATATATATATATATATATATATATATATATATATATATATATATATATATATATATATATATATATATATATATATATTTTACTCACCATAACTTAACTCAGTATGGTAAACCCCATCCTTATTGCTTCTTTGCATAGCCAGTTAACCAACCCCACACTGATGAGACCCATTATGGTCGAAACAGCTGTCTGTGGGTGGGTTTTCTGGCTATGCATCTTAACCCTGGCTGTGCTCAAAGCTGTGACCATGCAGCAAGCTTAAGCCTATGGGGAACCATGTTAAAAATGGTTTTGAAGCAAAAAGTGGCACTGTGTGCTCATTTGCATGTCATTTCCCAGAATCCCTTGCTGCAGTGGAAGTGCTGTGTGCTGGGTGATAATGGTGAAAGGCGGGGTTGCAGACCTGCCTAAGTCATGCTGAATAAAGCAACGGATCGCAATTATTTAAATATCCCCTGAAAGAGCAATCTTTTAACATAGATATAAAACTTTCACTAATCCTGTTCTATGCAAACGAATGAAAGAACATGGGGCATTTACCTGCAATGCACACTTGGCATACACTCTCTTGCGGGTAATGTTCTTTAATTTGAATTGGAGATAATTTAGACGATAAAGCATCCATATTCTAAAGCTTTAGAAATAACAGCAATAATTGCTATGAATAGAAATCATAAAAATATGTATGGCACTTTCCCAACAATTGAATTTCCAGTAACATTATACATATATATCCTCCTGTATGTGTTCTAAATCGGATAAAGTAGGGACTACAGTATCCAGCCAACTCAATAGATAATCCACCATGGAACCAAGATGAGTGCAAGGATTTGGCAGGATGATAGCAAAAAATTGCTGACATCCAAATAAAAGACTTGGGGGCCTATGCAGAGAGCAGCGAATTTTAAAATTGGCGAATTTATTAAAAAGTAGCTTTTTTGGAGAGTTTTAATCTCCATATGCAGAAAAGTGCGAATTCTGCTATGTTTAACATGGATGCGTGTGGCGAGTTTAAATTGGCGAGATGCGCGCTTCAGAAATGTGTTAAAACAAATTCGCGCCTTTTTTTCCCCCTTTGCAATGGCCGTGAGCGGCAGTTTTTTTTGGCGAGGCAAAACGGAGACAATCGCGCAATTTTATTGGCGCGAACAGCCGCTAGATGCCGTTCGCGCCTCTCTGCATACGGATATTTTTAAAACTGGCGAGATTGAGGTTCTCGCCAGCCGCGAGGCGAGTTTTACAAATAGAAAAGAAAAATTGGCGCGTTTTTCGGAACTCGCCATTTTCTGCTGCTTTCTGCGCGATTTTCTCCAAAAAATGGCGAATTTCGAAATAGCGCTGCTCTCTGCATAGGCCCCTTGATCTCATTTTATACTACTGGTCTTACTTGGAACTGCTACAGTAAATATAACTTAATACAGAGTTTTGTTTTTTTAATATCTGTTTATGTGTACAAATTGCTCTTTGTGAAAACTTTGTAAAAATAGTAGACACATTATGATAAATATTAACAGATGCTCAAAAACAGATGATGACATGCGTATTTTGGCACATACAGCTCAACCCCCTTATAACGCTGTGCTTGGGGTCCAAAGAATCACATAGCGTTATAAGCGGATCGCGTTAGAAATAATGTACAATGGTGTGCATTGTACAATAAAGTATGTAAGAAACCAATAATCGTGTTGTAAAGTATTAATAAATACGATAAATCGGGAGCCACGCTAAGCGGATTCGCGTTATAACGGATTGCGTTGTAACGGGGTTGAGCTGTATATGTATGTCCAAACGTCTCTGTTTTAAAAATATAAACCCCACGAAACAATTAACATATTCTATATAGATACATTAACACGCCTATGCTAAAATTCCTGCATAGTATGCGAATACTGTGAAGGTTAAGTTGGATACCACAGACAATTCTGATGAGACGTGAATTAACTGAAAGGGTTTGTTAGAGTTTTCATATGAAAGCTGTCTGTTGATTCTTATAAAATAGTCTATTTTTGCCTTAATTCCCACCATCCTTTTAGCAAAATGAATGTTCTTTATAAGAAATCTTGAACAAATCACGTGTTTTGAAGCTCGAATCCAAAACGAATGATTGGGATTAACTTCTATGCTTTTATGTCTGTGTAATATCCACATGGCCCCACTTTCATTACATTCTGTAATGTGGATTTTACTAAAGTTAGTTGTGGTTTATCACTCAAGCAAATATATGTTATATTTTCAATCTCTTTAATGACCAACAGTCTTAAAAAGTTCTTTCTTCAAATTCCAGCTGTTTTTTATTTTGTTTTCATTCTTTTGAAAAGAGCAAATAGTCGTAATACCTGCACAGAAATAAGGCCGGCTTTGTGCTTTTTACAAGTGGCACTTAAATTACACAGAATAATGAAAAATAATAGCTTGAACTTTGGTTTTCAGCCGTTTTCTATACTGTATACACACACACACACACACATATACATATACATATATACATATATACATATACACATATACATACACACATATACATACACACATATACATACACATATATAATGTGTTTGCCGAAATCCAATGTCTTGGATGAACTAAGCAACCTTTATCATGGCCAGCCCTCAGCTAGATAAAGGTTGCTCTGTGCAACTGAAACATTGAATATTGGCAAATAAATGTCTCTGCTTAATCCCATTCATGCCTCCTGTTCCTAACTGTACTTCTGTGTGCAGTTACCGGGGCTTCCCTGTCAAATACAAGTTGGTGAACATTGTACTCGTCAAGATCCAATCATTTTATTTCTGCCTACTAATTTAATTTAGTAAATACAATAAGGTTATTACTTGCTATATTGTAACTTTCTAAATGATATACAATGTAGTTTAGTTTATTGAAAATAGATAAGCTCTATAATAGCAATAATATATATTTTTTACAAGTTTCAACCTTTTTTTATTCAGCAAAAAAGTTTGCTTTTCAAATTCGTTCACACTTTTGGAAAGGTCGCTCGAAACCGCAGCGAAGTGACTCCCGGCTGCTGTTCACAATTTTACATATTTATATCGTTTATAGATTTAGCTAAAATTCACGCTAGAATTACTACAGTAAAAGTTTCCGATTGTTTCCTGAGTTTTTGTGTTGTAAATTCATACAAGACTTCCTGTTTACGATGAAGACTTTTACGGTCCAAATTCTAAACATCTAAAATATATATATATATTTTTTTTTTCCTCATGACCCTGTATTTGCACAATTTCTGTATTCTGCAGTATTACAATTTTTGCACATATGTACTGTAAACTCTACACAGGTTCACTTGGTCTTGATGTGAGAACCAAGAGGCATGAAATAAAGAGTGATCCGACTCCCCTGGGGTTTGAAGGTACCAGTATTGTCTTGCATGAGTGTTGTGGTTCCTTGTAAAATCTGTGTTGTGGTGGTTTGCTGATTTGCTTGTTTCTTGTGGTTGTAAATTACCATGGTTTTTAAATGTATGTCTTTTTCCTAATGGTTAGAAAATGGTGTCATTTTTCATAATATCCTTCCCATGTCCCATTCAAATATTACACACTTTAATTTCTCATTTACTATGAAACATTGTTGCACAATTGAGACTCGAAGCACCTCTGTTCAAAAATGTGCTTTATATATGTAAAGGCACTTGCAGGATATCATCATTTACATTAGTTGCAAAGCCTATCCTGAAGTTAGCCTATGACCTAAATGACTTGTATAGTCACTACTACCGCCTCTCTCTCTCTCCCCGTCTCTCTCTCTCTCTCCCCCATCCCGTCTCTCTCTCTCCCCCCATCCCATTTCTCTCTCTCCCCCATCCCGTCTCTGTCCCCATCCCGTCTCTCGCAACTCTCAACTCTCACTCACTAACTCACTAATTCAACTCAACTCCCTCTCCCCTCCATCACCTCTCTTCCCCCCTCACCTTTCTCTCACTCCCGCCAGGCCAAACAACCCCCTTCTACCCTTCAGGGCCAAACAACCCACTCCTTTCTTCCAGCCCTCCAGGCCAAGAACTCTCATCCTCCATACCAACCTCCAGGCTGCATATCTAAACTTCTTTGGCCGCACGCATGTATGCAATGCCTGGTTTAGGGAGTCTGTTGCCAGCACCACAGTAAAAAGAGGCACATCAGAAGATGAGAAAATTGATCGGCAAATCAGATTTTCACATTTGGGCCTAAAAATGGTAGCCAATAAAAGCTCAATTGCCAACTAACGATTAGATCCACAAAGCTCTGTTAAATCCGGGTCCCCTCCTGTGACATTGCCTAAAACAAGAACGGGCGTTATGTTCCCTGAGGTTAATGTGTATCCTTAAAGCTAGATGTGCAAAAACAAGGCCGTTCTACATGACATTAGCATAGGATTAACGTCCCGGTATTGTAGCATAAAGTTGTGTTATCTGCCCAAAACTTGAGCCGTTTTCTTTCTACATTTTTTAATACAGGATTGAAGCAGGGGGGGGGGGGTCTCCGGAGCTGAACCTCATTAATTTCAGCTCCGGGGACCCCCTGCTTCTGGAGATACCTCCGAAAAGGGTGGCAGTAACTCTGCAGTTTTCAGCTTCCTCATCACAAGGGCCAATAGGAAGCTGATGACGCCAGTGCTTCCTATTTGCCCGCAGGATGCGAGAGCTTTGAAAAGCAGACACATAGGGAATTCTGGTGTGGCTACCGGCACCCACTACGGAGGCCCTGAAGAAGGACAATTGCTCGATAAGGGCGTAAGGCCTCCAAAGCCTCCAATGGTGTAGTATGTAATGGATTTAATGATACAGATTAAACGTATAAAAAAGGCACTCACAATTGTGCTGGTAATTAATAGCCATCTGAGCACAGTAAACGCGCACTCTGGTATCGGCTCCTAACTCTCCTGCCTCCCATCTGTTGTCGCCGATTGGGTCTCCGATGTCGCTCTGTTTCCTCACTCTCCACAGCGTCCCGTTGATTAGGAGGTTACTGCAGAGTTGGAAAGCACAGCTCAATGTGATGACATCAGATGGGAGGGGTGTGACAATCACGGATACCAGGATCTCCTCTCCTACGCATTTCACAAGCACAGCTTGCTTCATCAGGGAATTGAGGTGTCCAATAGGAGAGTTACCTCCAGTTTAAATACCCTCTACTGCTGCCATATTGGTCAGAACCGGACCAATAGAATAAGGACTGGTAGTGTCCTAGAAGACAGCTAATCACTCGCTCAGTATCTATTAAAGCTGGAAGCAGCGTGTATGAAAAAGTATAGTCATTGTGTGGTATTTCTATGTTCTCAACTAGATGATGAATGAAATAGGACATTTGTCATAAAATATCCCGACACTGACTAGGAAACCTAGATCATGAATAGGTACTTTTATATATAAATATATAAAATCTGTTTATGTATTTATGGTTATTCATGTATATATATATATATATATATGTAGAGTTACCAGTACCGTGTTAGCCGAGCTTCAATAATCAAAAAAATAAATAGATGATACTGTTCTGTGGCTAACGAAATGCTTTTATTTGTGCGAGCTTTCAAGATACACTGATCTCTTCTTCCGGCGATGTTACAATGAATGAAGCAAAAGGTAAATTTAAAAACAGTGTCTATATATATATATATATATATATATATATATATATATATATATATATATATATATATATATATATATATAGTATATTACACATCATGATAGGTAAATAATAGATCGGGTGGTAATTAAAAGAATTCACTGTAGCTTGATAAACCACAATAAAACCTCAATAATGTACATAAGATCTCAATGGAAGTGAGGACACTCAAAAGAACTTGATAGAATAGTACAGGCGATAGCTAACGGTACTAACTTTTAATGATATTAACAAATAAAAAATATATATGAGAAACATGGGGATGACAGAGGAAGGAAGATTGTTGGTTAAAGGGGATTAGACAGAGCAGAGTCATAGACAATCCAAGGTCAATCACAGGTAAGTAGGCAATAGAACTTGAGGACTTAGGCAAAGTCCAGATCCGAGGTCACACACAGAGAAGCAGACAGTCAACTCTGCAATGTGCACATGCCTGTCTTCTGCCTAGCGAAGAATATGGTCTGCTTCTCTGTTAAAGAGCCATTTACAGCACAATAATACATTAAACATAAAAATATTGCTTCACTGGTAAAAACTATAAATAGGGCATAAACAAGGTTATGTGTTGGCTTTAAAAGGAGAAGGAGCTGGCTTAGTGAGTAAAGATACTGGTTCTGATAACAACGACACTGAGTTTGAATTATGGGAACCTGGTTCAATTCCCGGTGTCGGCTCCTTGTGTCCTTGGGCAAATCACTTTATCTCCCTGTGCTTCAGGCTTGAGTCCTAATGGGAGAAAAGCGATTATATGAAATAAAGATGTTATTATTATTATAACAGAAGGTGTAGTTGTATTTTTCTTTTTTCTAAATGAATATCTTCTGCATACAGCAGCACTTTTAGATAGATGTCATTTCGTAATACAGTATGAAAATATAATAAATGTAACAGTCGCTCCCTTAGTAGTACGTAGTAACACAATTTAGAAATGTTTTATGTTCTATTTATTAACTAATTCTTTAAAAGTCATTGTAACTGTTCTCCTTATCCCTGAACAAGACGTTCCATCCAATTTAAACAATGCTGGCAAACCTGCCTGGGTTAATGTGTTCATCAAAAAGCACAAGACGTTTCCGCTTCACCAGAGCATTCATTGTCAAAACCACGGAATTCAACAACTTACAGCATTAGTAAAATAAAACCCAGCTCCTGATCAAACTTTACCCTGGATGAGACGTGAAGGAAAAATAATATTCTTATATTGCTCTTTAGTTGCAAAGATTGAGAGAGAAAATGATTTGGCAAAGTCACAAAGTGCACTGGGTTGGTCTTAAAACACAGGTCTGTACAATCATGTCTCTATGGTGAGAAAGAGCTGATCAGAAAACTGTGGCTTACCACACAAAATATTACATTGGTGGACTGAGAGGATTGTTACATAGTAGATGAGGTTGAAAAAGGATATACGTCCATCGAGTTCAACCGATGCTCAATTTAGACGACAGATACTTGCTGCTATATTTGTATTTACAGTATTTGTGATATTTTGCTAGTAAAAAAAAAAAGGGATGGATATAAAGAGACTTTACATGATGCAGTTCAGATCTCTTACTAGTTGTCAAACTAATTTCGGCAATTTGTTATAACATTCCTACCATTGTTTTTTAAACTGTTATTATTATTTTTGTTGCAGCCGTGATTGGAAATAGTTATTGACTAGATAACAAGGACATATTTTCGTTGCTGTACTTGGACCTAGTAGTTCTTCTGTTGTCAGGTTTCAGAAAAATTATTGACCTCCATAAAAAATGCTCCAGGACGCGTTCGCCACGCCCCCGATCGCTTCCCGAATCTCCTGAAGCTCAGCAGTAGGGATGTTCGCAGATCGCGCGGGAGATGGCCGCACGCACTCTGCACCGCGACGCCGGCACCCTGAGCGAGGCCTTACTCCCTCTTCTCCTCACTCACTTCCTCCCCCCTCTCCTCTCACTCCCCCAATACACAGTAAAAAAAAAACACTCCCCCAATACACAGTAAAAAGCCCCCCACTACCCCAATACACAGTAAAAAAAAACCCACTCCCCCAAAACTCATTAAAAAGACCCCCACTCCCCTAGTACATATTTTTTTTAAAAACAGTCCATATTAAAAAAAAAACAATACATATAAAAATAGACTTACTTTGCTGATGGTTAGGCTGGGCGTGGTGACTGCCGTGGGTGGGGGTGACTGTCGGAGGGGTGTCTGTCGGGAAGGGTGACTGCTGGGGGTGGGTGACAGCCAGGGGGGGGCGGGGTGACTGCTTGGAAAGGGGTGACTGTGACTGTCGGGGGGCCCGGCCACCAGACAAAGCAGTTGACAAAGCAGACACAGCACCGGGCCCGGTGGCAGTAGCCGGACAAAGCAGTTGCCGATGGGCCGCGTCTCTCCCCACCTGCAGGCCTCTTCCTCTATCTCTGTCCCATGACGGAATCTCTGAATTCAGCGCGCTTCTTCCCACCCACTCGACGCCGCGCGTCGGAAGCTGGGCCAAGCTCACTTCCGGCGCGCCGACGTTTAGAGAGACCCGTCGCTCACTGATTTCAGAGGGCCCGGCATCGGACAGAGATAGAAGAAGAGGCCTGCAGGTGGGGAGAGCTGGGGCCCGCCGGCAATTGCTTTGTCCGGCCACAAGGGCCCTGCCGCCCGGGACACCAGTACCGGCTGCCCTCCCCCCGTCCCCCCCTCTCGACGGCCCTGAAGCAACACCAGAGACCGCTAGTCAGCAACGCTACATCAGGCTGGTCCCAAATTAATGCAATTATAAATTAGTCTGAAATTGTGCTATACAGAAGTTTATTAGTAATATATATTTAGAAGAAATCACTTTAACTTCACTTCAAGATACCCTTGCAAAAATAGTGCAAACTGCAAATATATTTATTCTGGTGCCAAGGGTAACAGGTGAATTTCTGACGATAACATCTTGAGGTTGTGAAGAGGAAACTCCTGGGGTGGAGTGATAACCCTGCGGGATATAATTGTAAAATGATTTCTACTCACTTGGCAATACTGCAAAATATTTGTGTAAATTCTGAGCACTGTCAGCACAAGTGCTTGGAGCCAGAGGTACACTGGGTTAGCTGAACTTTCCTGGAAAATTTACTGCATTATTTCCTCATAGAAGAAATATAATACTTCAGCACCGCCCTACCCAATGTATGTGCTGATTCAACAGAATTGCTCACGTGCACATTGATTACATTTTACAGTTTTGCTGCAGTTGTTAAATGTAATGATCTCTTTGCTCAGGAATATACTATCAGGTTGCGCTTATAGTGCCAGCGACGTCGCGTCAGCACATGCATTGCCGCCGTCGCGTGTGCTTATAGTAAGGACGGTGCGACAGAGCTGGGAGGCATCTCAATTTGATTTTTCCAGTGACCGCAGCCCGACGTCGCTGTTACTATAAGTGTAGCCTAATGTACACTATGGTTAGTTACAAAAATGTGCTTAATTACAGATATAGCCAATCTGGGTAAGATGGCTTCCGTGATGGCGCTGTGCGGGGTCCATCCTTTTCAATGGCACCTCCTGCTACGTTAATCCTGGTGGTTGCGCCTCCGGGAATAGTAAAGCCGAGATTATAGTGGCCACGGCGGTGCGTGCGACGGCGGGCGCTGCCAAAACAAATACCTGTGTTGCGTTGAGGTGCACATAGAGGGCGCGACCGTGACCAGGCGGAGGCGTGACGGAGCGGCAGAATCCAGGAGAGACGAATGAACTGGTCTCTCCATGCGATGGCCGCGTGACGTCGGCGTCACGTGAAGCGGTTCAGCCAGTCATGGTGAATCGCTCGCGCGACGTCAGGTGCCACGCCCCCTGTCACCTCCCGCCTGTCACCTGCATACAGTGTAGGATTTGCGCGAACCGCGTGAGTGACGTTGTGTGCGCGCCCTGCAGCGGCCACTATAATCTCGGCCTAAGATCTGCTACATCTGTAGCCAGGATAACCCTGAATTCAGATGTGAGGTCTCATTAACCTTTTAACTGAGCCTAGAACGGCACCGAATTTCAAGTCAGAAGACTAAAGCCCTTATTCTATGTTCTGCGAAGCTCCTTCCAGGTGCCGGAGAAGGTTGCTCTCCTAATCATTTGAATGGGCTGATGTCTTCTCCAGCCCTGTGACGCAGATCCACAGTACATCGAATAGAGCCCGAAGGAAATAAACCTTTCTCTTAACCGGTTTGTTCGATATTGAGGAGGAGATTAGGTAATCTTCTTAACACAAGAAGCACAGCTGGAAATGTAAACCCCTGCCACAGTCTATTTAAAATGTTTGGCTTTAGAGGAAGACCCGTTTTACCAGAAGTTTAGACATCCCAAATCTTGACCCAAAAAAGTGATTTCTACCACTACCTTTATTTTAACATTCTTTCTCTCGATTTTTCTTTTAAAGTTTTTTTTTTTTTACAGTCGTTTTCTTTTTATATAAGGCGCTTCTTCAAAATACCAACATTCATATGCTCACCAACACAATCACCCCTAAAGCTCCACATCCCGTCTCGTATCGCAGTTCACCCACGTGGGAAAGAGCTCTGTCTACCAAATATTTCTCCCTTGCAACTAATGAAGTGATTTGTACACGAAAGATAATTGCCCAAACCTTAATTTTCAGTACAACAAATGATGTCTTCGTGGCAATGCAGAAACCCACGTTTGATTTGTTTGCAAGTTTTATTTGTTTTTAATATGATGTAAAAAAAAATAATAAAGAAATAAACTGAAATGTAACATTTTGCTTTTTCCTTCGGAAGGTTGGCCGAGACACATGTCCTCTCTTGAAACTTATGAAGATTTTTCGACCATTCCTTCCAGCAACGATGAGCTTTCTAACTCTTCGGATGTTGAGGAAGAAACCACCGATATTAAAGTAAAATAGAAGTCTTCATTATTATTCTTCTTTCATATTTATGTCTTTAACCCTTATTCCACACGCCCACATCGCAGAATAACTCCAGAGTAGATACTTAAAGTACATTCAATGATACTTTAGTCTTAATTCAATGCCTTGGTATTTTTCTCATTCGCAAAAACAAAATAACCTAAAAGTCTTAATTTACATACTCATGTCTTTAACTTGTTGATAATGTGAAAACCTGATGTTTAAAGCAGCCCAGCATCAGTATATTTGTTTGTATTCAATAGCCGCACGTGTTGCTTTCAGCTCTGGGGATCCCCTGCTTCCTGAGATACTTACCACTGTAGGGGGCGCTGGTAGCCGTATGGCGTTTAAAACTCCCGCGTTCTGTGGGCCAATGGGAAGACACAAAGGATGACGTTGCGGCTTCCTATTGGCCCCTCAGGACGCGGGACTTTTAAACCGCCATATTGTCAACCCAGCCAGGGCTCCTGCCAGCAGCACCTTCAGAGATAAGTATATCAGGAAGCAGGGGTCCCTGGGGCTGTAATCAACACTGCTTAGCTCCGGAGACCCAAATATATATATTCTGCACTATCGCAACTGGACTAACACGGCTATTTTCTGCTTTATATATATATGTATATATATATATATATATATATATATATATATATATATATATATATATATATATAATATAATATATATATATATATATATATATATATATTATATATATATATATATATATGTAGAGGTATCAGTACCGTGTTAGCCAAGCTTCAATAATCAAAAAATAAATAGACGATACCGTTCTGTGGTGTTGCTTGGAGTGCTGCTTTAAGTGTAGGATACTTCAGAAAAGCACCACTGCTGCTCCGTTTAAGATAATTAAAATGTTTTATACATTGCAGGGATCCAATCTCTTTCGTGTGGACGGTTGTTTTGAAACATGCTCGCCTGCTACTTTTACCCTTCAGCCTGGGGATGTGGTGGAGTTCGAACAAGGTGGAGAGAATGGACAGTGGTGAGCGCCACAAAAGTTATCTCGTTTTATGCCGTATTCGCATGTTTATCTATTCCCGGTACAGCAATGATGTTATCTGCTATTAGTGTAGCGGTGCTGTCATTGTCACAAGCATAGTAATCATTTCTCTGTCACAAGAATAAAAATACTGACAACAGTATTTTAGTCAGGAGGGCATTAACGTGCAAATGCTTTGATGAAGGAGCATATAGTTCATTGCTGACTACAACAGCTGAGCTTTATATTAATTTAACCATTGAAAGGTGACTTTTCCAAAAGGATATCCCTGCTTCAGCACAGGTGTCTCAATCAGTGGCTCAGTCGAGGACCACCAGTGCCATTTTAATTTTTCACATTTGTTTGATTTCAGAGGATATATAATATATATTTATATATAATATATATATATTACTAGCTGAGAGACCCGGCGTTGCCCGGGATGTAAATGCGTAATAGGTAGTATTATTTATAAATTGTGGAACAATAGGTGAGTATTTGTTGTAAAGGTTGGATAATAATATTGAAAAGAAAGATGGAAGAAATGTAATACGATGTTGTATAAAAATGGTTTATTGTAACCACACCACAGTACAATGTATATTTTGGTGCCATAAGTGATGTAAAAATGTGAGGCGTGTGTCCTGCTAGGGTGTGAGGCGGCGGGGTGGCGCGTGGGTTGTGAGTGCTGTCTGCGAGTGGGGGTCCTGCTAGGGTGTGAGGCGGCGGGTGGTGCGTGGGTTGTGAGTGCTGTCTGTGAGTGTGGGTCCTGCTAGGGTGTGAGGCGGCGGGTGGCGCGTGGGTTGTGAGTGCTGTCTGTGAGTGGGGGGTCCTGCTAGGGTGTGAGGCGGCGGGTGGCGCGTGGGTTGTGAGTGCTGTCTGTGAGTGGGGATCCTGCTAGGGTGTGAGGCGGCGGGTGGCGCGTGGGTTGTGAGTGCTGTCTGTGCGTGGGGGTCCTGCTAGGGTGTGAGGCGGTGGGACAGTGATGTCGGTGCGTAGGGGCGGGAGGCAGCAGGTGTGTGTGGCGGCAGGTATGTGTCGAGTGTGGCGGGTGTCTGTTGAGTGCGTGCAGCGGCTGTGAGGCGGTGGGTGAAAGGCAGAGGCGGCCGGAGTAAGGGCGGGTGAAAGGCAGAGGCGGGGGTGGGGAGGCGGTAAGGCGGGCAGGAAGGCGAAGGGCGGCGGGAAGGGGAGGAGGGGGGTGGTGGAGGGGGGCAAGGGGTGGAGGAGGGGGGAAGGGTTAGAGGAGGGGGGCAAGGGGTGGAGGAGGGGGGAAGGGTTAGAGGAGGGGGGCAAGGGATGGAGGAGGGGGGAAGGGTTAGAGGAGGGGGGAAGGGTTAGAGGAGGGGGGAAGGGTTAGAGGAGCGGGGGGGAAGGGTTAGAGGAGCGGGGGGGGGGGAAGGGTTAAAGAGGAGGGGGGGGAAGGGGTGGGAGGGGGTGGGAGGGGAGGGGGGTGGAGGGGAGGGGGGTGGAGGGGAGGGGGGTGCAGGGTGGAGGGGAGGGGGGTGGAGGGAGCGGAGGGGGGGGGTGGAGGGGAGCGGAGGGGGGGGTGGAGGGGAGCGGAAGGGGGGGAAAGGGGAGCGGAAGGGGGGGAAAAGGGAGCGGAGGGGGGGGGGAAAGGGGAGCGGAGGGGGGGAAAAGGGGAGCGGAGGGGGGGGAAAGGGGAGCGGAGGGGGGGAAAGGGGAGCGGAGGGGGGGAAAGGGGAGCGGAGGGGGGGGAAAGGGGAGCGGAGGGGGAGCGGAGGGGAAGGGGGGGGAGGCGGTGGGAAGGGGGGGGGAGGCGGTGGGAAGGGGGGGGGGGAGGCGGTGGAAGGAGGGGGGGAGGCGGTGGGAAGGGGGGGGGGGAGGCGGTGGGAAGGGGGGGGGAGGCGGTGGGAAGGGGGTGGGGAGGCGGTGGGAAGGGAGGCGGTGGGAAGGGAGGCGGTGGGAAGGGAGGGCGGTGGGAAGGGGCGGTGGGAAGGGGGGGGGCGGTGGGAAGGGGCGGTGGAAGGGGGGGGGGGCGGTGGGAAGGGGGCGGTGGGAAGGGAAGGGGGCGGTGGGAAGGGGGGGGGGCGGTGGGAAGGGGGGAGGGGAGGCGGTGGGAAGGGGGGGGCGGTGGGAAGGGGGGAGGGGACGGCGGTGGGAAGGGGGGGGAGGCGGTGGGAAGGGGGGGGGAGGCGGTGGAAGGGGGAGGGGAGGCGGTGGGAAGGGGGGAGGGGGGGCAGTGGACAGGAAGGGGGGCAGTGACAGGAGGGGGGGGCAGTGGACAGGAGGGGGATGCAGTGGACAGGAGGGGGGGCAGTGGACAGGAGGGGGGGGCAGTGGACAGGAGGGGGGGGGCAGTGGACAGGAGGGGGGGGGCAGTGGACAGGAGGGGGGGGGCAGTGGACAGGAGGGGGGGGGGCAGTGGACAGGAGGGGGGGGGCAGTGGACAGTAGGGGGGGCAGTGGACAGGAGGGGGGCAGTGGACAGGAGGGGGGGGCAGTGGACAGTGGACAGGAGGGGGTGACAGTGGACAGGAGGGGGGGGCAGTGGACAGTGGACAGGAGGGGGTGGACAGTGGACAGGAGGGGGTGGGACAGTGGACAGGAGGGGGGGGGCAGTGGACAGGAGGGGGGGCAGTGGACAGGAGGGGGGGCAGTGGACAGGAGAGGGGGGGCAGTGGACAGGAGGGGGGGCAGTGGACAGGAGAGGGGGGCAGTGACAGGAGAGGGGGGGCAGTGGACAGGAGAGGGGGGGGCAGTGGACAGGAGAGGGGGGCAGTGGACAGGAGGGGGGGGCTGTGTGGACAGGAGAGGGGGCAGTGGACAGGAGAGGAGGGGGGTAGGGGACAGGAGAGGGGGGGCAGTGGACAGGAGGGGTGGGGCTGTGGACAGGAGGGGGGGGGCTGTGGACAGGAGGGGGGGGCTGTGGACAGGAGGGGGGGGGCAGTGGACAGGAGGAGGGGGGGCAGTGGACAGGAGGGGGGGCAGTGGACAGGAGGGGGGGCAGTGGACAGGAGGGGGGGCAGTGTCACACACACACACACACACACACACACACGCACACGCACACACACACGCGACACCTACCTGTACTTCCGGCCGCCGCCATCTTCTCACTCGGCGCCGCGAGGGAGGAAGGGGGTCCGCCATCTTACGCGCCGCGTGGCAGCCTGTTCCCACGCCGGGGAGGGAGCTGAGTGGAGCGGGAGGGAATGGAGCGGGAGGGAATGGAGCGGGAGGGAATGGAGCGGGAGGGAGGTGAGTGGAGCGGGAGGGAATGTAGCGCGAGGGAGGAAGGGGGTCCGCCATCTTACGCGCCGCGTGGCAGCCTGTTCCCGCCGGGGAGGGAGGTGAGTGTAGCGGGAGGGAGTGGTGTGTAGCGGGAGGGAGTGGTGTGTAGCGGGAGGGAGTGGTGTGTAGCGGGAGGGAGTGGTGAGTGGAGCGCGAGGGATTGGAGCGGGAGGGTGGTGAGTGGAGCGGGAGGGAGTGGAGCGGGAGGGAATGGAGCGCGAGGGAGGAAGGGGGTCCGCCATCTTAGGCGCCGCGTGGCAGCCTGCCTGTTCCCCCGCCGGGGAGGGAATGGAGCGGGAGGGAGTGGTGTGTAGCGGGAGGGAGTGGTGTGTAGCGGGAGCTACACTGTGTGAGGTAGCGGGATAGGGGGAGGGATATTGGTGGCATGATGTAGCGGGGTAGGGGGCCTCGCGGTCTGGTTGCGGTAGGGAGCTGTGTGAGGTGCAGGAGATGAGGCGTGCTGTGCGGTTCGCGGGAGCTACACTGTGTGAGGTGGCGGGATAGGGGGAGGGACATCGTTGCCATGGTGTGTGAGTGGAGGCCGCGGCCTCGCGGTCCGGTTGCAGGAGGGAGATGTGTGGCGTGGAGGGGAGGGGGGGTTTGAAGAGGCAGTCTGCAGTGTTTGGTGTTGTGTGAATGTGTGTGTGTGCTGTGTTTGTGCGTTGTGTGTAGATTCTGTACCTGATTCGGCAGTCTGTGGTAGCAGACGTGAAGGTTTTGATAGCTGTGAAGCGTGGCTCCAGAGCAGGTTGAGGATTAGAGGATTAGGTGTTGCAAAAGCAAAGCGTTCCCAAAACTCAGTGAGGGGTGGGACAGTGTGGAAGTATTAGGGCAGTGGTTCCCAAACTTTTTCGGTTCAAGGCTCCCCAAGGCAATCAGAATTTTTTCAAGGCTCCCCAAGGCGATCAGGATTTTTACGCGGCGCCCAAAGTAAAAACAAAGGTGTACATACATACATAGGTGTACAAACATACCTAACAGTTGCAGTGCGCAGTTGGTGTCTCTCTCAGACACTCTCACTCTCTCTCACACACTCTAACTCTCTCTGACCTCACTCTCTCTCTCTCTGACCTCACACTCTCTCTCTCTGACCTCACACTCTCTCTCTCTGACCTCACACTCTCTCTCTGACCTCTGACCTCACATTCTCTCTGACCTCCCTCTCTCTCTCTCTCTCTGACCTCACACTCTCTCTGACCTCACACTCTCTCTCTCTCTGACCTCACACTCTCTCTGACCTCACACTCTCTCTAACCTCACATTCTCTCTGACCTCCCTCTCTCTCTGACCTCACACTCTCTCTCTCTGACCTCACTCTCTCTCTCTCTGACCTCACTCTCTCTCTCTCTGACCTCACTCTCTCTCTCTGACCTCACTCTCTCTCTCTCTCTCTCTCTCTCTCTCTCTCTCTCTGACCTCACTCTCTCTCTCTGACCTCACTCTCTCTCTCTCTCTCTCTGACCTCACTCTCTCTCTCTCTGACCTCACTCTCTCTCTCTCTGACCTCACTCTGTCTCTCTCTCTGACCTCACTCTCTCTCTCTCTCTCTCTCTCTCTCTCTGACCTCACTCTCTCTCTCTCTCTCTCTGACCTCACTCTCTCTCTGACCTCACTCTCTCTCTCCCTGACCTCACTCTCTCTCTCTCTGACTTCACTCTCTCTCTCTCTGACCTCACTCTCTCTCTCTCTGACCTCACTCTCTCTCTCTCTCTCTGACCTCACTCTCTCTCTCTCTCTCTCTGACCTCACTCTCTCTCTCTCTGACCTCACTCTCTCTCTCTCTGACCTCACTCTCTCTCTCTCTCTCTGACCTCACTCTCTCTCTGACCCCCCTCTCTCTCTCTCTCTCTGACCTCACTCTCTATGACCTCACTCTCTCTCTCTCTCTGACCTCACTCTCTCTCTCTCTCTGACCTCACTCTCTCTCTCTCTCTCTCTCTCTCTCTCTCTCTGACCTCACTCTCTCTCTCAGACACACACAAATAAATACACACATAAATACACACACACACACAAATACACACACACACAAATAAATACACACACACACACAAATAAATACACACAGATACACACACACTGATGCAGATACACACACACACACAAATAAATACACACAGATACGGGGGGGTGGGGGAGGGTATGGCTGAACGGCCCGGTCCCTGCACGGGGGAGGTCAGTGCTGCGGGGGCCTGTGCCACGTGGGGGGAGGGCCGGTGTGCTGCGGGGAGGGAGGGGGGGGTGACGCTGCAGTGCTGCTGGGAGACATCTGTCTCCCGGTGCTGCTCCTCCAGCGTGAGCGCCGGGCCTCCCTCTCTCAGCGTAGGCAGCTCAGCGTCGCTGAGCCGGGCTGAACAGATGCACAAAGCCCCTGCATCTGTAATCAACGCGGCTATAGTTCCTCCGGCCTGGGACATAGTAAGCGCTTAGGTGCTGCTGCTCGCTCTTGCTTGCTGCCGCTCGCTCTACCAGGAGCTTTTTGCTGTCCTGGCAGAGGAGACAGCAAGCGCGCTTGGGAGGCGGGTATCCCTGTGTGTGTTTGTCACTTGGTAGCTGTGTGTGTGTGTGTGTATATATTATATAATATTTTAAACATTTAAAAAAAAAAGACATGTGAGAATAAATTATTAACATTGTGCAACTTTGATAAATAAATTCAAACACACACACACACACATATATATATATATATATACACACACACACACATATATATATATATATACACACACACCACACATATATACACACACACCACACATATATATATATATATATATATATATATACACCACACATACACCACACACACACACACACACACACACACACACATACATACATATATACATATATACACATTGGATGGGAGCGGTCACGTGACCGCTCCTCTGCTTCCCCTCAGAGGTTTTTTTTTTTTTTTTAAATGAGCGAGCAGCCCTTGTTTCCCGCTGCTGGCGGCCCTGATCGCGGCGGCGCACCAGGGCGCCGCGGCGCACAGTTTGGGAAACACTGTATTAGGGCATTGGTGATGGACGCAGGCCAATGAGAGGTGTGCGGGGGCGGGCATTGGACGCAGGCCAATGAGAGTCAGTGAGGGGTGGGACGCAGGCCAATGAGAGGTGTGCGGGGGCGGGCATTGGACGCAGGCCAATGAGAGTCAGTGAGGGGTGGGACGCAGGCCAATGAGAGTCAGTGAGGGGTGGGACAGTGTGGCATTGGTGTTGGACGTAGGCCAATGAGAGGTGTGCGGGGGCGGGCATGGCCTGAGCCGGAGTGACAGGGCCAAGGTCCAATGCGATTGACCCTTGGGACGCAGACATACAGTGATTTCACAAATATATAGTAGATATAAATATATATATATTTTTTTTTAAATATATATATATATATATATATGTCAATGGAGAAATAGTTTGCACTCACAGTTTCTCAGTGTAGGCAGATGATCGTCCCATATAGAAATGTATACACAAAGTGACCAGCAGGATCCAGGTAACAAAGAGACAGCGTTAGCATCAAATAACATGGTGTTAAGGCTCTTACCCAAAGGCGGCGTTACTCCCACCCAGACCCTGAGCAGGTGTTTCATTAAAGTTAAAAAAAAGAGAAGACAGGAGAGGAAAAGAACCCTGTAAATAACAATGTGAGAGATACATCCTACCTAACTGGTCATACACTTATGCAGACCCTGTGTGAGACCTATTAAAGGGACTGGGGGTGAGCAACGCCAAGGTTAGCTATGACCTAACTCAGGGGAGCTGAACTCCAGTCCTCAAGCCACCCCAACAGGTCAGGTTTTCAGACTATCCCAGCATGAGTGGCTCAATCTGTCCTTGCTTCAGCACAAGTAGCTCAATCAGAGCCTCTGATTGAGCCACCTGTGCTGAAGCTGGGATATCCTGAAAACCTGACTTGTTGGGGGGCGGGGTGCTTGAGGACTGGAGTAGAGCACCTACACTAAATTGTATAAGGCAGTAAAATCAGAGCCAGATGTAATTTATTTTACTTAATTTAATACAGATAAATGTAAAGGTATGCATTTGGGAAACAAGAATAAATGGGCAACTTATAAATTAAATCCTTGATGAATACGATTTAGGAGTGCTTGTAGACAGCAGGCTTGGCAATAGTGCCCAAAGTCATGTAGTAGCTGCCAAGGCAAACAAGATCTTATCTTGCATTAAAAGTGGTGTGGATTGAAGGGAAGTAAACATAACTATCCCACTGTATAAATGATTGTTTAAGCCATATCTTGAATAAGGAATACAGTTTTAGGCACAACTCTATAAAAAGTCATTATGGAACTAGAAAAAGTGCGGAGATGAGCCACCAAATTAATAAAGGGGTTGGAAAATCTGACTTATGAGAAGATGCTAGTTAAATTAGATTTGTTTATATTAGAAAACAAGCATCTAAAAGGAGATATAACTATATACAAATATATTCAGGGTCAATACAAGGAACAGGCTGCACTCCCCGCCAGCAGCGCCTTAAATAGGCCCTACGTAGCCCCTCCCCTGGTTAGGGGAGGGATGTTTGGATGTTTGGGGGCGGGCCAGAGTGGAGGAGGCCAGCCCCCGGCCAGGAGACCCCCCGCTGATGGCTAGGGGGCCGCTTTCCAGTGTCACAATGTGTCCCTGAACTTGGAATTGTGCTCCCCGTCAGATCCTTTACTGGAGGTTACATTGTTAACTCATATGCTATAGAGCAGAGGTGCTCAACTCCAGTCTTCAAGACCCCACAACAGGTCAGGTTTTCAGGATATCCCAGCTTCAGCACAGGTGGCTCAATCAGTCCCTGCTTCAGCGCCGGTGGCTCAGTCAGAGGCTTAGTCTTTGGCTGAGCCTCTGATTGAGCCACCTGTGCTGAAGCTGGGATATCCTGAAAACCTGATCTGTTGGGGGGGTCTTGCGGACTGGAGTTGACCACCCCTGCTATAGAGCCCTTCCATTGTAATACAGTGAGTCCTCATCGGGCGGCTTGTTGGGGGAGGAGGCGCAGGGGAGCAGTCTGGCCTTTGGCACGCGGGGGGAGGGGGGTACCTCCCTGTGTATATATAGTGTTGATCACTAAGGGATATAATAACTATATTTAACCCCTGTGTTCCAAATAGTGATGTTTGTTTTAAGAAGATGGTGTTGGTCCGTTCTATGCGCAATCACTGCTTGAGATCCAAGTTGCTGTTTTTCTGTTGTTAATGGTGTGTTTGCATGTGGGTGGGGGCTGTTCCAATGTGCAGACACACATTTACCTTCAGGGTTCGCCACATGAACCACTGCGCCCTTCGGCACTTTGGCCGCTCAGTACTGTGATTAGTAGTCCTCTCCGGATCCTCTGCCTTGTGTGGGCAATCTTGCAGCCCCACTGTGCACTTTAATCCATGCAGTCAGCACAGCTGTCTCTCCACGAACGTTCCTCCATAGGCACTCCTGTCTCACCACACACCACAACACAGCTGATCCCTCTGCAGTCTTGTATCCGATGCTTGTGAGGTTCAGGCTCAGGTTCACCCTACGCGTTTCTCCTTTCGGCTTCGTCAGGGGTATAATTCCTAGCTTCACCTTGCACTCTTATATCGCCACAGACGTTCATTTGCATAATTACTTCAGGATTTCAATTTATTTGACCATTTTCATTTTTTCTTTATATCTTTTTTCCATATTTACTATATAATGTTTTTTTTTTGTGACACAGCATTTAGTTAGGTCTATCGAGACATCAGTCTGGGTAAGTATTCATTAATCTAAAATATGGATTAAGCTTAATCGAGGATCAGATTTAGTTGACTAATTTTGTCTATAATTGTTGTATATTTTAATAAATTGTTATTTTTTTTATCAAGTATTCCTATGCTTTGTTTTCAGAAACCTCAGTAAACCTATACCTGCCCATAATTATGTCATCCAAAAATTGAAAAGTTAATACGCCAAGTATTTTTCAGTTGTATATCTCTCTTTAAAGGGATTAGAGACCCCTTTCACCAAGGCTGCAGGACACTACTAGTGGAATTTATCACTGATAGATGATTATTAAGACACAATCAATCTATATACTCATTGATTTTTTAAATGTAGTTATCACACATTAGCACCTTTTAATTTTTTCACCTATGTGCAGAAGTATAACCAGGGAGATGTATTTAAGGGAAGATAAACATTGGCTTTTATTTAGCCTGAGGCTTTAAACAGCACAACTTCATGTCAGCATGCAAAACAAAAACAGACCTATCCCTCTGTAAGGGACAGGGACGTGTGAGTCAGCCCTATCTGCAGGGCTGAGGCCTAGGCCTCTTACCAACCTCTGACCTAAAACTCCAAAGAGGTACCTGTAAGCAGAGGCTCTTTACCTCAGTCCAGGTCTGGGTTGGTGTCCGAGGAGGGTATCCTCCGGCATGTTCCAGGGTCCACTGTATAGAGGGTCTAATTCTCTGGGATCTCTCTCTGGCAGCACACACATCCTCCAGTGCTAGAGCAATCTGCTTCTTGGGGATCTCTCTGACAGCACAGTCCCTCTGTGCTAGAGAACCCCACGCAGTTTGCGCAGCATACTTTTTTAAACCTGCTTGATGAGCCAAGTGGGGCTGGGTAATTGACTCTACTGAAATGAGCCAGCTCCCTGCTGGACTCATCAGCTACAGATAGATGGCTTCATGTGTGCTGCCTTTTTAAACCGGGGAAAGGCCCTGTCAAACTCCATATCTGTTTTCTTTCATATTTTGGGGTACAGATGTGACCCTAGTAGAATATAGCTCATGAACACTTTTGCTAAACTCAAAAATGGCCATGGTATCCTCTGTAACCCTAAAGGCCAAATGTTTCCCCATACAGCAAACTGCAATATGCGTTAAAATAGTGTTCGTTTGTTTGTTTGTTTAGTAATAAGCAACATTGATTTTTTTTTAAATTTCAGGTTAGTGACAGAACTTGTTTCAAAGAGGAAAGCATGGGTGCCGTCCAGCCTCTTAATTCCAGCAAAAGGAGATATTGAAAACATCTGCCAAAAAGATAACATTGCAGGTAATTATCCAACGTAACAAATCTATATCACAGAGAATGTAGAACAGGTGTATTTATGGTAACTGTGTTAGGACAATAAGAAGAGAGAAAAAAAAAAAAAAAGATTCCATTCCTGAACAAAAGAGAAAAACATTCCAGAGAAATGTTCCAACATTTCAAGTTTGGCGATTCCATTGAGTCTTACACCACCGCCGGGGAATGTCGTCAGACTCGTTTTCTCCAAACATAATTAACAGTGTGAAATGACAAAAGAAGTTGCTCTGGGGTAGGTTCTCCTTTATTTCCAGCTTAAAGGAGCAATCCAAGACACAATCTACGTGTTTAAATAACAAACAATTAGTTAGTATTAAGTAATACTTACATTTAAAACATTTTATTCAACTCTGGCACTGAGAGTGTGAAGCGTGGTTCAATTCCCGGTGTCGGCTCCTTGTGACCTTGGGCAAGTCACTTTATCTCCCTGTGCCTCAGGCACCAAAAAACATAGATTGTAAGCTCCACGGGGCAGGGACCTGTGTCTGCAAAATGTCTCTGTAAAGCGATACGTATAACTAGCAGCGCTATACAAAAACATGCTATTATTATATTATTATTAACTATTAATGTCATTTTAATGAGTTGTAATATGCAGAGCACCCTTTGATTTCAGTAGCAGGCTTTAGTACAGTTCCAAAGTGTGGATTTCACTTTTTGCCACAGTTTCAGGCGAGGAGAATCCTGCTTGTGCAGCCAACACAATATATACAGATATGGCCACCTGTATTCTCCTGCTAGCCCATGAAAATCTAGGTAAATCTGTGGCTCTCTCACAGAAAATCTGCAGGCAGACTAATGGCCCATCGGATTAACACAGCGGGGGTCCCATGCGTTTGAATGGGACTGCAGGGACCGCCACTTTATATATGTCTGTATGTATGTCTTTATTTATATAGCGCCATTAATGTACATAGCGCTTCACAGCAGTAATACACGTGACAATCATATAAATAACAAATAATACAAATAACAGATCATGGGAATTAGTGCTTCAGACATAAAAGTAACATTTAGTAAGACGAGTCCCTGCTCCGAAGAGCTTACAATCTAATTGTGTTAATCCGATGGGCCATTAGGCCTGGCTGCAGCTTTTCTGAGAAATAGCCACAGATTTTCCTAAGGCAAAGGAGAGTATACAGGTGGCTGCATCACATACATGTACTGTACAAAAACCTTCCTCACAGTGCAGGTCTCCTCTAGGACAGAGGTGCAAAGCAGAGCTCTACTTACAAGTTCACAAGGCAATTCTTCATTTAATGTAGCAGCCAAGAACAGAGGAGAAACAACCTTTCAGGTCCTATATGGACCTGCCATCAGGTACATAGTAAGGCCGCGCTTATAATGCTGGCGACGCGACCGATGATGTCGCCACCAGCGAAAGTTATAATTTGTTGTTTAGCGACGGTCACCAGTGGTGTCACTAAAGGGGGCGGGCCGCGCAATTTGATTGGTTTAGAGACAGTCACATGTGGCGACTGTCTCTAAACAATCAAATTTACCCCTGCCCTAGGTAACCATGGCTGGCTGACCACTTAGAGGCACTACGTTTGCCAGGTGTCCAGTTTTGAACCGGACTGTCCTGTATTTGAACACTCTGTCCAGTAAAAAATTAGACATAAAACTGGACATGTACGTGTATACCGGCATTACCTCTCTGGGCGTGTATGTGTATACCGGCAATACCTCTCTGGGCGTGTACGTGTATACCGGTATTACCTCTCTGGGCGTGTCTGTGCATACCGGTATTACCTCTCTGGGCGTGTCTGTGCATACCAGTATTACCTCTCTGGGCGTGTCTGTGCATACCGGTATTACCTCTCTGGGCGTGTCTGTGCATACCGGTATTACCTCTCTGGGCGTGTCTGTGCATACCGGTATTACCTCTCTGGGCATAGTGACCTGACCTGCTTAGGCGGGCCGCAGAATTTACCTGAGCAGGGAGAGAGCATGGCTGTTACTAGGGGGCTGGACAGCTTTCTCCATCATGATTGGCTGCTGCTGGGTAATGCAGCCAATCAGGAGGAGGTGTCAGAAGCCCGGGGGTGGGGCCAAGGAGAGGAGGAAACAACATAGAGCGGTGAGAGGGGCCTGTGTGTGTGTGTGTCTCGAGAATGTTGCACCTTTCACCATTGTGTCCAGTATTTTTGGAGACGCCTCCTGGCAACCCAACTTAGGGCTACAAATGAGTTTATATTTACCTACCACGTTGATACCATGGTATGTATTCACTTTGTCACAAGTGATACCTAACACCAGGTTTAGGGATGAATAAATAACTTAACTTTTATTTCACCGCATTAAAATTTCCAGGGTTTAGGGAATAATGTAATGCTTTATGTTAGCAGCTTATTTGTACATTATTTCTCTAACGGGCGTTAGAATTAACGCGGTGCTTTTTAACAGAAGTAAAATTGATTCCGTTATTAACTTTAGTGGATACATTACTGTTAATGTAACGATCATTTAGGCCAATGTCACATGATATAACCTACTGGAGTGTGGGGAATCCGGGCTTTACTTGCTGCACGGTGACACCTGCTGGCTTCTTTTAAACATGCATTTCAAATGGACCGGAATGAATTTGTCATCTGTCTTGGCTTTAGAAATGGACTAAATTAGTTAGTTACGAATAGGCAGCATTTAGGAATGTCTGGTCATTATTTAATCAAACACATGGGTAGAAGTCATGCTTAATGACATGTTAATGTTCAGTTTAACTCTCTATGAAATATTTGCGTTACATGTTAGTATGTTTTTCCCTCTTGCCCGTGTACTGACTGAATGTCAGACACGGGTGTAATTCTGTGTTTGTGCAGCATTTTGTACTGGACGTTATTGCTACTACTATTACATTAGAATGTACATTGACTATTAGAAGACTTAAGTGTCTAAAGTGTTTTTAAGTGTTAAATAATAATTCATTTGATGTTATCGGCTATTTGAATTCAGCTTTCCTATGCCAGTTTTATGCAATATTTAGCCTTACCTTTTTCATGCCAGGACATGATAGGGAAACACTATCCCAAAAGTCACATGCAGAAGAGTGCTATAGAAACAGAAGATCTTTGGGATTAGGGTTTGAGATATATATGTCTAAGACATGCAAATGAGCATACAGTAATATTTCCATTATATATAAATATATATGTATATATATTGTGACAAACGGCTTACTCCGGGGCTCCGTCGTTTGTCCGGGACTGTTTAGAACACGGTCTTTTAGGGTAGGTTAAATGATGAGGCGTCACGTACTGTTCCTTTAAACAGGCTATGCCTGGTTTATTCAGTCCCAGGCACTGAGACTGCCACAGTGCATACAACAGAAAACAGATCAAAACAAAAGCTGCTCACCTGAGCGATAACTTAACTTAGATATCCCTGACTCAGGGTTGGAAGTGGCTTTTCCACTTCCAACATCAAAACACGGTACTTTTGCAGTCTTACACAAATGAACAGAAAGATTGAACCTGTTTGGGGAAGAGGCTTCTCCCCTCTGTAGTTCAGCAGCCTTCCAGCCTCCTGGCTCTTGTGGGGAGACCAGAGCAAACAGGAAATCAGTCTTTCATACCTGATTCCTAATTAGCATGACAGGTGACAGAAATCAGGCAGCAGACAAATTCTGGTCTGGATCTCTCATCCCTCAGTTCCAGCGCTTGCCAAACTGTGGGATGGAGTGTATGTATTATAAGGCTGCACTCCCAGGCCAAACAGGATAGAAACTGTCTAGTATCCTGGGAGCCCTATATACGGAATTTATTACCATCCCCTGGTTTCTGTCACATATCCTCCCCCCCAGCTCAGACCTCGAGGGATGAGCGACCATGGATATTAGGGAGTGCATCCTTGACAACCCGTCAGCATTGCCATGTTTGTGCCCTGACCTGTGTTCCACAGAAAATTTAAAGGGTTGTAGGCTTAGGAACCACCTGGTCACTCTAGCATTCTTTTCCCTGTTTTGACACATCCAGGTAAGGGGTGCATGATCTGTGACCAACCGGAATTTTCTCCCCAACAGGTAGTATTTGAGCGTCTCTACAGCCCACTTTATTGCGAGACACTCTTTCTCTACTATGGAGTAATTTTTCTCCTGGGGATTTAGTTTCCTACTTAAATAAAGGATGGGGTGCTCCTCACCTTGAGACTCCTGGGAGAGTACCGCCCCCAGCCCTACCTCAGATGCGTCGGTTTGGACTACGAACTCTTTGGAGAAGTCAGGTGTGACCAACACTGGTTGGGCACAGAGAGCTTCTTTCAGGCTTCTAAAGGCCTGTTCGGTTTCGGGGGACCACTTTACCATTAGCGGTCCTCTTGCTTTTGTGAGGTCAGTTAGTGGGGTTGCCTTAGTTGCAAAATTGGGAATAAACCTTCTCTAGTACCCAATTAACCCCAAAAAGGTCCTTACTTGTTTTTTTGTAACTGGCCTTGGCCAATTTTGTATCGCCTCCACTTTGAGTGTTTGGGGTTTGAGTAAACCTCTGCCAATAGAATATCCCAGATACTTGGCCTCCTCCAGACCAATAGTGCATTTAGCGGGGTTAGCAGTTAGTCCAGCAGACCGGACTGCGTCAAGCACAGCTTGGACCTTTGGAAGGTGGGATTGCCAATCTTCACTATGGATTACCACATCATCCAGGTAGGCGGCAGCATACCGAGCATGTGGTTTTAAAATTTTATCCATCATTCTTTGGAATGTGGCGGGAGCTCCATGTAAGCCAAAAGGCAACACCTTATACTGAAAGAGGCCGTCTGGGGTTGAGAAGGCTGTCTTTTCTTTTGCCCTTTCTGTGAGGGGAACCTGCCAGTACCCTTTTGTTAGGTCTAGGGTTGTGAGATATCGGGCTTTGCCCAGTCTCTCTACAAGTTCATCTACCCTGGGCATAGGATAAGTATCAAATTTTGACACCGCGTTTAGTTTCCGGTAGTCATTACAAAACCTTGTTGTACCATCTGGCTTTGGGACTAAGACTATAGGGCTGTTCCACCCACTTTGGGATTCCTCAATTACACCTAGTTTTAGCATTTTTTTAACCTCTAAACTTATAGCCTTTCTTTTGGCCTCTGGGATTCGGTACGGTTTAAGGTTAACTCGGACCCCCGGTTCAGAGACTAGGTCATGTTCAATTACGCTAGTTCTACCTGGCCGTATAGAGAAGATTTCTTTGTTTCTTTTCACTAAATTCTGAACCTCTCGTTTCTGATGAACAGACAGGGTTTCAGCTATGCTAACCTCTGGGTCAGTTTCTTGATTCTCTGACGGACCTGGGGGTACTAGGGTTAACAAGACTTCTCTATCTTTCCAGGGCTTGAGTAGGTTTATATGGTAAATTTGCTCAGGTTTCCTCCTACCTGGCTGTCTTACCTTATAATTTACTTCTCCCACTCTTTCCAAGACCTCATATGGCCCATGCCATTTAGCAAGGAATTTACTCTCCACGGTGGGAACCAGAACTAGTACCCTATCACCTGGAGAAAAAATTCTGACCCTAGCACCCTTATTATATGTATTCCTCTGTGCTTCTTGAGCTTTCTCCATGTGTTCCCTCACTATGGGTAGGACTGCAGCAATGCGGTCCTGCATCTGGGCAACATGCTCTATTACACTTCTGTAAGGGGTAACCTCGTGTTCCCAAGTCTCTTTGGCTATATCCAGTAAGCCCCTTGGGTGTCGGCCATACAATAGTTCAAACGGGGAGAAGCCAGTGGATGATTGGGGAACTTCCCTAATGGCAAATAACAGGTACGGTAACAAACAATCCCAGTTTTTCCCATCTTTATCAACCGCCCGCCGTAACATGCTCTTTAAGGTTTTATTGAACCTTTCCACTAAACCATCTGTTTGTGGATGATAGACTGAGGTTCTGAGATGCTTGATTTTTAGGAGTTTACATAGCTCTTTCGTTACTTGGGACATAAATGGTGTTCCCTGGTCAGATAGAATCTCTTTAGGAATCCCGACCCGGGAAAACAGAAGTACTAACTCTTTTGCTATGTTTTTAGCTGAGGTGCTACGTAGGGGAACTGCCTCCGGATATCGGGTGGCATAATCTAATATTACCAATATATGCTGATGTCCCCTAGCAGACTTTATTAGGGGTCCTACTAGATCCATAGCAATCCGGTCAAATGGTACCTCTATTATGGGAAGGGGTACCAATGGGCTGCGGTACGCCTTGAACGGGGCGGTGATCTGACATTCTGGGCATGAGGAACAATAATTCGTAATTTCTGCCAGAACCCCAGGCCAATAGAAGCTTCGGAGAACCTTTTCTTTTGTCTTTTCCACCCCTAGGTGTCCCCCCAATGGATGACTATGTGCGAGGTGTAATACTACGTTACGGAATGTCCGTGGTACCAACAATTGTTTAGTTGTAACTGATTTCCTTTTATCAACCCGATATACTAGGTCGTTCTCTACCTCGAAGTAGGGGTAAGCAAGTGACCTATCTGGTTGGCCAGGAGTACTATTCTGGTCCCGTATATTTCCCCTTGCTACCGCTAATGTGGGGTCCTCCCACTGGGCCTTCTTAAAACTCCCAGGACTGACCTCTAGGTCAGCGAGGGTCTTATCCGGTTCTGGGGTGGTAAGTGTCTGCTCAACATCTTGATTTGGGGTATTCCCTACCAAAGTAGTGATGGGGAAGGGAATTTTACAGCACTCCTCCTTTTCCCCCTTCTTATTTGGGCCCTCGTCAACCTCCATTTCTGAAAAAGGGAAAGGATTTGTTTCTTCTAATACTTCGTTATGGTCCGCTATTGAACTCTGGGCGCTATTCTGAGCGGGGGACCACATTTTTAGAAAATGGGGAAAGTCAGTCCCTATTAACACATCATGTGCCAGTTTGGGTACAATACCCACCTTGAAATCTAAAGAACCAAACTCTGTTTCAAAAAAAACATCAACAGTGGAATATTCATGATTATCCCCATGTATACAACAAATTGCCACTCTTTGTGAACTGTTTCCCTGTTTCTTCTTAATGGGCAAGAGGTATTCGGACACTAGTGTGACCATGCTCCCAGAGTCAAGAAGTGCCCGAACCCTCTTACCATTAACCTTTACAAATGCCCACAGATGGTTATTCAAGGGGTCCTCTGGGCTAGGGCCCATACATTGGGACAACAGCGAATAAGGTTCCACGCTGTTGCATTGCATGGGCTCATCATTTAGTGGGCAGATTTTTGCTGTGTGGCCCCTCTCATGACAATTTACACATTTAGGTACATAGTCTGTGTCCCACTTAGAGCCTTTTCCCGGCTCCCCATGTTGGCTATTGCCCTTAGTGTGTGAACCACTGTTGCTGGTGCTGCGTGAAGGTGGTCGCCGCTCTTCAGCGCCCCTTAACCCCGGTACCCTTTTACCGTCTCTGGAAGAGTCCTGGAACCTCGGGTAGTGGGGTTGCTCCACGACTGTGGGTTGCGGGTGCTCTTCTGCTGCATTGTACCTTTCTACGAGGGCCACAAGCTCATCCGCATTGTGGGGGTCACTCCGACTGACCCAACGGCGTAAGGCAGAGGGAAGTTTCCTCAAGAACTGGTCCATGACCAACCGTTCCACGATGTGGCTGGCTGAGTTGATCTCGGGTTGTAGCCACTTCCGGGCGAGGTGGATGAGGTCATACATCTGGCTTCGGGTGGCTTTATCCATCGTGAAGGACCATGCGTGAAACCTTTGGGCGCGAACAGCCGTGGTTACGCCGAGGCGGGCGAGGATCTCGAACTTCAATTTTGCATAGACGTTAGCTTCGGCTGGCTCTAGATCAAAGTAAGCCTTCTGGGGTTCGCCGCTTAGGAAGGGTGCGATTAGACCAGCCCACTCAGCTTCTGGCCATCCCTCTCTCTGTGCCGTGCGTTCAAACGTGAGAAGATAGGCTTCCACATCATCCGAGGGTCCCATCTTCTGAAGGTAGTGGCTTGCCCTGGTAATTTTCGGAACTGGGGCTGCCGCTGCCAGTGGAAGGTTACTGATAGTCCGCCTCAGGATCTCGAGTTCCTGCTGTAAGCCCTGAGCGAACCGCTGTTGCTCCTCTCTCAGCAAGCGGTTTGTCTCTTGCTGGTTTGCATTCGCGTTTTGCAGGGCTTCATTCGTCTGTTGCTGGTTTGCATTCGCCTGTTGCTGGTTGGCATTCGCCTGTTGCTGGTTGGCATTAATCTCTTGCTGGGCTATTAGCAGCTGTTGCTGGGCTGCATTCGTCTGCTGCTGGTTTGCATTAGTTTCTTGCTGGGCTATTAACAGCTGTTGCTGGGTTTCATTCGCGTCTTTCTGGGCAGCGACATTGCGTACCAGCGCACCCACCACGTCTTCCATCTTGTTTGCAGAGGATGAAAAAAAACTTTTTTTTTTTTTTTTTTTTCAAAGTTCTTCAACCCGCAGACCCCCTAGTGCTCTGCCCGCATTCTCCACCATATGTGACAAACGGCTTACTCCGGGGCTCCGTCGTTTGTCCGGGACTGTTTAGAACACGGTCTTTTAGGGTAGGTTAAATGATGAGGCGTCACGTACTGTTCCTTTAAACAGGCTATGCCTGGTTTATTCAGTCCCAGGCACTGAGACTGCCACAGTGCATACAACAGAAAACAGATCAAAACAAAAGCTGCTCACCTGAGCGATAACTTAACTTAGATATCCCTGACTCAGGGTTGGAAGTGGCTTTTCCACTTCCAACATCAAAACACGGTACTTTTGCAGTCTTACACAAATGAACAGAAAGATTGAACCTGTTTGGGGAAGAGGCTTCTCCCCTCTGTAGTTCAGCAGCCATCCAGCCTCCTGGCTCTTGTGGGGAGACCAGAGCAAACAGGAAATCAGTCTTTCATACCTGATTCCTAATTAGCATGACAGGTGACAGAAATCAGGCAGCAGACAAATTCTGGTCTGGATCTCTCATCCCTCAGTTCCAGCGCTTGCCAAACTGTGGGATGGAGTGTATGTATTATAAGGCTGCACTCCCAGGCCAAACAGGATAGAAACTGTCTAGTATCCTGGGAGCCCTATATACGGAATTTATTACCATCCCCTGGTTTCTGTCACAATATTTATATTATATATATATATATATATATATATATATATATATATCTCGCAAATGGAAATATTACTGTATGCTCTTAGACAGGTCTGCAACCCCGCCTTTCACCATTATCACCCAGCACACAGTGCTTCCACTGCAGCAAGGGATTCTGGGAAATGACATGCAAATGAGCACACACTATGTCACCTTTTGCCTGAAATCCATTTTTATGTGGAACCCTTATAAGCAAATGCTCGCTGCACAACTTAATAGTGTGTGTGTGTGTCAACATTTTCCCGGAGACTACTGCAAGTTCATAATCTAAAACTAAAGGAAAAGCAAGGAAGGGAGGAATATATATAGGCAGGACAGATTCAATCTTATGCTTTGCAAATATTTGAAGCTCTGGATTATTATAGCAGTTTATTAGGAGTTTTATTTAATACAATGCCACCTTAATTGCCGGGGGATTTTTCTTTTTGTCTGTTTCTTTCAGTAGCCTTGTCTGTATTAATATTACAAGATAATCAGGACCATCTCTAATTACCTGTTCTCATTCTGAATCACAGGAACTGGAAATATATTTAACTACTGCAAAAAGTACGTTTCACCCTCCCTTAATTCAACTAATAATATCACTTTTTCTCTTCATAAGCTTACAGTGACCCGTGCCAAGTATCGTTGGCATCGACCAACATGAAAGAGAAGCAAAATGAGCTGACGAGAAGCTTAGTGGCTGAACAGAAAGCTGGGAGTTGAGTACTCTGAAGACGTGCCTTCTCAAAAAGTACTGTACATGGGGCTGCTAATTAAGCCAAGCCGCTTTAGTTGTGGATGCCACCAACCCTGGAAGAGCTGACCGGCACAAAATAACTGCTGGTCCCAGTTCGTCGATAGGATTCCCAAAGCCTTTTACATCACTCTATTCCAACAGAATGCTTGAATGCATCGTGGGTGTATCTCCTTCATGCAGTGGCCTATATTAGGTTTACAGCAGCGCGGGATATGAACTATGCACTTGACTCCTTGCAGGCCTTCGGGCTGACAGTAGTTGAGGAAGAACGGTGGTGCTTTTGCTTTGAAATAGTGTGCTCATTTCCTGTTTTACTTGATATTATACTTGATATGCCTGTTACTTGTCTTGCTATAAGAGGGGCAAAGTTTCACCGCGAGAAATGGTTGGTTACAGAAGCACATTGCCTAATGCAGACAGATTCTTTGCAAATGTGGCTCTTTTCAGGTATTTTCCGAATTCACTGCGTCCATTTTAAATGTTCCTTTACCCCAAAACAGAAACTTATGAGGATTGTTAAACAGGATTTAATTATGATTTGTTGCATTCATCTTCCTTAAACTCATCAATTTAAGGAACAAAGCTTGTGAAACACTACTGTCTTCACATGGCTGTTTCTCTGCTTTCGTCTGAAAATAGCATCATTATGATGGGTTGTTCATACAGCTTCATGCTACAATATACTTTTATGTTTATTTGTTTAGTGTTATAATTTCTGGCTTCTGAATGTAGTCACATAAATTAAAATTTTTAGAGGCAGGAACTTCATTTAAGGAAATTATAGCGTAATTTGTCGCAGGACAGATTTTTCTTCCTGCTTTGTGAAGATCCGCAGATGATTTTGTTTCATGTGGTTCTGAGCTACATGTTGTAGGAACGGAAACGATTTAAAGGGTTTATTCATTAAGCCCCAAGGCGGCCAAGAGCTTTGTGCTGATTGCACTGGGGGCTTTGTGTATTCGCCCATAAGACTTCTATTTGCATTCTTTTCTGACAATCTGATTGTTAATAGTTTGGGAGACAAAAGAAATTACTGTAAAAAATGTTGGTGTTTTATGATGAAAATCTTGAGGATCTCACATTCTTTGGGAAGTTAATCGATAAACATCAGTCTCAATCATCTACCTGCATCACATCTCATTCTAGTGTCTCATACGTCATACATTATTTAAAGGGGCTATCCTTCCAAGGACGAAAGTGAACTAATTACAGCGACATGTTTATAGGGATCCAAATCTGGATGACTGATACCTTCTTTTTTTGCCCAAATCTGACATCTATAAGTATTTGTAATGTATTTTTTAAAGTGAGATTTGGGAGGGGTGTGATTTTCCTCTGGATGCTCCCTTTTGTGTGATGTCACTGTGTGATGTCACTGTGTGATGTCACTGTGGGATCAGCGAGCGCTTGTACAGCCAGAGTCCCCGCTTCCCCTTATCTTTATAGGTTCCCTGATAAGGACAGGGTGGGATAAGGTAAAGAAAACACTTGATTAACAAACCCTTTCCTGTTTATAGACTCCAAAGACACTTACCTGTCCGGCTAATATGTATGATTGCACCTTTCACCTGCAGAAATCACGTTTCTGGACATGCAAATTAGCGACTGCGGTGTCTTTTTTTTTTTTTTTTTTTAAGCGTTCTCAAGTTGCCCTTACTTTTTACACTCCTGCATTAAGCAGTTTGTACAGTTACGCCTGTAATAAGGAACTACAGAGCCATCGACCCGTTCAGGGACAACAGTTTTTGACTCTTAAGCATGATGTGGATGGTGATTTATGAATCTATAGACTACTTCAATGAATGTGCATTGATAGTTTGAACAGCTTGAACTAACTGAGTTTGTATAACTTACAAATCTGATAAAACTGTTCATTGTACAAATGTATGTAAAAAAATAATAATTGTAAAAGGCAAAGCAAAGAACATAATGCTGTTTTGAAAGCACTGCTGGGTGGTTTACAAACCCAAACTGTGTTTCTAACTGGACTGTAAATATTCCATTGTTAACTGTGTTGAGAAACTTTTTTTTCACCTTATTAAATTATAAATACTTCATTATCGATGAAGTGCCTGCATTTCTTCTTATTTCCTAATACAATTGGTGATTCTAGGGTTCATTTCAAGTATAATCAGAAGCAAATGCCCTACATGAAACAGATAGCTGAGACAATGATACGTCACCCTATAATGTATCCTTCAATGATTCGGGTGGTGAAAATAGTATGACGACAAGGGAAGAGACGAGGTGAGTACAATGTACACGAGCAGATCAAGTGGGTTTCTCAGAGAAGGATTCAATACTCCATAAACGACAACACACACACGGCGGAGCTATATGAGAATCAGTGGAGAACCCCAAAGAGGCAGAAAAGATATTGGGATCTAGTTATTAACATCTCGAGTTACAAATTGACAACTATAGGAACTTCTTTACTTAATCACGGTTTGAATTGTGCTCCACAATGCGATTTTAATCTCTCTAATACAGTTGTAGATTTGCACAAACACATAAGGAAATAAACTTAAAAAAAAAAAAAATATTTGACACCTCGAAAGAGTTGAGTAAGCATAATATTGAGGCTGTCTCGGATATAAACCAAGGCGATACCACTAATCCTTATTTTGAAATTGATTTTAGGTAATTGTGTGCCCTACAGGATCTGTTGGATCTGGGAGGTGAACAGACCCCTGAGATTGGAGCAGGGTCTGAATTCTTGGGTAGGTCAAACTCTGGCTTAAGAAAGGGGTCCGTTTTCTAACCAGTATATACAAGGGGACACTATTTGGATTTGTTCCGTAGAAAGTGATTTGCGTAGGCAACGTAATCCCAAAAGGACAATTTATGTGGTTACGCCGCAATTGTTCAAGTGAGACAGATTTTGAGTTGAGGGCAGAAGATCTTTGGTGACTTTTAAGCAGAGAGGATACCCTGAGGGAATGTTGGAACAAGCTCTGAGTGATGATTGGAATGTGAGTAGAGATACACCTTTCAAAGATAAGTCAATACAAACATTCCACCAGAGCAGGAATAGATACAAGAGTAAAATAGATCAAAAAATCCTTTATTTATTACACAATATAGTAAACAGTTCACAAATTACATCTGTCCCTCTTACCTTACATGGAAATATTATATTGTGTTTCTCAATGACTGCCATACCCGATGAAGGACTACTTGTTGGTCCAATAAAAGGTATCATACCACCTACTCCCTCTCCCTCCTTTGCTACTCCGCCCCTTCCCTCCCTCTCACCTTTCCCAGCCAGTCTCTCAGGCTGCAGCTCCAGCCCCACACTGCACTACTTGAGGCCCTGCCCCCTGACCTAGGCCCCGCCCACCTGCAGAGGAAGGGATGCCCCTCTGTGCTTTCTGCCCGCTGCAGGGAATTAATGTGTGGGCAGGGGGCCGGATGCCGACAGGGGGGGGTGAGCGGGACCCCCAAGAGTGCAGGCCCCCGAGCTTTACCCGGGTTATAGCTACGCCCCTGGCTCTCCTATATATGAAAGAGGGATATTTATCCAAATGTCCCTTCAATATGGATAACACAAAGCGCAGCACACACTGTCTATAGATAATAGAACAAATGAAAAGGGATAATGCCAAGAAGAAATGTAATGACATTTAATATGTAACACAAACCACCAGTATAAGAACCACATCCACTACATCAAAAATTGATAACATGCAATAATAAAACAGGCAAAAACAGAGGGAATAATGGAGGGGGGAGAGGGCAGTGAATAAGGTACAAACACAGTAGGGTCAAGACAACACATAGGTGGGTACAAACAATGGGGAAGCAGACTATGTAACAAGGCTAGACTGTGTAACAAAATCCAAATCGGTGGAGCAAATGCATCTCAACCGACTAAATTGGCTGAAGGGTCCCCATGGCTGTTCCACATATCTATAAATACTGTAGAACTGTAATTGAAATAGAAAATAGTTGTGCGTTAAAATAAATTAAATCATAGAAAGAATAAATGTGTTCTGTGTTTGAGACATCCCAATATCACCATCTAAAAAAATGTTTCACCACTGACAGACATTTGTTGTGATCAATACAAGTGTATAATGATTGTACGTCACAAGTGGTCCAAAGATATGATGGTTTCCACTTTATCTTGGAGACGGAATCGATGACATGCAAGCCGTCCCTACTGTGTGACCTCAAGGATGTGACATGAGTCTGAAGATAATAAACCACATATTGGCACAGTTTGGACGTCATCGAGTCCATCCCAGATACAATAGGTCTGCCAGGGGGATTTTGGAGGGATTAATGCACCTTGGGTAAGTGGTAAAAAACAAGCACCCGGGGGAATGTGATATAAAGAAATGTAAATTCAGTGTCAGTTAAAATGCACTTGGTTTGAGCACAGAATTTAGATCCACCTGATACTGTCTAGTAGAATCAGGACCAATCTTAATATAGGATGCTTCATCCGACAAGAGGCGGATTGCTTCATTGATGTAGACAACTTTGTCCTGAAAAACAATCCCTCCCCCCTTGTCGGCTTGCCGAATGACAAGGTCCTCCTGTTTTTGTGAATCCCTGAGTTCTAACTCCTCACCTCGGGACATATTTTTCTTTAGAGGTCTGCATGACTGATCTTTACACAATTGTTGTTATGGACCAATGTGTAAAACGTATCAATGAAACTCCCCTTGGACTGATAAGGAAAAAAATATGGTTGAGATCTAAAAGGAGAGTGAATAACAGGACAGTCAACATTATTTGCCAAGATGAGAAAAGAAAGAATTGCACATATGTGCATGAAACGTCGTTGGGAGATTATTCTGTTTTTAGAGCTGTTCGTTTGGTTGTGGAGGATATTGGCAGCAGTTGTGTAGGCTGTGGGGGGAAAGGAGAGGAAGAAGAGCAGCGATTTCGGTAACACCGCGGCGTGTGACGTCACATCCACCAGGAAGTTCCGGTTTTCGTGCAACTCAACATCCATCCCCCACACAAGGCAATCCCTAAAGGAGCTCCAGTTATCATCAGAGAAGAGCACCTGAGCGATCTTCAGCTTCACTGCTTTTACCAGCCACTGTCCTGTAAGTAGGGTTTCAATTTTACCCCTCTGGACTTAAGTGCTGTATCCTCCGGAACCCAGTATTTCTATGTTAATAAATAGCTTTTTGTTAGGATTATAGCCTTGCTAGTGTCTGTCTGTTATTGTGTGTTATGTTTGTCATGTGTGAGTTTTTAATGTTTTAATGTCAACTTTTTTGGCGTACTGCACCATTATCTGTTTGTTTTCTTCTCTTTTTTACATATTGCACTACCATTTGGTGTGAGCCGTTCGTTGACCCCTTCACTGCCTATCTGTTCAAGGACACTTTTGGGACTTTTCAAGAGACGGTTTGGTTTTTATTCGGAGTATTATTATTTAAAGGACTGATTTGGCGCCGGCAATTCTTTATTTTCTCTGTGGTTCATTTTCTGACTGTACAGTCAGTATTTGCCAGGCTGCCTGCGATATTTATTTCAATTATTGTTGTTATTATTTTTTTAGCGCTGTTTTGCACCGTCTTTTTTCGTTTGATTATTTGCCAAGATGTCAGATATATTGATTCCTACCTTGGTGGCCTCACCCTGGGAGCCCATATATACATATATTATAGTATCAATGGAGACTAAAAGAAACTCCGTGTTTGGCGTCTCAGATCGCTGCTTCAGCCTTTTTACCCACCACAAACACGGAATAACCGCGTAAAGGAGCACAAAACGGAGACAGGGAGTGTGAAGAAGAAGAGAACCCGGGGGATAAGAAGGCTGAAGCAGCGATGTGAGATGCCACCCACGGAGACTCACGGACCCCACATCACACAGACTCTGCATGAATACCTCGGTACTGCATGAACTGAAGAGCTATTTGTGAATAGCTGAAAAACCGTAAGTGCATCAGGGTACTTTGTTTCTACCACTACTTAAAGCTGCAGTTCAGTCAATATCCTGCATGTGTGTTTTTTTTTTTAATAAATCAGTTCTGTAGTAAGAAAAAATACTTTTAGCATTTTCTGTTTTAAAAAAACAACAACTTTGAAAGACCAATTTTCTTGTATTCTATTTTAACAAGCATGTTTGTTGCTATAGCAACCATTTACATTCCCCAGATCTAAAGATGTCGCCAAACTTTGCCGATCAATAGACGGAGAACGAATTGACCGGCAGCTATGCAGTTCTTTAGGTAAGTAGAGATTGCCCACATGAAACTATTGAAGTAAAAAAAAAAAACGGGAGCTTGAACTGCAGTTAATATCCCACAGCAGGAGGCTCTTTCTGTTTGCCTTCTTTCTTTTAGTTTATACGTACTTGCTGTTCCCACGCTGGCAATTCCAGTTCAAGGAGCGGCACAGATGGTACACTTAGAAGAAATGAGCCCTGCATACTGATGCACAAGCAAACATTGTTCAACTATTCATAATAAATAGATTTACAGTGTGTTTGCATATAAATTATAAATATATCCAAATAATATTTTATCAATTTTTTTTAAATCTATTTTAATTTTTAAAACACACAATTGATGTGTTTGAAATACCAGTGCCTAGTACATATTTTTGTTAGGAAAATCAGATCCATACTTGCCTTTTAGACTTCGTAACACTATCTTTTGAATACATTTAGCGCTACAATTTTCTATTCTTTGTAGGGATGCACAAACTGGGGGGAACGGAATTTTCTGGGGGAGGGGCGCTGCGTTTACTGAGGTCCCTCCCTCTTCCCCACAACATTTAAATAAAATGCAGGGGGGAGCACGCAAGGCCATTGTATGCTTATTACCTGCTCTCCGGCGGCTTCTGCCGACACGTTGTCATTACAACAGGAGTCAAATGACGCCGGAGAAAATGTAAGGGGGGGTGGGGGGTGCAACCCAAAAATTGGCGCACCCCTGCTTTATAGTATCAATGTTCTGAGGATACCCAGGGCATTAGCATTTAACTGTCTCTCCGCAATCTCCTGCTGGATGTCCCACCATTATCGGAAACGTAACAAGTCCAAAACAGAACTAATACTCTCTGGGCCGGAGTGATGGCGGTTCCATCCGTGCCCCTGCACCGAACCCCGCGCTGCCCCCCCAACATTTAAACTGATTGTCGGGTGAGAGCGCAGGGCCTCTGTAAGTATCTCTCACCTGGTCCATCGGCATCTCCGGGCATCGCCCCTCCTACAGCGTCCCATCACGGCCCCGTGACGTCCAATGGTGGCACGTTGCCATGACAACATGACATCACATGGTGTCGCAATGTTCCGTGCGTTGCGTAGCCGTGACAATGTGATGCCGCATGGCCCCGAGTTGCCGTGACAACGTGATGCGGCATGGTGTCGTGACGTCATGTGACCCCGCCAGGTCTGAGGAGAAAGGCCCACCGGACCACGTAAGAGGCCACTGTACAGAGCCCCACAAAATGAAAAGCCGGCCCTGAATTATACTCTCTCCCCCTTCCACTGCCCCCCTGCATCTGGACCACTGATTGAGCTGTTGGTGGCCCTTGAGGGCTAGAGTTTGCCCACCCCTGCGCTGAGCAATCTCTTCTTGTCCTTTCTAAAGCTGTATTTTTTTCCTGATGCTTCGTTCAGGAGATAGAAGAGTTTGAAATATTAGGCGTCTGGTAGGTTAACAGAAAGCCCTCCTCAGACCCCAGTGCAGCAGTGTAAGGCTGGGGCCATGGTGATTTCGCCCACGCGGAGGCTGTGAGGTGAGGGACTCCTGACGAAGCCGAGTGTCCAGCCAACCAACATCCAGAGGGAAGACCGCGAACGCGCCTTCACCACAGAGTCCGGAGGTCTCAGACGCACCGGAAGTGACGAGAGCCCCGGAGTAGCGGAGACCTACACGCGACCCACTGTAGATCGCGACCCACTGTGTACCTGTTATCCGCTGCTGATCACGCTGTTTTATTTCATCCTAAGTGTAAGCCTCCATTTGTATTATGTTATAAGAATATATTTTTACCGTCTTACTCTATTTGGTCTTTTTCTCTTTCTTGGAGATCGGTTGCCGGTAGTTGCTGCACACACCATAGGGAACATCCACCCCTTAAAGTTGGATGACTGCTCCTTTTTGCTGCTTTTATGTGAGTTGCCATTTGTGAGCCTCACACTATCATTATATTCACTTTATGACATTTCTACGCTATGTGATGTCTTTTTATTTTTACATGGCTGCAAGCGGCGCTCCACTGGTTCTTTTGAAAGAATTCAACATGCAAGATTTTTGAAACAGTCTCATACAAATGGTTGAGTGTGTCTGCTAAGCCTCTTATATTTGAGCACTTTAATTCACTGTATATTGTCACTTATTTTGTCATTATATTTTGGCACCTATATATTTGGGCACTTATTATTTCACATTAATTCTTCACATTTAATTATATGCACATTATTAGGTTTGTTAGAGCGCTATCAAGCACCTTTTCTGCTGTGAGGTACTGCAAGCGTGTGCTTTCCCTGGCCAAGGTGGACGGGGCGTGACTAGGGGCGTCACGGAGCTGGTTCGCCCTCATTGGGTGAATCGCTCACGTGACCGGCCTGTCACCCCAAGAAATCAGTTTGAACTGATTTCTTGCGCAAAGCGTGCCCCCTCCCACTTCCGCCCATACGCCACATGGACGCGACCACTGCCTTAGGCCTCGTTCAGGGTGCTGGCTTCGGAGGGAGGGCGTGCTGCCGTGCGTGCTGCCGTGAGAAACAAAGTATTCAATTTGAATACTGGTTTTCAGGGTAGCAACCGCCCTGTCTCCGAAGCCAGGAGTTGAAGCTGACTACAGTTTCAATAAACGAAAATTTCGTTTTTTGGAGCTGCAGCAGCGTCACAGGGACCAAGGCAGCCAATGAAATCACTGTTCAGAATGATTTCATGACTGCAACTTGGATACTTACCCTGCTGTGTGTAACCCCGCCCCCTCCCCAACGCTGAAAAGTCTGCTGGGGGATAAACACAGATCGCCCAGCAAACTGCAGCACTGCCTCCCTCACGCCCTCCCTCCGAGTCCTGCAGCTGGCACCCTGAACGAGGCCTTAGGCCTTGTTCAGGGTGCCAGAGGCAGGAGTTGGAGGGAGGGCGTTCGGGAGGGAGGGCGGCAGTCTGCTGGGCGATGTGTGTTCATCCCCAGCAGACGTTTTCAGGAGTTGAGGAGGGGGCGGGGCTACACACGTGAGGTTAGGGATCGAGGCTGCAGTCTTGAAATCATTCTCAAGAATGATTTCATTGGCTGCCGAGGTCCCAGTGACACTGCTGCAGCTTCAAAAAACAAATTTTTTGTTTAGTGAAACTGTAGCCAGCGTCAATTCCTGGCTTCGGAGACAGGGCAGCTGCTACCCTGACAACCAGCATTCAATTTGAATACTTTGTGTCCCACGGCAGCTCGCACGGCAGCATGCCCTCCCTCCGAAGCCTGCACCCTGAACGAGGCCTAAGGCTGTCTGTTCAATCAGCATGCCCCAGCCTGAAGGCTACCACAGTATCATCAATAGCTGGAGACTAGTCATGATTGTTAACACACAGAAAACGAGCAGGAAATGCTAAGTGTGCAAGGTGCTAACATGATACGAGTTGCGCTCACATAGGCTTGGGGGCGGGGGATTGCTGCTTCAAGGGTTTGCTGTTTGTACCAAGACCTGAAAGTGAAAGTGAGCTGCAGCATTTCCCTGTTTTCACGTCACACTGATTGGTAAAGCACATTGCAAAACTTTCTAGCCTCGTTTCCTCCCGGAGCTCAGCAGCCAGAGCAGCGTCTCCTTGTCCCCGCGCCGCGCAGTAGCTGCTGAAACGTACTCATGGATCGCGTGGTACTGATGGGAGCTCTGCTGTTCTCCGGTAAGTGTATTCTGCACGTAATTTAGTTACTACTTACAGCAGCGAATAGCACATTCACCAGGAACGCAGGAGGTCCTAAACCTACGTATGATACCAGACTAGTTTTATATTACAGAACACACAATCCCTGCAAGCTCTAACCCAGGGGTGCGCAAACTGGGGGGAGGGGTGAAGTTTTCTGGGGGGGGGGGGGGCTCTGCGCTTACAGAGGCTTCGCGACCATCCCCACAACATGGGGCAGCGGGTGAGGCCTCTGTATGTCTCTTACTTGCTCTCCAGTGGCTTCTGGCGACGCATTGCCATGACAATGCAGAGTCAAATGATGCCGCGGGGTCAAATGACCCCGGAAAAAAGATAAGGGGGGGGCATATCTCTCTCTCTCTCTCTCTCTCTCTCTCTCTCTCTCTCTCTCTCTCTCTCTCTCTCTCTCTCTCTCTCTCTCTCTCTCTCTCTCTCTCTCTCTCTCTCTCTCTCTCTCATACAAAAGGAGTGCTACTGAGCGTGGACAAATGTATACCACAAAAGACAAAAATACCCAATGCTACATCCAATGTGACAAAAATTACACAGGGAGTTAAATACTTCAATGTTTATATAACCGCACAGGCCCGTTTCGCTGCCAGCGACGCTGCTCTGGGCCGCCTGGCAGCAAACGTTGCTTTATTTATTTTTTCTGCTTCCGTGTGTGTTTCTTTTAGGAACCCAAATGTTTTCTCTACATTTCCTCAATCTTGTTTTAGCCGCAGTGGGCGTTACAGCCTCGTTTTATTCTTCTTGTATTAAATACCGTGACACCGGTTGGACTGGTTTTCATACCCTGGGTGATCATGCGTAGAAACAGTATGGGGTGGCCAACTCCAGTGCCTGCACAGGTGGCTCAATCATTCCCTGCTTCAGCACAAGTGGCTTAATCATTAATTATGTATTGTAACCATTTATTATTTGTCATCTTAACTCTGTGCCCAGGACATACTTGAAAACGAGAGGTAACTCTCAATGTATTACTTCCTGGTAAAACATTTTATAAATAAATAGGCTCAGACTTTGACTGAGCCTCTGATTGAGCCACCTGTGCTGAAGCAGTTGATATCCAGAAAACCTGACCTGTTGAGGAAGGGGGGAGCTTGAGGACTTGAGTTGAGCAACCCCTGTGTAGAAATAGTACAGGGGTGGTCAACTCCAGTCCTCAAGGACCACCAACAGGTCAGGTTTTTCAGGATATTTCTGCTTCAGCACAGGTGGCTCAATCAGAGGCTCAGTTAAAGACTGAAGGGTTAAAAAAGAAGACAAAAGCATGAATAAAAGTATCTGTGCTATCCGCTAGGCTGGAGAGATCTTTTAATAAGCAGTCTTTGCACTGCATCGAACGGAAGGATTTACAGGCACAATATAATACTCAAAATAAAAATGTTTACGTTCGCTTTACGTCTTGTTTTAGTCCTAGGGAGCTTTGCATCCAGAGCCCTTTTCTGAGCTTTTTTGGCTAAGGAACTGCTAATGTTTAGCTGTTAAAGCTGCAGTCTCCGCTGCCGTTATTTATTGTTCCCCGTTAATGTGCGCATCTATACAATCCACACAATGATAAGTAATTAGCTGTTGCCGATCGATCCGTTCTCCTGTGATTGATCGGCGAAGATTCGGCTCGGGGGTTCACTAAATGACTGTCAGTGCAGCAGAAGAGGACCAAAGGTGCAAAGTTCTGTGGGGAAGATCATCTGACCAGGCAGCCACTAGATAAAATTGGTGCACTGCTAGAGAGAGGGCAGGGCTCCAAAAGGGGTGTGCCAGAGCCTGTTTCAAAAGAGGAAGGGGATGTGACTTTGTAAATGGTTACTATAGAAATCAAAAATGCTTGTTACATTATAATACATTAAAAATGTAAGTTAGAGTTGTTTTTTTAAAAAAAATGCTACAAGTATTTTCTCATAGTGCAGAACTGATTTATTTAAAAAAAAAACACATGTAGGATATTGCTTGGTCTGCAGCTTTAAAGGAGAAAAAAATGTATATAGGATTGAAGCAAGGGGTCTCTGCAGCTGAACACCTTTAATTACCTCCGAAGTGGGTGCTAGTATTTCAGGTATTTTTAGCTTCTGTGCTACGTGGGCCAATAGGAAACCGGACCGGGTGACATCACGGCTTCCTATTGGCTTACAGGGTGCGAGAGCCTTTAAAAGCGGCCATAATGTGAACCCTTTACGCGAGCCAGACAGCTACCAGCACCCCGTATGAGGTAAGTATTTCCAGAAGCAGGGTGTCCCCAGAGATGAAATTAATGGGGTTCTGCTCCGGAAATCCCCTGCTGCGATCCAGTATAATAAAAGAAACGGCTTGGTTTGCTGCTTTAAGTCTTCCCTTGCAAAGATCCCCGTCTTGCTTTGAGCGTTCAAAGCTCTGCCTTATCTTCAAAGATAAGTACATTTAGAATGCGCAAGACTTTTGTGGACTATGTACCACGTGAGCTTAGATTTGTGTGGTATTGTTTTACAGAAAAACATGTAAAACTGCCTTTCCGAGTTATTTCATGCCTGCGTGTAACCAGAGGTCCCAAACCAACCCCTCCGTTAGCCGAGAAACCCCAGAGAGCAGAAAAGGAAATGAAACCTAAAATCAATAGTTGTGAAACCATTTCTTTTTTACGCTCCAACTCCGAGATGGCAGGTGTTTAAATGGTCATAAGAATTTGGTAGAGGAAAATAAGGTGTAAAAAACAAAAAAAAAACAAAAGTGGTTACCAAAATCTGCCCTTTTTAAAGTCTTTTTAAAAAAAGCTTTCATGTTGCCCCACGTTGGGCCCCTACTCCATATGCCCCAGGCCTCGTCCAGGGGGGCGCTGTGTGGGCACGCGCGCTCACGCTGAACCCGTTGCGACAATGCACGTGGCCTGCGTGGGCGGGCGCGCCTGCTCTGCGCTCAGCCGCTTGCCGAGCAAGCAAAACTGATTTTGCTGCTCGCAAGCGCGTCACGTGAGCGGTTTGCCCAATGAGGACGAACCAGCTCTGTGACCAGGAAAAGCATGGCCGAGCAGGGCGCAGCGCCGGAGCGCCACCGCGCCCGTTCCCTACCTGGACGAGGCCTTAAAGATTTCTTCCCTGGTAATGGAGAACAGTGTCGGGTTTCAAGCATGGCGGCGGGCGGGTCCTCTGTCTGCCGGCCGCCATATTTAGAACCCTGATGTCTTTTCATTGCGAAGGAAAGACGCTCTTAGTTTTGCCCTCCTGCGGACGTGTGTTTATGGGATAAGAAAAACAACTCTACAAGGCAAGGACATTATAGCTTTTTGATCATTTTTGACATACTCTCTTGGAGTTGAGGCTCTGTTTGTTCCAGCGTAGCGTCGTTCTGCGATATATACCTATTGAATGAAATGGAACATTTGTTTTAATTCAGTACAATACAAGAGATCTGTCAATAAAAATACAATTTTAAAAACGTAACTGTGAATTTCACAGATTACAGTAAATGAGGAATCTGCTGACTGCATGAGGTTAAAGCTGCAGTTCAGGCTCCCGTTTTTTTTTTAACTTCAATAGTTTCATGTGGGCAATCTCTAATTACCTAAAGAACTGCATAGCTGCCGGTCAATTCGTTCTCCGTCTATTGATCGGAAAGTTTGGCGACATCTTTAAATATGGGGAATGTAAATCGTTGCTATAGGAACAAGCATGCTTGTTAAAATAGAATACAAGAAAATTGGTCTTTCAAAGTTGTTTTTTTTTAAAAACAGAAAATGCTACAAGTATTTTTTCGTACTACAGAACTGATTTATTAAAAAAAAAAACCACACATGCAGGATATTGCCTGAACTGCAGCTTTAAAAGCAATTTCTTGATTTTGTAGCATTTTACCTAGAAGGAAAACGAAATGAAGCTGGGAGAGAGCAGATCAAAAGCAGCCCACTATAAAGCCAATTAAGGGCCTTAAATCTTGGACATTTTTTAAATAAAAGGGCCCTTTTTATATACAGCCTTGTTTATATACTGTACACGGGCCAGCTCCTTATGAGTTTGTGCCAGCAGATTTTTAGTTCCTTGTTATTGGACATTTCAGGACAGGAATCCATTTTGCAAAAAAAATCTGTATGCACACACTTTATACACAGTAACGGCCTCCCTCTCTCTCCCCTCGCTGATCTCCCCCCTCTCTCTATTCCCATCCCTCTCTGATTTCCCACTCTCTCTTTCCCCCCTCTCTCTTTTGCACCCTCTCTTCCTCTCTCTTTCCCCTGTCTCTCTTTCCCCTGTCTCTCTTCCCCCCTCTCTCTTTCTCCCCCTCTCTCTCTTCCCCCCCCCTCTCTCTCCCCCCCCTCTCTCTCTCCCCCCCCCCTCTCTCTCCCTCTCCCCCCCCTCTCCACATATTTCATATCTTTAATGCGGTCTCAAGTTTCTTTTTTGACCTGTTGGACCCGTCCAGAAGGGATCCAAAACAGGTCTGCCCCTGCATGCTTTTAATGTATTCAGAAGTCACCATACATGAGTGAGTATGATGTGCTGGAGAAATAAGTGTAATCACTAGAACCAAAAGTAGGAGGTATATAGCCTCCTGCCACAAACCTACAGGCAGCAGATAAAAACAGAAAAAATAATAAAATTTTATTAAATAAATCAATGACCGACGCAACTAAACAACTATAGGGAACATATAAATACACACACACACGGAAGACCACGATATGTACACTAGCCACATAGACATGTGGTCTAGATATATAGATGACATCCTGCTATTGTGGAATGGCACCCCAGAACTGCTGCAGGAGTTTATTAACTACTGCAGGAGTTTGTGAACCAACATAACCTCAAGTTGACATATGAGGCACACAGGGAACGTATCAACTTCCTAGATCTGACAATCTCCAAAGGGGAGGACGGCAAACTATCATCTACTATATTCAGGAAAGCTACTTCAACTAATAGCTTACTGAAGGCCGAAAGTCATCACCCCCACATATGATAAAAAGCATCCCTACTGGACAATTCCTTCGATTGAGAAGGAACTGTACAAGTATCCAGGAGTTCAAACATCAGTCTAAGGATATGGGTAACAGGTTTTATGATCGAGGCTACACTAGACCGATCGTGAAGAAAGCATACCAAAGGGCTCTAAACACAGATAGAACTACACTTCTGAATAAGGGTCAAAGACAACAGCAGGCCACTGAACATACAATTAGATTTGTCAGTACGTACAACAGTCAGTGGAACACAGTGAGACAGATCCTGCAAAAACACTGGCATATTCTATTGCAGGATCAAGACCTTGCAGAAGTGTTGAAAGAGTCCCCCAATATGGTTAGTCGTAGACCTAAAAACCTGAGGGACCGACTAGTGCATAGCCACTTTCAAAACATCACAGCCAGGACATGGCTGGGCCCGAAACCCCTCGGTTTCTACACATGTGGACGATGTAAGGCCTGCACGTCTATGCAAGTCACCAAAACCTTCTCAGATTCAGAAAATAAGCAACAACATACTATTAAGAGTTTCATAAACTGTCTTACTACTGGGGTCATATATTTAATTATATGTAGGTGCGGTAAACAATACGTAGGAGAAACACATAGACCCCTCAAAATCAGGGTCTTAGAACATCTAGGCTCCATACGGAATGAAACAGATACACCCGTGGCACGACATGTACTTCAACATCATCAGGGTGATCAATCAGTACTCAGATTTATAGGTATTGAACATGTCCCATGGGGGCCACGTAAAGGTGATTGGGACTGCAGACTTCGCCAAGCTGAATGTCGATGGATATTCTTGCTTAACACACACTTTCCAGCAGGGCTCAATGAAGGTTTTCTTTTCTCTTCCTTTTTATGAACTTACCACTCATTAGATAGAGAGTATATGTAACGATAGCGAGATCGTATTGACCATTTGGGCGATCTCAATTAGTCTAGCACAATCCTACATTACACACGCCATTCTTATTAGCACGATAACTATACAGCACCAAAAAAAGGGGATATTAAGGGATCCTGGTATACTGGATTAATATATAGGTTCCGTTCTGATTATTTTTGTCAGAGCCATTAATACATCACATCATTCACCTTAATTATTTATCACCTACTATATTTATCACGTTAATAAAACACAACACGAGTTTGGGTTTTTGTACTTATTATATTTATTCTTTTCCTTTTTTTGGTTTTTCACTTGGCACTGTTTTCATTACACCTTGATACATACTTACCTGACCTCTGCTCCCTGCTGCATATGCTCTACATCTGAATATCCCACCTATTACATATAGTTGGGTACCCATATACTTACCTTCAATACTGAGACATGGAGACTCAATCCTCTACCTTACACACCCACATTTTGGACAATAGGGTGCTGCTATGTTTGCAGAAGCAAACTCCACCTCCAATATCACATACATCATTAACTGTATGTATGTGTTTATACCCCGACATCTGTAGTTCAAGAGCCTATCTCTGAACCACAGTTTCCATGCTATTTTGCCCTCAGTAACCAGCATCATCCATGAAAGGGTTAATAGCAGTACACTTTACACTAAGCCAAGATCTATTCTTTAAGTCTCTACACAATTCGAGCATATGCATTAGTGACCCCAATAACGGATCAGATCCTTGTATCTGTCATTATAGACACAGCTATTCCGCTGTGTATTTACTTTTCCAGTGAGGAGGTTCCAACCATTACTCACTATTGGTCGATATCCTGGCTCCTCCCAGCCACTACACTACTTAACTCAGCATCCCCTACATTGCGGAGTGTGACTCCTCCCCCTGAAGAAGCGTGCCAAGCACGTGAAACGTACGTCGGGGTATGGTGACGTCAGACGCTTGACGCACACCAGGAAGAATGGCGAGTATGGGCAGTGACATGCGGTGAAGGTAGTATCTCACAGACACAGAGACGCGCTGTTATACTTCACACTACAGACGTTGAAGGTCTAATCAGACCATTTATAGCCTACTTTAGAGCGATTTTGAACAACAGCGTGTGTATAATATATCAAGTGCCTCCCTTGTTTCCCCACAAGTATATACCATCCGGTTATATATCTACCAATTGGGTAACAAAACGCATACCAGCTGCGTGTGGGGCTGAGGTATTTACACTGGTTGCAGCGCTCTATGCTGTGCTATATACGCTAGCAGAGTATACAGCCATTACTCTGTATAGTTCTATACTGATGTGAATTTCCCTGCAGTGTACAGTTTACCTACCTCCGCATATATCGTTGTACTATTCCTATACATGTGTATCTACATATGTGCATGTCATTAGCTATTAGCCCACCACCGTTACTTCCGAGAGGATTTTAATATCCCATGTGTGTGTGTATTTATATGTTCCCTATAGTTGTTTAGTTGCGTCGGTCATTGATTTATTTAATAAAATTTTATTATTTTTTCTGTTTTTATCTGCTGCCTGTAGGTTTGTGGCAGGAGGCTATATACCTCCTACTTTTGGTTCTAGTGATTACACTTATTTCTCCAGCACATCATACTCACTCATGTATGGTGACTTCTGAGTGCTATCATTAGGGCTTATAGTGACCCTCTTAGTCACTGATTCAAGTGTTTCCAGTATGTATATTCCCTAAGCACCGAAGTTTTTATTACCTTACTACTAGGTGAGCGACTAGTTACTCTGTTTTTGTATGCTTTTAATGTATGGAATCCTTTGCATTGCTGTGCTAGCTAAACCCGAACTTTCACTTATAGCCCCTCTTGCTGTCATTTTTAACGAACACACAAAAAAGAAAACAGCCTTGGAGGTGAAGACTTCGATAAATCCCTTTATAATGTTACGCCAAATCCCTTCGGCCCAATTCCTCCTATAGCAACTCCTCAAAAAGCGATCGCATGTTTAAAAACATCACATAACAAATGTGAAAAGCTCAACTAGGTCAACTCAATGTGACTATTTGTGAACTATATGTGTGAATCACCTTAAGAGAGGAAATACATCTCCAAACACACACCCACTGGTAAGAAAGAAAATCTCCCAGCGGTGGGTGCTGCTCCCCAAAGACCATCCAGAAGTCTTGTACCAGTAATGTCTCACACATCAGGAGCAGTTTATACAAAAGAATAACAAAAACAGTATAGTGCAGATTATCTTCTATATCCCCAAAGGTTGTGACGTTATTCAGGGCGCTCAACATTTCTCAGAGGTAAAATCGGCCTTGAATCCCTCTCCCGGTAGTTGGATCCATATATGTAGAAAAAAGAAGATGGTAAGTAGTGTAATGCTGTTTAAAATATGATAATAAAAAAGTGATTTAACACTCACAGGCTTTAAAACTGTGATCGGTCTTTTAACAGGTATGTCACCAGAATTCTCTGCCCGCATCTTAGCCCCAGTTCCGGTTTCGCTCTGTATGGGTTCCGTCCCTTCGGGGTTAATCAGACACTCTGGAAGTCATTTGGATCTCAGTGTAAGTCTTTGTCTCCGGTCTCCAGAGTCCACCCCAACGCGTTTTCATCAAGGTTTGGCTTCCACAGGACCCCAACGCCTTTCACTTTGGTGAAACGCATTGGGTAGGCTTTAGAGACATCAGAAGGGGTTTAAAGTCTGTGAGTGTTAAATGACTTTTTTTTATTATGATGTTATACCAAATTCTTTTTTTCTACATATATGGATCCAACTACTTGGAGAGGGATTCAAGGCCTATTTTTGAGCGCACTGAATACATTTCACAACCTTTTGGGATATAGAAGATAATCTACATTATATTTGTTTTAGTATTCTTTTGAATATACTACATCTGACCTTTGGGGGTTCAATGGTGGTCCACTATTGTTGAGGATTTTATCAGACTACATTGTCATACTGTCCTGCATATTAGAAAAATAAAAGGATGAATACTTTGTATCCTATTTTTTATGGACTGATGTTACCGATGGCCATTGTTCCATCCCACAAAGGTTGAAACTAGAGATATAAAGGCCTCTGTTGAGTAATTCACTTGAATGGACCATTAAGGCGTTTTCTGGCACTTGCATTAGGCGGCCATATTTATTGTTCTGAAAGTGCAAGAAACCAAAAGTGGTGGTTTTTGTAAGTGTCGTTCCCCTGTAGCACTCGAAGGAAACCTTGCTGTACATATCTTTAAGCTTTTCTCTACTTTCAAAGAGGCTGTCATCCCTCTTGTAGAGATACCAGGAACGAGTCCTGAGTGATTAAATGCATATTCAAGGATTTCTAATGAGAAAACATCATTGTATACAGTATTTTGCTTTGATTTCTTCTTTTCCCCCCTGGGTTTATAACTAATAGAAGGCACGAGGTATGGGAATTACTATATTTATATACATTATTAGATAGCATAATATGTAATAATTACCCCCCCCCCCCACTCTTCTTATTATTGATATATTGACTCTCTATAGCTTGCTAGCCCGGTGCCTTACACTGCGATACAATAATGCTGTGCATACTGGAATTAAAAAGCTACATATCTCGGAAATGGGTAAATTACTGTAGCTAGCAATGCACAATGTATGATTAAAACAGAAAAGCATTTTGTTATTTATGTTCTTTATTAAAAATCATATTTTACAAATTGAATGAAGCAACACAGCAATTACGTGTGAACCAAATATTTACTGTGATACTACTGCAATAAAATGGGTATAAATATTCTGAAAAGAAACATAAGAAGGGTTATTAAGTAGATCAAATCAACAGGAAAATGTGTTTTCCAAACTAAATAGCACAGACTGCATCTTAACTGGTGTTATGTTTGTACCTGTTATGTACATCTTTAATCCTTTAACTGTTTCCTATTTCCAGGAATTCTACTTCACATGGGTGATGCAACGGCACCAATAATACCGGCTAATACAACCAATACCACAACAACTACTGCAAGCACACCGGCTAACACAACCACCGCCCACACAACCAATACCACAACAACTACTGCAAGCACACCGGCTAATACAACCACCGCCCACACAACCGCTAATACAACCACCGCCCACACAACCGCTAATACAACAACCGCCCACACAACCGCTAATACAACCACCGCCCACACAACCGCTAATACAACCACCGCCCACACAACCGCTAATACAACCACCGCCCACACAACCGCTAATACAACCACCGCCCACACAACCACCGCCCACACAACCAATACCACAACACCGTTCATACCAACCCTGCCACCAAAACCTTCACCACCTACAACTGGAAACTACTCGGTGAAAACAGGGAACAACACATGTATTAAGGCATTAATGGGACTAGAGCTGGAACTGGACTTTTCTGCACAGGTAAGAGAAAGCTCTAGCTCAGAATGATTGTGGGAAAACCATAGCATAGACCCGTAACATCCTGAGACAAAGTCCCTGGATATTGTCTCGAGAAGCCATGCACTGGGAGGCCTCGTTCTGTAAAAAAGAAATAGATCGCGGGTTAAAGTTACAACACGTAACACTGTTTTAACACAGTTTTATTGCATTGCTTACTTTTCTGTATTGTGCCTCACACATTTCTTTATTGCAATGTTGCACTGCGGAGATAACTGCTTGTGATACAATTGAACTAACCCCTTCGCTACCCCAGGTGCAATAAGTGATCCGCGATTTAACAACTTCAATGCCAGAACGAACTGCAACGTATCTCTCTGGCTGCAAAGGGGGTTTCCGTTTTTGAAGTGAAACTTCTTTGCTGGCACCTACCTACAAAAATGTTCCTGGGACAAATCTGCTTCATGGTGACAGAAGTCTGTAACGGAAGTGACGTCTTCCTCCCTGCGCATGCGCAGAAGCCGGTAGCACCTTCCTCTCCCAGTTTCTTCCCTACGCATGCGAAGAGATGTCTGCCACCTCCCAGCGCATGCGCAGAGGTGAGCGGCCCCTACAGTGCATGTGCAGAGGCAGCCAATACACCCATCACATGCGCAGAGGTGGCACGCATGCGCACAGGCAGCCATCTCCTCCAGCGCAAATGCAGAGGCAGATAACACCGACACGCACGTGCAGCGGCACAGACGTGAACCCACACACCTCTTCCAACATAATGAATCTTCAGAATTTCACTAATGCAACACCCTGAGGCAACGGGGTCCAAACTCATTTGACAAGAATGATCCAAGAATGAACAAGAAACTCCTTGTGTGTAATTAGGGAAAATGCATTTGGCTCAGATCAAGCGGGGTTTGTGTCTAAGGCCTCGGTCCCGCTGCGCTTTCTGACAGTACAGCCCTTTCTGACAGTACAAAGGTAGCGCAGATAGGACTGGGCGGCTCTGATGAACTTTGACATCATTATTTGAACGGTTACACTTTCCCCACACAGGATCACCGGTACTTTAATGTTGAACCAAACTCATCCCGGACAGCAGTAACCGGAACATGTGGCGCGAACAAGGCAAATCTTAACCTGACGTTTCCAGAGGGTTCCATCAATTTTATGTTTGTTAAGGTAGGATGCTTTTTGTGTGTTAATCATCCATCTTTTTTATATGAGTGATTGATTGAATCTTGTGACACTTTGTTTGAGTTCTTTATAGATAACATTATAGTGTACAGAGCTTTGGAAACCTCACTTGCAACCTTCTTAGTTGGCATTTCTCTTGTCTGCCTCTCCCAACTCCAATCCATCCACATTGCTGCTGCCAGATTCATCTACCTCACTCACCGCTCCACTTCTCCTGCTCCGCTACACATATCCCTACTCTGGCTTCCCATAGCCCATGAATTTAATTTAAAACCCTAGCAATGACTTACAAAGGTCTCAACGATGCTGCCAGCCCTTACATCTCAACCCTCATCCCCAAATACACAACTAAATGCCCCCTATGTTCTGCCCACGACATCCGCCTTATTACCTCCTCTCACTCCCGCCTACAAACCTCTCCTGTGATGCCTCCTCTCTATGGAATTCCCTACCAGGCACCACCAGATTCTCCCCCAGCTTCCAGTTCACATTTTCAAGGAAGCCTAATTGCCATACCTTTAACATCCTACTCCCATCCCCCCTCCATCCCCATAGGGACCAGCTGTGTAGCTGGACCAATCTCCACCCTATGTAACACCTCGTCCCGCCCCCCCCCCCCCCCACCAATTAAAAAAAAAAAACCTTAATGGAGTCAGCTGTCAGACTGAGCCACACCTTATCCTACAATGAGCAGCCACCTTACCTTCTTGTTTCACCATTGTCCCTCATTGCCTCTAGACTCGAGTGTAAGTTCCCACAAGCAGGGCCCTCACTACCTATCTGTGTGTGCAGGTTTGTCCTCACATGTATGTAACTGTTTATGTGATATTGTTGTGTGGTGCACTTACAGAAACATGATACTCTGCCACCGGTGCTCATCAAAGGTGGTCCCGCATCGTGGTGGATCCCACGTACAATCCAGTAGAGTAAAGAAGTCGACACTCAAGTGGTCTTGAGGAAACAATCCAAAGGATTTATTGAAGATAGATCTACCTTCAATAAATCCTTTGGCTTGTTTGATCGAGACCACTTTACTCTACTCTTTATTTAATATACATCATTCTTTACCCCCCATTGTACCACACTGTCGAATATGTTGGCGCTCTGCAAATAAACGATAATAATATGAATACAACAGAGACCCCAGAGGGGATTCAGTTTCCAGCAGAAAATATGATGGGGAAAATCTATATATATATATATTTATTGCTCCATTGGGACACTTAGCCCGACGTTTCGGTCAACAGGGACCTCCCTCAGATTACATCTCTCGTTATTTGTTGAGTTAGAAGGTTCATTAAGGACCTTCCTATTCCGAACCTCTAACCTTTTGCCACAACTACAGTTAGTGTTCTTGTGCCATGACCAACCCCATGATGCCAAAACATGGTACCCAAACATGGCTAGACTCGTAAGAAAACGATCCAGGAGTTTTCACAGAGTGGGTACTCTTTTGTTTGGCAAAATAAAGTGATTACTCAGTTCACCATTGGCATGATTTCCATAAATGTAAAGAGTACAGGGATATTAGCGACCTATAAGGATAACCCTCATACAAACGAACTCAAACCTTAATACAAACCGGAGACTTTGCCAGCTTCGTGTAGTCATTTAGCGGTTGACTCGTTCAAACAAAAACAATTATAATATTGTGCATTACACAGAACTTCTGGATTTGTTTTGAACGTAGTTAGTTTCAAGGGAAACAATGGAATTCAGGACCTTGAATAAGATGAACTAATTCACGGTTTACTTTGCGAGATTCTTTCTTACACAAGACAAGTAGAATTCAACACATCACTGTGGTCTGTTTGATGCATAGTAATGAATGATGCCCTTACCGCAGGGGGGGCTCAACTCCAGTCCTCAAGACCCCTCAACAGGTCAGGTTTAAAGGATATCCCTGCTTCAGCACAGGTGGCTCAATTAGTCCCTGCTTAAGTCAATCAGTGGCTCAGTCTTACTCAGACTGAAAACCTGACCTGTTGGGGGGGGGGAGGGAGGGGAGAATCTTGAGGACTGGGATTGAGCACCCCTGCCTTAATTCACTGGCTTGAAAATGCATAGCTATTAGGGCTAGTGAGGACCCTTTAACCAGCTCAGTTGATGGCAGATATTAAGCAATTGTGCTTTTCTGTGTTTCCCAAAAGTATGGTCTTGACATTTGAACAACTGAATCCTGGTGAACATTAACAGAAAGTTCCCGATAAGAGCACTCGTTTCCTGCACGTGGTTATCACTTCACTTTTCTTTTGACCATTTTCCCACTGTGTGATATAGAAGAGGAAGCCCTGCATACCGTGTCACACAAAACCAGCACATACAAGGGAACCTTGCCTGCAAAGCCCTGCTATCAGCACAGTCTATATCAGGGGGCTCAACTCCAGTCCTCAAGCCCCACAAACAGGTCAGGCTTTCAGGCTACCCCAGCTTCAGCTCAGGTGGCTCAATCAGTCCTTGCTTCAGTACAGGTAGCTCAATCAGAGGCTCAGTCTTTGACTGAGCCACCTGTGCTGATGCAGGGATATCCTGAAAACCTGACCTGTTGGTGGGGCTTGAGGACTGGAGTTGGTCTTTATAGTGGGAGAACATGGGCCTTGTGAAAGTCTGTTTATTTCTCTGTAGAAGGGCACCAAATATCACATGGTAAAGTCTCTGAGGCACAGATTAATATATAACTTATAAATACTGCCCAACCTATTCTGTATATCACAGAGACGCGTGGGGTTTGCATCCTAAGAAGAATTATATCTAATATTACTGTAACTGAATTTAACTACAAGAGCCAAGCACTGAAAATACATTGCTTTATAGCACATGTATAACAATGAGCCTAAATCTACAACCCTATAAACACACATGTGTAGTGTAACAATGACAAGCCTGAGCGGTTTGGTCATAATTGTAGCTTTGTTTTACAATTGTTTCGCGCTCCTGTTACAAATCTGTAAAATTCACGATTGCGTGACTGACATAATCAGTCAGTGTAACTCAGCAGCTACAATGTATCCTTATATAACCAAGGTAACGTTATCTATTGTTGCAGTTTATAGCACAAACTGCTGGGAAATTTGGCAACAAATGATCACAAGCAGGAAAGTGTTGCAAAGATCTTGCACTGCTTGGGAGGTGGGCTGAAACCTGCTATAGAAATCAAAGGATGCTTTAAAACTGATTAAAAATGGCATTAAGAGTTGATTACTATTTTTTTTAAATGCAGTAAGTATTATCTAATACTAAAGAACTGATATATTTAAAAAAAAACATATAAGATTTGCTGCTTTCAATTAAGACTTTGCAGTTGTTATAGGGTATGAATGTCTTCATTTTCAGACACTAAATTAGCAACAATATCCCACACGATTTTAATGGGCTATGATAGCAGTTCTGCGAGTGGCTATTTAACATGAGCTCCCTTTTCTTCTTGTTTCCCACAGGAGGAACACATTTATTACATCAGTGAGGTTTCTGTGAGGTACAAGTTGTCACCTTCAAGTAAGTCTTGCTGCGTACTGAACATCCTGTTCATGTATCACGGAATATTAAACATTGCAGGGTCCCGTTAGCACGCAAAGCGTTATCTCCGTTGGTGACAAGCTCTCATATTTATGAGCAGCAGTCTCAAGATGCAATAATTGCAAAAGGCTAGTTCTGCATAATAATTATTGACTGGCAAATAAAGAAATAGCACTTGTGAGCACATTCACTTATCCAGAGAGATCCGCACCTCTGCTTTTCCCCATATCTCTTAACATACAGTGCTTCCACTGCAGCCAAGGAGTCGGAGGCCACGGCCCCAGTACCTTCTATGTGTACAAGCACCGCCTCCAATCGGACCGGGCCCAGTAAGCTCCTTCGCGTGGAAGGTGCAGTTTTTGCAAATACAAACAGTACAGGCCAGTGAGCACAGTGTGTCATCAATGGGAGTTCGCAGGCCTGTGCAATGCAGACATTCCACATTGCTTCTTATCTTGAACAACAGTAAGAGATTTGCAAGCAAAGAGGAACCAGTTCTCTGCAATTCAGCCTGACCCTATGGGGGGAGGACATACACGGGAAGATTGGCCTGGCCTACAACTTGCCACATGTTACTAGCGTTTTAGGGCCTTTACACGCCAGCTGGTTGTGTGATAGAAATCCAGGCTGGTTCCTTTTTTCCACTCTTACATAATTATACTAAAGTTCTTCACAGGCTGGCAAATAGGAATACAAAACCAGCACAGACATACCACTATTCACCAGGAGTTTACTGTACAGGTAGTCCTCGCTAACCAACGTTTCACTTTACAATGAATGGCATATCCAGCGCTTTTCAATGCCTCCCTATTGGCTGTTTTTCGACGTCGGAAATGCGTTATCCAACGCTCACCGCCACTGATTAACACGGGGCTCACTTTACAACGGTTTCACTATCCAACGCTACTTCCAGAACGGATTCTGCTGGATAACCGAGAACCGCCTGTATGTGGACGCCTGCATTTATTACATTTAGTAGCACAGGTGGTCATTTTTTAAAAAAAAAGTAGCAAACCTGTGCTGTTAATATTTTATTTATTAAATTGACCTTTTTGAATGATTCTGGCCCTGACGGTTTGGATACGATTTGTTGCACAACTGGAAAAAGTGCTCTGACCTTTGCCTCTGGTGGCTCCTCATGCTAGATTTGCTGTCCCACATTGCATGTGAAGTCCCGAGGAATGAGGAATTGATGGCGTCTCCCATGACTCAGCTGAGCAGCTGCCTCAGAAACCCACATCCTGACCGTGTTGGAGGTTGCACTGGCAACATTCAATGTCTGCAAAAATTGAGTAACGGCTTTAACTTTAGCAACATATTAAAAAGGGAAGTGTGTGTATTCATTGACTTTCATACAGGGCCATTCATTAAGAGTCCTTCCACACACCTTCTGCACTACCTAAGGCCGCGCTTATATTGCTGGCGACATCAGGCTACAGTCGCTGGAAAAAGAAAATTGAGGTGACTTCCAGCGATTGCGACCAAGCCGTCGCTCCATCGCGTCGCGCTTACTATAAGCACACGCGACGGTGGCAATGCATTTGTTTTGACGTGATGTTGCGTCGCTGTCACTATAAGCGCAGCCTAAGCATGGAGCATAACCTCCCTCTTCCACAGAATAGAACGTCTTCCTGTGTAGTCCCCTGGATGTGGAATTCTATTCCAGCCACTGTATACCCACCCACACTGATTGAGTCACCTGTGCTGAAGCAGAGACTGGTTGTGCCACCTGTGCTGAAGCAGGGATATCCTTAAACCCTGACTTGCTGGTGGCCCTTAAGGACTGGAGTTGGCTACTTCTGTACTAGTTTATATCTATATTGCCAATACGTACAAGTAAAAAGGTATCGATGTAACATCACAAAGTCACCTTTCTCTTAACTAACTGCACCAGTTGTTGCTGGCAGAGTTTTCACTATGGTAGGAAAGTGGCAAAAAACTCCTAGATAATGTACAGTTTGCAGCTGCAACCTCAAATTGTCCCATGCAATGTGTGATGCACCCCCTTATTATATGTGTGTCACTCCTGTTGAGAACCTACAAATTACAAGCTGGGCCAAATTGGAGCAAAGGGTCTTGATACATTGATGCTAAAAGATGCGAGCGCGTATATTGATGATTGATGATTGATAATTGTCGGAATATGCCAATTCATCATTAATTGCCATTTTATTTTGTTGTCTACATTAAATCCTTTTTGTTGTACAGTACACCTCTAGGTTTGGGAGTTATTGCTCCTTGAACTGTGTCAAGTTGCTAAACAAAAATGTCTGCCAATAGGAAACTACTTACAGATGATAACATCACTTGGAAGAAGCCATCTTGGAAAAGGGCGATTGCCCTAATTTTTAAAAGTAACATTTGTTCTTAGCTGAGGGGTGCCCTGAATTCACTGCAGCACGTCACCAGCAAGACTATGTTACAAAAAACAAATCCCCATACAGACTCTCTGTTTGTTTTTTAAATCTTAAAACACAACCGGGTACAAGTATCAAGCGCAGACTCAGGTTTAGCACACCCATTCTAGCGGTAACTCCCATTCAAATCAATGAAAGTTATCGCCGGAATAACCCATACCGGAAATTCATGCCTGTGTCCCAATATCTGACGTGACATTAGGGTAAATAAGGGAGGTTTGGGGACCTGCGGAAGATATACAAATACGGTCAGGGGGTAATCTCTCTTTCTAGTTGCCTTAAAGTTTAATGTATTGAGAATGAATAAAACTAACTTCCCTTGTGATCAGCATCGTTATTGGCGGTTGCCATGGTGATGGTCACTAGTTTGGGTGAAGGCGGAAAGGTTTGGCTCAATATGCACATTATTGCCTAGCTAACTGGAGGCCGTATAAGATCTTTATCTGGTCACTGTTAGCCACGATTGAGGGAACTGTTGTCTATTTTTGTTTTCAGTTATTTGGTATGGCAACGCCAGCAACCAGAAGCTGTTCAAAACCGACAATCGGTACGCAGTGACCTGCAAACACGCCCCCGCCATAAAGCTGAGCAGCAGCATGAGCCTGGTGATGACGGACGTGAAACTGCAAGCCTTTGGCATCAACAATAACACGTTTGGCAAAGGTAAGGGGAGCACTCTTATGTTGGTTGGCTGGCACAGGTTACTAAGCGATGCGCTGCAGGCCCGTCGAGCAGTGAGAGGGTTAAAGGAACGCCGTCATCGTGCAAAGAAACGCGGACATTATGCTACAAGGTCCTGGGCTTTCTTTCATGTATCCGATCCCCTGGTGTCTATCACACGTAGTTTCGAATCCAACTAAGGCAGGGGGTGGCCAACTCCAGCCTTCAAGGGCCACCAACAGGTCAGGTTTTTCAGCACAGGTGGCTCAATCAGAAGGACTGAGCCACTGATCGAGCCATCTGTGCTGAAGCAGGGGTAACCTGTTGGTAGCCCTTGAGGACTGGAGAGTTGGCCCACCCCTGCTTTGCTGCATTAGCTTCTGTTACCACCGGTGTTTGAACCACCCCTGAAGAAGGACCTCCTCATATTTTTCTTGAGGCTCCCACGGTCCAGTTTAGGAGCACGACCTCTTCTTGCATTTCTCCTCCAAAATAAATAAAGACATATAAGGGCCTCCTTTATATGCATTATCTTCCTTCGCTCTACGCAGCTGAATATCATGTCCTGTTGACCTTTATTCCCAACTAACTACTTAACCCGACTTGCTCAGAGATCGCAATTTAATAACATATCAATACAAGGAGATTCTCAGTGTGGTTTTATTTATCAAAACCTCCTTGCTGCAATACTAAGGCAAATAACGGCTGTAGATGTATTATTATTTATTTAATTATGTATTTATTTAAAAAAAAAATGTATCAACCTGGCGCAGTGGTTTTGCCTCGGTTTTTCAGCCACGGGAATGTGGTAAATGACCTCCGACGTGTGAAGGTCAGGGGGAGACGTACTGAGGACTGGCAAGCCACAAATATTGTGATATGACGATAGTAGACGCCAGGAAATAGATTAATCCAGGGGGGTTCTCAACTCCAGTCCTCAAAACCCCCCAAACAGGTCAGGTTTTCAGGATATCCCTGCTCCAGCACAGGTGGCTCAGAGGCTCGGTCAAAGACTGAGCCTTTGATTGAGCCACCTGTGCTGAAGCAGGGACTGATTGAGCCACCTGTGCTGAAGCAGGGACTGATTGAGCCACCTGTGCTGAAGCAGGGATATCCTGAAAAACTAACCTGTTGGAGGACCTTGACTCTTGAGTACTGTAGTTGAGAACCCCTTGGATTAATCCCATTCTATTGCCGGGCCTCCTGCGATGCTTTAGAATTCTATCCACTGATGAGATGAACTGAAATCCTAATGGATCTGGTATCTTTCTTCCGTCTCTGACCTACCTGGCTTTATGTTCTTGTCACTTTTGTAACACCCCTCGTCTCCTTCCCTGTCCCCTCCGTGCCTGTTTTGTATGTGGATACATTTGGTGTGTTGCGTGTGGTTGCACATGCATTAATTACTTATTTAACCACACGTTATAAATTATGGTGGGTGAAAAGGTGACAAAACCCCTCCGCAACACAGCATACAGCAAACAAAAATATCACCTGTGAGCACATTTGCACGTCTGAGACAGGTCTGCAACCCTGTCTTTCCCCATTCTCTCCCAGCATACAGTGTTTCCACTGCAGCTAGGGATTCTGGGAAATGACATGCAAATGAGCACACCGTGTCACCTTTTGCTTCCAATCCATTTTTACTTATTAACAAGGGTTAATCCCAACTGCCATTTTTCCCCCCACCTAATCCACGATATAACTATCTACCTAACAAACGTCTTCTGCACCAGAGGGGCAGACAACATGGCAACAATGGGGGGGGAGAAGCTGGTGCAAGCACGGAGTCTGACAAATCCTGCTACCTCATCCTCTGCAGCGCGCTGGGTGCGTTTGCGCCCCCCCCCCGGGGCGCAAACGCACCCAGCCCACAGCGCGCTGCAGAGGATGAGGTAGCAGGATTTGTCAGACTAACACGCCAGGTATTAGCGATATCCCTGCTTTCAGCACAGGTGGCTCAATTAGTGGCTCAGTCTCAGACTGAGTCACTGATTGAGCCACCTGTGCTGAAGCAGGGACTGATTGAGCCACCTGGGCTATAGCAGGGATATTCTTAAAACCTGTTGATGGCCTTTGAGGACGGGTGTTGGCCAACCTGTTATATATAATCCTATGGAGAATAGCCTTGGTGTTATTTTGTGGTTCTCTACTGCAGTTGGCAGCCATTTTCTTTTATCCCCTTTCGCCTGCACAATTGTGAAGCTGTACTGCAAAAGTAAGCCATGGTCTTGACTAAAGAAGGCTGCCCAGTGACTCTGAGTGACCTTTGACACTCATCAAACAGTGGGCATGGACAAGATGGCAGCTTGAATGCTTTGCCACAACATCGAGGCTAATGTTAGAATGTATGGCGCGCCGTGGGTGGGTGGGAGGTGGCTGGATTTAGCGACACATTTTAAAGTACTGCTTAAGCCCCGTTAAAAACTGAACAACTACTGCGCGTGAGCTTTAGATTTTAGGTAAATAGACATTGTCATGCACTATGCCAACTCCAGTCTCAAGGGCCACCAACAGGGCAGGTTTTCAGGATATCCCTGCTACCGCACAGGTGGCTGAATCTGTCCCTGCTTCAACACAGGTGGCTCAATCAGTGGCTCAGTCTTCGACTGATTGAGCCACCTGTGCTGAAGCAGCGTTATCCTGAAAACCTGATCTGTTGGTGGCCCTTGAGGCTAGGAGTTGGCCGCCCCTCATGTAAACTTTAACTCTGGATCTGCGTTGAATGCTCCATTTCATCAGCAAATCGCTGCTGTGGCTTTTATTTGCAGAGGAAGAATGTTCCGCAGACAGACACAAACAATTAGTGGTCGTGGCTGTGGTCCTAGCGATCGTGGGATTGGCGCTCATTATCATTGTCGTGTGGCTGCTTGCAAGAAGAAAAAGGAACGCGGGATATGAGCGCCTATAGGATGTATCAGATTCGTCGTTCACATTGACATCCCCATCTCACCTCCCAAATCCCACTCTCACATGCGTCTGCCTTTATGTGGCTTTTTTTCACCCCGTTCCTTTCCCTCGTGAAATGTTTCAGTCATTTTCAGAGAGAAAAAAAAAGGATGTTAATTTTTTTTTAATTCTGATTTTTTAAAAATATATATGTTAAAACGCTTTTGATGTATAACTGATGCATGTAACTAGCGGCAGGTTTATCCACCACTGCGTGTAACTTTGTAACTTCTGCTGCATTCTTTTCTCACTCATGTTTGGGTGTAGTAGATCTTTGCACAAGCATTTTTAAAGCTAATCAAATCGTTCATTTTAAATGATTGTAATCATTGCGCATGGTAGCTAAGGCGCTATATACATTGCTTTCATGATACTGCAACGTATCTTTGTTTAGCTGGACAGGGCTTTAAATGAACAGCAGAGTGTTTATTCAGTAATGAAAGGGAAATAATTTGCAGGGGATTTTATATCAAGCAGAAATGTGTAACTATTTATTTCTTAAAATATACCTTTCTATCTTAATGAATAATAACAACTTTATTTAATATAGTGCTTTTCTTCCAAAGCGACGCAAAGCGCGTCACAATTACAGTATAGTGCAGTACGCAGCACATATGATTGTTACAGACACCGTCCCTGTCCATATGAGCTTACAATCTGTTTTTTTGGTGCCTGAGGCACAGGGAGATAAAGTGACAAGGAACTGACACCGGGAATTGAACCAGGTTCCCCCGATTCAAACAGTCAGGGTCTTTACTCAGAGCCACTCCTTCTCACCGTTATAATCCAGTTACTTTGAAACACTAAAACAACTTAGTTCTTTATAGATGTCATAGGCTGGTCTACACAGGACATTAGTTACACACATTGTTGTAATACAGAGTAATGACATGTAATGTAACTTTATTCACAAGTATAAATGTCACAAAATACTGTGGATAAAGCAGCAGAGCCACCTACTCTGCTACTTTCAGATAATGCAACCCCAAATAAGGCACCGATTACTGGTATTGAATTTGTCCCAGAATAAGGGAGGAAAGGCTGCCACCTCCTACAATGGTCCCACCTCAAGTGGTCCCAACACAACCAGTAGAACGCTTGTGAGTTAAGTCTTGTACTGGTAGTTCTGCAAAGGAGCTGGCGTGAGTGGCCGGTCTGCCTCACTGCTTGCAATTGTATTTCTTTTGAGGTACCTAGAATGATTTGCTTGTCCACATATTTCAGGTGCCCAAGTGAGCATTACAGAATCTTCTTTTCTCATGTGAATAGATACTCCACATGGTTAATCCGGGGTAATTACTGGGGCGAACATTTTATTAACGGAGTTGTAATCCTAACTAGAATACTTGACGTGTTGCCGTATGAACGTGAAATACCCCTCAGGCTGCTTATTACTGGAAATCGTGGGTTTACTGGTTGATTAGACCAGGTGCGGGCAACTGCAGTCCAGAAGGACCACCAACAGGTCAGGTTTTCAGGATATCCGTGCTTCAGCACAGGTGGCTCAATCAGTATCTGCTTCAGCACAAGTGGCTCAATCAGTATCTGCTTCAGCACAGGTGGCTCAATCAGTGGCTCAGTCTACGACTGAGCCACTGATTGAGCCACCTGTGCTGAAGCAGGGATATCCTGAAAACGTAACCCGTTTGTGGCCCTTGAGGACAGGACTTGCCCCCCCCCCGGATTACGCCTACTTTTTCCCTTCCCCTGTCATCTCATACGATTTTCTCATATTTTCCTCTCGTTAATTGACTGTGAAATTTTAAATAAACATAAGGACTTTGTCTCCGAACCTGTCTGTCGTTCTGTCTCAAAACTTCTATTGAAATATTTCTGGGCCCGGTCGATTTTCACTATAAAGAGGGAATCCAAGCCACGGCAGCGAGACTGGAGCGCAGGGTCGAACTGCGGGTTGAATGTGAGCTGCGAGCAGGGCATTCAGGAGCTGAGAAAATGACTTTTATTAAGGACCTATTCACACCGCCTGCTGGTAGTCAGAGTGATGGGATGATGGCCCATATTAACTAAATGGTGCTATTCCATAAGACACCTTCCAGAGAACGTTATGGACGTATTTACCATGTAATCTTCTGCCATATGACACCCCCCCCCCAGAGCTAGAAGACGCCTTACAGCTCATTGACTTCAATTGGAGGTGTCAAGGCAGGAGACTGCTTAGTAAATTTGGCCCTATATTGCCTATTTTATTGAATGCACAGTAAAGTGTCATAGTGCTGTTTAGTAAACATGGGCCAGAATGTCTTCAGTGCATGTCCTTCAGTGATTGACTCATGTAGAATCCACTCATAGGGCACTTACATGTGACGGCCGCCTCCTTGCTGCCGCCCCCTCCTCCTTCTGAACCACAGTGACGTCACCAATGTGGCACAGCGTCACGTTGCCATCACGTTGCCATGGTAACGTGACATCGCGTCCGTTGCGGTTCAGAATGAGAAGGGAAGGCGGAAGCAAGAAGGCGGCCGTAACAGCTAAGTGACTTCCCATCAGCCCTGATAGGACAGGGAGTGCGGCAAAAGTATATGGGGGTGGACATTTTTGCAGCCCCCAAATTTTGCCGCCCAAGGCCCGGGCCTAATCCGCCACTGCTCGAGGGCCAGCAACAGGTCAGGTTTTCTGGATATCCCTACTTCAGCACAGGTGGCTCAATCAGTGGCTCAGTTGGCCACTCCGCTAGTATCTGTATTGGCCATGGAAACATGTAGTTTTGTTGTAAGTTGTGATATCCTTTGTGGGAGCAACATGGCAATTCTTCGTATATAAACATCAGAGTTTCCAAAACTTCGCCGCTCTCTTCTTCCTTACGTGTCAACAGATCGCGTGAAGAAGAGACAGGTCAGGTTAAAAAAGCGCAGTACAGTACATGATCATTTATAAAGAGCCCGTCCTTGATGGGCAAAAGCCATTACCAGCTCCTGGCAAACGACTATTAACTAGTGATAATGGCGATCACACCTTAATGAACAGAACCGATTAAAAAGGCCACCATTCAGCTGCCAATCAAAAAGGAACCAAGTAACTGCAGGTAGAATTGTTACTATACACCTTTTACAATATGTACAGAATCACTATCCAAATAGCCTTCAAAACAGAAAATAATACGCTCACTTTAGTACAACCGGTTTCTTGTTTGCATGATTGTGCATTAAAAGTTGCATCTAAACCTTAAAGTCGTATTGTCATTAATATGCTGCTTATTATCAGCACTAATACAGCACGGCCTGTAATTTAGCCAGAAACTTTCTAGGTGGGTCAAGCAAAAAGTGTGTTTATTGGTGTTACAAAGGCTAATAATCAAAGAAAATGTCCTTGTGCAAATCCGAAGCTAACTCCTTCTCCAATACTGAAGCATTACTTTGCCTTGTTTTCTTTGTAGGCAGATTTATCACTTGGGAAAAATAAATAAAAGCAGTTTATACAGTTGTTAAAATTTAACCCAGAACAAGTTTAATCACTTAATTCAGATCAGAAGATTATAATGGATAGAATTTGATGATGTTCCCTTGTGACTGCTACAGTAACTACTCTGCCAGTTCAGTTCTTGGCTATGAGGAAAAGGAAGGACATCGTATAGGATTCACTGTCTGTAACAAAAGGGGAAGAGTGGGCCCTCTGTCATGAAATAAGTACATCACATGCTATGACCCTCACAGAACCACAGAGGAGTCCATGAATTTCAGGGAGACCAGTTACAATTTAGAAAGCCTCAATCTCGCTGTACATCCCGGTCTCCCGTTTGGCAGAGAAAGGACAAGGGGGTTATGAGAAAAAGTGTTTGAAGATAAAGTTCAAATATAGGGGTTTATGCATAAACATGGAGAAAATAACGTTTGGACGCACTGTTTTTTTGGAGCAGAGCTGCGGCGTATGAACAGTTTCTTACATCTGACGCAGAATTGCAGATGTACAAGCCAATACAAGTATGGCAGATTTTCTGGAGTACATAAACTAGAAAATTGAATGGGGCAGACGCAGAATGTGTTACATCTCATTATAATCTGTGCACCATGTAACTCCTCCTACTGACTCCCCAAGGGGCAAGCTGGGGCAGAGACGCAGAATGTGTTACATCTCATTATAATCTGTGCACCATGTAACTCCTCCCAACTCCCCCTACTGACACCCTAAGGCAGAGGTGCGCAAACTGGGGGGCGCGAGATTTTTTCTGGGGGGCGTGGGCTGTTGCAGAGGCCCCTCACTCTTCCCCAAGGCATTTAAATTAAATGCCGGGGGAACATGTGAGGCCCCTGCAACTTCACTTAACGGGATTTAGAGGCTTGGTGTTGACGCGTTGCCATAATTTGACGCCGTGACGTCACATGACCCCGTTGCCTTGGCGACGTGGCGTCAAATGACCCGGCGCCGTCAAATGACCCCGCGGCGTCATTTGACACTGGCAAAAGAAGTAAGGGGTGTGTGAGCATGGAGGGCACAGCTCAAATAGTTTGCGGACCCCTGCCCTAAGGTGCAAGCTGGGGCAGAGCGGGCAAAATTCTAACAAAATATTTTGATACATAAGAGCAAGAAGAAAATGCCCTGGATTTGTGCCAAAATTGCCTTGATACATAGAACCCATAATCTTGAGTCTCAAAAAAATGTATAGACTGCTCAGGCCTTTCAGTTTTCTAATGGACCCTTTTTATAATTAAGATTATATATTGCATCCATATTTTTACAATTAACCAACGAGGGTCTATGGCAGTGTTTTTTTTAACCTTTTTTTGGTTAAGGAACCCTATAATTATATTGTGAAATTATGAGGAACCCTGATCCACTCTAATAACGTGTCTGAGATCACATGCATTGTAAGGAACCCCAACCCTCTCTAATAGCGCGTCTGAGATCAGATGCATTGTTAGGAACCCCAACCCTCTCTAATAGCATGTCTGAGATCAGATGCATTGTAAGGAACCCCAACCCTCTCTCATAACGTGTCTGAGATCACATGCATTGTAATGAACCCCAACCCTCTCTAATAGCGCGTCTGAGATCACATGCATTGTAAGGAACCCCAACCCTCTCTAATAGCGCGTCTGAGATCACATGCATTGTAAGGAACCCCAACCCTCTCTAATAGCGCGTCTGAGATCAGATGCATTGTAAGGAACCCCAACCCTCTCTAATAGCGCGTCTGAGATCAGATGCATTGTAAGGATCCCCAACCCTCTCTAATAGCGCGTCTGAGATCAGATGCATTGTAAGGAACCCCAACCCTCTCTAATAGCGCGTCTGAGATCAGGTGCATTGTAAAGAACCCCAAGCCTCTCTAACAGTGCGTCTGAGATCACATGCATTGTAAATTCGTCTGTATTTGGTACCATTTTCAAATGACCTGCAGATTGAAGGGAACAAAAGGGTTCCTAGGATCCCGTTTGAAAAACACTGGTCTATAGCAGGGGTGCGCAAACTGGGAGGCGCACAATTTTCCAGGGGGGCCGCGGCGGCTGTAGAGGCCCCGTGCTCTTCCCCAAGGCAGTTAAAATAAATTCCGGGGGATCGCTTGAGACCTCTGCAACGTCCCTTACCTTGTCTTCAGTGACACGTCGCCATGGCAACGTGACCCCGCGACATCATTTGACGCCGAAGACAAGGTAAGGAGGGGGACGCGATCAGGGGAGGAGAGCAGGCAAGGGGGCGCAGGGGGAAAATTTTGCGCACCCCTGGTATAGTATGAAAGCATCTTTTAGCAAAGAAAGGCATTTTTATCTGTGCTCCAGATGTGAGCACCAAATCTTTGGGGAGTCAGTATGTACAATTAGGGATAAATTACCCAACACATATGTGCCCTTGATTGCATTTTCCCCTTTTTTCTTTGCAACAAAACAACTTCCAGATCTGAGGTCTCGTAACCCAGATGTAAGAAACACGAAAAAAGAACATTTTATACGACTGGGAGGATAAAATGGCGCAGTCCAACAAAGCAAACGTGTTTGTTTTATGAAGCCTATGCATTCTCACATACACAGCAAAGCAAAGTCAAATTGGATTATAGATTGTCATTTAAATGCTGATGTTTAAATGCTGATGTTTCAATAACCCTGTTAGAGAGCGTCTTTGGGGAACACAGCAAGTGTGGGCCTGACGAAGATCAATACAGGAATAACTCCTGAGCATTCTTTGGTATGTATGTGTGCGTAGATCAGGGGTAGCCAACTCCAGCACAGGTGGCTCAGTCTTCAGCCACCTGTGCTGAAGCAGGCTGTTCGACGGAGCCACCTGTGCTAAAGCAGGGATATCCTGAAAACCTGGCCTGTTGAGGCGTCTTAAGGACTGGAGTTGGCTAGACACGGTCTAATAAGTAAGCTCCAAGTCAGCCGCCCTCCTCCTTCTGAATCGCAGCGTCAAACTACACTGTGGAGTTCACCAATGTGACGTCGCACGGCGTTGCGTTGTCACAGTTACGTGACGTCATTTGACGGTGCACCGTCGCGTTGCCATGGCAACGAGACGCCGTGTGATGCCACATTGTTGACGTGCCGCCGCGATTTGGAAGGAGGGCGGCAGCAAGGAGGGCGGCCGCCACATTTAAGTGTCTTCCCATCAGTCCCGATAGCGCGCCAATGGTTATGGGGGGCGGGCATCTTTGCCGTCCCCAAATTTTGCCGGCTTAGGCCTATCGGGGCCTAATGGTAAATCCGCCACTGCTCCAAGTGCGTGAGGCTGTTTCACCTGGTTTCTTGAAACATTATATTGCAAATGTTTTTCGAATGCATCTTCCTTTCTCACCATGATTTGCTCTGTATTTTCAGAGTCAACATGCTCCGCTGATTACAACGTCATTGCACCGGCCATTGCTGTAACTGTAGTTGTGGTAATTATCCTGGGTCTGATTATGTACGCAGTCTATCTCAAGATAAAATCATCCGGCTATCAGAGAATATAGTCACGTGAAGACCCCTGTATGAAAGCAAAAGAAGAAGATACACAAAACACGTTTTTTCACGCTCCTGTTTTAACTCAACACAATGAAACTGCTGATAATTTAACATGAAACATTACGGGCTGGATCTGAAGAAGCAAGTTTAGCGCTGCTAATAGCGAGACATTTAGAATACGTTGCATCTTTTAACAACAAAATAAGTTCCTCTGCTTTCCGGCTGTCTAAGTAAGACATATTCACCAGAGCAGGGGTGCTCATACTGGGGGGCGCAAGATTTTCTAGGGGGGGGCGGCAGTTAGGGGCCCCACGCTCTTCCACACAGCATTTGAATTAAATGCCGGGGGAGGCGTGAGGCCTCTGTAACTCCCTTACCTGCACTCTGCCGGCTCTTCAACGACGTGTCGCCATGGCAACGCGGCGTACGCCGCAGGGTCATGTGTCGCCATGCCAACGCGTGAAATTACGCTGCGGGGTCAAGTATTTTTTGTACAGAGGTGCAACATTTAAAGGGAACGAGAGGTCACTTAGTTCCCTAAAAGCTTTTGGATTTTATAAAGACTGCAATGTGAAAATCAGTCTGTTATATTAGTTTATGCGTTTTTATTCTTTTGTAGGTCATGTAAGCGTTAGATTAAAATAGTTGAAAGGTTGAGATCTAAAAAATGCTTTTAAAATCCCAACAGCAGCCACGCTGAAAACTACTGGAAGATTTTGCAACAAAGTGTGTGTGATAGATATGAAGTAATAATAATTTAGGGATTTTTATAGACACAGTCCATGCCCAGAGGAGCTTACAATCTATGTTTTTGGTGCCAGAGGCACAGGGAGGTAAAGTGAGTTGCCCAAGCCCACAAGAAGCGGATACTGGGACTGGAACCAGGTTCCCCTGATTCAAACTCCATGTGGTTGTAATGAATCGGTGTCTTTACACACTGAGCCGCTCAGTATCAAATAATTTGATGATGCATTAGGTTTGGGAAGTAAGAAATAGCTAAAGAAAAGTCCTGCGATGTAAGCACCACATCAAGTTAAATACACAGAGAAGTGAGGTTAAGCACCCACATGGTGCCCCTGTACATTGAACTCGCTAAGTGAGTAATCATTTTATATTGCAGTAAGTACAGCCGAAAACTATATGCAGGAAGTCTGTGTCATGGGTTTTGTTTACACCTGTGGTGGGTGAAGACTTACTGTACACGTTTGGAAAGCCAAAGTCACAAACTTGTGACCCAAATCTTCGGAGTTCAACAACCGCACCTTATTCTATAAGATTCATTGATGCTGAAGCAGGACATTTTCTTTCTCAACAATCTCATCCGCTCAGCAACTTTTAATGAAGTCACTGTGTAAGGGAATCTACTTCTCCCAATGTAACTGTGTTTATTTGTATTTATTTTAAATGCACTGCAAATGTATAATTACGATTAGCTATACCATATTTCCTAATAGTAGCCACAAATGGCTAATTCAGCCGATGGTAACGAACACTCCTGAAGTGCCTTACTGTAACTGCAATCCTATATAATGCAAACAAGACACATAAAACATTGACGGCTGTTATTGAAACACATCCCCTTCAGTTTGACCACTGCAAAGAAAAGCTTTAATGGTGAAATACAACTTTCCTTACTGTGTCAATTGTACAATGAAACCAGAAGATCATATGATTTAATTTAGTAGCAATTTCAATTTTCACTTCTCATTTTTATGTGGTGTGGTATTTTGGTTGAAATTCCACATTTATTGTGTAATACTGTGTATGTTAGCAGGTTTGTAATGTCTATTTAATTAATAAAAGAGATGGAAAATCTGACATGAGAGACCAACTAATGTAGCTTTGATTGCATTAGAAAAGACGTGTCTAAAAGGTTGTGTAACTATATACAAATATATTCAGGGTTAATATGAGGAGCGTTCAAAATAACTATTCATCCCAAGGACAGTACAAACGACACAGTTTCATCCCTTAAGGTTGGAGGAAAGAAGATTTCACCAGCAACAAAGGAAAGGGTTCTTCTTATTATTATTTACAGTAAGGGCAGTTAACATGTGGAATTCATTACCCATGGAGACTGTGATGGCAGATACAATAGATATCCTCAAGCTAGCGGCCGCAAATTCCCCCAATGTACTGATGGGGTGGAGTCTCGGACCACCTAGAGCACCAGCAGGCCAATGCAGGGCAGCTCCCCCTCATCTGGGCAGGAAAGGGGTACCCCGCTACACATGTAGGAGATCAGATACATTGTACATTCTTCTGCATTGAGTACAATTGTCTAATGACCTGAACTTTCAGGGAACCCTTTAGGGATGACCGGGGAATCCAAGGATTCTTAGGCCTCATTCAGGGTGCCTGCTTCGCGACGTGCGCGCGCACGTTCGAAACAAAGTATTTAAAGTAAATAGCAGTTGTCATGGTAGAAGCTACTCTGTCGCCGAAGTACGGAGTTGACGCTTGCTACAGTTTGCATAAACTCAAGTTGTTTTTTCAAGCTGCGGCAGCGTCACTGGTACTTCGGCAGCCAATCAAATCATTCTTGAAAATGATTTGAACAGTGCAACACCCATCCCTAAGCCGAGTTCTGTAGACCCACCTCCTCAACGCTAGCAAAGGTCTGCTGGGGATGATGTGCACACATCGCCCAGCAGACTGACGCGCGCACACACCCTCCACCTCCTGTCTCTGCCACCCTGAACGAGGCCTTAGGAACCCCTGGTTCCCTAAAACACTGGTTTAGGGAAATGCCAATGTCTGGCAGTGCATGTACTAGGGGTAAGACGTGAGATGTATAAAAAAAAATAATGATATCACTTATGACTTCATGCCATACTTGTTTTATCTATATCTGTGGCTAAATGACTGGGCCACTAAGAAGTGTCAGCGGGAACATCCGGTTCAGCTCCGGATCCTCGCTGGCTGGAGGCGCTGTACACCGAGATGAACCACCCTGAAAACCTGTCCTGATATCTCCCCACACCATCGCGGAGCACTCAGAGCCTCCTGTTCCAGCCAAACAGGTATGCACCCCACCAGCAACACCAGGTAGCCTGATGATTTCACTTAGGCTGCGCTTATAGTGCCGGCGACGCGAGCGATGACGTCACCCGTCGCCATTGCAATAGTTATAGCCAGCAATGTCGCCTACATTTTAAATATAAGGCCAGCGACAGCATAAAGGGGGAAGGCAGAGGGACGGAGAAGCTCCTGATTTGGCCGCAAGGGGGTCCCCCCCAAAAAATCGAGGATCACAAACACCCCCACGTGTTCATGACAAGCCCCAGGCTCCTCCCACTTCTGTTGTGATTGGCAGTATAGGTGTTAACGCCAAGTCCCGCCTTCGCTCCGCTGCGTATCCAGAAAACGCCCCTCAAACGCCTCCCCCTTATGCTATTGGTTAAACGTTAGACGTGTAGGCTCCACCCCCTTGTTCTTGTCAGAACTTTTTGAGGTTAGTCCACAGCTCTCCGTTGATTGGCTGCCACGGAACCCTCGCCCTGCCATTGGTTCCTTGTCCACCGCGCCCTTTTCTACGGGTCCCCGCAGCACCCAAACTACCAGTTTGTCGCTTTTTTCACCTCCCCAGGCCGTGTGCGCTGGAAACATATACACAGGATATAACGGTCGCGGTGTTCTTTTCCTGACAGCGGGTGGGGGAGGAAGGCGTCAGGGGCGCGAGCCTGGGTGATGAGGAGAGGGGGGCGGGTCCTGTGGAAGGAGGGGCGGGTCCTGTGGAAGGAGGGGCGGGTCATGTGGAAGGAGGGGCGGAGGTGGGCGTGGCTCAGCTGTGAGGGAGCACAAACATGGCGGCCTCCTTGGTGCTGCTGAGCGGGAGAAGCTGTCCGGGTTTGCCCTCTGTGCTGCGGCGTCAGTAGGTACCGGGACAGGGGGGAACTCTGCTCTCCCAGTGAGAGGCCTGCTCGCGGCCTCCCACGTGATTTGAAACAGATATATAATATATCCCCCAAATAAATTAACCCGTTCTCTGCTGTGCTGGCCCCTCGGGCTGGGCAATGTTGCTGGCGGTGATAATCCAATTGAGCGCCTGTCTGGTACCACCTTGAGCTCAAAAGGTTAACCCTCCCATGGCCAGAGGAGCTTCCAGGCAGGTGATACCCCCCTGTCATTTATGTGTATTTATGGATTCATTTTTACACACACCTAATTAGCTGATCATTAGCAGAGAAGTCATCAATTGCCCCGCTGCTTTAATTGGTTGAAGCTTCAGCCATGGACAGAAATAGGTACAGCTTGTAGGACTAGGTATAGGACAGGTACCTCACGGAAAAGGTGGGGGTAGGGGAAAGAAAGGGGTGCTACCCCCCTCTCAGCTTAAATAAAAATGGTCTATATCTGATATGAAAAAACACGTTGGTAGGGTATGTGCTTGGGCTGAGAATTGTAATAATGATGAGACCAGGGAGAAAAAGAACTCAGCTAAGGTAGCACTCTGTTACCCAAGTGTGAGTAGTGGTTGAAAGTAAAAATACTCTGTATTAGTATCTAAAAATGAAAATATAGTGTGTATGAAAAAAAAGACTGACACGTGAGAGGACTACCTAAGCCTATGGAGAGGTATATTATGAGATTCAAGTTTGATACTTGTATGGGGACAGTATTTGAGTTATGTAACTGATTTTAGGTACACGGGTTCCTAAAATAACAGTTGAACGTTTATTCCGGACAACGTTTGTGAATGTTGTAACTTGCATTTTCAGGTTGTCTCTCTTTCTCTCTCTCTCTCTCTTGTATCCAGTTCTCTGAATGCTGTTCAGACAGGGAGGTGGTGCTAGGAATCTAAATGTTCTCAAAGATGTCAGCTGCACCGGGTAGTGAGATTTTAAAGGCAGTGGACCCACAAATTTCATTTTAATGGAAATGTACGATCTCTAGTGAGTGAGACTGCTAAAGTCTGAGATTTCCTTGCTCTAAAAGTCAGTGAGACTGACTCCAAAGCAATAGGACTCAGAAAATCAGTGAAAATGTGCAGGTCTGTCGTATGAATGGGTCTTGGCATTTGATTAATACATTTACTTTGTGCTTCATACTTTTCCAGGAAATGGACTTGTGGTACCAAATTGCTAAGTTATGCTTCAGAAGCAGGTATGTAATAAATATACAGTAAGAGCTTGCATTGTTAATATAAGTTTCTGATTCTAAAATGCTAATTCTTTATATGCCTAATTGGCGTTAAATTCCCATTGAAGCTGAAACTGGTCCAAATGGTTTATAGAATAAGACTTTAAGAATGCTGATGGAGTCCAAGCAATTCCTTAATGTATTATCTACAATAATTATACTTGGTTATTTGAAGTGCTTTCAGATAGAAATCCCCACTATTTTATCTGGACCATGTAACTAAAAGTTCAAATGGAAAGTCCTTGTGATCCTCAAGTAATCTGCACACATGCTTGACAGGCCATGGAACTAGAAAAAGAAAAACAAACACAAATCATAGCGTAACACTGCAGGGTAAAACAGTATTACACTAAAAAACATAAAACAGTGAGACTCCTAGTGACAATTACAAAATGAACAATTTATTAAAACTAGGACTATGCCATAAAAAGCACTGAAACATTAAGTGAACTGCTGGTCATCCGGTGGTGGAAAAATCAGAGCCCTACTTATAACAAGCAGGGTGAAATCACGCGATGGAACAACAGAGTCCTCTCGGCGCAGGAAGTAATCCTTGCAGAGTATGAGCTCTGCTCCGCCGGTGCTCTCGTCCGAAATCCCTTCACAGATACACAGGAACAGTGCCGGTGATGGAGGCTGGTTTTAAAAGTGCACAGCGCAACAGCACGTTGCGCTGTGCACCCTGACTTTCCATTTGAACTTTTGGCGCCAGGTTTTATTCTTTCACGTTATCTGTTTGTACTGGCAGTAGGTACCAGGCAGCCTACCATTATGTTAAGGATATTATTTTCTGTATATCACATTGGTGTTTAAACTTTAGCGCTCTCAAATTTTTTCTTTTGGACCATGTAACTGTTACTGTATTGTTTTCCATAATAAGAGACTACAAGACATGTTGACTTTACTTCCTTATATAAATCGTGTAATCCATCAGGTGTTAAGAATGAAAATTATGGTGCTTGAATATAGCACGTAGTGACTGTTTTCTCTGCTCAATAATTAATGGATTCTGCAGTCATGAGTATCTGTCTTTTAACTTTATATTCAATATTCATGTAACTTTTTAAAAGTCCTTGATTTCATTCTGAAACTTCATGCATATGTGCTCCAGGTATATTTACTGCTGAACTTTGGGCAACACTGTCAGATTGTGCTTAGTCTGTGTATAACATTTTAATTGGGTTTATAATTTCTTGACTTTCGGGTTACATACAGTAGGAAGAAGCAAGATCGAGAAAGTCCTCATTGCAAACAGAGGAGAGATTGCATGCAGGGTGATGCGCACAGCTAAGAAGATGGGTGTGCAATCAGTAGCAGTCTACAGTGAAGCTGACAAGAATTCCATGCATGTCTCATTGGTACAGTATTTGTTAGCAGGTGTTTTAGGATGTACATTATGTCATTATTTATTTTATATCGGACATGCTTACAAAAGCAGCATGTGTGGGATTGAACTGCTCATTTACACCAGAAATGTGCTCTGACCTAAAAAAACACGCTAATCACTTCACAGCTCTTTTTATCAGAGCATCTCTGCGGAGTCACTTTACAGTAATCTTAAATAGGCCTCAATCCTTTGTTTCTGATCCAGGCAGATGAAGCATATCTGATTGGTCCAGCTGCTTCTCAGCAGAGTTATCTTGCCATGGGAAACATATTACAAGCAGCAAGGATGTCCGCTGCCCAGGTAAACCATTCTGACATTATAATACACTAGTGCTAAACTTCTGTTGTAGGGTTTCTGTGGAGTACATAAGTATGGTGTCAGTTATCCGTGTACCCTGTGCCACATTGTTGATGAACATGAATTAATTGCAAATTGATTGAATAGGATCCTGTATGCTTTTGTTTTGATCCTATTAAATCAATTCATGTTCCCAGTGCTGACGCTCGAAGCTTCAAGAAGCAATACTACATTCTCCTTTTTCCCCCTTATTTGTATATGTAAAGCATGTAATAATATATAATTCTACATTCTTACCTAAGCTGGCAATCGTGTGGTGCTGCTATTATAAGTTTGTAAAAATTCTGATTTTGTGCCTAACATAATGGCGGCCTTTCAGTTTCAATCAATCCTTCAGTCAGTGTAACTCAGCAGCTACAATGTATCCTGATATTACTAAGGTAACATTGACTATTCCAGTTTCCAACTCAAACTGCTAGGAACATTGACCGCACATTATCACAAACAGAAAAGTGTTACAAATATTTGCACTGCTAGGGAGGTGTGCTAAAGCCCATCCTACACCTCTTCCTAACTCTCCTCCTGCCTTCCTTGACTCTTTCCACTGTCTCAGAGGAGGATGTGTCTCTGTTGATCGCGTCTTCTCCCTCTACCACTTGCCCCATTGACCCCATTCCCTCCCATCTCCTAAAACCTCTTGCTCCTACTATAATCCCTACGCACACACACATTTTTAACTCCTCCCTCTGCTCTGGAACCTTTCAATCCTCCTTCAAACATGCAACAGTCATACCATTACTCAAAAACGGCAAGCTTGACCCTACCTGTCTTTCTAACTATCGACCTTTCTCCCTCCTGCCTTTTGCCTCTAAACTCCTTGAACGTCTTGTATTCTCTCGATTGCTCCATTTTCTCAACACCTATTCTCTCCTAGACCCTCTACAATCTGGCTTCCGCACTGCTCACTCCACGGAAACAGCCCTCACTAAAATAACTGACGACCTCCATGCTGCCAAAGACAGAGGTCATTACACTCTGCTCATATTACTCGACCTCTCTGCAGCATTTGACACCGTGGACCACCCTCTTCTCCTTCATATTCTCCATACTCTTGGTATTCGGAACAAAGCTCTATCCTGGATCTCATCCTACCTCTCCCATCGTACTTTCAGTGTCTCTTCTGCTAACACCTCCTCCTCCTCTATTGATCTCTCTGTGGGGGTACCCCAGGGCTCTGTCCTGGGACCTCTTCTCTTTTCTCTGTACACACTCTCTCTAGGTGACCTAATAACATCTTTTGGGTTTAAATATCACCTCTATGCTGACGACACACAAATATACTTTTCAACACCCGACCTTACACCTACTGTACAAACCAAAGTTTCTGAATGTCTCTCTGCTGTATCATCCTGGATGGCCCTCCGCCGCCTTAAACTCAACATGGCTAAAACAGAGCTCCTCATACTTCCTCCCAAACCTGACCCTACTACCTCCTTCCACATTACTGTTGGAATTACGATCATTTACCCAGTAGCCCAAGCACGCTGCCTAGGGGTCACACTCGACTCCTCTCTCACATTCGCCCCTCACATTCAAAAAATTTCTAAAACTTGTCGCTTTTTCCTCCGCAATATAACAAAGATACGCCCTTTCCTCTGTTGCTCGACTGCTAAAACGCTGACTCAGGCCCTCATTCTCTCCCGTCTTGATTACTGTAACCTCCTGCTGTCCGGCCTTCCTGCCTCTCGCCTGTCTCCCCTACAATCTATCCTAAATGCTGCTGCCAGAATCACTCTACTCTTTCCTAGATCTGTCTCAGCATCTCCCCTCATGAAATCCCTCTCCTGGCTTCCAATCAAATCCCGCATCTCACACTCCATTCTTCTCCTCACTTTTAAAGCTTTACACTCTTCTGCCCCTCCTTACATCTTAGCCCTAATTTCTCGTTACGCACCATCCCGACTCTTGCGTTCTGCTCAAGGATGTCTTCTTTCTACCCCCTTTGTATCTAAAGCCCTCTCCCGCCTTAAACCTTTTTCACTGACTGCCCCACACCTCTGGAATGCCCTTCCCCTAAGTACCCGACTAGCACCCCCTCTATCCACCTTTAAGACCCACCTTAAGACACACTTGCTTAAAGAAGCATATGAATAGCACTGTGGATATTCTGGACACATGATACATAAAGCTTGGCCCCCTGCAGACGCACTTACCAGAACTCCCTCCTACTGTCTCTGTACGTTCTCCCTACCTACCAATTAGACTGTAAGCTCCTCGGGGCAGGGACTCCTCTTCCTTAATGTTACTTTTATGTCTAAAGCACTTATTCCCATGATCTGTTATTTATATTATCTGTTATTTATTCGATTACCACATGTATTACTACTGTGAAGCGCTATGTACATTAATGGCGCTATATAAATAAAGACATACAATACAATTATAGAAATCAATGGATGCTCAGTATATTAAAACTCATAAACCATGGCATTAGGGGTTGAATAATAATAAAAAAATGTTTTTAAAAAAAACCACACATCTAATACTACATAAATTATTTATTAAAAAAACAAACAAAAAAACCCCCAAAAGATATCATGGCTTGAATGTGATTACCATTTACTCCAATACAGGGGAATGTCTGCACAGCACATATAATGAATAATGATTATAGTAATCATTGATCTTTCAGAAAGCTGATAATTGAGACTCGGGATAGACGTGCATTAGTATTGACTGTAACTATTTATTTTTTAATAGAATTTTGTAGACAAGTGTAAAGTAAATATTTGAAAACGTGTTTTGTGTATTCTCACCCTATGTTTTTTTCTAATTACTAACTTTTCAGTACTGTGCCTAATGCAACATGATTAAATTAATAATTTGACATAAAAAATTATATTTTTAGTCTGTTATGCTACATAATTTAACTAAGAGCAAGAATTTCATATTGCACACTCAAATCATTTATCTTTGCAGTTTGAAACAGCTTCATACAAGAGAGCATACAGCATGCTTTACTTTGCTTAAATGTTTTGAAAGCTTTATATTGTTTAGAATGTGAGCAATTATTTTCTCCTCACCCAAAACTATCCCGGCCTGGCTTAACATTTTTGTCTTGGGTATTCTGTCACAGTTTAAACAACATGTGGAGAAAAGCAGAACTGTAACATAAATGTAACGACAAAGTATTTCTCTTTATTTTCCCCAAATTATTTTCAAATACATCAAATGTTTGCTTGCGTTTGAAAATTGTGTTGACCGACATTAAAAATAAATAAATATTTTATTAACTTTTTTTTTTATTTAGACCAAAGATTTAATTTTATTTATAAAATTCCTTATTGTCCAAATATTTATTTTATTGTAGGCTATTCATCCTGGGTATGGTTTCCTCTCAGAAAATACAGAGTTTGCAGAATTGTGCAAGAAAGAGGGCATTATATTTATAGGTCCTCCGTCATCTGCTATCAGAGACATGGGGATTAAGAGGTAAATGTTTCGTGTGTGACATTCTTTGGGACTGTATTAAGATGTTCAGATCGTCCTTTTGATGAATGCTGTTTTATGTTTGTATGTTTACCTTTTTATATAGCGCAATCCCTGTACATAGCGCGTCACAGCAGCGATACACGTGACCTAATAATATAACACATAATGGGAATAAGCGCTTCGGACATAAAAGTAACAACATTAGGAAAAGGAGTTCCTGCCCCGAAGAGCTTACAATCTAAGTTTGCTTTTTTTATGTATGTATGTGAAAAGAAAACACAGGTGCTAACATTAAACACTGTATTCAAATGCTCAATGTTTGCTGTGCAAATGATTCATTTACACTCGCCTATCTTTCAAGTACATCAAAAGCGATCATGTCTGCTGCTGGAGTCCCTGTTATTGAAGGTTACCATGGCGATGATCAGTCGGACCAACACCTAAAGGAACAAGCTGGTAGCATAGGATATCCTGTAATGATTAAAGCTGTTCGTGGAGGAGGTGGCAAGGTAAACAAATGAACTTAACAGGAACACGTGGCACTGCAATACGTTGTAAACCGCTTTGGCAGTCGCTTAAATAGTTAAACATGTTTTGTATATTAATGAAACAGAAAGTAACAACAAAAAAATCCTCATAACTTGCAGAGTAAAAAAAAGCAATTTCACCCAAACTGCGTAGTTTCATACAGACGTTACTTGGATCTGGAATCCCTGTTGGGTCATGGCGAGTCGTTATACGCATGTTATGCACACAATATAAAGATTTCACTAGATATGCTAACTGCCCACGTTTTTATTTTATCAGGGTATGAGGATTGCACCATCAGAGGCTGATTTTTTGGAACAGTTGGAATCTGCCCGACGAGAAGCCCGCAAATCATTTAATGACGATGTTATGTTGATTGAGAAGTTTGTAGAAAATCCGAGGTGAGAACTTTAAGTTGCAGGATAATAACGGGTCCTAACAAAGGCTGCTTTTTAAAATGTTATTAAAAAATCCTTACAAGTTCTTTCAACGTGCATTCCAGGTGTTTATGCACCATTGTGTGTCTGCATACATACTCTCTCGTCTTCGCCTTGTATTAAACCCTACGTGCACTCCTGTAATCAATATGAAATAAGTTGCGTGGCTTTTTCATTTATTAGATCTTTAGACCCATGTACCAGCTTCACCTTGCATAGCCAGCAACCAACCTCTCACTGATGAGACCCAAAAGGCCGAAACCGCTGTCTGTGAGCAGGTTTCCTGGCTCTGCACTTCTTTAACCCAGGCTGTGCTGAAAAGCTGTGTAACACGACAGGCATACGTTTATCGGGGTCCATATTTAAATGGATGAGAATAAAGAATGACACACTGTGCTCATTTGCATGTCATTACCCAGAATCCCTGTTTGCAGTGGAAGCACCATTGGCTAAGTGATAATGGTGAAACGCAGGGTCTCAGACCTATCTGAGACATGCAAATTCACCCGCAAGTGGTATTCGATCTTTACAAATAAGCTGCCAAGTTTAGACTATTGCATGTACTGAATTTAAAGTGCAATCTTCAACTGCAATTGGTTAAACATTATAGTGCTATTCCATATTATTCTGGCTCCACTCATAATAATCTTTGGTTACATTTGCTATTCTATAACATTATTTCCCCCCCCCACCTGCATTAGGCATGTAGAGGTCCAAGTGTTCGGTGACCAGCACGGCAATGCAGTCTATTTGTTTGAAAGAGATTGTAGTGTACAGAGAAGACATCAGAAAATCATTGAAGAAGCTCCTGGGGTAAGACCTTGAGAACCTGCTGTACGGGGAGGTAAAGTGCGAGCCTGTCATTCTGAGCTTTCTGTGCAGTGTCTCCTCGCTTCAGTGGTCCCCATAATCTGTTTGTATACGTGGTAATTATGATATCATCTCGAGCCAAATTATTTTTTTCCTAAATGTTTTATACCTTTATTTTGGCAAACAATGTACTCTCCTGTATAATATTACAATCCCTCCTCCATCTCGTAACATACGAAAGCTGGATGTGGCCTCACGCAGCGTTACCAATAAGGCCAAAGTTCTTTCGTGACGATTTGGCCCAACTACACATTGCTTATTCTGCTACATTCACTTATTAATGACTGTTGCAGCCTGGAATCAGCCCTGAAGTAAGAAAGAAACTGGGAGAAGCTGCAGTCAGAGCTGCGAAAGCTGTGAATTATGTGGGGGCAGGTATGTTTTATCCTCGCTTTCCAAAAGTCCCAAGATATGTGACCACATCATGGACCCTTCGCTAATAGATTTCGCTTTTAGGAACCGTGGAATTTATCATGGACCCCCAGCACAATTTCTACTTCATGGAGATGAACACACGCCTGCAGGTGGAGCACCCGGTCACGGAGATGATCACGGGAACTGACCTGGTGGAATGGCAGCTGCGGGTAAGTGAGGACCACGCGTTGCATAAACCCCTTTAGTGACACGTGGGCGGCAGAAGGGACAATTTCACTTACTGTACATTTGTTAAGAGTATATAGTTTTATAACCGTACGGCTGCTTATACGTTATCCTGCCTTTTACTCATACGCCTGAATTAGCTTTACAACAATATTTAAAATGTCATCCAAATATATTCCTAGATATATAGCAGGTTGCGATTCCATCTAGTACATGGGTGGGCAAGTCCAGTCCTCAAGGGCCACCAACGGGTCAGGTTTTCAGGAAAGCATGTAACACAATTGCTGTATCTAATAATCAATGTGCAGGTTGCTGCTGGGGAGAGGCTTCCTATGACTCAGGATGAGATCTCTGTGCAAGGTCATGCATTTGAAGCCAGAATATATGCAGAAGACCCTAATAATAACTTTATGCCCGGTGCTGGCCCACTGCTGCATCTCTCTACACCAGCAGCCGACCTTTGCACTCGCATTGAAACAGGAGTCCGACAAGGTGATATGAGATGCCTTTTTATTTATAGCGTTTTACATTCAATAATAAAGACGGTGGAAGACGTGTGTTGTATGTTTTACATTCTGTAGCGTTCTGATTTAAATGGATAAGGAAGTGCTGTTTTAAAGAGCTGTAACTGAATGCAGTTGCGCTGCCTACTTGGCCACTCCCAAAATGTAGCAAAACTGATTGGTACCTGACATGGGATGAAGGTGTGTGTGTGTACCTGATATGGGATGAATGTGTGTGTATGTGTGTGTGTGTACCTGACATGGGATAAAGGTGTGTGTGTGTATACCTGATATGGGATGAATATGTGTGTGTGTGTACCTGACATGGGATAAAGGTGTGTGTGTGTATACCTGATATGGGATGAAGGTGTGTGTGCACCTGACATGGGATGAAGGTGTGTGTGTGTGTGTGTGTGTGTGTACCTGATAAGGGATGAAGGTGTGTGTGCACCTGATATGGGATGAAGGTGTGTCTGTGTGCACCTGATATGGGATGAAGGTGTGAGTGCAGACAGACATTTTATTTAACCATTGGAAGCGTTTTTGCTCTCCCCTTTCAGACAACAAATTCCAGTGACTACAGGACCACTATTTGAGCAGCAGCTCTTAGATTGGCAGCAGACCCGCCTCCTAAAACTTGCTAATCATATACTGTACATTAGACTTGTGGCATTATTAACAGACTGGACATACTAATATTATGTATGGTTATTTACATATCTTAAGATGGCATTTCCGCCCCCCCCGCACCCTTTTTTATTTTTTTTATTTTTTAAAATGTATTTTAAATATATAGTTTGCGTGATTTTATGAAGGCGCGGCCACATACGCGCGCGCCCACACACACTGTTGGGCAAGACTGTCTGCCCTTTTGATGGCAACTTAATTGGCTTACGTCTTTTAAACACTGCGAAGGCTTAACAATATCGATCAAAACAAAGTTTCTATGAACATTGCTTCAATTATTGTAATGCCAATTTGTGTAACATTGTGTGGTTTGGTATGGCTTTTTTCCCCCCTCTTCATGATTCGAATAATTTAAGCTGCGTACTTGGTTTGTCCATTAGGACACCGTTTATTTAATCAACAAGTACACGACTGGATGTTTCATTCTAGGATCTGGAAGGACAGAACGTTCCCATTTAGCCGCTGTTTTGTTACAATGTGTGTATTTTTGTTTTTTCTTTCTCACAAACAAAAGGTGATGAGGTCTCCGTGCACTACGATCCCATGATTGCCAAGCTAGTTGTATGGGCAGAGGATCGCCCAGCTGCACTGCTGAAGTTGAAGTACTGCCTACGCCAATACAATGTAGGTCAAATAAACGGGACATCTGGATTGATTCAAATGATTTTGGTACTTGATAAACAACATTCACTGTAATCTGAACCAACACATGGTTTTCTAAAATAAACGAACCGTTTCAGTTGTACAATATGTATTGATATCTTCTGTGTGTCCGAGTAATTTTAATCAGTTTAGACGTGAGGTTACAAAATCGCTATGGCGTTAATTTAGTTCTAGGAAATGAAGTGTCAAAAAGATGAAGTGGCTAAAACTTTTTAAATACTGTTTTTTTTTGTGTCTCCTTTAACATCCAGGAGCTGTTTAGTATCTATTATTAATCTTTACATGACTTCCTTTTCAACAATCCATTATTTCCAGCTGATTTCTCTCTGCAGATTGTGGGGCTGAGTACCAATATTGATTTCCTCCTAAGTCTGTCTGGACACCCAGCTTTTGAGTCCGGCGATGTGCACACGAATTTTATTCCCCAGCACCATCGGGACCTGTTTCCTCCCAAGAAGGACCTTTCCAATGAGGTTTTATGTCAGGCTGCACTGGGTCTAATTCTGAAGGAGAAAGCCTTTACCAATGAATTCAAGGTACAGTCTGGAGGTGGGTATTCCCTTCTTTTAACTCCCCCTGGAAAGCCTTCTCGACTCGGCCTAGATTCTCTAATCTCTGTTACGTTTGTTGCGAACGATGTGACATTCCCTAAAACAGGAATGGCCGTTACTATCCCGGAGTTAACGCATTATTCAGTAACTTAAATGTAAGCAACAAATAACGGCTTCTTTGCATAGCTTTTAATGTTCTTTCAGGAGAACACTGATGTTGCTAAAGTAATCACATTACTTACATAGAGGGAATTTATGCGTTTTAATTCACGTTTTTGTTACCTTTTTTAATATGTTGATTTTTGAGTAGCCCAAGTAGGCAGCTAGCCACTAAGGCCCCACTGCACACCCGCCTTGCGTCCTGGCAGCGCGTGCACAGCACTTCACCGCGGTCTGTAGGGGCCTTTTTTTTTTTTTTTAGGCGTGGGGGGCGTGGCCAAACGGGTCGGGTGGGTGCAGCCATGATGGCAGGGGTGTGGCCATGACAGGGGGTGTCGTCCCTCTCCCTCGTGCCACTCTACCTCGTGCCACTCTACCTCGGCCTTACGTCCCTCTCCCTCGTGCCACTCTACCTCGCCCTTACGTCCCTCTCCCTCGTGCCACTCTACCTCGCCCTTACGTCCCTCTCCCTCGTGCCACTCTACCTCGCCCTTACGTCCCTCTCCCTCGTGCCACTCTACCTCGCCCTTACGTCCCTCTCCCTCGTGCCACTCTACCTCGCCCTTACGTCCCTCTCCCTCGTGCCACTCTACCTCGCCCTTGCGTCCCTGTCCCCATGGCTGTAAGGTGCCTTTTGGACTCGCTGGCGCACCATGTGACACGTCGCCGCACGGGAACACAATCCTGTTGTAGCCCCTGCTGGCTGACACGTCGCAGCGAGGTGGCACCGGGGACTTGGGGAGAAGGTAAGGGGCTGGTGGGAGGCGCGTACATGGCTGCGCGCGCCGCTGACTGCAGTGGGGACCTAGCCTTAGTGCTACAAAGAGGCTAATCTAGTGTTGGGAATAGATTACCTACTGCATCTTGCATACCAGAAAGGCTAGTAAGCCTTAGTGTGGCCACACGTTAACTGCAGGGACATGGCACTGCGCATCGACCATTTTTCAGTCCCTGGCGTGATATTCGGGGTAACTTGCATGTTATTTACACTAATAGCCACTATACACGACCCCATTGTTTTTTTGTTTTTTTTACTGGAGTAATACCAGGTTAACATTACGTTAATTAATTTAGTGATTAGGTTGTTACTATGAACATGTTGTTGGTTAACCTAAGGTACCATCCCGTTATAAGGTTATAAGGTTATTTCCTGTTAAACATTTATTTTCATAAACGCCACTGAAATGCAATTAACATTATCTGCTTGTTATGTGATAAGCTGGAGTCCATATACAAGTTGTGAAGCTGGCTGTATTTGACTTGCTAGAATCTGGGAAGGGGAAGATGGGCCTTTTTTTACAACCAGAATTCTAAATGCATGGAAGAGTCTAATGAGCTGTTGTGAGGGGGATGTCCGCTTCCGCATAACCTTGACAATGCTAAGCCAATCAGTGATGTTCTGAGCTTTGCTGAAATCAGGTTGTGTACGAGTGCTGTAGAATGGCCCATTATTATTGATCTGACTTCAGAACTGTAATCTATTATGAGATGTATATGCAGTACAGTTGGGCATTATTCACTCCACATTCCCAGTTGTCACAAAGACCTATCGTGTCAAGGCCGCTCATAATTTTAGTTGATGAGAAATACTGGCAGGCGGTAAATCCATTTGTAACAGCGTGCACTACGTTTTCTGTCAAATGAGCATTTTGCCTAATAGACCCGAACACGAGCTGCAGTAATCATTTATTTTATATGATGTATATTTTTTATTTGTACCTGGTTTTTTGTAGACCCGTTCTCTCCATTTGCATCCAGTAACGGGAGAAGAATAAATGTTTCGTTTACCAGAAGCCTTACTTTGCTTGATGGAGAAAGAAGTAAGTAATCCTAGATGTTTTTGGCAACCCGGTAATATAATGCAAAACAGAATTAGGTGAGCTCAGACTTACCCCATAACAAAATGCATCAGTAACACCTACCTAGCGGGCTGCTAGCAACAGGGAATTGGCCGTACATTTATGGAAAACCAAGTACAAAAACCTGGCGCTACTTTCCAAAATGCAATTTATTGGGGAAATGTAACATTTTTGATCAGTAGCTTTAATTACTGGTAGTACAAGCAAGTCTAGGATTGCGCTAACAAGTAATCATGGGGTCTAAATAACATATATGAAAATAATTCTAATGGGCTGCATGAGTGAATAAACTGTTCCCAGTTCCAGCGATGATTCCAGGAAAAATAATTTGGCGCACCTCAGATATAAAAAAAATAGTGAAGCACGTTTTACTTTCCACAAGGTGCCATGGGTGAGATATGCACTTACATGCAAGTGCCTGCGTTCAGACACTTAAAGGTTTCTTTGCTCCTTCTCCATAGCAGTAAACAAGGAAATAATTGGCTGGCAAAAAACAGAGCTCCTCTTTTAAAATGCTTTATGGTAAAGCTTTCTCCAAAAAGGTGCATCTTCACAGGTATACAGGGGGGTATAACCCCCCCCCCCCCGGTCACCGCCCCTGCTCCACGCCGTTCCAGCCTTTTAGACAAGGTGTTTCCATGTTATATTTATCCCCTGATATATACCATACAGTGGTTTGCATGTTGCTAATAAAATTGTTTTGGGTGCAGCCATGGGGGTGGGTATATTAGGAGGAGAATCATGGACATTATTCACATACCCCTGAGGAAGCAGGAATCCTCCTTCGAAACGCGTAGGGTAACGGAGGACCGATTACTGTGTGGTACCCGAGGACCGGAAGTGACGTAAGACGCCGGCTGGAACGGCGTGGAGCAGTTGCGGTGACCGGGGGGAAAGATACCAACAGACTGGTTCTTGTTTTTACTGATGTAAACCGGTGAAGATGCACCTTTTTGAAGAAAGCTTTATATAAAGCATTTTAAAGAAGGAGCTCTGTTTTTTGCCTGGCAATTATTTCCTTGTTTACTGCTGTGGAGAAGGAGCAAAGAAACCTTTAAGTGCCTGAACGCAGGCACTTGCATGTAAGTGCATATCTCACCCATGGCACCCTGTGGAAAGTTTATTTAAACGTGCTTCACTATTTTTCTCTTTTTTTTTTTCTTTTCTCTTAATTACAGTTAGTACAACAATGTTTAGCAGTTCTCTCTTTTAAAAAAAGCTTCAGCCAGTTAGTAGATGGCATGGTTTGCTATATTATATTGTTGTATGTTCATATTCAGGCAGTGGGAGAGGGGCCCGAATGTTGTCATGCGTTAAAAAAAAACAAAAAAACAAATGTATACTGCATAAAAGCTGCATTAGAGAAAATATTCCCAACCTTGTAATGAGATCTTCTGTCTTTAACAGACGTGGATATGAAAATACGTTATAACCATGACGGATCATACACTATACAGGTAAATAGTTATGTAACTAATGACTGTTAAATATGCTGCGTCGTGGAACTATATCTCTACAAAAGACACAATAATGAACTTGAACTTCCCAATTCTCCTTTCGGTGTCTCATTGATGTTCTTTCCTTGTGCTCTGGTCCTGCACACTCGCTGCAGGGCGCTTTAATTAAAGGACAATCAGACCTGCCGATAGATCAAATAAAGAGTAAACTCCCTTCATCCTTTATGTCCACTGTATGAGGTTCTGTTTAAAGAGACAATCCAAGCAGTTTAAAAACCATTTTAATATATGTAGCATTTGATTACTTTTTTTTTTAAATTAAAATGAACTACCTAAGCTGCTGATCGATTTTTGGGTTTTTCCATGATCAATCTGTAAACTCTAAGAAATATTTGAATTAAACAGAACCTGATGAAGGGAGTTTAATTTTTGTTTTTGTCTATATTCATTCCTGAGTGCCGGTCTTCCTAAAATTACTTTTTCTAAAGGGAAAAAAAAACTTCTAAATTCCTTGTTGGCTTTTTTTTTTATAACAATTTTTTTATTGGTCACAGTCATAAACAGGTGTACAAACAGTAATGTCGGGGGCCCACAACATTTCAACTCAATACAGTCAGAGAGGGACCAATAACAGTTTTTCTCTTTCAGTAGGAGATAGTGTAGGGAAGAGGAGGGGGGGGGGGATGGGGAGGAGACAAACATGGGGAGGCGAGAGAAAGGGTGGGTGGGGGGTGTGTGGGTTCGCCTAGAGACGTCCCCATGCTCCCCAATAGTCTGGGGGGGCTAGTAGACCTAAGGATTATGATTTTTGAAGTTTTATCTCTCGAGCCAAGAGTCCCATGTGTTCCAGAACTGGGGCATTTTTCTTTTGGAGCATGGCCGTAAGCTTCTCCATAGTCATGACCTCATTAACCCTTCTCACTACAGTGGTTCTCGAGGGGCCTTAATCTGTTTCCAGGCTGCAGCTATAGAGCATCTGGCCGCTGTCAGAATGGCCCTAATCAACCGTGACATTGGTGGGGGGAGATCATCGATGGGTTTTCTCAGCACCATGGTCAGAGGGTCCAGGGGGAGGGGGATTCCAGTGATCTCGTAGATAAGTGTCTGGATATTAGTCCAGTACCTCTGGATCTCCGGACATGACCACCAGATATGGGCCATGTCCCCCTTTTGACCACATCCCCTTCCCTTGTTGGCTTTTAACTTGTTAAAATCAATCTAAAACATTTATATACTATACTGTGAGAGTTGGGAGAAACTGTGCTCTCTAGTACAGTGGGTTTCAACTTTTTTTTTTTAAAGGAAATCTATAATTGATATTGAGAAATTCTGAGGAACCCCAACTCTCTAATAGCGTGTCTGAGATCAGATGCATTGTAGATTCTTCTTTATTTGGCACATTAATTTGTTAGACACTTTTTTTTTTACACCTATTAAGGTGCACCTACCCCATTCGAGGATAGTGTGGGTTTCATTACTATAAGATTCGTCTACACTTTAAGCTTCACCCTGAGCGGACTATTCCCACATTGTGGATGTTGTGTTGTATTTGATGCAATTTTCAAATTGCCTAAAAGTTGCAGGGAATTCGGGTTGAAAAGCGCTGCTCTAGAACATTGGTGGGCAACAGACGATCCTCAGGGGGATTCACCTGCAGCAGCCCCCTCTCCCCTGTACAGAGGAAGGGGACATTTCCCAGCCCCCTCAGCAGAATGACAGAGCACTTACAAACTGTACTGCCCCGCTCCTCTCCTGTGATGATCACAAGTTCCATGTGTAAGAGGCGCAAAACCGTCCTCACCAGCGTGTTGGCATTAAGCAGCTGACTGGAGCGGGGTGAAGCTCCCAGCCACGTCTGCGACGTCCCTTCTGCCCGTGCACCATGCATATGTGCAATTTGTGGCCCTTTTGAGGACTCTAGGGCAGCACATGCGGCCTTTGATTTATATCATGTGGTGCACTGCTCAGAAATCTAAAACTGACGTCTGTGTTTCAGATTCAAGATAAAGTGCTGAATGTTTCCGGAGAACTTGTGAATGAGGAAGATCTTACGTATCTGAAATGCTCTGTGAACGGCACTGTGTGCAGACCCAAGCTGGTTATTGTGGATAACACTATATACCTTTTCTCAATGGTAACCTATTAATAATTCAGTTTGATCTACATCGTATTACACAATACCTTTTTTTTTTTTTTTTTTTTAAATTATCACAACCACATTTGTGCACACAACTACACCCACAGAAATGATTTTTAAGTCACCCAGGTTTGTTCCTTGTAAGGAGTTCATCTAAATGTTACTTTAAGTCGGTATTTCTGTGCTTGTATCTCCATTTTGTACCTAATATAAATAGGCTTTGTACCCTTTTACTGTAGGGGTAGCCAACTCCAGTCCTGAAAAGCCACCAACAGGTGAAGTTTTGAGGATATCCCTGCGTTGGCACATGTGACTCAGTCAGGGATATCCTGAAAACCTGACCTGTTGGTGGCCTTTGAGGACTGGAGTTGGCTACCCTGGCGTTACTGGCTTGACACTGTTTAGAAAACTTTTTTTTTTACATTGCAAATGGGGGAGGGTCCCCCAGAAATTAAAAAAATTATTTGCTCTGGGGATCCCCTTGGTTTGAACCGTGGGGGATTTTCCAGTAGTTGGTTTGTATCTGCTGTAAAAGTGCCACAAGTAGTTTTGTGAAGGGCATACTATTTTAACAGCAGTTTAAAAACAACGTTTTGACCATAAAGTCCGATCACCTCTCCTCCTTAGAGGAAGCCCACGCCACAAAAAAAACAGACTGCCATTGTTTTTCAGAAAGCATTTGTTTCAATTGTACACAGGGCACTAATGGTTTAATATCTGGGAATAACGCTAAACTTCATGTTGAACCTAATACAGTGGTGGGCAACTCTAGTCCTCAAGGGCCACAAACAGGTCAGGTTTTAAAGATATCCCTGCTTCAGCAAAGGTGGCTCAGTCTTTGAATGATTGAGCCATGTGTGCTGAAGCAGGGATATCCTTAACACATGACCTGTTGGTGGCCCTTGAGTCCCCTCCCTGGCACATTGGGTTTAATATTCAGGATTGCTCTTCTCTTGCTGCAGGAAAGCAGTGCACAGCTTGGTATCCCCATACCCAAATTCCTGTCTGAGGTCAGTACTACAGCAACACAAGGAGGGGCTATCGCACCTATGACCGGGACTATTGAAAAGGTAATGGTTATTTATTGCAGCCGTGTAACATAGACCATTTTAACGTTCCAATAATGTTTACTGCAAGGTGCTCATGTTTTTGTTATAGGACATTGGAAACTCCTACAAGTTGATTATTGAATACATTGCAGGCACTAATATGTATTGTACATTATGTGGATAACCATAGAGAGATACACAAACCATTCTAGCCACATTTCTACTTGACCCAGGTTTTCTGTTTTACTCCCACGGAAGAAGTCAGCCCCTCCCAAGAAGAGCCATCTAAAGACAGTGGCATATTTAATGAGTTACATGCAGCTAATGTCATTATTTATTGGTAGTTTTGGTTGTAAGTCTTCCTTGGTAAACAAAAGCTTTAGGCTGTTTTTACAATCTTTATCCAATATGTTTTGCTGATGAGGCTGTTTGGTAATCCTCCAAGCCAGTTACATTGTCATATTTAATTTATTCATTATTTGTGTAGTGGTTATAAAGCCATCATGAAACGGATCAAACATTCTTACACAGATTAACATAGGCAGCCGATCTGATTTGAATGCGGCAAACCCAGAGAAAAGAGTAACGTATATTTTGTTTTTAACAGGATGCAAATAAGTGAAAATGTTTAAGTGGGATCTATTCACTCTAAGGAAGCTGATTACACGGTTACGGTCTTGAAATAAAAAGAATTCTGACTGCTACATAAATCTTGTTTTCAAGTTTCTGGAAGTATAATGGAAAATCTTTCTTTGCTTGTAGGTGTTTGTAAAAGTGGGCGATAAGGTGAAAGCCGGGGATCCCCTGATGGTTATGATCGCTATGAAAATGGAGGCGAGTTTGGTCATTCATGCCAAATAACCACATAAACCACTGTTTTTAACTTTTTTGTGTGTTTTAAGGAACCCTAAAATTATATTGTGACACGCTGCATAATATCATCCCTCTAATAGTGCGTCTGAGATCAGATGCATTGTAAATGTCTTAGAAGAATTTTCAAATGCCCTGAAAATTGCAGGGAAACCCTATAGGAATCCCGGTTGAAAAACACTGATCTAAACTGATGCTGATATTATACCAGGAAGACTATTTACTTGGTGTTCTTGTTTCTTCGCAGCACACAATACGGGCTCCCAAATCCGGTATGATAAAGAAGGTGCACTTCAGAGAAGGCCAGCAGGCCAGCAGACACGCGCCACTGGTCGAACTGGAGGATGAAGAAACTGATTCAGAATAATTTCCATGAAATAGGTCTTTTTTATTTTCTTCTTACAAGAAAGTATATTTTTCATGTGCTTGTGAAAATCCTCTTATACAATCTAAATACTTTTAAGTCATATATGACCGTACTGTTTTAAAGACAGAGGACCATGGTATAATAAAAGGATTCTGAACGTGTTGTACTTCCTCATTTTCTTCTTTACAAATGAATATCACTCCGTCTTGTCACAAGTTAAGAGGTTTTCAGTATAACGACTTGTTGCAGCGACAGGAAAAGAATAACATTTTTATCTGCCACTCTTGTGTTTTCAGAAAAAAAAGCTGTTTAATATTTATAAGGGATACTAACTGATGTTTAAAAAGAGTGCAAGTTTCCAGGACCACTCATGACCAGTCAAATCTGTCTCCGGTCAAACTTTGGTTCCAGCCTCCAGATGTGTTTTGAGATTGTTCTTTAATGTAAACCTGTTCTGTTCTTGCTGATTGCTTGCGCTCCTCTCCCCTTTGCAGTTTAACTTCCTGTAGATCATGACAATAATCGGTAGCACAGGAAGTGAACAGCTTATTTATTTTGAAGACAGATGAGCGCATTGTAGAATACTTGGTTTCTAATTATAAAAAAAGTTGATGTTAAAAATGATGTAGGTGGTGGTTACAATAAAAAATCTTATATGTAAATGGCGGGACTGTCATTAAATAGTGGAGGTATATATATTTATTTATTTTTTCAACCAAAAGTAATGACCTGAGTATTTGACTAAAGCCAATGGTTGAGCCACCTGTGCTGAAGCAGGGATATCCTGAAAACCCTGACCTGTTAGTGGCCCTTGAGGACTGGAGTTACCTACCCCTGACATAAAGTAAATTGGCAAAAAAAAAAAACCCAGTGGAACGTCTACAGGGTTCGAGGTTCATTAGTTTAGGTCAAGGGCTGATGCAATTGATGCACAACCCATATTTGTTTTGAAACCTTGCTATTGTACATGGCCGAGAGATACAAATACATATCAAAGTAAGTTCCTGGAAATACTTGCAGTATGTGCAAAACACTTTGCAAGTGTATCGGGAGCATTTTGTAATCAAAGATTTAACGAAGTGAGTGGCAGTTCAAACTGATTTAAGTCAACAGGAGTGAGTCTTCTGAAATTTAATTGTTTTACTATTGTCTCATTTGGGCCTAGTTAGCAGTAGAAGGTTTAGGAAACTTCCTACTGGTCGTCTCGCTGGATGGATGAATTTGGCAGTAATTTTTTTTTTTTTTTTAATTGTACCCAAAATGTTTTGTTTGAGTCATCTGAATAAAATCAGTCTCTCCAGACCAGGAGTGGCCAACTCCAGCCCTCAAGGATCCAGCAACAGATCAGGATATCCCTGCTTCAGCAAAGGTGGCTTAATCAGTGGTCCCTGTGCTGAAGCAGGGATATCCTGAAAACCTGATGTTGGTAGCCCTTGAGGGCTGGAGTTGGCCACCCCCTTGCTCCAGATCATATAGATAAATCAATAAATGAGTTTATACGTTCACACACTAAACATGGAAGTCAGCGATGATGCTATTGAGAAATTGTTTACTGATCTCAAGTTTCAGCATCTATATTAATGTTTTTATCATACGATCGTTACTGTTCGGCTGTATTCTCTGAAGACTCTTGATGTCTGCTTTTTCATGTAAATATACAACCACTGCTTTTTCCCATGATGGTAAAGAGATATTACGGGGAAAACACGTTACAAATAAAATACAAAAAGGATAACCTCTGTATATGCAATTGCAAAGCCTTGACAAGCCCAAGTGGCTAGGTTCTTAGGCCTTGGTCCCGCTGCGGCCGGCGGCCACCAGCTGCTTGCCCCGTTCTAGATGCCCCCGCTGGCTCCTTCCGGCGTGGCTGCGTGCTGTGACGCGTCAGCCAGCCGGAGCTACAAGGAGCTTGTGGTTTTGGCGAGTGTCGCGTCACGTGACATCCCAGCAGCCAATCCGATTTCCTCCCCCCCCCGTTCCGATTTCCTCCCCCCCCCGTTCCGATTTCCTCCCCCCCCCGTTCCGATTTCCCCCCCCCCCCCCCCGTTCCGATTTCCCCCCCCAGCTCCGATTCACCCCCCCCGTGTGTATTTGCCTGTGTGTGTATGAGTGCCTGTGTGTGTCCTTCCCTAAGTGCCTGGCTTCAGAGTGCGAGGGGCTCCGGGAGTAAGAGAGGGATCGACATACGACAGCCCCCCTCTCAAACCACGCCCCCCCCCCCGCTCCCTACAGACCGCAGGTAGCGGTCAATTGCCTGTCAGCACGCTGCCTGCATGCAGTGCGGGCGCGCTGACTGAGGGAGCGGGGCCTTAGACCAGGTGGACTTCTGGGGTGTTCATTTATTAAGTTCAACATTAAGTATTTGTATCTCTTATGCTAAGTTACCTAGTCTTACCTTGCGTGTGTCTATAGTGACCATTATATACATACAAGTCTAAAGCCAGCTTGCGGTAGGTTATAAAATTTGTCGGCAGTCCGCTATGGCCAAGTATCGGAGTTTAGGGAATAACGCCTAATTTCCATTCATGCGCCGCCTAACACTGACATATCAACGTGGTAATACGACCCTGGCCACTGCTTTAATACAGGCGGTACGGCTCTAGTAAATAGGACAATAAATCAAATTGACTGTAAATATGGGTAATACCACTGTTTTCATTTCTAGATCTTTAGTGCATTTCTACCGCGTTGTTTCATTTCCTAGACTTTCACCTCTACAAAACCAAGCACATTTATCAATGCTTTACTTTGCTCCAGTATCAAACGCCTGCTCAATTATTTTACTTAACGAAAATAAAAGCTTTTAAATGATGAATACATAAATGCACAATGTATAAACAAAGGGTCCCTGTAGTATCTGCGCACGGCGATATTTGCAGGTAATGGCGTGTAACCTTAGACGCAGGACTATGCAGGCAAACCTTGCTTCAAAGAATGTCTAAGGTAGTATTTGCTACCACAGGAGTAGGGACATTAAAAGCTAGATTCTCCAGGTTGGCAGATATCTGTCTGAAAAGGAGACACTGCTTTACAAGTGAAGGCTACCCCCCTGCAGTATAGTACCTCTTTCCCCTACATATATAATAATACAGAATTCATACTGCTGGAGCACATATTGTACCATCAGTGTGTACACACACACACGCCGCCGCCCCCGCCGCAAAATGCATTGTTCACACAGTATGCTGTTTTACGTTAAACGCCGATACCATTTGTTTTGCAACCAACCTCGCACAGATGAGACCCAAAAGGTCTAAACAGCTGTCTGTGAGCAGGTTTACTCGCCAGCCACTTCTTTAACCCAGGCTGTGCTGAAAAGCTGTGTAATGCGGCACGAGTATGCTTATAGGGGTCCATGTTAAAATGGATTTGAAGCAAAAGGTGACACTGCTTATTTGCATGTCATTACCCAGAATCCCTGGTTGCAGTGTACGCATTGTATGGTAAGTGATAATGGGGTAAGACAGAGTTGCAGACCTGTCGGAGAAATGAATGTGCTCACAAGTGGTATTTTTATTTACTGTACGATGGAGGCTTTTTGTCCCCCTTTTTTTCTTTTCTTTCTTGCATCCTCCTCAACTCTTGTATACATTTTCAGACCATACTAGAGCAGTGCAGTGCAGTGCAGTGCCATGCTGTGATCAGATGTACAACTTGAGATTAATTGGGCTGGCCACCAAAGAAGATTTTGGAATCTGCTTCCTCCTCCCCCCCCCCCCATCCCCCTTCTGCTTTAAAGCTCATATCTGCCCTTTAGGGTGGGAGGGGGGTAAAGCAAAGTGTCTGAACCCCTTAAATGTAAGCTGTCAGAAAGTGATTGTTTACTTTTAGGTTTGAAGAGCTTATTCATATGATTTATTACATATCATGTTATTTTGTTGCATTTATTACTGGTGCGATCCGAAACCCTACGTACATTCAATCTGAACCCCTTCAGTGTACATATGCGTCACCCCAAAGGTGGATGCCCAATAGGGTTCCCCAAGAGCTGCTATCCTCTGCACAGGACCAGTGTGCTAAGGGTTAACATTTACTTGTACTATGTGGAACGTCAACCCCACCCACTAGAATATTAATGAGCGAGGAGGACAAAGAACTTTGAATTTGCAGCTGAATTCAATCTGAAACCCTTCAGTGTACATCTGCATTAGCCCCAAAGGCGGACAGCCTTTGGTGCAGCCAAAGGGTGTTGGCCATTTGCTGCCATTCTCTGATGTTAAAGCTTCTCTATTTCAATCTGAAACTCACCAGCCCTTTATCCCCTGTACCCAATTTTCCAACTATCTGTCCATGAAATGTCTGTGAATTGACTGTGTAACCCTGTTCTTTTAATGTAACCATGTATTGTTATATCTCTGCGCCCAGGACATGCTTGAAAACGAGAGGGAACTCTCACTGTATTACTTCCGGGTAACACATTTTTACAATAAATGCACATGGATGGCACTATACAAATAAGGATATATCCATACATACAAAGTGTAAAATATAATGCGGTGTCCCTGCACTAGTTTGTAATCCCTTGGGATAACTTCACGAGGTTTCCCTTCAAGTTATTACAAGCTTTCATTCATTCAGACACTATGTAACACAGCACATTCTCTGAGGGCCATTAGCAAGGGCTCTGATGTTCTCTCATATACCCATCTGGAGCAGTCTCGTGATCTTTTCTCAGCATCTGTACATCTTTGTCCTTACTGTGACTCAGGAGCAGTCTCAATCTCAGACATAATCTCTTTCCCTACACATAAGCAAACGGCTCCACTCTTCCCTTCTCTTAGTGCTATTCACCTGGAGTAAACTCTCCCCTCTCTCATGCTATCTCATCTTAAGTCTCTGTCCTTTTCATTAGGAAGCTCTCTACCTCTCCACTCTGAGCAGTCTATCTGTCAGAAGCAATCTGTCTACCTCTCTCAAGCAGTTTCTTTCCTCTCCTGCTGAGCTCTCTCCCTATTACAAGGATCCTCTCACACAAAGCAGCCTTTCCTTCGGCTCTCACAAAGAAGTCTCCGTTCTTTCCCTCTCACAAGCAGTCTCTCTACTACCAGCAGTCCTTCCTACAGCTCTCTCTTCCTCTCCTCAGCAGTCTCCCCCCTGGCCAGGTGTGTCCCCAGGCCGCCGCTCTCCGGGCACCGCAGTGAGTGTGTGCGTCCCTTGGCCCTGCAGAGTGTGTGAGTCCTCGGGCCCCGCAGTGTGTGTCTGTGAGAGTCCCCGGGCCCCGCAGTGTGTGTGTGTGTGTGTCCCCGGGCCCCGCAGTGTGTGTGTGTGTGTGTGTGAGTCCCTGGGCCCCGCAGTGTGTGTGTGTGTGTGAGTCTCCGGGCTCCGCAATGTCTGTGTGAGTCCCTGGGCCCCGCAGTGTGTGTGTGTGTGTGTGTGAGTCCCCGGGCCCCGCAGTGTGTGTGTGTGTGTGAGTCCCCGGGCCCCGCAGTGTGTGTGAGTCCCCTGGCCCCGCAGTGTGTGTGTGTGTGAGTCCCCCGGCCCCACAGTGTGTGTGTGTGTGTGTGTGTGTGTGAGTACCCGGGCCCCGCAGTGTGCGTGTGTGAGTCCCCGGGCCCCGCAGTGTGTGTGTGTGTCCCCGGGCCCCGCAGTGTGTGTGTGTGTGTGTGTGTGTGTGTGTGTGAGTCCCCGGGCCCCGCAGTGTGTGTGTGTGTGTGTGTGTGAGTCCCCGGGCCCCACAGTGTGTGTGTGTGTGTGAGTCCCTGGGCCCCGCAGTGTGTGTGTGTGTGTGAGTCCCTGGGCTCCGCAGTGTGTGTGTGAGTCCCCAGTTCCCACAGTGTGTGTGTGAGTCCCCGGACCCCGCAGTGTGTGTGTGTGTGTGTGTGTGTGTGTGTGAGTCCCCGCGCCCCGCAGTGTGTGTGTGTGAGTTCCCGGGCCCCGCAGTGTGTGTGTGTGAGTCCCCGGGCCGCCCCCTCTCACCGGGCCCCGCAGTGTGTGTGTGTGTGTGTGTGTGTGTGTGTGTGAGTCCCCGGGCCTCGCAGTGTGTGTGTGAGTCCCCGGGCCCCGCAGTGTGTGTGTGTGTGTGAGACCCCGGGCCCCGCAGTGTGTGTGTGTGTGTGTGTGAGTCCCCGGGCCCCGCAGTGTGTGTGTGAGTCCCCGGGCCCCGCAGTGTGTGTGTGTGAGTCCCCGGCCCCGCAGTGTGTGTGTGTCTCCCCGGGCCCCGCAGTGTGTGTGTGTGTGAGTCCCCGGGCCCCGCAGTGTGTGTGTGTGAGTCCCCAGGCCCCGCAGTGTGTGTGTGTGTGAGTCCCCGGGCTCCGCAGTGTGTGTGTGAGTCCCCAGTTCCCACAGTGTGTGTGTGAGTCCCCGCGCCCCGCAGTGTGTGTGTGTGAGTTCCCCGGGCCGCCCCCTCTCACCGGGCCCCGCAGTGTGTGTGTGTGTGTGTGTGTGAGTGAGTCCCCGGGCCTCGCAGTGTGTGTGTGAGTCCCCGGGCCCCGCAGTGTGTGTGTGTGTCTGTGTGTGTGAGTTCCCGGGCCCCGCTGTGTGTGTGTGTGTGTGAGTCCCCGGGCCCCGCAGTGTGTGTGTGTGTGTGTGTGTGTGTGAGTCCCCGGGCTCCGCAGTGTGTGTGTGTGTGTGTGAGTCCCCGGGCCCCACAGTGTGTGTGTGTGTGAGTCCCTGGGCCCCGCAGTGTGTGTGTGTGTGAGTCCCTGGGCCCCGCAGTGTGTGTGTGTGTGAGTCCCTGGGCTCCGCAGTGTGTGTGTGAGTCCCCAGTTCCCACAGTGTGTGTGTGAGTCCCCGGACCCCGCAGTGTGTGTGTGTGTGTGTGTGTGTGTGTGTGTGTGTGTGTGAGTCCCCGCGCCCCGCAGTGTGTGTGTGTGAGTTCCTGGGCCCCGCAGTGTGTGTGTGTGAGTCCCCGGGCCGCCCCCTCTCACCGGGCCCCGCAGTGTGTGTGTGTGTGTGTGTGTGTGTGTGTGAGTCCCCGCGCCCCGCAGTGTGTGTGTGTGAGTTCCTGGGCCCCGCAGTGTGTGTGTGTGAGTCCCCGGGCCGCCCCCTCTCACCGGGCCCCGCAGTGTGTGTGTGTGTGTGTGAGTCCCCGGGCCTCGCAGTGTGTGTGTGAGTCCCCGGGCCCCGCAGTGTGTGTGTGTGTGTGTGTGTGAGTCCCCGGGCCCCGCAGTGTGTGTGTGTGTGTGTGTGTGTGTGTGTGTGAGTCCCCGGGCCCCGCAGTGTGTGTGTGTGTGTGTGTGTGTGTGTGTGTGAGTCCCCGGGCCCCGCAGTGTGTGTGAGTCCCCGGGCCCCGCAGTGTGTGTGTGTGAGTCCCCGGGCCCCGCAGTGTGTGTGTGTGAGTCCCCAGGCCCCGCAGTGTGTGTGTGTGAGTCCCCGGGCTCCGCAGTGTGTGTGTGAGTCCCCAGTTCCCACAGTGTGTGTGTGTGTGTGTGAGTCCCCGCGCCCCGCAGTGTGTGTGTGTGTGAGTTCCCGGGCCCCGCAGTGTGTGTGTGTGAGTCCCCGGGCCGCCCCCTCTCACCGGGCCCCGCAGTGTGTGTGTGTGTGAGTCCCCGGGCCGCCCCCTCTCACCGGGCCCCGCAGTGTGTGTGTGTGTGTGTGTGTGTGTGAGTCCCCGGGCCTCGCAGTGTGTGTGTGTGTGTGTGAGTCCCCGGGCCCCGCTGTGTGTGTGTGTTTGTGTGTGTGTGTGTGTCCCCGGGCCCCGCAGTGTGTGTGTGTGTGTGTGAGTCCCCGGGCCCCGCAGTGTGTGTGTGTGTGAGTCCCCGGGCCCCGCAGTGTGTGTGTGTGAGTCCCCGGCCCCGCAGTGTGTGTGTGTGTGAGTCCCCGGGCCCCGCAGTGTGTGTGTGTGAGTCCCCGGGCCCCGCAGTGTGTGTGTGAGTCCCCGGGCCCCGCAGTGTGTGTGTGTGAGTCCCCGGGCCCCGCAGTGTGTGTGTTTGAGTCCCCGGGCCCCGCAGTGTGTGTGTGTGTGTGAGTCCCTGGGCCCCGCAGTGTGTGTGTGTGAGTCCCCAGTGTGTGTGTGTGAGTCCCCGGGCCTCGCAGTGTGTGTGTGAGTTCCCGGGCCCCGCAGTGTGTGTGTGAGTCCCCGGGCCCCGCAGTGTGCGTGTGTGTGTCCCCAGTGTGTGTGTGAGTTCCTGGGCCCCGCAGTGTGTGTGAGTCCCCGGGCCCCGCAGTGTGCATGTGTGTGTCCCCAGTGTGTGTGTGTGAGTCCCCGGCCTCGCAGTGTGCGTGTGTGTGTCCCCAGTGTGTGTGTGTGAGTCCCCGGCCTCGCAGTGTGTGTGAGTCCCCGGGCCCCGCATTGTGTGTGTGTGTCCCCGGGCCCCGCAGTGTGTGTGTGAGTCCCCGGGCCCCGCAGTGTGTGTGTGTGTGTGTGTGTGTGTGTGTGTGTGTGTGTGTGTGTGTGTGAGTCACCGGGCCCCGCAGTGTATGTGTGAGTCCCCGGGCCCCACAGTGTGTGTGTGTGAGTCCCCGGGCCCCGCAGTGTGTGTGTGTGTGAGTCCCCGGGCCCCGCAGTTTGTGTGTGTGAGAGTCCCCGGGCCCCGCAGTGTGTGTGTGTGTGAGTCCCTGGGCCCCGCAGTGTGTGTGTGTGTGTGAGTCCCCGGGCCCCGCAGTGTGTGTGTGTGTGAGTCCCCGGGCCCCGCAGTGTGTGTGTGTGTGTGTGTGAGTCCCCGGGCCCCGCAGTGTGTGTGTGTGTGAGTCCCCGGGCCCCGCAGTGTGTGTGTGTCCCCGGGCCCCGCAGTGTGTGTGTGTGAGTCCCCGGGCCCCGCAGTGTGTGTGTGTGTGTGTGTGTGAGTCCCCGGGCCCCGCAGTGTGTGTGTGTGTGTGAGTCCCCGGGCCCCGCAGTGTGTGTGTGTGAGTCCCCGGGCCCCGCAGTGTGTGTGTGTGTGAGTCCCCGGGCCCCGCAGTGTGTGTGTGTGTGAGCCCCCGGCCCCGCAGTGTGTGTGTGTGTGTGAGTCCCCGGGCCCCGCAGTGTGTGTGTGTGTGAGTCCCCGGGCCCTGCAGTGTGTGTGTGTGTGAGTCCCCGGGCCCCGCAGTGTGTGTGTGTGTCCCCGGGCCCCGCAGTGTGTGTGTGTGAGTCCCCAGGCCCCGCAGTGTGTGTGTCCCCAGGCCCCGCAGTGTGTGTGAGTCCCCGGGCCCCGCAGTGTGTGTGTGTGTGAGTCCCCGGGCCCCGAAGTGTGTGTGTGAGTCCCCGGGCCCCGCAGTGTGTGTGTGTGTGAGTCCCCGGGCCCCGCAGTGTGTGTGTGAGTCCCCAGGCCCCGCAGTGTGTGTGTGTGAGTCCCCGGGCCCCGCAGTGTGTGTGTGTGTGTGAGTCCCCGGGCCCCGCAGTGTGTGTGTGTGTGTGTGTGAGTCCCCGGGCCCCGCAGTGTGTGTGTGTGAGTCCCCGGGCCCCGAAGTGTGTGTGTGTGAGTCCCCGGGCCCCGCAGTGTGTGTGTGTGTGTGTCCCCGGGCCCCGCAGTGTGTGTGTGTCCCCGGGCCCCGCAGTGTGTGTGTGTGTGTGTCCCCGGGCCCCGCAGTGTGTGTGTGTGAGTCCCCGGGCCCCGCAGTGTGTGTGTGTGTGTGTGTGTGTCCCCGGGCCCCGCAGTGTGTGTGTGTGAGTCCCTGGGCCCCACAGTGTGTGTGTGAGTCTCCGGGCCCCGCAGTGTGTGCGAGTCCCCGGGCCGCCCCCTCTCTCCGGGCCCCGCAGTGTGTGCGAGTCCCCGGGCCGCCCCCTCTCTCCGGGCCCCGCAGTGTGTGCGAGTCCCCGGGCCCCGCAGTGTGTGCGAGTCCCGGGCCGCCCCCTCTCTCCGGGCCCCGCAGTGTGTGCGAGTCCCCGGGCCCCGCAGTGTGTGCGAGTCCCCGGGCCGCCCCCTCTCTCCGGGCCCCGCAGGCCGCGGCCTCATTGCGCATGAGCGAGATCTCGGACGGCGCCACTCACACTCCCCGGGAGGCCGAGCTCCACCATGGTGAGTGAGCGGGGGCCCGGGGCCTCACACCGGAGGTGGGGAGGAGGAAGAGACACCCGGCCCTGCCGGCCCGCAGCTCAGGGCCTCCCCCACTGTGGCTGCAGTGAGACACGGCGAAGCAGGCTGGTGTGGCTCTGAGCCGGGCAGCGCCACTAATCCAGCCCGGGGTCTGAGGGCCTAGCCGGGATATGTGTGTCCTCACCGGTCCCTGGGTGCCAGCAGCATGGAGAGGGTATGGGAGACCGGGCAGCATGGAGAGGGTATGGGAGACCGGGCAGCATGGAGAGGGTATGGAGGACCGGGCAGCATGGAGAGGGTATGGAGGACCGGGCAGCATGGAGAGGGTATGGAGGACCGGGCAGCAGGGAGAGGGTATGGGGGAGAGGGCAGCAGGCAGAGGGTATGGGGGACCAGGCAGCAGGGAGAGGGTATGGGGGAGAGGGCAGCAGGCAGAGGGTATGGGGGACCGGGCAGCAGGGAGAGGGTATGGGGGACCGGGCAGCAGGGAGAGGGTATGTGGGACCGGGCAGCAGGCAGAGGGTAAGGAGGACCGGGCAGCAGGCAGAGGGTATGGAGGACCGGACAGGGAGTGGGTATGGGGGAGAGGGCAGGGAGACGGGTGGGGGACCGGGAAAGGAGGCTAAAATACCGGGGATTATGTGTGTATATGTATATATATGTATATATATGTATGTTTATACAGTCTTTCCCCCTTTATATACAGACAGGTTTGGTGTTTAAATGTCAGTCTGGTGAACTTTCATATCACAAAAAACATATATATATATATATATATATATATATATATATATATATATATATATATATATATAGATAGAAACACGTGTGTGTGTGTGTGTGTATATATATATATATACATATATATATATTTTATATATTATATACACACCACCACCACCCCTATTCACTTTTATAGGACCGCCTGTATTCAGTGAGTTACAAGAGAAATCTATATGACAATAATGCATGGGTGCGCGTTGCTTCACCAATGAATGCAAACAGCGGGAAAGGAATTGTGACTTGAGCTTAGCATCACCATTGTGTAAATATTGTAGAAATGTGTGTAAAAAGGTTGACGCGAACCAGCCTTGTGACTCATAACTGTGTATATATTCTTTTGACGGTGTAAATGGGGTTTATACAACCGTAATTATGTCATCAACCTATAGTGAGTGCCATGTAATCCATCCCGCAGTTGCTCTGGCTGAAGGTTCGTGATTGTCATCCAGCAGAAGCAAGATAAAGATTATAAAGCTCTGCTTCCAACGTTCCACTGGCAGGAAAACCCCACTGGAATGGCGAGAAACAAATTAGATGCAAAAAAGCCCATTTAATACTAAACCTTCTAAACATATTTCCCAGCATTAAGTGAATTAGTTAATAATAGCAAGTTCTTGTATTAGTTGTGAGAGTCTGTTTGGGATGATATGGTATAGAAACCCATAGTAAAGGTTAAGCGTTAATACCAAGAGGAGTGCGCCTCACATTTGGGATTTATAAGGTTCTGTGTCTGGGCATTCTTATTTTGACCCAAAAATGTACAATAATTGAGATACCATAATCCTCTTTTGCTGAAAGTAAGAAACCTAGGTAGTACATTTTTCATACCGATGATTTGGGTACAAGCAGGGAAAGGATACCTTTTTGATGCTCATCTGATTACACCTGCTGGGAGAAGGAGCTGATAACATACATGTGACATTTTTAACAAATGTTTAAGATGAGGTATAAAGGGCTTTAATACAAAGATGTGTTGAGGCAACGATAACTTTATCGTGCATGGGTATGGTTCATGTTCTTTGTATATTCAGTAGCCGAATTCATTTTCAGAGGGATAGGAGGCACTTTCTGGTAATTGTGCCAGGAAGATCTGAAGGAGAGGTAGATGACATTGTCAATTTAGAGACTAATCACCTGGCTCTAGGGATGACAGGGTAGTTGTAGTAAGGAATTAGGTGATGGCCTCAGTGGCTTTTTTTTCGGCGGTATTGCCAGTACATTGGAGTGGGGAAGTCTTTTATTCACACCAGAGACTTTGAATGTGTTTGGGGAAGCGGTGTGAAGATGAGAGATTTCAATTTATTGGACATAGATGTTCCACCTGGAGGGATATGGGCAAATATAAGGAGGATTGCCTGCATCCACCTTGGAGGGGCACCAGGATATTAGGTGAGCAGTTTAGATGCTTCATTAGACCGGATTTAAACTAGCTAAGGGAGCAGTGAAATGAGACAGTATAAATCTTTATCCCCCCTCAAGAGATAGCAAGTTGGCGGGACTATAAAGCAGGGAATACATCCAGGGGAACAGAACGCACCTTAACCTTTTGGCCATTGAAAGAGAGACAGCCTTTTGGGATAGCGATCGATTGGGGCTGAGCAGTGAAAGCTATCTCCACCTAAATTTATAGCATGACGTACCCAAGGGAGGGTTTGGATATTGTGATTTTTACAGAGTCGTGGTAAACTGAAAATCAGGACTGGGATATAGCTACCAAACCATTTTACCCGCGATTTAAAACCCGCGATTTAAAAAGGATAGTGGGGAGCAATATAATGGATAATTTAATACAATGCACTGGAGGAAAGGCAGAAGTTTTAACGGCTTACAGGATCCCAGCCAGCATGGATTTACTGGTGGGAAACAGGGGCGTAGCTAAAGCCCGGGGGCCTGCTCTCTTAGGGGGGTGTCTGCTCTCCCCGCCCCCCCTGTAGAGAAAGGTGGGGGAGATGGTATGCGGTTGACCCCCTAGTGTTAAAGGAAAAGCCGGTTGAAGTATCAGTACTTGTTACAGAGGCAGAGCAGGACAGCAGGGGAGGAGCGTGCCCCCCGCGGTCTCACCCGGAAGTCTTTCTTAGGCCATACAGCCTTCGCCCACGCGTAGGCGTGAGTAGGCTGTGATGTCACCCGCGTGAAGCGGGTGCGTTTTCTGTCCATGGTAGATGCGCCGTGGGGGGTGTGCCTAGGGGTGTCACGGAGCTGGATCGCCCTCAATGGGTGAACCGCTCGTGTGACCTGGCTATCGCGCCAAGAAATCAGTTTCAACTGATTTCTCGTGCAATGCGCGCCCCCTCTTGCTGCCACGCGTGCATGTGCGGTCTATGGGTGTGATCAATGTCTTTAGGCAATGTGATCGCGCCCTGCGAGGATGCCTCCGTGCGCACTGCAGCAGTATGGACCTGCCCTTACTTCTGGTGTGTGCTACTAGAGCGCGCTCCTCACTTCGTGCCGTCCTCCTCTGCCTGTGTGACAAGTGCTGGTTCTTCTACTAGCTTATACTTTAACACTGGTGGCCCGCCGCCACCGCCGCATACCATCTCCCCGTGCCTGTCTCCATTACCACAGGTAGGCATGGAGGGGGGGGAGTAAGGGGGAGGGGGAGATCTGATGAGGAAGAGATCTGATGATGATGAGGAAGAGATCTGATGATGATGATAGGGAAATCTGATGATGATGAGGGGGAGAGATGATGATGAGGGGGAGAGATGATGATGATGAGGGGGAGAGATGATGATGATGAGGGGGAGAGATGATGATGAGGGGGAGAGATGATGATGATGAGGGGGAGAGATGATGATGATGAGGGGGAGAGATGATGATGATGATGATGAGGGGGGGAGATGATGATGATGAGGGGGAGAGATGATGATGATGATGAGGGGGAGAGATGATGATGATGAGGGGGAGAGATGATGATGATGAGGGGGAGAGATGATGATGATGAGGGGAGAGATGATGATGATGATGATGAGGGGGAGAGATGATGATGATGATGATGAGGGGGAGAGATGATGATGATGATGATGAGGGGGAGAGATGATGATGATGAGGGGGGGAGATGATGATGATGAGGGGGAGAGATGATGATGATGATGAGGGGGAGAGATGATGATGAGGGGGAGAGATGATGATGAGGGGGAGAGATGATGATGATGAGGGGAGAGGATGATGATGATGAGGGGGAGAGATGATGATGAGGGGGAGAGATGATGATGATGATGAGGGGGAGAGGTGATGATGAGGGGGAGAGATGATGATGAGGGGGAGAGATGATGATGAGGGGGAGAGATGATGATGAGGGGGAGAGATGATGATGAGGGGGAGAGATGATGATGAGGGGGAGAGATGATGATGATGATGAGGGGGGGAGATGATGATGATGAGGGGGAGAGATGATGATGATGATGAGGGGGAGAGATGATGATGATGAGGGGGAGAGATGATGATGAGGGGGGGAGATGATGATGATGAGGGGAGAGATGATGATGATGATGATGATGATGAGGGGGAGAGATGATGATGATGAGGGGGAGAGATGATGATGATGAGGGGGGAGATGATGATGATGAGGGGGAGAGATGATGATGAGGGGGAGAGATGATGATGAGGGGGAGAGATGATGATGATGAGGGGAGAGATGATGATGATGATGAGGGGGAGAGATGATGATGATGAGGGGGAGAGATGATGATGATGAGGGGGAGAGATGATGATGATGAGGGGGAGAGATGATGATGAGGGGGAGAGATGATGATGATGATGAGGGGGAGAGATGATGATGATAGGGAAATCTGATGATGATGATGATGATGAGGGGGATAGATGATGATGATGATGATGAGGGGGACAGCTGTTGATGGGGAGAGCGGCTGATGAGGAGATATGATGATGATGATGGGGAGAGAGCTGATGATGGTGATGAGGGGGAGAGCTGAGGTGAGAGAAGATCAGTGATGAAGTGGGGGGACGCAGAAAAAATTGCAGTCAGTATTAATATTAATTCGGCCCTGAAAAAATGTTTGCACGGGGGCCCGCGCATATCCAGCTACACCGCTGATGGGAAATCATGATAATCTAATACATGTTTTTGTCTTGTTGACTAAGGTAATAGATAAGTGGGGAATAGAAGATGTAGCTTACCTAGAATCCAGTAAGGCCTTAGACACTGCCCCACATGATCACTGATAACAAGTTGCAATGCTTGGGATTGAATGTTAAGGTGGTTGTGGTAAACAGAGTGCGTTCGGAGGAGGTAAGGGTTACAGTGGAGAGCTTCAGAAATCTGTACTTGCATCGGTGCTCTTCAATATCTTTATAAGCGACATTAGGGAAAGTATATGCCTGTTTGCAGGTAACACAAAGATATGCAACAAGGTTGGCACTCCAGGGAGTAGGAAGGTAAACAAAATGATTAATGATTCTGGTAGATTAGAGAAATAGTTGAGTGTGGCAACTACACTTGAATGCCAAAAAGTGCAAAATGATGCACTTGGGCCCACAAAAATGCAAAAGTAGAATACAGAATGAATGGCACTATGGCAACTACTGAAGAGGAAAGGGGCCTGGGAGTCATTATTTTAGCTTATTTATAATTGGGAAAGCCAGCAGGATGCTACAGTATGTTGTTGTATGGGAGAAGGTATTGGCAGCAGAAAAAAAAGGTAGCCGTGCTACACTGTAGGTCATTGGTCACACCTCACATAGAGTACAGTGTCCAGTTCTGGAGACCATATCTCCAGAAGGACATAAATCGGAAATTGTGCAAAGAATGACTACTAAAATGATGCATGTTCTATGTCATAAAACGTACCAGGGAAGATTAGCAGACCTTAATATATCCAGCTTGGATGAGAGGTGGGGTATTATAGAATTCTTCAACATATACATACATGGCAAAGGAGGGATGCATATTTCGGAGAGCGAGAAGTGCTAGGTAATATGACCTGCTAGTTTTGTCAGCAGGGGTCCCTAGGAACCTTAGGATGCACGGGGAACCCAAAAGTGTTCCCTGCAGAGTTCCTTCAGGTCAGAAGAAATTCAAACTTGTTTGTATTACGAAGCGCCGCTCTCCCTGCAGCGCATGTGTATGCGCGCACTTTGCTCATATGCATTGGCGTCATAGTGTTTGTTTTGGCGCGAGCTATGTAGCTCACGCCGTATCCTGCACTATGGTCACGGCCTTTGGGGAAATGTGAGAAGTACTTCTTAATTGAAATGGGGGCGGGTTAGCCTCCCAGCAGAGGCTGTAGAGACCAATACATTAAGGGAATGCAATTGGGACTATCCTAAATATATGAAGGAGCCATGGGTTACGTTGGGTCTGAGGTCTTACAGGAGATAGGACAACGGGCAGACGCTGAGCCAAGTCGTTCTTATCTGCGTTTGAAAACGCCATGAGTACACTATATAAAACCAGCTGAAAGATATGAGGTAGGGTTGGGCAATAAAAAAAATAAATGCTAATGCTATTGAGAAATGTATCATGAATAACCATGTTAAAAATAAGTAATTCAGAAGCTGGCAATAGATATTCTACTATCGTGATATTACTGTCCTATCGGTATATTGCCCAACTCTAGTATGATGGGAATTCCAGCGTAGAAGATTAATATACAAGTTTCAGTAAAGAGCTTTCTAGGTTTTTTTTCTTTAATGTATTTATTTCTAAAACTATAGTTTGTTTTTCTAAACAGAGTTAACGACTTGCACTGAATAATAGTTCCCTCCAATGATCCTAATATCTAGTAATAACAGAGTACGTTCACTTGCCTCGGTGCTTGATAAAGTTCTTATCCCTGTGCAATGTGACTGCATTTTCTTGTGGCATAATAAGGCTGAGTCCATAGAGACTTCAGCTGTGCGGAGGCTGAGGGAAAGCGGGTGCTCTCCCTGGCCTTAGTTCGCGCGCCGTCGGGGGGCGGGCCAGTGATGTCACGGAGCTGGCTCACGTGACCGGCCCTACCGGTCCCGTGAGCGCTTAAACTAAAAAAAAAAATTGTCGGCTACGCTTCCGCACGCCTGCGGAAGCGTGCGCGAGCCCCTGCTAAAGCCCCTCTCATTGCGGCTGCAGGGGCTCACTGCCAAGCGTGAGCGCGGGTCAGCGCCTAAGCGCTGACCATGCCCACGCCCTAAGATGTAATGTGACTGGCGTGAGGTCCTCGCTCTTGGTACAAATGAAACTGAGAATTCAGCACATCTCAGCCCCCAGTTGTAATACGCGAGGCATAGTTTCTGGTCTCTGACTTCCAGACTGATCTTTAAATAAAGAAAAAGAAAATTGGGATATATTTTTACTCGCAGTTGGCCTTTTCATGGTGGTTTTTTATTTTGTGCTGCTAATCTATTTTTACATTTTTTACATTTTTCAATTGAAATAGAACAAGTTGAAATCCTCGCAGAAAGATAAAGTTCGTCAGTTTATGATCTTCACACAATCGAGTGAAAAGACTGCAGTAAGTTGCCTGTCCCAAAATGACTGGAAGATAGATGTGGCCACAGACAACTTTTTCCAGAACCCCGAGCTGTATATACGGGAAAGTGTAAAGGGGGCATTGGACAGAAAAAGATTAGAGCAACTTTACAACAGATACAAAGGTGAGCAGAACACTTCCCCCAAAACCCATCATCGTAAATCAACTAACCCAGGGGTGCTCAAGTTCCGTTCAACAGGTCAGGTTTTCAGGATATCCCAGCATTAGCACAGGTGGCACAGAGACTGTCGACGACTGAGCCTCTGATTGAGCCACCTGTGCTGAAGCAGAGACTGATTGAGCCACCTGTGCTGAAGCAGGGACTCCTGTGCTGAAGCTGGGATATCCTGGAAAGCTGACCTGTTGGAGGGGGTTGGGGGGGGGGGGCTTGAGGACTGGAGCTGAGCCTTGAGGACTGGAGCTGAGCACCCCTGAACGAACCAATGGTTTTTCATCTATAATATACTTTTGTTTGTTTCTGATCCGCAGACCCTCAAGATGAAAATAAAATTGGAATAGATGGCATCCAGCAGTTTTGTGACGACTTGGCGTTGGATCCCGCTAGCGTCAGTGTGCTAATTATCGCGTGGAAATTCAGAGCAGCCACGCAATGCGAGTTCTCAAAGCAGGAGTTCATGGACGGGATGACAGAACTAGGGTAGGTGGGTGGTTCTGGGAATGAGACTCGAGGTTGACAGCACCTATTATTTCTAAAACGCCTTGTGGTGCTTTTCATCGAGCCGGAGTTACAGCTGTGTATGTAGCAGAAGTATAGCACAAGCTAAAATACAATGCACATTATATTACCTAGTACTATGTGGGCTTGTAACTGGTATTTTCATGTAATTTTATGCTTTGTATGTTTGTGTTTACCTTCCAGTTTTAATTCCTCTAGAGCAGGGGTGAGCAACTCATGTCCTCAAGGGCCACCAACAGGTCAGGTTTTCAGGTTATCCCTGCTTCAACACGGGTGACCCAGTTGAAGACTGAGCCACCGGTGCTGAAGCAGGGATATCCTGGAAACCTGTTGGTGGCCCTGGAGGACTGGAGTTGCTCACCCCTGTTCCAGAGCATTACTAACACAAGATAATGGGTACACAGAAAGATGGCAGCCTGTTTGACCTGGTCTTCATGGGGTCAGTGAACAGAATACATGAATGAGGCCAATTTTATACTACAAGTCGGCATTCACGTCATTAGATTTAAATTGTAAAGTGTGTCGACACTGTTGCTATTGTGTTTTCTGTTCTGAACAAGGGATGTTTAATCCATTATCTTTTTGCGTCTGTAACATGGCTGGTTGGAGCTAGTGCCCGAGGTAAAAGTGTTGTGTTTAGAGGCTTGTATCCTGGTTTGGTAACATGGCCGGAGGACAAAATGATGCATCTATGCTATGAAAAACAAGCGCATATTTCATGTTGCTAATCAATAATTGGCACGTATCCCTTCGTTGATGAAAGTGCGTCATGCACAGGAAGTTCAGATGGCAAAATAATTAAAAACCCTGGACCGCATGATCATCCCTTGGTTTCTGATTTGCTCTAGTCTAGTCCTGTATTCTTTCTCTTGTGTCCTAGTTTTTTCCAATTCAGCTGCCTCTCCTTTGCAAAGCCAACATGGCCAGCCATCCATGGTGTGACCCAGCTTTCAAGGAACTTACTTTATAGAAACAAAAAGGTGTTGCCGTGTAGGAAACAGACGCACTGCGGTCAGCTGTGAGCGTGACTCTGATATACAATGAGCATTGCTGACGACAACGTTTAACTTTGGTACAGAGTCTTGAAATAGCTCAATGGGTCAGGGTGCTGGTGCTGTAAAATTCTCAGATCCGAGATAAAGCTTTTGGAAAAGATATGTGAAACCTCCCGCTTTATCATTCAGCAAATGTCCATCCCTGCAAAACATGTTTTGTCATTTGTAAAAACTCAGTTATAATATATTAAACACTTTGTGTCGTTCTGGCATTACATGTGATACTGCTGATGTTGGATCGTATGTGCATACATTACGACACAATCAACTTTGTTAATGTTATTTTGTACAGAAAAGTATTGTTCAGCGGAGAGAAGGTCTTTTGACATTGTGTTTGTTTTTGCCAAAGTGCTGGTACATCTCATGCACTTCATTTGAAGGCTGCTGCAGCACTTGATGGAATTAACTGATTTTATAACACAAAGAGAATCTTGTTTTGTGTATTTATGTAAACTTGTGTGTTGCTGCGATGTTAAATACAAATGATTTGATCATGATGTAAATCTTGACCATAGTTGTTACAACGAGCAGAAACCTCTCACGAATTCTCTGCCAATAACCCTGTGCAGGAGCATGGACTGTGTTTTATAATTATTTTGTAGTGTGACTATATATTCAACAAACTTATTTCCTCTCTCGTTTTTTTTTTCTTCCAATGCAGAAGTGACGGAATAGACAAGTTAAAGGCCCAGCTACCGAAAATGGAGCAGGAATTAAAAGAACAAGGGAGATTTAAGGATTTTTATCAGTTTACATTCAACTTTGCGAAGAATCCAGGGCAGAAAGGTTTAGGTTTGTTTTTGTTTTGTTTTTTATCTCTCTACAAATTGAAACAAACTTTGCCATAATCTTATGCGACCGCTGAGTGCAGATTTAAGCGTCATTCAGGCAATTTAGGGGTTAGGACATTATGACGGTCTAGAACATTGGCCGCGGCTCTTTCGCTGCAACCAAACCTCAGCCGGCATTTTACCGCCAGTGACCTCGCCGCAGGGTTCCTCCACTGTCGGACACTTTGCTGCTATGGTAAATCAGTAGCTAAAAAGCCCTAATCGTAAACCCTAATACGCACGCTACCCCCTACCCCAAACCTTAACCCTAAAACCCCTAAAGTTAACCCCCCACCATAAAACGTACTTTCTCGTAGAAGTGGCCGAACGCCGTCGGCGAGACTAAAGGTCCTGTTCCGCATTCCGAGGAACACACCTGCCATTCCCTGCCGCCTTGATTTAGGAAGTGTACATTTTCATACATTTTCCTCATACCGTAGACTTGTTTTCCCTACGAAAATACACAATCTTGGTAAACTGGTAACTTATAAGATGTTCTTTACCATTAAAAAAGTCTTAGCACAATTTTGAAATAGCAGAACATAAATAAATGGATCCACTACAGGATATTGGATGAAAAAGGTAGAACAACCCTTGAGCATACAGTAGGTGCAATACAAGAACCCAGCAAGAGGCTGGTGATGTTACGAACGTCACAAAACGCGTAGGGGTGTGTCGAGGGCCACCTGCTGCTGGCTGCGTGTATTGCACCTACAGTATGCTTAAATAATCTACCTTTTCATCCAATATCCTGGAACTGATCCATTTATTCACGTTCTACTGATCTTTTCCGAGACTGGGGTGACCTGCTCGGTGAGTTGGAAGAACAGTCGGGTGGACCCTTCTCTACTTTAACTGCACAATTTGGAATAATATTTTTTTTTAAATGATCAAGTTACATTTTTTTTAAAATTTTGATAAAATGTGTCTTGACCAAGAATGAATACGATCTTTAATTTGCTGAAATGTGTCACTTTTCAGATTTAGAAATGGCCATTGCCTACTGGAATTTAGTACTAAATGGAAGATTTAAATTCCTAGACTTGTGGAACAAGTTTTTGTTGGTAAGTTTCTGTTGCACTAGGAGCTGCAAGTTTTTGTTATTTTGTTTTTTTTGCAGACAGTGTTAATGCTTTTACATGTATTTTATTCAACCCCTTTTGTTGCTCGAGAATCCAGCGTTGCAAAGCAATTTGTTGCTGTCATATATTGCACTACAGCATATAATCCAGGAGTGGCCAACTCCAGTCCTCAAGGGCCAACAACAGGTCAGGTTTTAAGGATATACCTGCTTCAGCACAGGTGGCTGTCAATGACTGATCCACCTGTGCAGAAGCCGCAATATCCTTAAAACCTCACCTGCTGTTGAGGAGTGGAGTTGGCCTATAAGGCATGTTGGTTATGACGTGGAAGTTATATTTGTTATACATAATGACTAATATTAGCTTAAGAAACTGAAATATATTCTCCTACTAGGAACACCATAAACGCTCAATACCTAAGGACACATGGAACCTCCTTTTAGACTTCAGTACAATGATAGCTGACGACATGTCTAACTATGATGAAGAAGGTATGTCTTGATGCCCCTATTACTTAAGCCTCTTCCGTGGTAAAAAGACTGAATTCGTCCCCCCAAATTGCATTGCATAATTGCAATTACTCTTGAGCATTTGATGTTTCCAATGTACTTGTTAGAGGAGTTTTAGGATCATTATAAATCACACTTCCTGCAATACTATCCGTGATCTAAAAACAGGGAAGCAAAATAGTGTGTGCGTGTGTGCGTGTGTGCGTGCGTGCGTACACACATAACGTTTGATCCATTTGCTTAATGACGTTTCTGCTCCTTTGTACAGGGGCCTGGCCGGTTCTCATCGACGACTTTGTGGAATTTGCACGACCTCAAATCGCAGGGACAAAAAGTACAACAGTGTAGCACTGAGGAACCTTGTAGAATGTACATAGTCTGTACAAATTAACACAACAGAAAATTGCAGTCAATTTCTTCTGGCTGGACTGAACTGGAGCTCAACCTTCACTGCAATTCCCGAGGGTTGAGAAAGACATTTCGGAGACATCTTGGACCACATCCTATTTCATTCTTATGGTGGTTTGGGCCTCTGTGATTAGTCTGGATTGCAGTTTCCAGTTAATATTTTAAAATTGTGGATTTCATCAGATGTCTATGGAACATTCTAATTTACTCTCCCATACATTTTAGATTTATTTCTTTTGGCGTTTTCACATTCACATACAGCACAACGCTGCCTTCATCCGCTAACAGCATCACGGGCCTGAGTGAAACCAAGTTGAGCCTGTTCTGGTGGTCAGTTTCAGAGACTATGCAGGTAGCACCTCAAAGAATAATATCTGTTCTTGTTCTCATATCATTTTTAGGAGGGGAAGAAGAAGGGGTTTTGTCATTGTACATTTGTCACTGTCTGTTTTTGAACATCACGTTAAAACTGAGCAGGAAGGAGACTGATGCACGGTGGTTTGTTGAAACTAATGGAAGTGTTTGAGGACCCGGCTGGAGCTCACCGCTGAAAATATTCTACAATGGAGAACGACGTACTGTAGCTACTCCGCCTGTTTTTGTGCAGTAGGGAAAGGTGCTTTGCACAGGTTGGTTTCGCGGTCTGTGCTGAAGTGGTGTTTTCGCTCTGAGGAGGACCCTTGAAAAGGCTGGGAATGTGTAAGCATACTTGGAATCCTTTTATACAGTGCAGCTTGTTCATATTTGACTAAGGGCCTGGAGCTGACCTTTCTGCTCCATAAACAGCATATTTAACATTAAATCCAGTCCCACTTCCAAAACAAGAATAAAATGTCTCGTCCGCAATGGCATTGCGTAAATTAACACAAATACAACATCCCCAGCGTTCCTTTCCTCTTTATCTTGTGTTAATAGTTCACAAATTCCTCCTGCACTGATGCGTAAGCAGTGCTTGGGGCTGGATTAAATGCCACTGTTTGCTGCCAGTTGGATATCCCTTCAACATATGTCTCCTGATACTTTAAAGTCCATATCCGACTGCACGATATAAAAATCAGATTGGGGATTACGTGTTGAATGAGTACAACGTGGCTCAGTTCTGTGTTCGTAGCTCAAGTGATCAAGTGTTTACTATGCTAGGAACAGCAAACGACCATACACTGGTTTATTCTTACGTGGAGTAATATAAATATAATTCTGTACTAATGGAAAAAGGTGGTGACGGCAGCTTACCTCCCGAAGCTGCTATGTCCTGTGCGGTACCCAACCAATGGAACTTTTCTATAGCTGCGTCGGAAACGGATCTGAATATTGGGTTTTCTTATGACACGCAAAATAAGAACATTTAATTTATATAAAACTTTTGTTTTTGTTGTTCTTTTGCCAACAAGCCAGTACTGTAAATGTCTATTTGGGTGTATTTTATTTCCCCTCCCCCCGGCTCCACCTTCATATTGTATGTACCATGCTATTAGGAGAAAAGGATGTAGTTAGAAGCTGTAATAATGCTGAACAAGTAAGAGAAGCAGGAGTGCTCAACGCCAGTCCTCAATCTTCATGTTCTCCCCCCCGCCTCAACAGGTCAGGTTTTCAGAATATCCCAGCTTCAGCACAGATGGCTCAATCGGAGCCTCTGAGCAAACTGTGCTGAAGCTGGGATATCCTGAAAACCTGATCTTTTGGAGGGGGGCTTGGACTGGAGTTGAGCCCCCTGCCCTACAGCACCCAGAGTTAATACTTTGTATTGGTTTACATTATGTGCATGTCAGTTCATCTACAAGTGAAATCCTTGATAAACAGATTTAAGGATACAGTCCCGATAGTGGTTATAAAACATACACAGAAAAGCACTGTTTATTTCTTGTTTTTAATTTATCACTGCATTCATAAAACGAATGTGTCTAAATAGTAGGTGGTGATACTTAGGGGTAAATTTGTTATGGACTGAAGCAAGCGGAAATCACCCTTGAAGTTTATGGGGATTTTCTCCGGAACGGTTGCTTCAGGCGCCAGAATTTCCCCGGGCTTAGTTTATGGTCTCTTATTAACAGGATGTGAAATCGCTTCTCCATGTCGGGGAAGTTCTGGGCTCCATGCATGTCATTGGGAGCTTCCCAAACAAGGAGAAACCGCCTCACAGCAGAGAGAATAGGGGGCTGTGGGAGGAAACAGGAACATTTCCTTTGCAGGGAAAACAACCATTAACAAGTCAAACAAAAAAAAGTGTGTCTTACAATGAAAGTACCCCGGCTGCTAGCACCTCTTAAAAAGAGCAATTCATGTTTTTTTTTTTTTTTTTAACATACTGTTGAAGCGGGGGTCTCTCGAGTTGAACCCCGTTAACTTCAGCTCCGGGGACCCCCTGCTTCCTGAGATACTTGCCTCCGAAGGGGATGCCGGTATCGCGGCAAAGTTTAAAGCTCCCGCGTCACGCGGGCCAATAGGAAGCCGAACCTGATGATGACTTCACAGCTTCCTATTGGCCCGCAGGGCCCGGGAGCATGGAAACTCCACCATTACGTGAACCCTGCTAGCCGAGCAGCTACCACCGGCATCCCCTACGGAGGTGTCTCCGGATGCAGGGGGCTCCCCAGAGCTTAATGGGGTTCAGCTCCAGAAACCCTCTGCTGCAATAGCATGTTAAAAGAATTAAAAATAAATCGCCACTTGGATTGCCTCTGTTAGGATACCGGTGACTTTATAAACTCATCAAGGTAAAATAGTGATTTTTGTGCCGGCTACAGTTATTTTATAAAGAGTTGGCTATTTCTGGAAGCATCAACAATGGGTCTGTCAAGGCTTGGCCGTAATGTAATGACTGATTTGATCATGACGTAATGACTGATATTCATCAGTCACATTGTATCCCAGTCAGAAATGGTATCAGAATTAATGGACTTGGTATGCTTCCGGGGAACATTGACAGCAACCCAATATCATGACGTGGATGTAATTACATTTTAATTTTTGTGTTTCAGTTTTGAACATGGGGGGGGGGGGGATGATGAGCAAAACATAAGGGAACAAGTCCCAAATACCCCAGTATGACGTCAGTGTCTTAGAAATAATGTATTTATTATTACGAAACTGCAGAACAATCCGTTAGAGAAAGTTAGCAAGTGTTTTATTCACAGTATAAAGAAATGACAGCATAAGCAAAATAAAGAGAATATACATAGATGGAAGTGTTTATTTTAAAGGAAATAGCAGCAGAAGCAGCAGCAGCAACAAAAAAAGGCACAGGATACCTTAATCCTTTCAGTACCAGACAGGCCTGCTATGCAATGTGTTGCACTCATTTGGCAGTGAGCGAGTTAAATTGAGTTATCACTTGATTCCAGTATTTCCACCAATATTTCTACAATCTAAAGCGTTAGACTGTAAAATCAATGGAACCATATTCTGCACAAGCAGATGAGCTGTACAGGATTGGCGTGATATAATGATGACAGCAGACAGTTACAGATCTTGAAACAGGCCAAGGCAGTTACCTCCTTCACTGCCAGATGGGCAAACAATTCATTGCAAAGCATTGGCATTCACGTTCCTTCTGGTAATCAAGGATGCAAGTTTTTTTCCCCCAGGGCTTCTGGTGTACGAGTTAAGTAAGCCATACTAGAACTGTTCAAAACGGCTGCTAAAACCAACTGTTTTATATAGGTTTTGTTTATTTTTTGCCATTATGTAAACTAACATTATTAAGAAATGGGCTTTTATTAAAATCAAAAGCACATTTGTACTTTAAAAAAAGATAAAAGCCAGGCGTAAGTTGGCTACTCAGAAAATGAAATGCTGCTTTAGTATTTCCTCTTCTGTAAGAAAATCCGGCTTGAATTTAAAAATCCGTATGCAAGACGTGCAATACGTATCGCTGTCTGTATGAGTTGTCAATCTATTGTTGGAGATTCATTTGTTTGAAGCATTTGCTGTAGATGTGAAACATGCGCGTTCTTCATCATGATTTCCGACATATCCGTAACATTGTAATGTCAAGACGCTTCCCTTCGACAAGGAGAACTTTCCAACGTAATAACAATGCTGCCATCTGTTTGATACACATTACAATTACTGTGTAATTATAAAAATACATGATGTGAAGTGTGTGTAGCTGAGACACCAGGGAGGCTCTCTTGACATTGCGTTGTTGATTACACCAGAAAAGTATCTAGGGCTGAAAGAAGAAAAGCTTGGACGCAGAATGCTAATGTGCAGTTTATTTGAAAGGAGGTGTATTGTGCTGCAGGAAATGTTTTGTATTGGAAAGTGCTCAAGTTGTGTGTATTTTCTTTAACCTCAATTACTAAATGCTTTCAGTCACCTCAGACCTCCACTCACTGAATCCTTTTTGTTCCCCTCAAGCTGAGCAGAAAGGTACATCATCATTTTTGCCAAATATCAATAAACATGGGTAAATAAAGCAGTTAATGTGTTTTTATAAAGCAAAATGAAAAGTGCCTCGATTCAAAAGGCTCGTCAGACCCCAATTAAAAGCAGTGCAGTTCAATGTAATTAGAAGTGACATAGCTTGTGTATATTACAGGGTGTTCACATGTACAATCCGATGCTTCAAAATCATAATTGCACCTAATCTATTGAGTTTTACAAAGAAAAATAATCCATTCATTGATATGTAGTTTAAATTCAGCATGTACATAAAAGGCATGATACTTTACTGAGGGCATAAGAAAGTAACAGGATGACTTGTTACAATTAGCTGCAAAATATATGTGCATGATTAATTGTGCCATGAAGCACCAGATCACACCGTTATGCCATGAAATACTGGATATTGAGAATACGCCCAAATAACTTGCTACCATAGTGAGCGAGGCCTTTGCAGGTACCAAGGTTACCACATTGTAAAATAGTAGTGACCTGGAGCAGTGTTTTATTTCATGGTGGCGTAATATATTGCAGTGGCCATATGAAGGTCATGGAACATGAGAGCAATTCACAACAGGTGACAACAAAGGAACAAGTGCAAATACTGTACTATAGTATCAAGTGATCACACTTGTGAACGTTAATAAAAATAAAAATAGTATTATACAGTCCTCTGAAAGGGTGCTGCTCCTTAAAGGACTAAGTTGAAAGAGAGATGGAGGTAGGGGAATCAGGACCGCATTCACATCCATTGTGATCAAAGGCTCATTAAACCATGCATGGACTTGGGAGGGCGTTGCTTATATCCACATAGCTGTGACTTAAGGGATGAAAAGTACATTTTACCTAATACACACTACCCATGGTGCTGTAACAGAATACAAATTATTTCTATTTTCAATTTGGCCCCTGGATTTATTTATGCAAACGCCTTTTGGGTCTGTAATGTTGACCCTTTTCCCTTTGCGATTTGAGGATTCCCCCCCCCCCCACCTTTAACAATTCATGATGTGCACACCCAATATTTCTGATTTCCAGCAGAGGATGCTGGCTAGAATCCAGAGAAGGTGGTATCCACAAATCTAGAGCTGGATGCAAGGAGCGCATGTTTGGTTTTGAGAAGACCTTGATGGCGAAAAAGCAGCTGGGATGGAAGAAATATTAAAGCATGGATTTACTAACCAAAGGGCCAACAAAAAATCCACAGAGGCTAAGAACTTGGGTTGCCCCAACAGAGGGTTTAAGGACAAGGGTAGCCAGGCAGGGTGCTAGGACAAAAAAAATATCTTGGTCAAGATAAAAAGTCATAGGAAGGCAATAAGTAAATTGAAAATAATTTTAATTAATTGGTCATTAAAACCACTTTCATTTGACTATCTAATTTTTTGGGGTGTGCTTGACTATATTGCCTCCCTAACCAAAGGGCTACAATAACAAAGTGCCCTTAAGTAGGGCTACAAAGCGCTGGTAAAACACCTAAAGAAGGAGCTGGCGTTTGGTTTCCGCAGGTTAACACGAGGAGAGGGAAATAACACTATACAAGTGAAATCATACCTAACTGTGATGCTAGCACCCACCCTGCAACAGACCTATTGCAGGCTCTGGATGTGAGTGTTGGTAAGTTGAGCCACGACCTACAGATGTATCCAGATATTGTGTCTCCAGGTCAGCGGCTAAAAAAAAAAAAAGCACAAATCCGCAGATCCGGAGACTGTGATGGTTGCAACATTGCTGCCAGGTGTACATGTTTCTACAGAGGACTCCACAGCAATAATACTGCAGTGCCAAGGTAGCCGCGGTCACGTTCTCAAAACCTGCTCAGATGCCAGCAACTCGTCATGTTACAGATGTAACTAGACTAAGTCTCTGTGTAATGGGCAGTCATAAGTTTATAGGGGGTCCATGTTAAAATGGATAACTAAAGTGGCACTGTGCTCATTTGCATGTCATTACCCATAATCCCTGGCTGCCGTGGCGCTCATTTAAAAAAAATATATATATATTTTTTTTAATCAGCAAAACACCTGCAGTTTTATACCAATGGAAAGCACACAATAGCTCCATAATGAGACATTGTGAGTATTAGTCCCTTTGAATTTCACCAACGCCAGTTGCCTAGCTCTCAGTTTGGAAAGGGCAGCTGTTTAAAGCTGCAGTTCAGGCAATATCCTGCATGTGTGGTTTTTTTTAATAAATCAGTTCTGTAGTAAGAAAAAATACTTTTAGCATTTTCTGTTTTAAAAAAAACAACTTTGAAAGACCAATTTTCTTGTATTCTATTTTAACAAGCATGCTTGTTCCTATAGCAACAATTTACATTCCCCATATTTAAAGATGTCGCCAAATTTACTGATCAATAGACGGAGAACGAATTGACCGGCAGCTATACAGTTCTTTAGGTAATTAGAGATTGCACACATGAAACTATTGAAGTAAAAAAAATAAATAAAAAAAAAAAAAGACTGAACTGCAGCATTAACGCAGTTGTCCAAGCTGCTTTTTTTTTTTAAATGTTATTTTTTTCCCCCTTTAATGTGCATCAATACAATCCACACAATGATAAGTAATTCAGTAAGTTGCTGATCGATCTGTTCTCCTGTGATCGATTGGTGAAGATTAGGCTCGGGGGTTCACAAAATGGCATCAGTGCAGCAGAAGAGGACCAAAGATGCAAAGTTCTATGGGGAAGATCATGTGACCAGGCAGTCACTAGATACAATTGGTGCACTGCTAGACAGAGGGCAGGGCTCAAAAAGGGGTGTGCCAGAGCCTGTTTCAGAAGAGGAAGTGACTTTGTAAATGGTTGCTATAGAAACCAAAAATGTTTGTTACATTGTAATACATTAAAAATGTAATTTCCGAATTGTTTTAAAAAATAAAAAATGCTACAAGGATTTTCTCATAGTACAGAACGGATTTATTAAATAATAAAAAAAAACCACGTAGGATATTGCTTGGTCTACAGGGAGGAGGCGTGGGTTGGAAAACGTCTTACCCAGTAGATGGCACTAGTTGTGCATGAATCGTACACATGAATAGGTTTATCCCCTTTGTTTCTCCTCACCGCTGAACCAGCAAACATTATACGGGCCACAGCAATAAGGTATTCCAGAGTCACCTAGGAGCTTGTGTACATATGTCCTAGTTTTAAAAAGTGTATAGACATGGAGGGGCTTACTACAGTGGTGGGCAACTCCAGCCCTCAAGGGCCACCAAACAGGTCCGGCTTTCAGGATCTCTCTGCTTCAGCACAGGTAGCTCAGTCAAAGGCTGATCCACCTGTGCTGAAGCAAGGATATCCTGAAAACCAGACCTGTTTGGTGGCCCTTGAGGACTGGAGTTGCCCATCCCTGCATTAAACTATGATAAAGCAGAAGGGGGCACTACTGCAGTTCAATGAATAACCCGCCAAACGTTACCAGGGGGTGCTAAACCTTAAACTAAAAATCTCTTTTATTAACTTTAGCCGTAAGTGTTTTAGATTGTCGCATCAAAGCATCTTTCCCCCCTGCTAGTGATAGTACAATATTTATACTTCTACTCCATTCCTTGTAGGGTGCCTGCCGCCCGTTGTGCTGGACTGAAGTGCTTGCTACAGGAGTTCTAAAAAGTACTTTAATCTTTTAACCATTGTGTAAAAAGAAAAAAAAATCTTTAGCGGTAAATACATCCTTCAATAATTCATATAAATTCAAATGATTTATTCTCGTACAACTGAAATACTTATACAACCATCATAAAACAGCTGAGCGTTCGTTTTTACTAAAATTATAAGCAATAAAAAAAAACTGCTTACATGTCAGGACGCAGCTTCCAAGATCATTAGAAAGATTTGCACAAAAGATGACCACTAAGGAAAATAAATAAATGACTGACTGCAACACACCATGTTGGCAAACAAAATGGTCAACCACAATCATTCAGTAGCTGGAAAGAAGAAGTGTTACTATAACGTGGCAAATCTCCACCGTTCTGAGATTCAGCTTGTCATGTTTGCCACTATCTCCTTCCTCCGCGTCTCCCCAGCGCCGTCGGCTTCTCCGCGGCAAGAGCAGTAACCAAGGACGATATCCTGGACCCAAATGAGAACCACTTTCCAGGCAGAACACACCAAAGCACTTTACAAACATAATAGCTGTGATCGTCATATTGACTTTACCTTTTGATGGCCGTATATGCTGCCTTAGTTTCCATGATTTTTAGTTTACGTTGTGCGCCAGACAAATAAAAGGAGTTTGTTTATTGTTCTCCACACCTGAAACTCGGGACCTGATTTATATCCCGGTTTCCTTGTGGCTGCAGGATTAGTACGATTTCTAGTCCGGGTGAAGGACTCCTCCCTATAAAGTGGCACGCTGATTGGATACTTTGTAAAACAGACAGTTCTCCCCTTTTCTACATTCAGTAACTATTTACCAAGCAAGGGTTGATGTCTGATCGTAATATAGGGGTACACTACTTATATACACAAACTACCTATTTACACAGTTTCACTTTATGTATATAAATATAGCCTTATTTTAGAAATATCATCTTTTAGCAGAAATATATTGTAAACCTAAAGTATCACCCCTCAATGTTTAATAAATTCAGTATTTTGTTTAGTCAGACACGGTACCACTACTGTTTAAGACAAGCCGCTTTGTTCATATGTCTAGGTTTCTAAAACAACCAAGTTATCGTCTGGGGCACAAATGAAGAACAGATAAAGTGCAAGATAAGACAGTACTGCAATAAACAGTTTCTATATCATTTAACAGTCTCGCTTTATTCCCCAGTGATCTGAACGAACTTAAACAGTTAGCAATGTAAATACACACCTAAAAACCTATTCGCCTGAATAAATGCAAGTACAGTTAAAAAAAAAAAAAATATTCTAATGATCGGAATCTTCATTAAATTGTAAACAGTTTAATTAAAGGAGAAATATACAGTAAACATGTTGGTATTATAACATTTTGGGGCTAAAACCCTCTCTTCAATGTACAGCATACATTAAATAATATATTAAAATTAAATGGCAATTCTGGACATAAAAAAATATATATTGCATCCTTACACAATCACATGTCCTATGATATTCAGGGGTTGGGGAACAGAGTAAGTTGATGATGTGTTGTGTGGCACATTATGTAAATGGCGAAAAAATTGGGCAAAAACAAACATTTTCAGAAGATTACAGTTTGGTTGCTGTCCAGTTAGCCACTCCTGCTGCTTTTAAAGGATAACAAGGCATGTCCAAGATGAAGAAACGGTAAAACATTTTACACAATGAGAATTAAAACAGACAGCCATAAATCATTTCAACAGTGTTAACTTAACGATTAGACGATATGCTTCGCTATTATTTCCATATGATATAAAAAGCAAGATTCGGTGAGGTTGATGGATACCAGAACGTATGTCCAGATACAAAAAAAATAGATTGCTGATACTGGCAACAGAGGTATTTTTCGTGAACACCCACAATTTTAACGTTAATGGTAAAAAAATAAAAATAATTTTTTTTTTTTAAAGAAAAGGCTGTGAAGACGCCTTCCTTGTGCCCTAAAATATTTTAGTCTTGTTCATTCGAGTAGAGCTGATCTCTTCTACACCACTGGGATGATCGCCCACACACAATTGAAAATGGTCCACTTAACCCCAGGGACAACGGCCAATAGACGAGCTTTGCAGATGTTGACAAAATGACCAAATGAAACAAACAAACAAACAAAAAAAACCGCAAGAAGTTTTTGTCAAAGTTACAACTGCAGCAACATGAAATATTCCTGCATATAATTGATACATACATCTTATATGGAATGTGAGTAAATCGTCCCAGAAATGAGCAGCTGTGCATAGATTTGGTTAAAATAACTACAAAGAAAATACACTTTCTATCACTGAAACACACGAGAAACGTTTCCAGACACCAAACAGACTATAATAGTGGCTATTTTTAGTCGTAGAGAATCTTCCGTTCAATGCATCCACCCAACATTATAACTGATAACACGGCAACAACCTGCAGAGTTCCAAAGGAAAGTCACGTCCATTGAAGAGATGTAACAATGAGGGTAATCAGTTGTACGTCTAGATTCCTTAAATAAATAACTTAACCTACCACAAAAAGGGTACCCATGAATATTTTGGAAGTTCACTTGATTTGAGAATCTATTCAAAGTTCTGTTAATGTAGGAAAATACATTTTATGTTCATAAATTATAATTAACAAAGGCTAGGCACTGGAAAGCTAGCAAGACCATTAGGCCGACATCCGGGCCCTGCTAACATGTAGAAGAATCCATAGCAGAGAGGGTCAAGATGCTCCTGTCGTTTGTATAGTAGGGTTCTGTTTCGCTCCAAGATCTAGAGTAACAAAGAGAGAAAAATGGGCTGACTGAAACCTCATTTTAATAGAGTACGTATCAAAATGTGTTCTAGTCTGTCTCCAAGGTGAACGATTCATGGTAACAGCAGCTACAACTTCATGGATGAACTTGCCAAAATCTATTTAGCTTCTAATTCAACACTGAGCCCCTGAGGCAACTGTTTACTTTAACTCTTTGGGTGCCCAATGATGTAGCTACTATGGCGTGGGGTCTGGAACTCTATAGGACCAATGACGTAGTAACCGTCAATCTAATTTAGGGGTGGCCCGCTTCAGTCCTCAAAGGCCACCAACAGGCCAGGTATTGGGGATAACCCTAATTCAGCACAGGTGGCTCAGTCATTGTGCCCCAATACCTGGCCTGTTGGTGGCCCTTGAGGACTGGAGTTGGCCACCTCTGATCTAATTGCTAATTTTTGTAGGGGTGAACGTGATCGAACAGGAAGAGGAGAGGACTGCTTCGTAGAAGCGGCCATGTGATCGGGAGTGCCGGGTGAGGGGCTGTGACGCTGCACCTCAGCACTTAAAGGATTAATAGAAAAGGCTCGACAATTTTTTTTACATGGAGCCAAAAAGAAAAAAGTTTTTTCTACAATATGTTTCGCTATTCCAAGTTAATCCAGTTAATGTAGGATTATTTATACTGCTGGTTTTGATTGCAAGGGCTCCAATTGGACAATACCTATTGTGGGCCATTAAAATAGTAATGCCCAGGGAATATATACATGCCCTGCATATCACAGGATACAAATATGAAAAGATTTTACGGTATGGTGCTGTTTAGGTCTTCATGACGGGACCCGCATAACCGGTCATATTTATTAAGTCTAGTGTGCAAGGTGAAGAAAGACAGACAATAAATGCCTTCCCTTCTGCGCATTAGCCTGTATATTAGTAACAACGTCTGTCTCTAATCTGCCTCTCTCTGGCCTCTAGCACTATAACGTTTCAAAGAAGACTAAGGGAATTAAACATACACCAAAAACTCCCATTCAAGTTAATGTAATGCTGTTGCTTCAGCGTATGTTCATCTGGCCGCAAAGTGGGGAGGTGCGATAGGAAATTTTGAAACTTTTGTAACCAAAAGTTTTTTGATTGCTCTGCACTTTGATGATATAGATTGGAACTCCTTAAATTCGGCCCACGAGGACAACCATGAGCTCAGGTTTACAATTTATCTCCAACTTATTCATAATTAGAGCAAGCTTAATTGATTAAGTGTTGATCAGAAACATCTTGAAGTTGGCTTGTTTGTTCTGGAGGTCTAAACTTGAGTAGCCCCGAGTTAGTTGGATGGCAGGACATTCTTTGGGATCTCCCAAAGTGTAACATGCAGCATTTTGTGGCAGAACTACACTCGGTGTCCATCGACAGGCGCCACCAAACACACAGAGGCTTTACAGAAGTGAAATAATTCTATGAAATAAATGTATGCGGAGGGTACAATCTTAGCTACAATAATCATGCATATTCATATTACAGTCTACAGAAATGCTTTCCAGGAAAACATATCCTCGGTATAAAAACGTATCATACTTGACAATCAGCACGATGCTTATTTTTTAAATTATAATGTTGTCATTACGAGACCTTGATGTAAAGATCTTACATAGTCTTAACTCCCAGACTGTAAAAAGAAATGTGTTGCAAGCAGTAGCGGATTTAAAATGTTACCGCCCATAGGCAGTTACCCCGCCTCCTGCAGCGCCGTGACATCAAATAATGACGCGTTTCCATGACAACACATCGCCATGTGACGCCACGTTGTCATGGCAATGCATCCCCATTTGAAGCAGTGATGCTGCAGAACAAGGAGGGCGGAGCGAAGGAGAAGGCAAGAGACCTTTTCAGAGGCCCCACGCGGTCCCCCGGCAATCAGTGGGGAAAGTGAGCGGGTCCTCTGTATGCCGCCCTAGGCGCGCGTCTATCTGGCCTAATGAGAAATCCGCCACTGGTTGCAAGCCATTTCAGTAGCCAAGGGGTAAGAAACACCAAACCCGCCAACTTTGTCATTTTTCTGTAAATAATGGAGTAGTTAACGCAGCCGATGCTAATGAACCCCAACATACTGAAGCATGTAACATGGAGCCATTTTTTAAATACATTTTTGCATATGTACTTTTGAACCATGGTTCCAAATTGATGCATACGTATTTAAAAATAATCAAGTATGCGGCTTCGTTGTCTAGCATGATACTAGAAATGTTTTATCCTCCATTTATCGGAGGTTGAACTAATTCAAATTCCATATTATACCAACACAGCAAGAGAAACCAACGAATCTGTTACAGTTCAAACACCAAGTTTGGTCTTGTTGAAACCAACTGTAGCCAATTCCATTAAACATACATCCCTCGTTGGGAAGAGTGTACACCAATGTATTCTTTGAATTTTAATAGATGTCCTTGTGGTCATATTTTTTTTTATTACGCCAGCAAATAGACCCAAGTTAACATCAGCGCACACTCTGGCCAACATACAAATTCATGGAAGTCTCATGTTCTGATTTTTGATTTATAGGGTTAGGTTAAAACAGCAGTTCTCCATAAAGAGGTGATCATCTAAGTCACCACCTTCCCATGATGTGCTTTCTGGATAAAGTGCTCCACTTTCTTCTATCCCGTCATTAGTGGCCGGGGACAGCCGCCTGTATTATACACATATTCATCTCCTGTTTTCTCTAGATTTAAACACGACATGCTTTCGGATTGGTTCATAATCAAACCCAAATTTCGAATTAAAAAATACAGCCTTTCAGGAATATTTTGGCAATGGGGAAATGCAATGAATAGAATTTGAAATCAAGGCGCAGTTCCCCGAAATGTACGACATGGGATGAGTGAGGCGGCTTAGAATAATGTGACTTTGAGGGACTGCTGTTTTAAACTACATAGCACACACAAAGAAGAAAAAAAGCCTTTTTATTGAGAACACCCAGAGGACAGCTGAGAAGCAAGAGGCGAAAAACAGAAAATCGCTTAATAAAACCACACCAAAAATTACTTTTCCACCTGGCCAAAAAAAACCAGCGCTGATTTTGTAAAGGATGTCTTTATTTATGAAAATGAAGATATATCTTATAAGAATCAAGTCTAAAAAAATTACACTTTTTATAACATGTTTGTATAAATATTTGCTCTCATTGATACTTTTCTACACAAACATTAAATTCCCAAAAATATGCATTTTATCGTTTGAAGCATTTGTTTTAAATATAAAATGAACAGTTTGCATATTGCTCATTGCAAAGGTACATTAACATGAAAGAGAATGAACAATGCCAGGATAAAAGGGTTGGGTCACAGAAGCTGACTTACACCATTCAGTGCTGGCATGGCCAGTAATTGCTATGCAATGTAGAAACTGCATGTTCAGCAGTGAATGGGCTAAGGCAGTCAGAACTAAACTGCAAGGCAGAACCATAGAGCCCGAACAACAAGATACCATTATAAAGATTCATTCATTTTTTATTTTTTTACATGTGAATATCACATTCATTAAAATGCTACGCAATGATCGAGGATCCCCTTTCCACAGCGTCTCTTTAAGACAAAACCCCAAATATATCATTGATGAGCTTGTGCCGTGAATGTGATATTGACTGTAGAAAAAAACCAAACTGATGTACAAAAGGTTTTAAAGGTCAGAAATTCAAATATGAATGGGATGATTTTTGTAATAAAAACTGAGCAGTTTTTACAAATGTACACCTACCCAACAGTAGAACTGGCCGTGGAGTACGCTCAATTGTGAAGCAAGTGGCCTGATCAGTACGGATGGATAAAGACTTAGGATTGCAGCAATAAGACGGCTTGAAAGTCTGCGGTCATGTGCAAGATTGAAGATTAATCGGGGGTCTTTACATAGTAGAACAGTTTATAAGTTTTAAAAAAACCTTTTGTATATCTGTATAAGAACCAGAGCCCAAAACAGACCAATTAAAACAAGTTCATGAAATGAAATGATTAGACACACAGAGGTTGTGTTCCCCAATATTGACTTATGCAGCCAAAGCTAGCAAAAAAGCCAACAACATACCATTAAAACAGATACGTACAACACAAGACCTTATATACAAAAGAAAATGTACAGGACACATTGGGAATGAATTAAGAGATTTCAAAAAGGTTCAAAGTATGTCGCTCTTTCTTGGTTTCTTTTCCCTACCAGCATATTAATCTCTCTAATCAAACCTCAAAAGAAAAAGGCTTTCCTTCAAACTCCCCCATCCCCCCCCCCCCCCCCCCGTCTCTGAAAGCAGAACCCCACCGTTCGGTTACTAGTCATCTAAAGCTGTGGGTTCATCATTTTCCAGTTTATAGGAGAATCGTCGGCAGCAAAGGCTATTTAGAGAGAATCCACACCTGTTCACCCTGGACGGGCTGCAATGTCCCATCAGTCGGCCCAGCATTCTTCTAATAGGCACGCACGCTGTCTCCCCGTCTGAGTAGCAGCACATTGAGTCCAAGCAGTTGATACCTGATCCTGTCTCAGTAAGCTGGTGAGGAAATAGAAAGAGGACAGCAAACGGCTGTTAAAATTGTATACGCTTTAACACATTCAGCTAGGTCAACATTAGTGAAATGACATGTTAGGAGGGGGGGGGGGGGGGGAGAGAAACAAAACAAAAACTTTACATCAAACACAGCTACCATGAAAAAAGCCCACAGCCTCAGGGTGAAAGAAAAAGCCTCGGAATTAAAAATGGAACAACTTTTTGCGGTTCGTGTTTAAAATGTGCAGCAAGACTGACGAGCTGTTCTATGCACGAAAAAGGATTAGAAGAATAGCATTTTATTGCTTTACAACACAAAAGAACCACTACTGTAATTACAAGAAGCCAGCAAATGGCGAGATGAGCAATAGAATTACACACGAGAGATACGAGAAAATGTACAGACCACCCTAATGCAACAATTCTAAATCATTGCTCAACAGAAAACTAAATATCCAGCTAACATCAAGTGACTAGCACTGTATCTTTGTTATTAACAATCAATACCACCACTGTGCCATTTATACAAACAAAACAAATGGCTCATTAACATAGGGACTGTAGTTAAACCTCCCCCAAGGTCTAGAAATAATTAGGTGTGCATTTGATTAGATAACACACACAGTTTACAAGATTATGCTTTTTTGGCTCTTGAATTGCTCTGTAAAGAAGCAGTATCATCGGGGTAATTGGCGGATTACTTTGTGTAGATATGATAAGAGGAGGCCTCCTGGTTTATGTTTTAAGCATATAAAATCAGGGGTGGGCAACTCCAGTCCTCACGGGCCATCAACAGGTCAAGTTTTAAGGATATCCCTGCTTCAGCACAGGTGGCTCAATGAGTGGCTCAGTCTTCGACTGCACTACCTGTGCTGAAGCAGGGATACCCACAAAATTTGACCTGTTAGGGGGGTGGGGGCTTGAAGACCGAGTCGCCCACCCCCCCGATATAAATGATGTATGATGCACACCTGCGTGTATATTGTATATATTTTATTGTATTTTTCTCTCCCATCAATGACAAAATACCAAAGTAGGAGCAGTTCATTTCTTTTGTGCCATCTGCTCATCCAAATACAAGAACGGTTTCACTCCTAGAAATTGCTGAACAGTCGTGTGAGCTCATCTACAGTGTAACTATGACATCATATTTTCTCATCAACATAAACTTCCTATGGTGTATGCTCACTACAAGAAACCTTCACAATGACTTGTGTTACAGAGACGTCTTAAAGATTTCACTGGACAATCACTAAATAATCACCATTTTCAGCTACCAATGGAAATGACTGGACTGAGACATTGGTTATTTTGCTCTAGTAAACATTATGGACGTTGCTATGTCTATTATGGTACAACATTATTAAAAAAAAAAAACCAAGGTATTGAAGCAGGGGGTCTCCTGGGCTGAACCCCATTTATTTCAGTTGCGGGGACTTAACTCTGTAAGGGGGCCGGTAGCTGCTCCGCTAGCAGGGTTAATGTAATGGCGGAGTTTCAAAGCTCCCCCGCCCTGCAGGCCAATAGGAAGTCGTGACGTCACCAGATTGCGCTTCCGACTGGCTCGCATGACGCTGTATCTTTAAAACTTTGCTGAGATACCAGCACCCCCTTTGGAGGTCTGTATCTCTGAAAGCAGGGGGTCCCCAGAGCGGACATTAAATCGGGATCAGCACGGGAGGACCACTTGCTCTAATCCTATTTTAATAAATAATACATTTTAAAAAGTGCATGAATTGCTCCTTTAATGGCTGGGTAGAACTAAAAGGCACTTGTACAATTTTTCACATTGAAGCTCACTTGTAAGTTGAACTAATGTAATGTATTTGTATAGATTGTACAAGCTATCAAGGCTCGCAAAAAAATAAAATATAATCATTTGTAAGTCTTTAAAAGTATCTAAAATGACACTGCGATAAGCTTGGATCCCTGCTACTTCTAGATGTTTTCTGATCTGGCCTCTTTGGATAACTAGTTTAAGAGCCCTGGTCTAGAGCAGATCGTTGGGTAATGTGCCGGGGAAGGTACCGAGAGGTATAGAATGTATGGTCCTAGGACAATTGACTTCTAATTAGATATACATGGGAGAAAAAGAAAAAAAACCCTTGGAAACTCAACCTACTCATTGGCAAAAAGAATGATCAACATTTAGAATCACACTGAAGTTTGCTGCCACCTCTTCAATGATCTAACAAGACAAGTCTGTAGATCATGCCCAACAAAACGTGTCCCAGTGGCCCTCAGTGCATTATAATTCCATCTGTTTGCCACAATGAAAACTTAGAAAGCACTGGCAAGCCTATCTCCAAAGTTGACATATAATTATAACACCTGCACTTTAGCTGAAGTGTAAACCATACGCTGCAAGGTTCAATTTGAAAACATATGGAAACGTTGTGAATAAAACAATAAGGATTACTGAATATTGGATAGATGACAAAGTAGACAGAAAATGTCATTTTTTTTTTAAGATGCTTTTTCTTGATTAGCACTATGGCACTGTGCATTCTTATATGGAAAGCGCAGCGGGTGGATTTTTTAGGGCCCTTGTGCACTTTTTAACTGGAAACCAGAGAAATGGAGAACAATCTTGCAAAAGGAAACCACTGTTAGATCCACTGTGCCGCTCCTACGAGGAACATGAAAACACAACATGTCGGGTAACTGAAGATTTCACCGATGAATGAACTTGCAGAAAATTGAAATCATGTTCACTACATTCACATGATGTGGCTGGAACACAACGTTTGTATCAGTTGACAAATTCATGCCACCAGGTGCATTCCACAAACAGGTCCACAAGTGACCACACATTATATTACAGTAGGCGTACTACCTAGTTTGTTCAAGTGTTCTGATGGCTGGATGAAGCAGCTAGCAACTGCCTATAGTCGTCCCCTCTAGGCTCGCATTCAGCAAAGTCAAATGCTGAGCGGACTGAACCCTTATCCTCTTCCATCTAGGGACAGAAAAGTAACAGCTAGTGAAATCACCACCCCACTAGGTGGCTGGCTCTGAAAGCTCTATTCATATTCTAATTAACCTGAAGAAATTAAAAAGTGGTCCGCATGAACCCATTTGCTTGGCAAAGAGTCCCTTCTCTGCATTTGAAGAGATTACATAGATAAATCAAATTGCTGCAACTGAATGTATTTCGATCTTAATGCATCTGCTGCTGATATCATATTTTGAGAAAACACTATTTGGGGCAGATTCATGAAGCGCCGAAACGGGTTTACGCACCTGACCGGCTGTTAACCCCTACTCAAGTCAATGGATGTCAACGCTGGATTGGGTGTTGTAACCCGTACCGGCGCTTGATGAATCTGCCCGTGTGTCAACAGGTCAGTGGTCAATCTCACCATTTGTCTTGTATTCTTTATTTGTAAAGTAATGATACCGCCATCATTAGTTACACTCAATTGTCTCGCTCCTTAAGTATCTAGGAAGAATTAGATTTGTAGGACCTGAACAAAACCAAGAAGCATCTATATTTCACAGAAATACAACTGAGTCAAACATTTCTTTTAGGGGTGGCTGCATCCCTTTAAAGAAGGTGATCACGCTGATAAATTGTTTTGTGCCTGTTTTGTGGGGCTTTTCCTGTAAAACCCTGCCTGTTTATAAACCACTAGTTAATATTCTTTGCTATAGACATTTGCATGGTCTAGGCCAGGGGTGGCCAACTCTAGTCCTCAAGATCTACCAACAGGTCAGGTTTTCAGGATATTCCTGCTTCAGCACAGGTGGCTCAATCAGTGGCTTCATCTTTGACGGAGCCACTTGTGCTGAAGCAGGCATATCTGGAAAACCTGATCTGTTGGTAGCTCTTGACCCCTGGCCTAGATATTCAGGACAATGTTATACATATTTTACACACACACACCACCATGGGTGAGGAGAAGTATAAAGATTTGTTTACATAGTAAACAACAAAATTGGTGAATATACAGAGATACACGAGTCAGTAAAACAAAGAAAGCACTGTCTTTGTGAGTCTTCGAAGCCAAACTTGTACAAGATACACCAATAATTGTGCACCGTGGTAAGCGTGCAGGGACATTTTTTAGACAGAAAGGTAGCTTCTTGTCGTATTGGGTATTATATATTATGCTGCATGTGAAAACCTGTATCACATGAGCTTCCCTATTTCCAGATGGCTACATTGTGTCACTTCCTTTAGTGCAATTTACTGTAGTTTCTTGAAAGACTTGCAAATATGGGAAATTGCAGCGACTTCTTGCCAAACCGAATACCGTTGATCAATTCAATTTATGAGGCAGGAAAATCTAATTACCTGCACTTTTAAAAATACGCATTAATATCATTCCAATAATTAGTATGATTTTTTGGATGGTTGTATCGCGTTTAAACTGCAGACTGCACTTGGAAATGTAAAGGAGAGGACTGCAGTAAGACATGAATGACGACTCCCAGGGTCCTCCATCTTGTCTCTAACAACACTATTCAGCACCGTTAATGACGTAACGCTATTTCTATGAGCATAATAAAAAATAGTGATTTTAATTTCTCTTCAAAAAAATGTGTACTACAGGATTGACTCAGGGGGACTTCGGAGCTGAACTGTGTTAATTTCAGCTCTGGGGACCCACTGCTTCCAGCAGGGGATCCCCATAGCTGAAATCAACGCAGGTGTAGCTCCGGAGACCCCCTGCTTCAAACCTGCAATAAAAAAAGGTGGGGGGAAAAAATGCGCAATGCTACATGCTTTGTTGCTTTCAATATTGCAGCGTCAATGTGAGGGAGGAAATTGATTAATTTTGGAGCTGCCAGGTTTATGATCGTGTCAACGAACAAAATAAAAGTGTAAATGGTCTTAAAAGTGGACATCTGTGTAAAACAATAGTCTTATTTTACAAATAAAATGTTCTGGGAGCATGAAAGCAGCCGTCAAACCTATGTTCTGGAAAGATCTACAGTGCAATTATTAAGAGGAAGCACACATTACAAATACTGAATTGATATGCAGTTTAAAATTTACACCAATTTAGTGAATGAGAGAATTCCCACTGTTGCTGGCCCATAGGAGATTGCCCTTTTGCTACATTAGGTAGTTACAAAAACAAAAGAGATGAGTGTGAAATAAAAACGGTACCGATAATTCCACAGACAAGACAATCAGGGGGAGAGGAAAGGTTTTCTTTTTAAAGAATTGAATAAACAAAAAAACAACATATGATCCTGCTTTATGTAGCATGGAATAATCCAGCAAGCGTTAAGCACAGACAGCAGTTTTAACATGTTGCCCCTAATCAAGAGACATTCAAACCATGCTAGGAAATGTAATAAAACAATAGGAGTATTCTGTTAACAGACTGTCATGCTAGGTCTCACTTTAACCGAGGTATACACTGCATGCGCTCTTGCAGGCTATACACCCTGGTAAAAAAAAATAAATACATGGCAAAAAGGATGCTGAGAAAACAGCTGGCAGTTTGGGCTGTTAGCACCATCGTATTCATGCCTGGTCCCAGCTCTTAGTGCGGGTTAGTTGACCCTCAGCATGCATAAGAGTTGCAGGATGAGCCACCCCTCCTACTCTACCTAATTTTGCTCAGCTGATTCCTTGCTCGTGACAAAGGCTGCAGAGCGATGAACTCGTCACTTAAAGCAACTCTGTTGGAATACATCTACAGGTGGACAGAAAAGGTATGTAACACACAACATGTCAATAAGAATTAGTCATTTCACAAAGGCAATTAAACATGGGGTAGGAACTTCACATTTCATAATGCAAAATCAACAAACGCCGAACAGAAACCATACGTAAACTCATTTTCCATGCACACTATATTTTTCTAAACATATTAGAACGCCCTAATTTAAAAAGTACTAAATAGACATTATAATATCCCCACCTGTTTTCCAGGGGCGGGGAGGGAATAATTGCCTGGTATTAATTTGAATGTGACTGTATTTAGTAGCGATAGAGTTATCAGAAACAAATACTTGGGGTGGACCGATCTGTCCTCCACAAACAGGTGTGTGGTCCTTGGGTTTGCAATGTGAATATTTAGTTTGCTTAAATTGATGAACTTTGCAATTCCCAATATGTAGTATTTTAGCTAAAGTACATAGAACAGTCAGAAAACAAGTCTGAAATACGATGAAGGTTTTTCAGTCCATGGGATAATTTTGAGCACCTCAAAATAGCAGGAAACAAAGCCTAACATAACTGTGTAAACTTAGAAGCAACTTGTGCTGCTTCTCAAGGCAGAATGAAAGCATCACACATCTAACACAATGCACTTTGTGTAATGCCTCTCTGCAATATCTTATTCCCTAAAACTAGTGCTAGTGTTGGAAATTAAATACATAATACAGTACCATGAAGGTTTCATTTTTTTTATTTGTAAAAGCACTACTTCACAACGTGCTCAAGCAAATCAGACAAAAGCAAAAAAGGCTTAGTTAGTAATTATGTCACTACAGTGCAAATGTTTTCTAACCGTGAATCACTGACATATACTTTAACCGATATGTTTAGTGGTCTTTAACACCTGTGACCGTATAATGCATCACATTTTATCTGCAAAAAAAGAAAAAAAAAAGCATAACATTTGTGCTTGAAGACTTGACAAAAAAAAAAAAAAAATTAAAAAAAAAAATTCCCACACTGCTTTAAAAGAACACGCCTGTCATTCACACGCATTAAAAAAAACCTGGTACAAAAAAAATAATTAAATACCACAGTTCATAGAACCGCAGAGTCTCTGGCCAAGAAGGCTATACTGTATTATAAGGCTATATTATAAGGCTATATAAGGCACAACCAGCAGTAAACAATTTTTGTTTTTATTTCATATGTTCTGAGGGATGATTTTGAATTATATTTGCTCGACATCTGTCTAAATGGTTAACAATTTGGAAACAAGCCCAGACGAGCTCATGCTCATTAGCAGTAGAAAAATTGTCAAACTGCTAGACTTTTCCACTAGTTTATGCTAAGCTTGGGGACAAGACACGCATTTTTGCAGTGTGCGGTAAAACAAAAAGCGTATTAGGAATACCTTGCGTTTCAGAAGTCTAACACCTATTTGCTATTAGAGCAGGGGTGGCCGACTCCAGTCCTCAAGGCCACCAACAGGTCAGGTTTAAAGGACATCCCTGCTTCAGCACAGTCAATGACTGAGCCACTGGGGAGTGGGTGGGCGCCAGAGTAGGTGAATAGTCGGTTGCTGCGCCAGCTCCCTGCCTACACAGGGCAGGAAAACGCAATCTCTCCCCCTGAACCTATGTGCAGCATGCAGGCGAGTGTGCTTTTGAAGTATGTGCATGCGCGCGCATGTACAGAAGTACATTTATATATGGGTGTGAGAGGAAAAAATATATTATATACTATATATATATTATATAAATATTACTTGTGAGCACATTCACATCATAGACAGGTCTGCAACCCTGCTTTTCACCATTATCACCTAGCATACAGTGCTTCCACTGCAGCAAGGGATTCTGGGAAAAAACATGCAAATGAGCACACCGTGCCACCTTTTGCTTCAAATCCACCTGACATGGACACACACACACACACACACACACACAGTGTGTGTATGTTATGGCTCACAGTATCTATATATAAGATATATATGTGAGGTGGATATATGGATATATCTGTATACATACACGTGAGCATGTCTACATTAAAATACTGTGTGTGTGTGTACATATATTATGCACCGTATACACACACACACACACACACACACACACACACACACACACGTGTCAAAGTGATACGCGTAACGGGTGTGAGAGTGTGCACGGTTCTGGAAGGTTAGGGCGAGCAGGGTGAACTGCCCCCGATAAAAAAATTGGGAATTTAAATGGATTGCTAAGCAATTTTGACGAGTACCAGAAATATACACGGAATAAAGTGAAACCATTTTGCTGCAGGACAAATGTAAGGGGGAAAGAACACATTCGCTGCTTCTCATAAGAAAAGTAAATTAACTACAGTTTTAGGCATAATATAATTTAAACAGATCTGGCTATTAATAGTTCTAACCATTTTCCCATTGATATACTGTAGACAAAGTACTCAACTTATTGTTGCCGTTTGTTTGGCAAAACTTAAAATGTGTCGCAAAGCTGAAATCCACGCGTCCGTTACGTAGCAAGATGCAGGTGTGTGTAGCCCATGGGGGCTCAATTCCAGTCCTCAAGACACCCCAACAGGTCAGGTTTTCAGGATATCCCAGCTGTGGCACAGGTGGCTCAGTCTTGGACTGAGCCACTGGTTGAGCCACCTGTGCTGAAGCAGGCATATCCTGACAACCTGACTTGCTAAGTGGTCTTAAGGACTGGAGCTGAGCCCCCTGGTGTAGACATTTCTAGAGTTAACACTGAGAACTTAAGTGCATCCCAGGTGCATTGATCTATATGGCAAATCCATTAGAAACCCCCAGCTCTCTCCGAGTCTCATTAACTGTGCTACTAATCAGGTTATGGATGTGTAAAGAGTTCTTGCTGTCTGCAATACATTGCTGTGACACTCTTGTCATTGTCCTCCAGCAGCAAAAATGGTAACATGATCTGTCCATGCATCCCTGTATTTTTGGGGTGAACAGATACTACGAAAGCATAATAATTATACAAGCCACAACTAAAGGCACAGCTAGAACAATCTTTCCGCAAACACTGTTTGATGGCCGTGAACAGTTCTCGATACCTGTGCCTTTTCTGTACTTGAAGGCTGGAGGTGTCTGTAGGCGACTTTCTTCACAACATCGAGGATTAAACATGACGCGATGATGATGATGATGGCAAACCAAGCAGAACCACTGGAAAGTAGCTGAACAAATACAAAGTACATGTCCTGTGTATGCAAAAATGGCCTGAAAAAGAAAAAAATATGTTTGTTATATATGCTGAAACAAATGGTATGTTTAGATCCTATTGATTAAAACGTTACATTATCACTATCTAATTAAAGCAGCAATACTATATTCACCGTTGTTATTTTCTTCTTATTTGTATAAATAACATGTGACAATGTATAATTCTACATTCTTACCTAAGCTGGCAATCGTTTGGTCCTCCTGTTATAAATTTGTAAAAATCCTGATTGCGTGCTTAACAAAATGGCCGCCTTCTAACGTTGTGCTGCAGTCTGTGACATGCTGCACCTGATATGTAATATTACTAAGTGCAACACATATTACTATGTGTAACACATTATTGTTACAGCTGTTACTAGTCTGTTTGGAACATAGCAACTTATCTGTTTGTGATACATTATTGCCAAAGGGCAGAGCTCTACAAGGTGTGTTTCAGAGCCTGTTTCAAAAGAGGAAGTGGATATGACTTTCTAAATGATTGTACATTAAAAAAAACCATTAACAATGGCATTAGGAGTTTAAAAAATGCAGACCATATTATCGAATACTACAGAACTGATTTATTGAATAAAAACAAAGGATTTTTTACGTTTTGCTGCTTTAAATGCAGTTGCACTTTAACAAATTAATAAAGTCAAATACTCTAGTTGCATGATCTTTTGTTAAAATATCAGTTGTATCAAGTTAGTTTAATGAACTATCCTTAATACAATGTAATTGAATATACACTGCAGACAAGCGTGACATATTGGTCTCACCAGATGATTCCTCCGTAGAACAAAGCAAATATAAAATAGAATGCGATGGAGCCCCAGGTAACAAAGTGATTGATCCAGGTCCAGAAATGAGTCTCTAGAGCCATCTGAAATACAAATGACATTACCAATAAATAAACCACTGACGTACAGCACATTTTTTTTGCGAATTACTTTTTTTTTTAAATATAGGCTTCAAACAAGGGGTCTCCGGAGCTGAACCCCGTTAATTTCAGCTGCGAGGACCCCCTGCTTCCAGAGAAACCTGTAAATTAGGTGCCGGTAGCTGCTCTCCTCGGTTAATTCACAATATGTCCGCTCTTCAGATATTTCCCGGCCTGCGGGCCAATAGGAAGCCGTGATGTCATCGGTGCAGCTTCCTATTGGCCCATGTGACGCAGAGCTTCAAACTTGAAAGCCCTGCTTGCTGAGTCAGAGCAGCTACCGGCACCTACTTCGGAGGCAAGTATCTCAGGAAGGAGGAGGTCCTCGAAGCTGAAATTAACGGGTTTCAGTTCCGGAGACCCCCTGCTTCAATTCTGTATTAAAAAAATAAAAAAATTAATTAAGGGTTTTTGCCTTCTCTTGATTGCTCCTTTAAGCTCTTTCACTGCCAAAGGAGTCAGCAAAGCAAAGATAAATTAGGCGGATTTGCTTTTCTTGTTAAAATAAAGTATTTGTTATATCTCCAGCAGCAGAAGTGGTATTATATTCTTTTAAGGAGTCCCTGCTTCGCACAGGAGGCTCAATTCAGTCTTAGACTGAGCCCCCTGTGCTGAAGCAGGGATATCCTGAAAACCTGACCTGTTGGAAGCTCTCGAGTTGGCCACACCTGTACTAGAATGTGACATTCTTTTAGAAAACAGCAGGATTAACAAAGGAGTTATTATTGACAATAATTGGAATGGGAGAGGGTTATTAATAGAAGTAAAACGTTAGATTTGATTGTTTCTCTGTTACAATATAGTCCAACCACATACCTGCTTACATGCAAACACAAGGGTCAGCGTGACAATGGAAAATTGCATGACAAGGTGTTAAATGAGCTCCTGGTGAAAATGATCCTACCTTCATGGTAACTGTTATTACCATAACGGTAAACACCAAAGTGCCGAACGTCCAGTTCCCAAACATCTAGGCAGAAGAAAAGAAAAAAAAATATATATATATTGTATAGGAATATGGAAAAGCTTTAGCTGATTTTAGAAAAAGTTATAATCCCGCTTTCAAAGTGCATAACACAGCAAAGAAATTCGCAGTGCTATGTCCATCAGGAACGCAGAAACAGGAGACATTCATAAGTTTGCTTACTGTAGAGGCACATAGATCGAGTCTAGTGACACATAGGCTGCTCACATCTCGTCTCAATTTAGTATGGTCGTCTCCACATCACCAATTGGTAGTTTGGCAAAAGGCAGTAATATTTTACCTCAGGAGTGCTCAACTCCAGTCCTCAAGCCCCCCCCCCCCCCCCCCCCCCAACAGATCAGGTTTTCAGGATTTCCCAGCTTAGGCACAGGTGGCTCAATCGACGCCTGAGCCTCTGATTGAACCACCTTTGCTGAAGCAGGGACTGATTGAGCCACCTGTACTGAAGCAGGGATATCCTGAAAACCTGGACCCGTTAGGGGGGCTTGAGGACTGGAGTTGAGCATCCCTGCTTGACCTCATTCTAGAAACTAGCGAGCCCCTGTTCACCACCAGTAATGTAACCAAACATGATCTGAATGTTGCCGATTATGTGGCGTTGAAATCTCCAAACGGGTTGTTTGTTTTTTTTGACGCACACAAAGCTAATACTTCTTGGTAGTTGAAAGGGAAAACTATTGGGGGATTAGTCCGCCTCTGTTTGCTGTCTCTCTGCAACTGGTGCCCAGCATAAAAGGAGATCACCCCCTAATACTGGGGAGGCTCCCCAAGCACATACCAGCACCCCTGTGTTAGAGGGTGTGGGGAACATTGATCACAGATGTTTTCTGTTAGAGGGAAATAATGGAATAGTGATAAACAGAAATAAATCTTGGGCAGGTAATTCAGTGCATTAAAAATACTGTATCTGCTGCCATTACCAGAAATAGCTGCAACTTACATTATATTATTATACATTAACAAACAGAATAGCTCGACTTTTTGCACATTGTGGCATGTTTTATTTAAACATGATGGTAGATATGGTAGTACGGGAACTTTTTAAATCACAGTCTTTTCTTGAGACGTGAAAAAACTCTGGGATCCAGAAATCTCATCATAGGAGTCTTTGAACAGGTAACAAAAGTAAATTGTGAGCTTTTAAAAACAGATTCCTCATATTAAATGTACATCGCTCAAACACAGGCAGACCAAAGTAAGGGATGAAATATTGAAAACAACAACCATGTGTGTTTCATGTTGAGCTAATAAAAGTTATCAGAGCGTGCAAGTAACACTGGTTAGAATTTGTGTCACACAGTAAAAAGCCACGGATGAATCCAACCAGCCAAATACCACAAGAGAAATCGAATAAGACTCACAATCTTATTAACCTTTACAGTGCCGGAAGGTGGGGGAGCTAGTGGCAGCAGAGTACCAGACCTTCAGTCACATGATGCTCCCAGGCTTTGGATGCTGGAAACTGAAGTGGAAGGGGCTCCACTTTCGACTGGTTTGGGCTGGCCTCTCCTTCAGAGCAGTCAGCCCAATGAGCCCTTAAAACACAAGCTAGTTCCCATGAAGCATCTGGTACATTATAAGGGACTCTGGCATGCCAGGGCCCATGCCTTACCAGGTACGTCACTAGGGCACTGAAAAGGTTAATATGATATCCACAAAGGTTTACAACTCGCATTTTATTCTTTGGGGACTAAGGGTATCTACAACACAGAAGATTGCAGGACTTTCCAAGAGTAAAATGAATAACAATGCAGCATAGCTCGCAGTTTTTAGCACCGCTTTCCTCTTTCCAGTCAGAGTTAATAGTCAGTGTGTTTGAATGTCATGGATAGAAATATACTCTTTCTATTGTGTTGTAAAACTCCTCACTACAAGTATCAATGCTTCAGACATGTGGCACACTTGTTACCATATTTGCAATGTGATCTTTCCACGTACTGTACACTTTTTTGCACAATAACCAAATGTGAGGTTGTCCGAACGTCTTCAGGTCGAGAGCAGGGAGTATTTAGTAGCCTAATATTGTCAGGGGGCTGCATCACGGACGCTCTGGTAAAGTCCTGTGGCTAAACCAGTTATGTATGTACAGATGTATAATTTATATAGTGTCAACAGTGTACGCATCGCTTTACAAAATAACAATGCAAGGTTAATAAAGTACAAACAATTGGGATAAAAGCAGAAAGTAAATCACACCGTAAGCAGGGGCTCTCGACTCCAGTCCTCAAGAACCCCCAACAGGTCAGGTTTTAAGGATATCCCGTACTGATTGAGTCACATGTGCTGAAGCTGGGATATCCTTAAAACCTGACCTGTTGGGGGGGGGGGGGTCTTGTGAACTCCTTACGCAAGACCAAAGACTTATGATTAGGGACGTCTCTACAGTGCCAACTCCGCTGGCACAACAATACGCAATGTTACCCTTTCACTAAATCTAAATAGTGCTAGTTAATGACATTTGGACCATTCTGCAATAGATGTCTTTTGAAGAAATGAACATTTCTCCTCTTCCTTTAATTATACTCTTACCAGTTGCCTGTTAGGTTTGAAAATCTGACGGCATGCACAGCGTGAAAAGGAGGAAAGGAACAGCAGAGCCAAAAGATCAGAGTACAGCACAGAGATGCACATTCTAAAGCCCCAGCGTTCCGTACACAAAGCCAATGCTGTATACGGTCAATGAACTGGGGAAGCCTTTTTTCTGCTAAGAAAGGGAATGTAAGTACTAAAAAGACCCAACATCTATCAGATATGTATAAACCTTTCAATGTACACTTACAAAGAAACAGAGACCCGCCCCCCCCCCCCCCCCCCCACTACAAATCTTTGCATTGTTGAGTTTTAATTGCCTTGTACAGCAGGTCTCAGAGAACCTTAGACTATTTACATGTTCCACAGCTTTTGCTGGACCAACAGAAAAATGTGTGTGCGTGTGCTTTACAAGACCAACAGGACACATGTTCAGGTGTGAAGTCTCACATCTCTGCCTATTCATCTTCACTCTTGCAGATCGGAGGCAGTGGAATTGAGTGGAAAGTAGTGCATATTTAAACATTGGAAAATGAAAAAGGTGAATATTGCAAAGAGGTAGTTATCATACAGATTTTCTTTAAACCCCCCCCCCCCCCCCCCATGTAAATACGACATAAGAACACTATGCAAAATGATACGGGAATGGGACCACATTAAACTTTTGTTCAGAAAATTACACAATCTGTCCCGGGTATGAACTCTGTCTTTACACTAGACCAGGGGTGTCCAACTCCAGTGCTCAAGGGCTACCAACGGGTCAGGTTTTCAGGATATCCCTGCTTCAGCCAGGTGGCTCAAATCAGTGGCTCAGTCACCTGTGCTCAAGCAGGTTATCATGAAATCCTGACCCGTTGGTAGCCCTTGAGCACTGGGGTTGGACACCCCTGCACCAGACTATCCTGCAGGGACCTGCTTTACGGACGCTGGTTTCTGTCTCAAATATTTACCTCTCACTTGAAAGCATCTTATGCTGGCTGATCCCCACCATATATCATGTCTCTACATTCTACACTAGACACACAAAAAGCAGAACTCTCACCCAGGGTGGCATGCTTTTTTAATAAGCTTCCTGTATGCACAAAGAGAATACAAAGTCAAACAGACAAGGGAAAGAGTAGATCTCAAATGGTTTCTTACCTGGCCATTTCCTAGCAGAGAAGTGTCTTCACCCATAAGAAAGTATGACCCGAAAAAGAAGACAAACGCGTGACCGAAGCCCAAAAGTGTCCAGTAAAGAAATGGTTGGAATCCAAGGAGGGCATTTTTACTAATGTCTCTGTGGAAATTAGAAATGAAGATAATGCAAAGATCACTCCAACGGCAAATAATCAAGCAACCCGTTTACACTCTTCATTGGGCTATATTAAAAGGATCAAATCGGCACAGTGGGTGGAGTATCTCAGCCATCATTTACTGCTGCCTTCTCATTTTTTGGGGCCTATGCAGAGAGCAGCGGTGGAATTAATTGGAGATGTTAATAAATAGTACCTTTTTTGGCGTGATTTTATCTCCATATGCAGAAAGGTCCTAAAACTGCATTTAAAATCATGTCTGCATATGGAGAGTTTCAACCGGCGAGATGCGCGCTGGTGAAACATGTTTTAAAAAAAGCGCGTTTTTTTTTTTTCTTCTCCCTCTGGCCGCCGAGCTCCAGCTTCCTGCCAACTTTTGTTGGCGGCGCTAATTGTTGAATTTTTCTCCATTTTAATGGCGCGATCAGCCGCTAGATGGCGATCGCGCCTTTCTGAATACGGCACTTTTGAAACCTGGCGAGATTTAGGTTCTCGCCACCCGCGCGGCGAGATTTATATATATTTAAAAAATAAAAAATAAAAAACATACTCGCCATTACCTGCCTTTCTAATGTCATATTTCGCCAACAAATGCCGCTAATTCAGTTACCGCAGTGAATATAACAGGTGGCCCTGTATTAACAGTGTGTGTACACACACACACACACAGTTATATTCAGGTGCACTGAAGCTTCACACTAAAGAATATGTCACATTGACTCTGTTGCTGATGGAGATGATACCCACAAACTTAACATCTGCCTTGCCGATAGTGGTGGGGAACACTTTCCCAAATATACACCCAGTGCATAGCTTACATAGATTGAATATATATAGATATATGTAGATACACTGAAGCCCCCCCCAAGTCGCACTCACCGATAGAGACCAGGTTTGGTCTGTAATACATGTGGATGCACATGTTGTTCAAACAGACTGTACATCAGAATGGGTAGGGAGGTGAAACATATATTGTACAAAGTCAGGTACACACTGTCATACAGTGTCTGCAAAAAATACAAAACAGGAAACATTTCAATTAAAAAGAGATCACAATTGGGAGGGGAAAAAATGAGCATTTGAAATCTAATGTTGAGTTCAATAAGATGTTTATCTGGTCATCCCACTTCTTGGTATGCGCTGCATTAATTAACAGTGAGCAATTAAACTAAGTGGTCTGGCTTGGCGAGACGTCGTATGGATAGTTGCCTTGAGAACAGCAAATTACAGTCAATTCTCAATGAACGGTTTGGAAAGTTCTCCGGTTTGAAAGGTTGCTGCATAGTTAAGAAATGTCATCAGCAGTTTCCGCTACATCCTGAGAGAAGTGACTGTCTGCTCAACTAGCTGAATGAATACTTCCTTGTTTGGAACGGACAGCCTGCTCAGCGCCAGTCTTTAAGATCCCCCTCCCTCCCCCAAGAGATCAGGTTTTAAGGATATCCCTTCTTCAGCACCGCACAGGTGGCTCAATCAGTTGAAGACTGAGCCTCTGATTGAGCAACCTGTGATGAAGGAGTATCCATAAACCTGACCGCTTGGGGGGGTTAGAGGTCTTGCATTGAGCACCGATGTGCTAGACCAGGGGTGTGCAAAATGGGGAGCACAAGATTTTTCTTTCTTGGGGCGCGGGAGCTGCAGAAGCCCCACGCTCTTTCCCATGGCATTTAAATTAAGTGCCGGGGAATCGCGTGAAGCCTCTGCATGGTCTCCTACCATGTCTTCGGCGACCCGTCGCCATGGCAACGCGGAGTATTTTCATGTGACGTGACGCGTCGCCATGGCAAGGAGCGTCAAATGACGTCGGAGTTTAGGTGGGGGGGGGGAGAGTTGGCACAGAGTCTGGCAGTCGGGGGGGGACGGGACGACACACGCACCCCTGTGTTAGACAACGGGATATACTTTATATATATTAATCTGGTTTGCGGTGCAGAAAAAAAGTTTGCTTTAAAAAACAAACACGTGTGTGATGTCGCACTTACCTGTTGTGAAAACAAACAAAAGAACTGATACAAAAATTGCGGTGTAATAAAACACACATTCTGAAAAAGACAAAAAGGAACACAATTATATTATTAGTTTGAGAATACGAACCAAACACAGATCTGTTGTATCAGAGAATTATGGAACAAAGAGCAAACCTATTACATAAACCACTTAAGTAAATACTAGTGAATAACACTATAGGGATGAAAAATGATCACACTCTGGGACAGGTGCAGCTGGTAAAAGGGTGTTTCTCAACACCCTTAATTAGAAGTTACAGCACGACTTCCAAAGTGTAAACCCTCCTCTTGTGAGGTAAATATATAGTGCAGATATGTGCACAATAGTGAGAAATAATAGTGGTTATAAAGTGAATGGGCATATATCACTTTATAGCCACTGTGAAAACAAAGAAAAACCTGGCGCCAAAAGTTCATTGGATAATCCTGTACTCCTCAGGGGATCAGCACACTTGCTTGACAGGCCATATAGGGGAAAAAACACAAACAGACACAGATCATAGTGCAACACTGTAGGGTTAAAACAGGTCTACACTAATACACACACTGCACATATAACATAGAGACTCCTAGTGACTATAAAAACTATTTATTAAATAAAAAGAACTATGCCATAAAATGGTTTGGACAAATGAGAACACCGCTGGTCATCCAGATATGAAAAATCAGAGCCCTACTTACAAGCAGCAAGGCAAATACAGGCAATGCAACAAAGAGTCTTCCGGCTGCTGCTGATGTCTTTGCAGAGATGTGATTCCTGCTGCACCGTGACTCTCGTGCTGACTCTCCCTCCAGGGGTTAACAGGAACAGTGGCAGTGTTGGAGGCCTGCTTGTGGGGCTCACAGCTCTCCTCCACGTGAGGCTGCTCTCCTCACTTCCTCCTCCGGTTACACAGGCTGTCTCAGCGTGCCTGCACGCGAGTGTGCACGTGCCCTTAAAGGGACAGTACAAACGTCCTGTATGCCAAGAACTAACGGCTGCAATGGGGCTCAAATGTGACCAAGTGTCCCAAAAAGTCCAATACCAAGCTCAAAGTGACTGTGTCACCTGCCCTACGCGTTTCGTGGATGTTACTCCACTTCCTCAGGGGGTAGCCCCTGAGGAAGTGGAGTAACATCCACGAAACGCGTAGGGCAGGTGACACAGTCACTTTGAGCTTGGTATTGGACTTTTTGGGACACTTGGTCACATTTGAGCCCCATTGCAGCCGTTAGTTCTTGGCATACAGGACGTTTGTACTGTCCCTTTAAGGGCACGTGCACACTCGCGTGCAGGCACGCTGAGACAGCCTGTGTAACCGGAGGAGGAAGTGAGGAGAGCAGCCTCACGTGGAGGAGAGCTGTGAGCCCCACAAGCAGGCCTCCAACACTGCCACTGTTCCTGTTAACCCCTGGAGGGAGAGTCAGCACGAGAGTCACGGTGCAGCAGGAATCACATCTCTGCAAAGACATCAGCAGCAGCCGGAAGACTCTTTGTTGCATTGCCTGTATTTGCCTTGCTGCTTGTAAGTAGGGCTCTGATTTTTCATATCTGGATGACCAGCGGTGTTCTCATTTGTCCAAACCATTTTATGGCATAGTTCTTTTTATTTAATAAATAGTTTTTATAGTCACTAGGAGTCTCTATGTTATATGTGCAGTGTGTGTATTAGTGTAGACCTGTTTTAACCCTACAGTGTTGCACTATGATCTGTGTCTGTTTGTGTTTTTTCCCCTATATGGCCTGTCAAGCAAGTGTGCTGATCCCCTGAGGAGTACAGGATTATCCAATGAACTTTTGGCGCCAGGTTTTTCTTTGTTTTCACTTTCACTTTCTCTGTCAGTACTGACAGTATTACTAGGCAGCCTTTATATATATATATATTTTGCAATTGTCACACTGGTGTTTTAGTCTTTAGCGCTTGTGCACATTTTTTCTTTTTCACTTTATAGCCACTACTATTTCTCACTATTTTGAGAAATCCTTTAACACGTTCAGAAGAAATGATGCGACAAACCATGAAATGACATTACACATTAAAGCAGCAGATCGGATTGAAGCTGGGGGTCTCCGGATCCGGACAGTGTTCATTTCAGCTCCGGGGACCCCCTTCTTCCCGAGATACTTACCTCCATAGGGGGTGCCGGTATCTCTTTTCAGTTTAAATGTCCCGGTCGCCCTGGTCAATGGAAAGCCGCAACGGATGACATCACGGCTTCCTATTGGCCCGAGTGACGTGGGACATTTAATGCCGCCATTATGTTAGGCACATACTTTCTCTGACTGCAGATATACTGGCCTGCTATGGAGGTAAGTGTCTCTGGAAGCAGGGGGTCCCTGGAGCTGAAATGAGCACAGTTCAGCCCCAGAGACTCTCTGCTTAAATACTGCAATTTAAACAATAAAAAAAAATATAATTTTTTTAACGCAACGCAGCCTGTTCTGCTGCTTTAAACTGCCAAGGAATCTGGACTATATTGGTATTTACCTGTTATTTACAGACGGTGCCTGTAAAATTCCTAATGTGCTGCATACTGCTTGCTACACTATTGTGAAGCGCTGAGAGTCCCATTGGGAGAAAAACACTATATGAATAAAGTTATTATTCATCATTACCTAAAACATACCATTCCCACTGGACGTGCACAAGTTGCACTCACAATATACACTTACCTTATAAAAAAAGTACTGTACAAGGGTGGCTATTCTAATGTAGTAGAAGTGGCCATGGACCAAAAGTAATTTTGAGAGGAATTTAAACCTTGCAATTGCATAGTCACTGTTCCGCACGGCTTGTCTGCCTTCTTTTCCCATGATTCCTACAAAAACGTGGTACATTTTTTTTTAAAGAATATATATACACATACACACACCTACATATATTTATATATACAGTCATATTTCATAGCAAGTAAACAAATTACATATGTTTTTATCAAATACATTCACTGTAGTTATATTAATAGTGCAGCATAGGAATATATTGAACAGCAGGAAAAGATATTGTATTACCAAAGAAATGAAAATAAAAACCTACTAAAAAAATGTAAAGGGGACCAGATACACATTGGAAGATATCTTACCTATGCCCACATGAGCTTCTTGTATCATGCTTACATCATTTGCACCATCACCAATGGCTAGCGTGATTGGTTTTTCTGGAGATGTTTTTAACAGTCTTACTACCTACAAAAATAAAGAAGAAAGCAGATTTCTTATGGACCAGATTATTATATATTTTAGGATTCATTAATACCATTGTAAGGATTTTTGTTGGTGCAGTTTAGTTTAAAAGAACATTTATACTTTTCCGACACATTAACACTAGCATTTGTAACCAAATACATGGCTATGTCCTTGGACAGCCAGGAAAACGTAGAAATCTTGTTTTTCTTATTGAAACGTAACTCTGTGTTTGCATACCTTTGCTTTTTGTAGAGGTGCCATTCGACAACAGAGAACCGCAGAGCAGCTTCTGCAGACTTCCATGAACAGCTTCTCGTGTTCCCTGAGTGCGAGAGAAAGGCTGGCTCCATCCACAACCAGCCCATGCTGAATAACATGGTCGTCCTTCAATCTAAACAGCAGAACAACAAGGTGCGGTTATTTAAAGCTGCAGACCAAGCAATGTCCTACTTGTGTGTTTTCTTTAAGTGAAACTTCTTTGCTGGCGCCAACAGGGTTTTCATGGGAAAAAATCCTTGCCTTGTAACGAAATACCGTAACGCGAGTGACGTCAAGGTAATAATAGGCGCGCGCGCCAGTCGTGCTCGCGCCCGTCACCATCACGCTCGTGCACAAAAACACTATGCCAGGCTCGGCGCATTGGTGGTCGAGCTCAACGCACATTGTCATTAATATGCATATGCGTTCCAATGACTGCAGAATACTCTTCTGCAGTCATTTAGTGAACCCGCGAACCGAATCTTCGCCAATCAATCACAGGAGAACTGATCGATCGACAACTTAGCTAATTACTTATTGTGTGGATTGTATTGACGCACATATTAAAAGGAAAAATAAAAATGTAAAAAGAGAACCGGCAGCTTGGACTGCTGCTTTAAAGCTGGATGCAGAGGTGCAGCTGCAAAATAGAGCAGAACAAGTGAAAATCAAGTGCTGTGGTTTATGGCCCAAGCTACTACACAGCAATTTGCAAAATCCCCTGTGCATGTATCCATCCGTTTGTGTGATTATTTTAATGTCTATCAAAAGTCAAGGAAGGTGAAGAGGTTCAAAATATCTGAGAGTGATAATTAAATGCAAAAGTAAAATGTTCTTTTTTAGAAGAGCATTCCGAAAACGGTCAAACTCCATCCTAGTTAAATATATAGTCTACATGCAAAACCTCAAAGTATTTTAAGCATAATGTCTTGGCAACTATTCACTTACCGCCTGGCAAGCTTCCTCAGCTGCTCTGCACATTCATTGTCTGATTTTTGCTGCACAAGTTCAAGAACATTCATAGTTCTGTGAAAATGTCCGCAGGATAAGCTGACGCTCACTGCGGTTTCATGCTTGTCTCCCGTGAGAACCCATACTTTTATTCCTGCCAGTCTGAGAGCTTCAATTGTTTCCTGCACCTTGTCCTGCAGCCTGAAATACAAACCACACCTAACATATTCGTATTAGCACACTATATACACAACAACCACTCAGTATACAACTCATTAACCATTTAGTTTCAAGACGAGATAAACACACATTCCAGGCCACTGTGGCAGTACACAGTCTCTGCACACTCAACAGACTACTTTTAACAAGGAAAGTACTACGGATATAGCCACTTATCAAAATAAAGAAAATCTTCTTTAATGTAATATGCAAATGCTGTGTGTGACTTCAACTAACAATATTTATGGTTCTGAAATGTTGGGTTATCATCAAATCAATAATGATTTGAGATAAAGGTTGGTAAACATGAATGCGCCTGAGTTTATATTATTTGCCAACGTGCTTGTTTTAGACAATGCGGTCGTGCAGTATTCTTACTTGTCTTCAACTCCGGTTGCCCCGAGCAGCTCCAGGTCCCTCTCAATGAGGCTGAATACATCAGCTAAGCGTTCATCCCTATGCTGTAATGCAGCCCTTGCTTCAAACAGCCGCTGATCAATCTCTTGGTATTCTTCTGCAGTGAACCGTCTATAGGCCACGCACAGTATCCTTAGCCCTTTCTAGAACGAACAACAAACGGGATTTGTGAACCCAACCTGAAGCAAGAGCAGATAGCACCATAAACTAAATATACAACTATGGCTGCGGTTATAGTGCCGGCGACGGCGCTCCAAAACAAAACAATTGACTCTGTCGCGAGTGCTTATAGAAAGCGCGACGGAACGACCAAAAGTTTGGAAGCCGGGTAAATTTGATTTTTTCAGAGACTGTGGCCACATGTGACTGTCTCTGAACCAAGTGCGTCGCCAGCACTATAAGCGCGGCCTAAGTGAACTGAAGCGAGCGAGCGTGAGAGACCCGACCCCCCACCCCAAAAAAAGAAGTATTATCTTATACTATACATTTGACCTTTTACAAAACATAGGACTTCTAATGAAATGCTGCTTTAAGGTCCCCGTCTCAAATGGCAGGAAAAATATTTTTATGCTATTTTGTTTCTGATGCCTAAATTATAAGGCTAAAATAACTGCAGATGGTCCAAAGGTTTCAATGTCAGAAATATTGATTTCCCCCCTTGTATTTGTCCAAGACAGCCAATAATGCATACCAATATAGATATTGCTTTTAATTTTAAATATCAAAAACTTACCAAGGCAAATTCATCCACATGAAGTTTAGTTTTATCTATTTCTCCACTTTTTGAGTTGGGGAGGATAGCAGATTCTGCTCCTTTGGTAAAAAGTATCTTCTCTCCTAGAAAGTAAAAAAAAATAATAATAATAATAATAAAAAAGGATCAACAGGACATCCAAAGAATAATAATGTGTACAGCTACAGACAAGGTGGTACTCTTACCAGACTGACTCTCTACAATGACGCTCATTCGACGACGATTTGGATCAAACTCCAACACATGAAGAAGTTTATACCTTAAGAAACACAACATGTTTATTGAGATATAGGTATAGATACTGTACATATATATCTCTCTCTCTCTCTACATATATATATATTTACATATATAGATATATATATATATATATATATATATCAAGCTAATGATGTCAACAACAAAGATTCCCCAATGAATGCACTCGAATCAATAAGTGAGAAATGATGAATGAATTAAAATTACTCTTTACTCAGAAATATAAATGTAAAATAATGTTGTACAGAGGGATATGGTATTAGTATCCATGACCAATCCCTTGTGACATACCAATTCCTATATATAAAATAGAAGAAAAAAGTGCCCATTTAGGGGTTTTTTTATACATTTTCTGATCATTTATTATTATATTATTGCTGTCACACCATACCCAAGCGCAGTCCTTTTCTGTATATATATATATATATATATATATATATATATATATATATATAAAATTATATATATATCACCTTCTACTGAAGATACTGTATATATATATATATATATATTTTTTTTATTTATTATTATTATGTTTTGCTATAGGTGTGTGTGTGTGCGGTGTCTTCCGGTCTATCAAGCCCTTCTCATGGTATCTGCACACACTATCTGCACACATAGTGTGTAATTGTTGAAGTCTATTAAAAGGCAGTGCTAATTTGCTAGTTTAATGTTAAAAAAACAAAAATCCCTGGACAATAGGCCGTAAGACTAAATTTTAATTTCACACTGCTTCAGCATGTAAACGGAATATTAATAAAACACTACCTTTCGACTTTACCAAGACTTTTGATTTCCATTGTTTCTCCGCTTGTGCCAGAAAATACAACACCCATTCTAAGACACCAAATAAAAACAGAATTAGTGGATTACATTTATTAATACGTTTTCAATTCATATGTATTTATTGGCAACACCTATAACAAATTACAGAGCAAAAACAAGAAGAGAAGAGACGACAGACGGTAAAAACACTCCAAAGCATTTGATTTCTGTGGAGTCAACAAAAGTCTAAAAAATGATTCTAAACACATTTGCCAGATTAAAAAATACCAGCGGCCTTCATTTAAAGAAGTTTTCTATTTTTTTTATTTTTACAGGGTGGGAACCCCCTGTTTCCAAAGTATTTACCGGTGAAGTTACCGGGTTTAAATATCTCTGGAGAAATAAAATGACTGCCAAATATCGGGCCAATAGGAAGCTCCAACATCATCAGTTGTGGCTGCCTATTGGATGGCCATTTAACACCCCCTTAAAAAACAGGAAGTAACCCCAATAACATCACCAGTATCTCAGGAACAAATAGTGGGGTTCAGATCCTGTTAAGAAAAAGAGATGTTAGTTAGGGTGGATTGCTCCTTTAACCTATTAATCATGCTGTCGCTATTAGATCTCTTTGGTAGGAGGGACTGCACCTTCATGGATTCTCTCACCTGCTAGACGCTTCAACCAAAGCCTTTTCATCTGGTGAGGAAGCATAGTACTCGAATTGGGTGGATATTCCATTCGCATGCCAAGGACCTTCTCCATTGCCATCCGGTTGGTCACGACTGATTTGCACCGTGTGACACAGGGAGACTGCCTTCAGGAAGAGCTCCTCTTCCCTGCTCTGGTAAAATAAACAAGGAGTTATCCATATTTACTAAGCAGTGTTATGTCATAGGAGACCTTAAAACCCACTCAAGTGAATGGTGCTATGCCAGGGGTAGCCAACTCCAGTCTTCAGGGGCCACCAACAGGTCAGGTTTTCAGGATATCCCGTTGACTGAGCCACCTGTGCTGAAGCAGGGATATCCTTAAAAACCTGACCTGTTGGTGGCCCTTGAGGACTGGAGTTGGCCACTCCTGTGCTTTGCCATAACGCCTTACAAGCCACAATGCACAGGATGATAACTGCACATTCGTATTGAGTGTAGAAATATTCTTTATACAATATACAGCAAAAGTGTCTCTATACTGTCCACCTGTGATCATTTTTAATCAAGTCATCTTCAAATCGTTTCTGAATAAGGGAACATTTCTTTTAACACACGGAACAAAGTCTCACTAGGTTAGTTGTGGTTCCATCAAGGAAATCCTCGGTCACTCCTTCTGGCACCAGCCTGCCATTGATCTCTTGGTATTTATTTCCATTTACTGAGCATTCTCGAAAATGCATCTCATTTTCTGTCAGCGTGCCTGTTTTGTCTGTGAACACATATTCCACCTGCGCAGAGGGGATAACAAGGAGAAGAAAGGTTGACAGGCAGTAAATATATATCTATTAAACCCAGTATCTCAGCTACCAGTTAATAGATTTGTCTAACCAGTAAATAACAAGATCAGTAAAAACAATAAGAATTAGTGTATATTTCTGTAATACCTCCACTAAATGCTTTTGCCTGTTACATATTGTTCTAAAAGTGTAGGAAGACAAATGCAGTGAATATCCCAGTAACAGATGTACTTTATTTTTTAATACAGCACTGCAGGCGTGACAGAGAATTAATTTTGACTGTTCTTTTTTCATAGAGAGCCAGATCCCTCTCTCGCCTACCCCCATTCCCCCCCTCCCTCTATATCTATATATATATATATCACATCTACTTCTTGGATTAGGTTGTCCATTGTAGAGGCTGCATATTTTGCTCAATATCCTGTGTTACATATTCGTATTAATCCACGTATTCTATATCAAACAGGACTTCATTTTTATTTTCATTACACTTCGTTTTCAAGTATATGAACACGTTAATATTTACACTTATTTCTGGATTTAGCACTGTCATTTTAGGTGTGTACACACACACACACACACACACACACACACACCTCCCCCCGCTGGACTACAAATATGGTCGACGGGGTCATCACACCGTCATCACTTTTCCATTGGTCGCCCTGCCGAGCCCTAACCTGTCACCATTTGGTGCATTGGTGTTGAGGCGGGGGGAGTCCCCACGGAGCACTACCAGGGAACCCTCTGGTTTTGGTGCAATGAAAGATAAACGTGGAATGCGGCTGCCAATGTGTTGGGATCTCTGTGGTTGAGCCATGTATAGAGACGAGGGATCTGGGAGGCTTTAGGCCACAGCAATAGGGGTTTTATGAAACTAACACCGTCATTACTTTATTTTGACCTCTGATGCTGTTTAAATCTAGTTATGTCAGATTCTGCTGCCCAAACAACTAAAAACAGCGCAAACAAGTAACCTAGCCCATCAAAAATAAACCTGGCATTTAAATATACCAGTCTCACATTTTAACTTTTACCAAAATAGTTATGTATCCTGGATATACAGCACACTGTTCTGAATATTCAGACTATTTTTATGGCAATCACTATTCAAACACTAATAAAAAGGCAAGCATTATGCTCAGGAAGGTCACACTAAAAAGGCTTGTGTCTTACTCCGGGTCACTGTGATTTCTCTACTTTGTACCAGTGGGAAAACGGTCCAAAAGTTGTAAAGAGCGCATGGAAAGTGTAGTTGGACCCATGGGAATGTAATCATTGCACACAGGAAGAAAACAGGCATGTTAATACAGTTTAGCTGGTGCATGGAACACCTCACTATTGCATCTGAAGGGATTAAATCGCATCAATATGCTAGCTATTATGATTCTTGTGGTTTTCTACGGATGGAAACATCCACTCGCGGGTTTCTAATCACCAATAACCTGGCGCAACCCTGAAACCAGCAAAGCAAGAAGTAATGGTCGCTGTTCAATTTCTAAAACTCCTCCTCCAGCGCAGTCCCACTTTATCCAAATCACTGTTTTTCAACACACTGCCTCTATTTTCTTCCTACCCAAGAGCTTTATAACCTCTAATTACAGCATTCCCCACACTAGAGCAGGGGTGATCAACCAGTCCTAAGGAACCCCCCCCCCCCCCCAACAGGTCAGTTTTTAAGGATATCCTAGCTTCAGCACAGGTGGCTCAATCAGGGACCGATTGAACAACCTGTGATGAAGCAGAGACCGATTGAGCCGCCTTTGCTGGAGCAGGGATCTGTGCTGGAGCAGGAGAGGTAGAGCTGAACCTAGCTATTTTTAGCTCTGGGGACTCCCCGGGTTCCATTTTCGTTACCGATCACACACATACTTTACCTGTCCCAGCTCTTCATTAAGGTCGGAGGTATTAACTTGAGCTCTCTGGTCTGTCTCCTCGTGGTAAAGATCGAGATCCCAGACAATAAAAAACGAGCCAAGGAACTTCTGCATCTCCACCGTCACGTAAAGCGAAATGGGGATGATAAAATTGTACAGGACCAAGAACGCCAGGAAATCGGAAATAAATTTGAGGATCTAGTAACAGGAGAAGAGAAATAATACTTTAGCGCTTCCCACAAATTAATCAGAGGAACAGCACGTCGATATAAACCACTTAAAATAATTGGCAACCTGTCGTTTAGCTCGAATAGAAAAGGCTTCCAGAGCATTTATATATATTAATTGAAATGCCAGTGTAATAACTTGAAGTTTGATTTGACCAATTCACCCAAACGATCCTTTGGAAATTCATGGAAATCTAACAAATTACTATACAAGAAAAAAAATGATTCTTGTTATACGCAAAAAAAAAAAACAAACAAAAAAAAAAAACCTATAATGAAGGCAAATAGTAACAACTTATCCATATATATCCATAACATATCCAATAAAAGGTATGTTACAAGCTTTACCTCTTAGGGTCAGAGTAACCCCATGAAGGACCCCGAGAGGTTGGAAAGCTTGTAACATAACCACTACTTGTTGGTCCAATAAAAAGGTATCATACCCCCTACTCTCTCTCCCTTCTTTGTTCCTAGATGGAAGAAAGGACGAACATGTATACCCATCTTTCTTTCCTTATAATGAAGGCAAACTGAAATGTTGATTCATATACAAGCAGATAAATGAGGGGAGTGGTGTAGGCACAAACACACTAATTAAAGTTCATGTTAATATTATAAATAAGTAATCCTTAGAAATACCTGTGATAACATACAAACCTTACTGCTATTTCTGTCATGTTCAGTTTTTTGGTTGTAATAAGGCTCGTCCCATTTCTCTTCAGCTTGCCATGCATACTTCAGAATTGTGCTCAGAATTGCTTCAAAAAGGAGGATTATCAGGTATATAAGCAGAAAGGTGTTCATGGATCTAAAGAAAAGAACAACAATTATCCACAAAACTTGAAAAGGAGTTTCAAGATGAGTGTGTATTTAAAGCAGCTGCTTTTCCCAGGTTTTTTTATTTTTTAAATAGATGCAGGGGGTCTCCGGAGCGGACCCCCATTAATTACAGCTCTGGGGACCCCCTGCTTCCGGAGATACGTCCCTCCGTAGGGGGTGCTGATAGCTGCTCCACTAGCAGGGATCACGTAATGGCCGCTTTTCAAAGCTCCCGCGCCCTACGGGCCAATAGGAAGCTGTGACGTCATCCGGTGGCGGCTTCCTATTGGCCCACGTGATGCAGGAGCTTTAAACTAGCAGACATACCAGCACCCCCTATGAAGGTAAGTATCTCAGGAAGTAGGGATCACTGAAAATGAAATTAATGGGGGTCAGCTCCGGAGACCCCCTGCTTCAATCCTACGTAAAAAAATGAATAGAGAATACATATATACACATTTTTTTTTTTAAATGGCCACTTGGATTTCTCCTTTAAAAGGGGTATTTTTTATACATCTCACTGCATTATAAATATTGATAAAGGTTGTGAACATATTCATATCCCCAACTATCCCCCCAAAAACCCAGATACATCTGGTTAATTTCTCTTAATATTCCAAGAGACATATTACAGAAATCAGTGCAACCCCCATATATTATTATTGGCTCTGAAAGTATCTCCGTCCCCAAGAGATGGGAGAAAACTTACTTTTCCACAGCAGAGCGTTTTTGGGATTTACTTTTGTAATTTAATGCCATCTTTGCTTCCATCCCAGTGTACACAGCCACACCTCCAATGGTAAAAGGGAAACGCTTGTTACATAGGGGAGAACACGTAACCCCCGCAAACGTCCCCGTGAGGACAAGCTACTCTTGAAAGTTTATTATTAATATGCCAACATCTCACACCAACATATGAGAGCTCTTCAACTAGCTCTCTCAAGGAGCCAGATCGGAAAACATTTTAGCGTAAAAAGGCCGCAAGCTTGTCATGTCATTTTAGATATATTCAAAGACTTACATATACTATAATTAAACATTTTGCAAGCGGTATCTTGTATATTTACATTACTGTAACGTACAAGTGAGTTGCAGTGTGAAAAATTGCACTTAGCTGCCCAAGCAAATAGTATGAAATTAGCAGGAGTAGAGAGCCCAAGGGCCCATATCTAGGCCGCTAGTTAAAGTGTCCTGCAATATACTATATATAACTACAACGATGTAATTAAACAGTTAGTTATAGGGGAGCCAGCAGAGAATAGAACCAGCTAAGAGAAATCAATGGTTGGCTAATAAGTCGGTTTTTTTTATCAGCTTAAGAATGCATGTTTATACACATAATTAGATACAGATGTAGAATTGTAAACCATCAACTTTTAACTTTATCCAACTATTAATAAAAATGGTAGAACGATCGAATGGAAAGTTACTTACCAAAAATTTCCTTTGTGTTTTTTAAACTTGCCCCTCGAAGTAATAAATTTTCTGGCCCAAGAGGTCTGAAACAGTAGAAAAGAAGTTGCATTTACCACTATTGCATAGATATACAGGTTTTTTTTCCCTCCATTCAAGAACCTACAGATAATATGGCATCACTAACTTTCTTCAAGCCACCTTACTGTAGTTTGAGGATCTTTATAACGAAGATTACCAAGTTTTTGGCAATACAGCTCAACCCCCTTATAACGCTGTGCTTGGGGTCCAAAGTATCACATCGCGTTATAAGCGGATCCTGTTTGGATCGTGTTAAAAATAATGTGCAATTATATGCATTGCACAATAAAGTATTTAAGATACCAATAATCGTGTCGTAAAATATTAATAAATACAAAAATACAAAAAAAAAAAACGGATCGCACTATAACGGGGTTGAGCTGTACTACCAATTTTCTGTAATTGTGAAACACTGACGCACACAGATGTCATTTAAACACTGACGCACACAAGCAGCTACGTGGTAAGCAAATGCAATTAATAAACATGCTAAATAATGGTGTTCGATATAACCAAGAGAACAATCATATAAAAACCGTAATAAGAAGCAAAATTTAATTATTTACCTCACAATATCTTCTTCGTGTTGACTCACTGTCATTCTTCCAACAAATCTAAACAGGATGAAAATATTAATATTTTATAGAGTGCATCTGGCATTAATCACTAGAGCAGGGCTGGTCAACTCCAGTACTCCAGGGCCACAAACAGGTCAGGTTTTTTTCTTTTGACAGCCACTTATTGATCCACCTGTGCTGAAGCAGGGATATCCTGAAAACCTGACCTGTTTGTGGCCCTGGAGGACTGGAGTTGCCCCCCCTTGCAGTAGACAATGGGGGGGGGGGGAAGAGGAGGGAGAGGAGAATACCTATAATTAAGGAGTTTCTAGCTTTAAAAAAAAATAAATAAAAAACACGTATGCAATGTTATTTGCTTGTGTTTATTCTACCTTAGACTTCCTTACAATGCCAAAAATGTATGGCAATAGCGATATCAGAAATAGTAATTTTAAAAAAAAGTACCAAATCTTGCACCGCAGTCCAAGACCTGTGCCTATCCCAATCTCTCACACATCAGAGTGTACAAACTGCTATTTAAAGCAGCATTCAAAGCAAAACGTCATTTAAGAAAAAAATAGGTATGGAGCTGGGAGTCTCTGTAGTTCAAACACGTTAATTTCATTCCTGGGGACCCCCTGCTTCCCGAGATAATATCCTCAGTATCTGCTGGTACTTCCTGATTCTTAAATCTCCCCCAACACACATAGGAAGCAGTGAGGGATGATGTCGTGTATTTCTATTGGCTGCCATGCCGAGGGAAATTTAAAACCCTATATTGTTTATCCAGACAGGCATACTACAAGGTGCACCTTCGGAGGTATGTATGTCGGCAAGCAGGAGGTACCTGGAGCTGAAATGAATGAGGTTAATATCCAGAGACCCCCTGCATCCCACGAAGGGGTAGGGGGTGGGAACCCTAAGCGGGACCACACCTTAAAGGAGCATTTGTCACTTTTGTGTTCTATATACCTTCCAATTATCTTGAAACTACAATGTAACCAATTCATTACATCTTAGAAATGTGAGGAGATCAGATATATTGCTGCCCCTTTTAAATCGCTCAGCTACATGTGGTATGTTTAGTATCAGAAAGTGCCGCCGCTACACTAGAACAATCGTTTTTCTTATGTTACCTGTACAGATCTGCTTCCGGTTGCTGACATTCTATAACTGCTATTAGAGCGTCCAGGTTTGTAACTGACTGCAATACCGCCGTTTCTGGAACTGCAACATGGGTCTGAAAAGAGATTTTTTTTAGTATGTTTTATATATGTATGGAAATAATGCACTAGGTCAGGGGTGAACCAACTCCAGTCCCCAAGGGTCAACAATGGGTCAGATTTTCAGGATGTCCCTGCTTCAGCACAGGTGGCTCAGTCAAGGATATTCTTAAAAAAAGATCTGTAGGGGGGAGGGGGTGGGCTTGAGGACTGGAGATGAGCACCACTGCAGAACTACTGCTACTCTCTTGCATGCTTGAAAAGGCATCGAATACTTGAGTCTTCAGGCCCAACATAAGCATGAAGATGTCTGCCAAGTAGCAAATCTAGATTAAAAGCACACCGTTCTACTTTTTGGGGGTATCAAACTGGACTATTGTTGCCGGTCTGCATGTCTATTTCAGCATTAACATGAGTGATATATAAATATGGCAACTGTTCCAAACCTTGAGATTAGTCTCTCCATCCAGACTCGCCGTGGTCACGTGGCACGAGCCCTCATCTCTGTCAGAGGACAGCAGCACCAAATCAACAGGAAAGGTCTCATCTTTGGCTACTCTGACTATGTCACCGACCTGGAAAGGTTAAGAAACAACACAAGAAATTAAAATAATGTGTTAAGAGTTCTGACTAGTCACCCGGGCATATATATATATATATTTTGGAAAGTTCGCTATGCATTTGGTCACTTCTTAAGATAGTGTAGCCAGGGGGGGGGAAGAAAGGAGGAAGGGGGAAGAGACGGAGAAAGGGAGAAGAGACGGAGAAAAGGGAGAAGAGATGGAGAAAAGGGGGTAGAGTAATTTAGATTACTGCAGCCTGTGCAAAGCCAGTTACTTTCAGCTAGTATACTATATAGAGAGGCACGAGTTTTCATTATTCAGGTGGTAGCTGTGATGTTTCTGTACGATACGTACTCGGATGTTTTTTGATCTAGTTTTAACAAGGCCACCACTTCGGACAACAAAAACCGGAGCTCCATTGACTTCATTGTCCGCTTTATGTCGTAACCAGTCTTCATAGCCCTAAGAGCAAAGCAGAAAATAAGACCTCTGAAGAGTCAATGCAAACTATTCATTCGCCTAAGAATCAAGATGTTTAACACTTTCTATTACAGGGGTAGCCAACTTGTCCTGAATGGCTGCCAACAGGTCAGGTTTTAAGGATATCCAGGCTTCAGCACAGGCGGCTCAGTCTTTGACTGCGCCACCTGTGCTGACACAGGGATATCATTAACACCTGACCTGTTGTTGGTGGCCCTTGAGGACTGGAGTTGGCCAGTCCTGTTCTATTAAATTGTTATTACAACAAACTTGAGTCTAAAATGTGATTTCTTGTATGTGAGGTACAGAGAAACAAAAACACAGAATTCAGGACCGGAGGTCACTCTTGCATACACTGTGTGACAGAAATGATGCAGTGCTACATGGCTTTGGGTAACATGTCCGTTAGTCAGCTTGACTTGAAAATTCTATTGTGTAATCAAAAGCTATTAAGCAACCCACCGCCAAAGTTTTGCAACTAATAATTTCAAAAGCATCTTGCCCCTCAAGCTTAATATGTTATACTGTACTGTATATCTGCAATTATTCCCAGCTGACCGGTGTTGCGAGAGTTTCGGTAAAATGACTTTCTTATGATCACACGGTCCATTGCCATTAGCCCCAAACATCCCGGCAAAAAACGTTGTGAACGATAAACACAGAACTGAGGCATGAAGTCAAATTTCTGTTCCACACACAAATGTTCCCATTTATTCCGCAGTGGTATTACATCAGGGGAAAAGGGTTGTGTGCTATACAAATGCGGATTTACCTGTTTAATGGCCGTTACCGTAATTACAAAAAATAATGGCAGTCCACTTGTTACAGGACTTGTGGGAGTATCTATCATCAGCTGCAAGAAAAGAAGAAAAAAAATCTGCTTATTATATGACATTTTGTTAGCATTTCAGGAAATAGATTTGAACGTTTTCACTGTTTCTTTCTGGAATACAAAGTACCTCTCCATTTTTAAGTAGCAATCTCGTTTAACAAACCCCCATTTTTCTTCTTCTTGGGAATGGGAGCTAAGAGGGTCCCTCTGCAGAGTTAAACCGTGCTATTTCAGCTCCGGGGGTCCCGAGGTTCTGGAGATATTTACTGCTAACGCTACTGGTATTACCTGCCTTTTTTTAATTTATTTTTTAACAGGGATTTAAATGGCCGTCCAATAGGAAGCCGCAACTGATGATGCTGCGGCTTCCTATTGGGCCACTAGTCTCACAAGATTTGGGGGTCATTTTTGTATTCTCATAAGACTGTTTTTAAACCAATAATTTCACCGGTGAGTATCTGGAGAACTGTAAGGTCCCCGGAGCTGGAAATGACCCCGTTCAGCTCCAGGGACCCCCGATTCTCACGCCGGAAGTTCTTTTCATCGTTGCAAACAGTGCTCGTAACGCTAAATATTTCAAGCTTTTATGTACCAACAATAATCTTACGCAGGAAAAAAAAATAAACAAAAAGTATCAAAATAGTGTTGTAGGAGCAGGAAACTATATACTTCCTTCTTTTAAATATAATTTGAGAAAATGTTTTTACTTCACTAATGCACCACTAATTCGTGCACACCGAATACAGCTTTAAAAGCTTGCTCATCCAAACATGAAAACACAGATTACACAGGCTTTTTGGGGCTCAATGATGTCATCAAAACACTTCTTTACATCACAGATCATTTGCAAAAACACAAGATAATGAAAATACAGGATTAAACAAAAATACATTTATTCCAGTTAGCAGCTTATTCCACAATGCAACAGAAAAATATAAGCGTGAAAAAACATATTATGGGAGCCTGAGAAACAAATCCATTTCATAATAGAAAGTTCTTTACAGATGGCTACACAACAGTGACTTACCTGAACAAGAAAAATGATGAGAAAATAGAAATTGGCTATTCTTCTGAACTGTTCAAATAAATTCTTAGGGACAAAATTCCACACAGTGTACTGCAAACAAAGAAAACTTGTATTAACATTTAGACTAATGAACCAGACACAATTCAAATGTCCTTTATGCAGCCATAACCCACAATTTAATAAGGACACTGTTTTTATTATTTACAGTCAGATACTCCATTCAGGAGGCAAGTGTTTGAAATATTAAGCGTTCAGAAGGTTAAAATGAAGCTCTCCCCAGAGCCCAGCGCAGTGTAAAGGTTACCATGGTATCATCTCAGATGCTAAAGATTAAGCTTAACACACCAAAATAAATATATATATATATATATATAAATATATATATATATATATATATATATATATATATATATATTAATCCATTCATTTTCTTTTTTTACAGAGATGCTCAGAATACAATATACATGTACTAACATATTAGTTAAACTCATAGGCTTCTAGGAGGGATTTCTGCATTAAATAATAAATAACATTAATGCCGTTAGATTAATATGACACTGCTGTTTTAGGGACAATTCTCAATTCAGTATTAAGTGACATTTTAGAAGACCAATATTGCATGAATGTAAAACGGAATTGAGAACTGCCCTTAAAATACCAGTGTCACAAAGCCACCCAAAATTATGTTGCTGGCTAATTATAGCTTCTATTCTGGTCCTAGAAGTAGCAGTAATTTAGTCTTTAATTACGTATTCTGCAATATGCCCATGGACAAAGCAGGCTTCAGTAATATTTCACACAGGTTCTAATTTACTGCGCTATTTTGTTCCGCTAACTCGCAGATCGGGGGTTAAGAACTTGCGCACGCATGCACACACTTTTTATATTGCTCTATAGAGTTGATCTTTAATCTTTGCCAAAACATTGTGTAGATTTTCCAGCCACACAGGTGTTAATGTAAATTGGACCAGCAACTAATGAAGCAAAGTACATTTTTTCAAAGGCACAATTAAAGGGTCAGTTAAGCCTAGCGGCTCACAAAACCACATTTTAAAAAAACTTCTCTGTGTAATTAGCTTTCTTAGGCCTCGGCCATGTTATCTGCTTGCTTGCTGAAGTGTGCTGACGCGCACTCCCGCTCAGCACTAAGCCCCTACAGCCGCAATTAGAGCGGCTTTAGTAGGGGCTCGCCTACGCTTCCGCAAGCGCGCTGAAGCGTAGGTCTTAGCAGATTTTAAAATTCCACCGCTTGCCGGCGCGACAGGCCGGTCACGGGCGAACCGCTCCGTGACGCCACTGGCCCGCCCCTGGCGGCGCGCAGGGCAAGCAACCGCAAGGCCAGGGAAAGCACTCGCTTTCCCTGCACCTCAGCGCACCTCAGCACGCAAGCGAAGAGCCTGGACGAGGCCTTAGGAAAATTCAATAAAGCTTAAAGTAACCATCATATTCATGTCTTGAGAACATGAGCAGGAATCAGTCCATGTCAGGAACACTGACACCAAGTCTATCGGCTTCTTAGGCTGAATCCATAGTGACTTCAGCCGTGGAAGGCGCGCTGAGGCTGAGGGAAAGCGGGTGCTTTCCCTGGCCTTAGTTCGCGCGCCGTCCGGGGGGCGGGCCAGTGACGTCACGGAGCTGGTTCTCCCTCATTGGGCGAACCGCTCATGTGACCGGCCCTGCGCTTCTGTGAGCGGTCAAACTAAAAAAAATTCGGCTACGCTTCCGCGTGCCCCTGCTAAAGCCGCTCTCTTTGCAGCTGCAGGGGCTCACTGACAAGCAAAAACAAAAGAACTAAGCTAAACCAGCAATGTTAATGACCATATAATGTATTTGTGATAAAACCATTTGTTTACCATGGAAATGTTAAAATGTAAAAAATTATTTAAAAAATACTTATATATTTGTATGATTTAATTATAATTATTTTTTTCTATCTATTAAAAGGTGTCAATTACATTTAACTGGCTACTGTTTGTTCCCTTTCGTCCTAAGTAGGCTGAAAAGCTCTTTAAATCCAGTTCCACTCAGAACGCAGCTCAGGAAACTGGCATTTCACCTAAAATACGTCTTCTGCTGCACAAATATTTCCATATTCTTCTGCAATTCTTAACAAGAAAATAGCTCTGAAGGTTTATGGATTTCTGCATTTTAACTAGAACAAGGTCCACACATAAAAAGATAAAACACCAAACTAAAAGGCAGGGAAAACAGGAAGGAAAAAATAAACAAAAGCTGTACAGCAGATGGAAAACAAGAACAAATATGAAAGGTAGGGTTTACCGATGTAACAAATGTAATATTTATGCTGCGACAGAGCTGATCTTTAAAAGAATTATAGACCTAGATATTAAAGGACCTCTGAAAGTAGTCTTCTGTTCGGAACACTCCACCGATAGTGTACATGCTGCAATATAAAACATGGGTGGCCAACTCCAGTCCTCAAGGGCCACCAACAGGTCAGGTTTTCAGGATATCCCTGCTTCAGCACAGGTGGCTCAATCAGTTCAATAGAAGACTGAGCCACCTGTGCTGAAGCTGGGATATCCTTAAAACCTAATCTGTTGGGTGTGTGTGTGGGGGGGGGGGAGGCGGGGCGTCAAGGACTGGAGTTGAGTTCCACTGCATAAGGTTACTCTTATCCTTATCCTATCCTTTTAAAAACCAAGGTTTCCCTTCATTACAATTCGAGATAAAGAGTGGCATGAGGCATGGTTGTCCCCTATCCCCTCTTATTTTTGCCCTTTGTATGGAGCCCCTAGCGGCTCATATCTGCCAAAACTCTAACGTCGTGGGTCTAGATGTGGGGGAACAATCCTACAAATTAGCCCTATTTGCCGACGATGTCATCGTAACGATAGCAAACCCTCTAACAACCCTTCCAAACTTGTTCAATGAACTTACCACCTTCAACAAAATATCCGGATTTAAAATTAACAACAGCAAGTCAGAGGCTTTAAATATCAATTTAAGACAGGAAACAGTCAAACTAATCAAACTCAAGTTTGATTTCAAATGGCAACAGTCATCTTTGAAATATCTAGGAGCAGAATATCTAGTGAAGATTATGACTCCCTCTACCAGGCTAATTACCCCCAAATTCTGATAATACTGAAGGCCGACCTCTTGGTATGGACCAAATTCAATATACTGTATCCTGGAAGGGGAGAGTCCAATCAGTACAGATTAACCTGTTACCAAGGCTGCTCTATCTTTTCCAAACCCAACCCATCCCTATTGCACCCTCAGATATAGTCAAAAACCAATCTGCAGTTTCTAAATTTAATCTGGAACAATAAGAGACCCAGACTCAATCGTAGGTTGCTAACTAGACCTACTAGAGCAAGTGGCTAGCACTTCCCTGCTTACTTTCTTACTACAGAGCAGCACAAGCTAGTCAATGAGTAGCATGGCACGCAAACCCATCACTTAGGAGATGGGTTTCTCTCGAAGTGCAAATTCTATACGCCCAACCTCCACAGAAAATATTATTTGGCTTCCCTCTCGGGTGGACCTTCTGACTCTCCCCTCCCTGCCGACAATCACACACTCTCTCAGAATGTGGGACAGGCTTAAATTTAAATACAAGCTGAGTAGCCCAAACTCTCTAATGACCCCCATTTTTGCGTACAAGGATTTTTCTCCAGGATGCGCCAAACAAATGTTCGCAAATTGGAGACTAGCAAATGTTAACAGACTTTCTGATATTAGCCACAATCTTAAGATTGTTCCATTTGACAAACTGGTAAAGGATAAAGGAATCCTGTCGGGTGAGATTTTCCGTTATCTCCAGATTAGGGCCTTGTATGCCAAAATCATGCCCACTGAACCAGTCTCTGTTTGAGAAGCTGTCTGGGTGCAGACTCCCACCAAAGGTTAATCTCAAAGTTATATGGCCAATTCTCCCTTCCAGTTGCAGATTCCCAAGGTAAACTTAATTTTATGAAAAAATGGGAGAATGATCTGGGAGAGGAGCTGGAAGCGGATGACTGGGAGGAAATTTTTTTAATCTGTGGCTAAAAGCTCTATCTGCTCAACTATCCGGGAAAACGCATATAAAGTTGTGACTCGCTGGTACAACACCCCTGAGAATATAGCTAAATATGTCCCGGGCTACTCCCCTCTATGTCACAAAGTTGCCACCATCCAAAATATGTGGTGGTCCTGCCCACGGGTGTATGATCTTTGGAGATAGGTGAAATCCTGGATCCAGTGGATCCTGGGTTCAGAGATTCCCATGGACCCTTGGTTGTTGCTTTTAAACAAACCACTCCAGGAATACACAAGGGCTACAAACAAGCTAATTAACCATATTTCCACGGCGACAAGATGCGCCATTGCGAGTCTATGGAAGCAGGACAAACTCCCACCAATTCTGTCTATTAGAATTCTGTGGTTTATTTGTATGATGGAAAAGCTGAAGAGCTTCCTTAATGATAAATACCAACATTTCCATTAAGTCTGGTTTCCCTGGATAGGCTCACGCAGGAAGCCTACATATTAACCCGGACTCTGAGCCTATATCCCGAGATTAAATAGCCCCACTCTTCTCCCGTAGAAAGTTTAGATGTTTCTCCCGTCGCCCATCTACAGAATATTTATTATGTCCTATTGGTATCTATTTAAGGCCATCAGACCGGCTTTTTTTTTTTTATCCCAATCAAGGAAGCTCTTACACGATATTCATTCCCACCACTCGACCTTAAAACTGTTTCAAGTATGAAGAATTGCTGACTCACCCTGATGCTGTCTCCCCCCACCCCCCCAACTCCCCTCTTTTTTGTATGTACCCACTCCCCCCCCCTTCTCCCCAACAATCACTCTTAAATGTTTTACGTTCTGTATACTTCTGCTGAAAACCCAATAAAAATTTTGTTTAAAAAAACAAAAATCTAACCTGTTGGTGGCCTCTCCTGATCTAAAGCAAACTAACTCGGTCTAACCCAGTTCACAGGACAACATAGAATGGAAAATCTATGTCATTCCCACTTAATGGGGTTTACTGGAAAGGGAAATCATACAAAACAGGCCAGGCACGTTAAAAAAGTTTGGCCTTCATTAAAAGTTCCATTTGAGAAATGTGTTGAAAATGTCAGAAAGGAAATGTCAGAAAGGAAATGTAGTACAGCACGCCGACTTCCTGCATTCGACAGGTACAAAAATACACAGCTCTTAAAGAAGCAGCCCCTCATAGGACCAAATGGCAATAGCATGTCTAATGGGTTTTCATGGCAAACAAATGCTTTGAAGGGGTTTTAAGATCTTTAACAAATCTCTTTTGTTGACCGCAAGTTTCATATACAGTAATTCTAACACAATCATTACCCAAACGGATCTTGATGCAAATAAGCGATTCACTCTACAGGAAACAAACTAGCAAAAGATTCACTTTTATAATGACACCAATAAACGGTTTACATTTGTTTTTCTGCTTACAGTGCGGCTCTGCCTCTTTAAAAGAACACAGTGTATTTCACAAATGAGAATAGTTTGCTTTGCAGGCTTTGCAAGTTTAACAAGAACTCAGGCCATCTGTGACGTGCAACGCCTTCAGAAACGTATTCAAGAAAGTCAACAGAATGTAAAAGGGAAAACATGACACCACCCCACACTCCTTTACATGCAGTACAGGGAGAGGGTGGCTTGAATTTATTCGGTGTAGGATTCAACTTCTTTATTTCAAAAGGCCGGTGAGCCGCACTAGCTTTTCAAATGCCGTGTGTGTGCCTCCCATGGCTGTATATCGCAGCCAAGTTGTTGTTACCTCATGATAATGCTAAATCATTCACTGGAATGACTTGCAGGCACCAACCTGTTCACGAAAGTCAAAAACTAAGGGTGAAGCGGTTCAATTAAGGATAGGCATACGAAAATGTAAAATCAAAGAAAGACACGGGAACTGTTTTCTAGGAACAAGGAAGATCTTTGGACACCACAATTTTTTTTAAAAAAAATAAAGATTTATGGTGTTTCTTTGCTGTTTGATTAGTAAGGGAGAGAAAAGAAAGGCCATCCTTCATGCAGACCTCCCGAGGAAAAACAAAAAGTAAAATTTGAGGGTTAAAAAACAAACAAAAAAAAAATTAAAACACCAGTAGCACTTACTACCAACTTAATCAGGTTTCTGTCCAAAATATATATTTTTTGTGATAATTGCCCTCACATTCCTCTTTTTAATACCATCGTACAATCTTTTTTGTTTGTTGTTGCAGATAGATACTGTTAAAAATAGATTACGTGTCCCCACGTGGGACAGCACCTTTTAAAGGTGCACTGAAAGTAGTCGGTCATCTTCTGGACCGGCCACTGATAATGTAGATACTATAATATAAATCCGACCAGCTCCACAAATGGCAAGTCTTGAGTCATTATTTCCATCTGCATTGAATCTCAACCACCCCTGTGTACATCTCCGTTGCCCCAAAGGCGGACAGCCTGATGGGGCTCCCCAAGAGCTGCTCCCCTCTGCATAGGACCAGTGTGCTAAGGGTTAACATTTGATTGTACTTTGTGGAACATCAACCCCACCCACTAGAATGTTAATGAGCAACGAGGACAAAGAACTTTGAATTTGCAGCTACATTCAATCTGAACCCTTTCAGTGTACATCTGCATCGCCCCAAAGGCGGACAGCCTTTGGCGCAGCCAAGGGGTGTGGGCCATTTGCTGACGTTTGCTGATGTTAAAGCTGCTCTATTTCAAGCTGAAACTCACAAGCCCTTTATCCCCTGTACCCAATTTTCCAACTCTGTCCATGAAATGTCTGTGAATTGACTGTAAAGCCCTATTCTTTTAATGTAACCATGTATTGTTATATCTCTGCGCCCAGGACATTCTTGAAAACGAGAGGAAACTCTCTCAGTTTATTACTTCCTGGTAAAACATTTTTATAAATAAAAAAAAATTAAAAATCTGCAAGCGGAATACAGGATAAGAGGAGCTACCTGAACTTGACTGCTGTATGAGGTTACATGCAAGGACGTACATGGTATTTAACAGATTGCGCAGGCCTTTGCTGGTTTTTACCCAGATGCACAAATTCATTTGAAAACAAGTAGACTCACCTTGGACGAAATAATTCTGTTGTCTGCAAACTTTTGAGGAACGTAATGACCGTTTTGAGGGAATCGATTTGCAACGTAAACTGTTCGTGTTTCACTGTGATTCGGTGGGTCAAACCCCTAAATAAAAAAACAAGTGCTTCGTGAATTTATGAAAATGGTAATCTATATAAAACAAAATGAAATACATTTAAAATAGGTGCTTAACCATCCACATCAAAAATGGCAAGTCACATTGGACCTGCCATTAACGGTTTCAGGGCGATGGGTGGGAAATGCATTCAGTTGACGGCCACTGAAGGGGTTAAAAAAAAGTGAAGGCAATTTCTTTGTGAATCTGAAGAATTCACATGCTACTTTCGAATATGCTGTGTAACGTCCGGTTTACTGTGGCAGCAGTGAAGTGGTTAGATCATGGGTGGGGAACTCCATTCCTCAAGGGCCACAACTGGTCAGGTTTTAAGGATATCCCAGCTTCAGCACACGCGGCTCAATCATTCCCTGCTTCAGCACAGATGACTCACTCTGCGTCAGCACAGCTGGCTCAGTCTTTGACTGAGCCAGCTGTGCTGAAGCAGGGATATCCTTCAAACCTGACCTGTTGGTGGCCACCCCTGGATTATATGGAACAAAGATCCATTTGATAAGAAACTACTGGTGGAGAGATGAGTCACGTTTAAAATCCTAGTAACACTGACACAAGAATATTTCTGTCTTATAAAGTGTCATAAGTAGGCGTGGCACGTGTGGAAACAAGTCGTCACTCCCTGGATTAACCTGTTCCCTGAAAGTCAGTATTGTGGCATGATGTAAACAGTACTGCTACAAAATAAGAATATTTTTCCAGTCAGATTATATCTATAGCGCAATGCCAGGCAACCCAAATACTTCATGGACACCACAAATTTGATTAAAACACACAAAGGGGTGGAGAAAGATATAAAATACTTGAGCTAGACAGAATTTTTAGGAGCCAGCGTTTTGTTAAGCGCCAGGGAGGGTTGGGGGAGGAATTGAGAACCAGGTCGGTCAGAGTACTGGAGCATTACGACTAGCTCTGCATGCTGCCCTCGTGCGCCTGCTGCCTCCTGACCCCCACCCAGCGGGCTGGCGGTGACTGACAGGTCAGTCGTCACTACGCACAGCGTCACATGCCCTTTAAATATCAGGTCTTATGATGCACCTGTGAATGACCAGTTCATGAAGACTCCTTCCTGCATTAGAGAGGTAAAGAGAATGTTTGCAGATAGTGTTAGGACTTGCCGAGGAGGGGACACCATGGCATGGTTTGCAAACTTGTAAGGCTTCGGTTGAAGAATTGAACTAAATGTAAGGATCCGTGAGTCCCGCTACCCTCGGCACGCCCCCTTCCTTACCTCGGTCCGCGATCGGGTGCTCCGTTTCCCCCGCCTCCTGCGGCGCGTCACCTGGGCCATCAGCCGGATTACAGGCGTGCGCACGGCGCATCACACGCGGAAGTTTATACCAAGCCCTCTGGTCCCGCCTCTGGGTTGCGCCCGCGCGGGGCGTCAACGCCACGCGCGCAGGTACCGCCTCACCAGCCTCCGCCTGCAAGTCCTCCCACACCTCGTCAACCAATCGCAGCAGGCGTTCCTGACGCGCCTCCTCTCGCCTTATCCTCATAGGCTCCTGTTTGCCTTATATGCTCAGCCTTTTCACTGGAACATCGGCTGAGCATAAACCTTCCTACTAGTGAAGTGTTCACTGCTGTCTTGCCTCCAGTCTTGTCGTGCTTCCAGATCCTTGCTCCTGACCTCTAGCTTTCCGCCGGACTCCGCTCTTCTGTTCTCCTGACCTTGGCTACGTACAACCATCCGCACCTCTCCATCCAGACCCCGGCTAGCTCCTCGACGATCCGCTCCTCTCCAATATTGACCTCGGCAAAGTACCACGACGATCCGCCTCTGTCCAATCCAGACCACAGCTAAGTACTTCCTACGATCCACTACTCTCCAATACCGACCTCGGCAAGTATTACTGACCATCCAGACCTCTCCTACCCCGACCGATCTACACTCCAGACGCGCCCACGCGGCTGTGGGTTGGTGTTATAGCAAATCCCCACCTCGGCCTCGCAGTAACGCCTTGTTGTGGTGAGCACTCCGTTAAATTAAACGGAATTACGCTCCCTTATAAGGAAAACAGATAAGCATTTAAACTATATAATTCGTCATATTGGATGTAGCACTGTGGTGTCTTGTCTTTTATATACATTAGGTCACAATCCCAGTAGCACTTCTTTTGACACATATACAGTATTATGGTGTTGTGGGGTTGGGTTCTGAGCTTGCAGGGACTGTGTGTGTCAGTGCATACAGCGCTGGTGCCGGAGAGGGTTCCGTCCCTGGCATAGTGGAAGCATTTAAGCATTTGAAATCAATTTGAAGGTCAACACTTTGAAGTAGATAAAACCGCTATTCAGCAATTACCTATTTCGGAAGGGTGATAATGCTCCCTTGCATGTCTAAATTAAGCCAGAACAGAAATTTAAATACTGGTGTCAAATGAGCATGAAATGGTGTCACCACTGCAAAGCAACTTCAAACTTGCCCTTGGTGTGTGATATCCGACAAACACACACTCACAAGGCATTAATACAGAATATATACTTTCCAGTTCTCCAACTGGATGTAAATTGTGATGCAATTACATTTTCAATTAAAATATTGTGTTAAACACTATGCTTGGTAATCGATTTAAAAAAAAGTTTTTTATACTCACAGTAAGAAAAGTATAACATAATGCAAATAAGGAAATGTAAATTCTAGACCACTTTGGCCTATAAATGGGCAATCCCTTTTATCCCTTTAATCCCAAGGATTAAAGTGTAGTAATGACTGACATTTAAAGCAGCAGTTCAAGCTGCCACAATCTACACGATAAGTAATGAGCTATGTTGCCGATATATCAGTTCTCCTGTGATCGATCGGGATATTTTGCTGAAAACCTGAACTGTTGGTGGCCCTTGTTGAGCACTGGAGTTGACAAGCCCTGGTCTAGACTGCATGTGTGCAGCTTAGACCATTATATTCGTTTGATATTTCAAGCGGCAGATGCAGAAGGTGTTGGGGTGGCGAGTTTTTTTTTTAATATGTATTAGCGGTGGCCCTTTTAATATGTATTGGCGGGGGCATTTTTTAACATGTAGGCGTGATTGTGCGCACGCCAAGGCGTGCGCTGTAGAACGCACTGGGACTGCAGCCTTAAACATAGAAAGACTATACAGAAAGTATTTTCCCCAAAAGGAAAATACCATAACACCGAGACCTGCATACTGCCGAGAGCTAGGAATAAAACGGCAGGTAACAGCTGTATGATAAAACGCCTGAGATCAGATGCATTGTAAGGAACCACAAAGCTCTCTAGTAGCGCATCTGAGATCAGATGCATTGTAAGGAACCCCAACCCTCTCTAACAGCGCGTCTGAGATCAGATGCATTGTAAGGAACCCCAACCATCTCTAATAGCGCGCGTCTGAGATCAGATGCATTGTAAGGAACCCCAACCCTCTCTAATAGCGCGTCTGAGATTAGATGCATTGTAAGGAACCCCAACCCTCTCTAATAGCGTGTCTGAGATCAGATGCATTGTAAGGAACCCCAAACCTCTCTAATAGCGTGTCTGAGATCAGATGCATTGTAAATTCTTCTGTATTTGGTACAATTTTCAGATGACCTGAAAACTGCAGGGAACCCTTTAGGGGTGCCCGGGGAACCCAAGGGTATCTAGGAAGACCTGTTGAAAAACACTGGGCAAGGCACTTCTATGTAGTTACTGCAAGGGTATATGCCAAGGCAGGGGTGCGCAAACATTTCAGTCTGCGTCCCCTGCCTGCTCTCCCCCCTCATATGTCAAATGATGCTGCGCGGTCATGTGATGTCACGTTGCCATGACGACGATTCGCCCGAAGCCAAGGTAAGAGAAGTTACAGAGGCCTTGTGCAGTCCCCCAGCATTTAATTTAAATGCTTTGTGGAAGAGCCAAGGGCCTCTGTAAGCACCGCGCCCACTGGAAAATCTCACACACCCCAGTTTGCGTACCCCTGTGCTAAAGCAATATTAAGAACTATATTATTTTAAAAGAATTTGTTTAGTTTAAAAGTTTATATGAATATACAGTGCATTATATTCATTGTCAGACTAAAATGCATTCTTATCCTGCTCTCCCCTTCCAAATTCATGCAACTTTTATACAAGACAATAGTTTAAGATAACTCATTAAAATCTCAGATATTAAACTAAATAAGGACACGTTGCTTACACAGTACAACTGATATTTCTAAAATAATTGTATATTGACCACCTGCACAGTGATCGCAGTACACCAAGTCCAAAGCATTGACCCAACTCGTTAATGGCAAAGTAGTCCAAGACAGGTGAGGTGGGTAAGATATAGTGACTCATTTTGTGTTTTCTACTTAATTACTCAGCTTTGCCATTTTTCCAGCATTGGCTGCTGCTCTGCCCATAGCTGCAGCAGTGGCAAACACGACCTGTCAGGTATTACTAAAAACAGCAACATTCATACTTTCTGAACACTTATCACATCTTAACCTCTTCAGTGTCTGGGGAACATATGATTCATTTCAAGCCCATGTTTGCCTAGTTTATATGTAGTTGGATTTTTTTTTTGCCAACCCAGTGGGAGTTCAATAATAAAATAAATAATGCCTATTTAGCTTTTCATTGCCCCATAAGTCTTGCTTTCATTTTTTTTGCAATATTTTTTACGTAATGCTGCAATGTTAAACGACCTATAGAATAACAATGCTGTAAAAAAAATAAAATAAAAAGTATAATCACATACATGCATACATGCATACATGCATATATACATACACGAACACATTAACAGTTTTTAGATGTTTAAATAAATCAAGCATTCCAGAGATGGAGAAAAGTATATTTTACGTGTTCTGCAGTTCCTGAAAGGTCAAAAACACACCAATTAAAAGCTACATATTTGTCGATATCACCTTCAAACAAGTGTGCGTGCGGCCTTTATTTTACAATTGCGGATGTTGGGTTGTCCCCTGTATTTAGGCATTCACCATCTTGCCATTGGGCTCATTCGGCACTGCTTAACAGCATCATGAGTCACATGATGTCCAATGATGTTCCAGTGACCTCTGTGAAGCAGAGTAGGCTGAACAACACTGGCGTAGAGAGGAGGTTCAACCCTGATGAACAGAGATCTTTCTTTGATTTTAATTTATCCCAAGGACACTAATGTTCTAAGTACAACAACTCTGCGGTATGGCAATTTTCGGGAGTTCCTGAGAGAAGACTTACAGTTCAATAAGAAACCCAACAAGGAGCGAAACTGGTTTGCAATGGATTGCTAGCCCCACTGGGTGCAAAGGGGTTAAAATGTGTGAATTTTGTTATAAACATAAAACATTTTAAAACGTACCTTAAAGGCACAACGTACATAATTGATCAAATAAATATATAAGAATGTGCCCATACTTTCCTTAACTACATTGCTTTACTGTCAAATCTTCTGACCGTTTTTTAATCCTCCTCAAGTATTTATGTAAAATAAACTAAAAAGTTATAATTGGCCAAGTCACTAATTTTGTAATTACTGCAGCATTTCTATCCAATTTAAATGTTACTAAATTACTGTCCCTCGAAGAGATATCTATCCATCAATAGATAGATGTAGATATATAAATATTTATAATACAAAAAAGGACAGCGCGGCTCCCATAGCGTGATAGTGTAACATCAACTTTAATAATACAATAAAATTAGATTACAGTCACGCGCAAGAGAAAAATGGATAAAGCGCATAGACACTGTGATAAGAACACTCAGCAGATATCTCCGTAAGTCCCACGCTGGAGCTCCAGAGCAGCATGAGTGGCTGTGTATACCGTACAGTTTCTTCCGCTTCAGAACACAGTCTGGGAATGTGCGTCCGCACGGTTTTGCCCCCTGCTGCGGAGTCGCGAAAACTCCTTCAGCTCCACTGCCCTGTCGCACTCGTGCTTATGATTCTGCCTGGCTCCTAATCGTATGTCACAGTCTCACAACGCAACCTTACGCGTTTCGTCGCAGTAACAGGCGACTTCATCAGGGGATACTGATTAAGGGGCTGAATAGCGCTTAAATACCTTTGTCCTAATTGATTAATTAGAAATACAATTTTAACCCTTTGATATAGAATAAAGTGTCCGATATTGGGAAAACATGCAAGAATATACATAAAAATAAATCGCTGGGATGTACAACAATAACACATGCAGAGAGACTCAAAATGTTAATAAAATATCAGATTGTAATAAAAATTGATAATGACATACTCAGAATAAAATATTTAAAATATTATGTAAAGAAAATAATGGTATAAAAAATGTTTTTAAAAAGGAACACCAAACACATAACGGTGTGATATCTGCCGAGTGTCCTTATCACAGTTTATATGCGCTTTATCCATTTTTCTCTTGCGAGTGGTCGTAATCTAATTTTATTGTACTGTATTATTAAACTTGATGTTACACTATCATGTTATGGAGGCCCGCGCTGTCATTTTTTTGTATTGTAGTTGTCGAGGAAGGAGGTTGTTCCTGAGGATAGCTGTCGGCGTGTCCAGCACTTATATTTATCTACATATATTTTATTTCTTCTTTGGCAATATCTGCTATTGGGATTATTCCTTTGTGTCTCTTCACCCCATCCCTTTTCCCTAGTCTACCCTCCCTTGTCTTATATGTTAGTGTGTTTGTTTCATGTCATGCACTTTTTATGTAACGGACATTCACTTTTGTGTCCTGTGAATATTCATATCTTTGTCTATATTTCATTCTGGTGTTACTATAACTCTCTCAACATTATATCTATTTTATATTAACACCTGTTTAGGCGCAGTGTATGTGTGTGTGTGTATATATATATATATATATATATATATATATATATATATATATATATATATATATATATATATATATATATATATCCTATTTCCTCGATTCTAAGACGCACCTTTTTCCGATTTTCACATCTCTGAAATCGGGGTGGGTCTTAGAATCGATGTATTAAAAAAAATTAAAAAGGGTCTACAGTACAAACCCCCTCTTTTCACTTAACATGTTTCAGGAGAGGTCCCATGTTAGCGGTGGATGAAGCGGGTGGTAGCAGAGGTCCCACGTCTGCAGATAGAGTGCGGCGGCGGTGGCAGGACAGGTCCCAAGTCTGCAGGTGAATGAAGATAAGAAGACAGTAGGGTGGCGGTGGCAGGAGATCATAATAGCAGGAGAGTTAAGCAGGAGCGTAACAGCTTGGGAGGTGCGCAGTGTAACACCGGAAGTTGACCAGAGTCTGACTTTCGGTTACAGTGTGCACCTCCCAAGCCGTTCCCCTATGCCGCTCAGCTCTCCTGCTATTATGATATCCTGCTGCCGCACACCCACAGTCTTCTTATCTTTATTCACCTGCAGACTTGGGCCCTGTCCTGCTGCCGCCACCGCATTCCCGTCCGCTGTCCATCTTCAATCCTCTGCACACGTGGGACCTCTCCTGCCGCCGCCGCACACTTCATCCACCGCTGACATGGGACATCGCCTGAAACACGGAGAGTGAAAACGTAATTTTCCTGGATTGTAAGGGCCAAACCGATGGTGCGTCTCACAATCGATGGCGTCTTACAATCGAGGAAATACGGGGTATATATATTTCATTCAGTCGAATCTGTTCTTGTTCTTATTATAGTTAGGCGTTTAGGTTTCTTCGATTGTTTTATAGTGTTTGACAAAATTTGACAAACAAATGTTAGACAAGATATGTGTGACATGTCCGAGTGCTTTCATTCAATACAGGCATACCCCGCATTAAAGTACACAATGGGACCGGAGCATGTATGTAAAGCGAAAATGTACTTAAAGTGAAGCACTACCTTTTCTCACTTATCGATGCATGTACTGTACTGCAATCGTTATATACGTGCATAACTGATGTAAATAACGCATTTGTAACAGGCTCTATAGTCTCCCCGCTTGCGCCCAGCTTCGGTACAGGTACGGAGCTGGTATTGCTGTTCAGGACGTGATGACAGGCGCATGCGTGAGCTGCCGTTTGCCTTTTGGGCGATATGTACTTACTCGCGAGTGTACTTAAAGTGAGTGTACTTAAAGTGAGGTATGCCTGTATAATGTAGCAAAGTTGAATATATGTTGCTAAATAGGCCCCTTCCATAACATGCCTACATGGTGGTGTTTTGTATAAATGTTTTTTTCTACTCTGCTTTCTTTTGCCTTTTTACAGTTTATCGTCCTGCAAAAGACATTCACGGGGCAACTAGTCCTAAAGTTAAACGACTGCCCAACTTCCAAGGAACATGGTCCCATCCTGCAAAGAGAACAGCTATATTTTGAAGCAGCTCCCCCTCTCACTATGTTTTGCAGGCACTTCCATCAACTCCTTTGACATCAAATTGTACTGTTCACTTTTGACGGTCGATCAATAGGACATCCCTAAGCCATCAAGCTATTTACTAATCGTATGAAGCTCTTCGGATATCTTAATTTGCTAAAAAAAAAGTGGAAATAACACAAAATGCAGTTTTCATTACGTTATATGTCATCTTCAGGAAAGAAAGCATGCTTCATCCCCTCCCTTATGAATAAAAACATTAGTTGTGTTTCAGGCCAGACTAAGCAGATAGTCTCCTTTAATCTGCTGTACAAACAGCTGGTTGTCACAGGGAAACATCTGAGTTTGTTAAGACTGTAAATAAGATGAACACAAGACACAGTCATACTCCTGATGTCAAGTAAGGTATTTGCTTTTAAAAACCAGGCCACACAAACCAATAATAAATAGTAAATTCCCATGGTGAGCATGATTGTATAAACCATCTTTCATAATAAAGCTTTCACCAATAACATAAATAATTCAGCATGTACTCCACATTAACATCTTACATTCAACACCTTGGCATGGCAAACAAGTATTTCATTATGTACATACATCTTAACACCCACTGTAGTGTAAAAAATGCTGGTATGATTAAAAAAGAAGTTAAGTAAAAAACTGTGCACTTCCAATTGTGCAAATATTTTTCTACTTGAGCATAGACCCGCAACAAAATGATTGTTCCAAATACCCTGAACTCTACTGTGGACTAACACACTCACTTTAACCCTTCACAATAAATTCTATATCTGGAGTCATTTGGGTCCAATTTTCTTCCACCTTGTTTGTTTTCATGCCAAGTACCCTGTCTGGTTTGGCGGTGTGCCTTTTTCTAAGGTAAATTGCATTTTCAATCTCAGCTACAAAGACCTATGCTTACTGTAGGCCACTTGCTCTCCTTTTGGCTCCTATACAATATGCACGTAAACATAATCCTATTGTCTGTTACTTCTTACAATGTCAGTCTGCATTTATGTCTGGGGCAGTGTTCACAACCTGTGTGATTAGCAATACCTGTGCTTCTAATTGTAACACTCTGATCATGCTGACAGTACTATATAACACCAAGCTAAAAAAAATGCCAAGAAAAATAAGGTAATCAATTAAGAATATATAATAGGAATGTCCCCAGAGGAAGAAAATGGTGATATCTTTCAAGCACTAGTGTCTCGATGCTTTTGTTTTCATTTCCTCTCCTGAAACGCACCATCAGTTTCCCCTATTCGCGAGGTGATGAATACTGACAGAGCAAACAGCAACAACAGATGGGGGGGAGATGTGTCTTTTCACGATGGCAGAGAGGTGGATTGGACTAATGTTCATTGTCAGGTGTCACATGAGTAATTTCTTCTAGTGTCTTTGCCTAAGAGTTTATTAGGAGCAGAAAAAAAGAAGAAAAGTTGCTACAGCAGAGTGCAAAGTCCATTGCCTTGAGAGGTGTCACATTTAAAGGAGAGAAGCAGCACAGGAAATGTCTTTACGAAATGATCTGAAGAAATCATTGCTTTAAAATATGGAAGCTGCATTGAAATGCAATGTTGAAGGACTACATGTTTTTAAGTATTAGCCTTTATAAAATGACTTGAATAATTTACTTCCCACGTCACTATTTTCAGTTACTGGACCAAACCTTATTCTCCTTCAGTACACGAGAGGGGACAGCAGTGCATGGTGTCACAGGCCCATTTTAACCTCCTTGTAGCCAAAGGCTTGCATTGCAAAACAGCGCTGAAAGCCCCTCCGGCAGCCAAGGGTTAAATACGGAAATGGACAACAGATAAAGGCTATTAGGGAAACAAAGTCTGAACATTTTGCCTCTGACACATATGATTTACAATAAAGGATATGGTTCAGATAGTTGGTCATTAAGGAAATGACCCTTAAATGGTATGACTAGGTAAACTCACTCGTTACCAGGAAAAAACAAACTTAGCACTCATTTACTGGACATAAGCAACCTCTTCAACACCAGAAAAGGATCTATAAAATGCAGAGATCTCTCTTGCAAACCTATTTTCTGGTCATTAACGAATTAAAAGAACAGACAGGTGACAGATGGTTCCACAATCTCAAAGTTGCAAACATCCTCCTCAATAATACCACATATGCACAGATGGATAAAAAGACGTGAATCCATCTACATATTCCACTCTATCCTAACTTCCAGTACCGATCACAAATCGGTCACTGCTGCGACTGATGGTCAGTTTGATATTTCAGATAGTCACCAAAAAAAAGGGTACTGACAGTTCTGGAATGGTTTCGTTTTTAAACAAAAAAGCCAACAAAAATTATTGGAATGAATCCCATTACATATTTGAGTTGCATATTTCTTGATAACTTTTTTTTTTACATATATAAAAGATTACATACATATGAACACTTTAAAAAGCATAAGTAGCACATTAAATAAAAAGAATCATTTTTAAAATGTCGTTTTTTAAAAACCACTTTCCTATCAAAACCATACAAACCATAACAAACAAAATTTTGTCTGCTGAATCAGAGTTGCAATAGGTACAGTATAGCGTCCCATGTGAAAATCTAGAAATTAGGCAGCGTTCTTTAAACTATCATATGGGTAATATATCACATGGGTACGATCACAAGTCAATGGGTGTTTCTGTGCGATAGCGCCAGGAGTAACTGAACAACCCCCACAGTTACTTATAAACAAATATTACTTTAAATTAATATTGAAAACACTAGCGCGGTCTCAAAGAGTTAAATTGGATCACAACCAGTAAGTATTTAAAATCCTAGACTTTCAGTCCTGAGTAAACATATCACTGCAATATACAGTACTCAGACACACAGTAATAACGCACCTACGTCATTTGCAAAACGCATCAACAATTTTTAAGGAAAAAAACAAATATTTGTTAAACAGCTTATTCTTTTGCTGCACAGTTATGTCGTATATTTATGGTTTGTCCTTATCTGGTATTTTATTATGTTTATGTCACTTATATCACAATTTATCCCAATAAAGAATAATGATCTGTTTAAATATACATACAGTATATAATTTGCTGTTATTTACTAATATGGTTATTTTCTATATTCATACTGATTATAATACATGTGAAATTAACCTATAATGGAAAAAAAGACTAATAAAGTTAAAAGGAATGGTAGTTTATCATATGAACATTTTTTTTTTGCCGATTGACTTTTTTTTTTTTTTTTACAACATTAATTTCTGATCAATTTTAAAATTAAAAAACACAATGACACTTATTTTTTTCACATTTGAAGTGAATGGCCCAATGCTGTTCATGGCTTCAAGATCAGACTGCGGTTTTTAGTTACAAATGATTGACACTTTAGTAAATGTGAAACACAAAGTTATTAAAACGATGTTCTTCTTCTACAGAATACTTCCAATAAATGACATGCTCGCTGTATGTGTCATACTATTGCCATCCTCTGCTAAGTGACTTATCCCTTTATGCATCATTCATTTTAACTTTAACGTGAAAAGAAAAAGTTAAACAGAAACTGAGATTGAGGCCTACTCCAGGAGCCGCATCCCCGAGCTTTCCTGCGGAACGGCCCCGAATTAGAGAGGGGGAGGCGGGAAGTAATAATCAGTGTAAAAAAAAAAAGGACAGAGTCGCCACATACCAACTGCTGGCGGATCCAGTGCCACATCCCCCCGGCCCGGCCCTGCGCCGTCCTCCCGGGAAGCCAGCGGCTCTCAGTAACCCCGCGCTCGCATAGCTCCGGTGGGAAGCGGCGTCCTGAGCTCGGTGACACAACCCCCCCCCCCTCTCTCCCCTCTCCACCTCCGCCGCTCCCGCCGCGCGTGTCCGCGAACAAGTTCGCAACTCTCCCCTCACAGAGACGCAGGAGCGCGCACCGAGGGAGGGGAGCGAAGGGAGGCCAGCTCGCTGGGAGCGGAAACCCCGCCCACCCGTTGTGACATCGGGTACGCGCTGTGACGTCACCAGCAGTTCTCCGTAAAAGGCGCGTGTGGATGGGTTTGGGTTGGGTTACATCTGGACTGGCTGTGGTGTTGGTGTTGGTGCTGGCTGTGGTGTTGGTGCTGGCTGTGGTGTTGGTGCTGGCTGTGCTGTGCTGTGCTGTGGTGTGGTGTTGGTGCTGGCTGTGGTGTGGTGTTGGTGCTGGCTGTGGTGTGGTGTGGTGTGGTGTTGGGCTGGCTGTGGTGTGGTGCTGTGGTGTGGTGTGGTGTTGGGCTGGCTGTGGTGTGGTGTTGGGCAGGCTGTGGTGTGGTGTTGGGCAGGCTGTGGTGTGGTGTGGTGTTGGGCTGGCTGTGGTGTGGTGTGGTGTTGGGCTGGCTGTGGTGTGGTTTGGTGTTGGGCTGGCTGTGGTGTGGTGTGGTGTTGAGCTGGCTGTGGTGTGGTGTGGTGTTGGGCTGGCGGTGGTGTGGTGTTGGGCTGGCTGTGGTGTGGTGTGGTGTTGGGCTGGCTGTGGTGTGGTGTTGGGCTGGCTGTGGTGTGGTGTGGTGTTGGGCTGGCTGTGGTGTGGTGTGGTGTTGGGCTGGCTGTGGTGTGGTGTGGTGTTGGGCTGGCTGTGGTGTGGTGTGGTGTTGGGCTGGCTGTGGTGTGGTGATGGGCTGGCTGTGGTGTTGGGCTGGCTGTTGTGTTGTGTTGGCATTCTATATAATGCTTTATTTTTTTTAACAATTGACCTATAAATCTACCTAGTTTCTTGTAAGTAAAGTACTACTGATATAAGAAGCAAGACGGGCCAAGGAAATTGAAATAAAAATGGCATCGGGAACATATATTAGCTTTATCAGGTTGTCTTCTGTAAATAAGCAGAGAACAAACTCCAAGATGCCCACGTGTTTCTTTTTTTCTTTCAAACTGCATATTAATACACTTGACACATTTTTCCTTATGTATGTTGTCCCAGATTTGCTTTATAATTTAGGGGGAAAAGCAGAAGATTGTGCCGATTCCATTAGCTTTCCTTAGCTCTTCTATTTGTGCATGGGATTAGAACAACTGGGGTCTTTGTATGAGGGTTGAGCTCTGAATTGGGGTTTGACAATAGAAGACAAAGTTCTAGCTGTATTCTCTGACTCCTCCAGTTATTAATTAGGTGAGTGACTACTCCACACCAGTAGAATCTCCGGACATGTCCTCCACGTGTAGCAGAGTGCCCATTTCACCACAACCTTCACCAACAAAGTGGTGATTTCTTTTATTTTGAATAACCTGTCCAGGGTAAAGTACCATCTGACCAGCATTTTAAAGCCCTGCTACTTATAATTAAAGCAGCAATCCATTAAGAAAAAAAATACCCCTTAGGTGGGAAGTAGGGTGTCTTTAAAGCTGGACTGTTAATTTCAGCTGTGGGGACCCCCTGCTTCCTGAGATACTTACCTAGGAAGGGGGTGCCGGTGCTCCATGGAGGTTAAAATCCCGTGTGCCATGTGCCAATAGCAAGCTGGATTCCTGTTGGCTCCCGGCCTGCTGGCGATTAAAGCCTCCATATTTACTACCTAGCTCGGCATGCTATCAGGAGGGGGGGATTGTGTGATTCCAAGCATGAGCGTGGTCAGCGCCAGCGGGGACTTCAGCCTAAGGCTGAGCTCAGACAGCAGGCGATGCAGCGTGCGTGCGCCTGTCCGTCGCAAATTTACTCCACCGGCGGCAAAGTGCAGCGTTGTCGCTGCGACATTTTGCCACCACAACCCAAATTGAACTTTTGGGCTACAGTCGCGTGACGCGAGCTGGTTCAGCCAATCAAGGCGAACCAGCTCCGTGACGCGTTCGTTACACGCCCCAGCCACGCCCCCAAATGCCGCGATCTGGCTACTGCCGTTTGAGCACAGATTGCTGTCCTGCAGGAGCATGCGGCGGGGGCGCGAACGCTAACAAGCTGCTAGCGAGCCTGTCTCAGCGAGCCATAACTTGGCTCGTATGAGATTTCTACTTGCCAAAGGTAAGTGTAAATAAGCCCTTTCTCCAGGCTCTGATAGATGATAGGACCCCGTCTTCTGTTTAGAGTGGTGTATTCCCTCAGGGGAAGAAAGATATGGCAAACATGGTGCAGATCAGAAGCATACAATTTGTATTTAAGTCTATACAATACTCACATTTAGGACATACTGTAGTATAAGAAAATTCAGATTAACTGTGGAGACATTGAGATGGTGCTGGAGGAGTGTCCTTAGGGTCTGCCTCTGTACCCTCCTGGATTGGAGCTTTGGGGCAGACTCTCCCTTTTCCTAAAGTTACTTCTATGTCTCAAGTACTTATTCCCATGATGTGTTATGTTAGTATGTGTTGTTTTATTATGTCACATGTATTACTGCTGTGAAGCACAATATAAATAGATATACAAACAATACAGATATTTTTTTTTTTTCCCCTGCAAAGGTTTGTAAATCTTTTTGGCAACAAAGGGGTTCATTTTATACCAAGGTGTCTATATATAAAGGCATTGCATTAATGATTTGGCCCCTATCCAATAAGGAGAGAAGCCGGACCATGCATGATTAGCGAGGGATTAACCTCCATTTAAGAGCTTTGTTGTAATATACTTTGCTTCCCTCTCTGGCGGGGCTGGAGCACAGAATATTAGTTAGCGGTAAGCGGGGACTGTGATTCCCTACGGGAAATGCTTTTCTAAATGTACTGTTTTTTCTGGAGTGTAAATTATTTTGAGAGTGAGGCTAACAAATAAATTAAGTCAGTGACCACCAGTAAATAAGTATAAAGCCATAGATATTTATTAGCGCAACTTATTAGTGAGATAATAAGAAGCCCTTTGTCTGGAACAGCTTTTAATTTTAACTAAGGAACTTGGGCACCCCCAATTTTTCCTTCATAAGGCAAAAGGAATTTTGTTTGTTTGTTTTTGCCAGTTTTAGTTGCAGTAAATCGCAAATGGCATAAATTATTAATTCAGTGATCCCTTTAGGCACACTTCCATATTTCACAATGATTAGTCCACTGACTGGCCTTAAGCTTGGGGGTTCCCAGTTGCTAAACTCTGTCCGTGTGTGGAATCTTGATGTTATCCTTGACTGAGACTCAACCCTTAAACATCAGGTGTCAGTCGTGATCAAATCTTCATTCTTCCACCTAAATAACATAGCCAGGATTAAGCACTTGATCCCCTCAGAGAATCTTAGGCCTCATTCAGGGTGCCGGAGGCAGGAGTTGGAGGGAGGGAGTTCGGGAGCGAGGGCGGCTGGTTTGCTGGGCAATATGTGTTCATCCCCAGCAGACTGTTTCAGGAGTTGAGGAGGGGGCGGGGCTACAGACGGCAGGTTAGGGATCCAAGTTGCAGTCATGAAATCATTCTCAAGAATGATTTAATTGGCTGCCGAGGTCCCAGTGACGCTGCTGCAGCTTCAAAAAACGATTTTTTCGTTTATTGAAACTGTAGCCAGCGTCAACTCCTGGCTTCGGAGACAGGGCAGCTGCTACCCTGACAACCAGTATTCAATTTGAATACTTTGTGTCCCACGGCAGCTCGCACGGCAGCACGCCCTCCCTCCGAAGCCTGCACCCTGAACGAGGCCTTACTATGCTTGTCCATGCCTTTGTGTCCTCACGCCTGGACTACTCCAATGCGCTCTACCTGGGTCTTCCGTAAAAAGAGCTGGTGCAGAATGCTGCGGCCAGGTTATTAACTATTCAGGCCTGTTCTCTGCTGTCTGCACTGGCTGCCTGTAAAATGGCAAATTTATTTCAAGATTGGCTTGTTGACAATCAAAGCCCTGTACATGCCCAGGTCCCAGCTATCTGAGAGAGCTCCTAGTTCCCTGCACTCCCGTTCTCTCACTTCCATCTGCAGGTGAAGGACTCCAACAGTTCCCAGAATCTCCTTCACTTCCTTTGGGACCGAGCTTTTAGCCACGCTAAAACACGCTGGAACAGTCTGCCTCGTACAGCTCGAGAGGCCCCTCTCTGGCAATCCTATAAAAAACAGACTCAAGACCTGGTTACTGAGGCATTTAATTAATGAACCCCAACCTGCCCGGCATTTAATAACTACAGCACCGTCCCATCCTGTATTGTATCTTTCCTTGGGTTTGGTCTCTTTTATAACCTTAAATGTTTTCTTTTTTCCTTTTTGTAACGGTGAAGCGCTTTGAGTCCCATTGGGAGAAAAATGCTATCTAAAGTTATTAAGTCAATAAGAAATATGTATTTAGCATAGATACTTGCTAAAATGGAGCTTACCTCAACGGGGTTAGCAAGCGTTACTAATTTTTTTGATAAAAAGATGCAGCCAAATTCAGAACAAAGGGGGGCAGGCGGTTGCTCCGGGCGCTACCAGCCAGGGGGCACAGGTTGGGCTGGTAGGGATGGGCCGCGGAGTAGGAAGAGGGCAGAAATGGGCGGGGCAGAGCCGACCCAGAAGTTAGTTACAACTTCCGGTGTCTGCCGCCAGGGTGGACTCCGCTCTCTCCAACAGGTGGGGACTGGCGACTTTTAGCTGGGAGTAGGAGGAGAGCAAGAAATGGATGACAGTGGAGGGGGTGAGCAAGAAATAAATGGTGGAAGAGGATGGGGAGCAAGAAATGGATGGAGATGGGGGGCAAGAAATGGAGGAGGAGGACCAAGAAATGGATGGAGATGGGGGGCAAGAAATGGAGGAGGAGGACCAAGAAATGGATGGAGGAGGGGGAGAAAGAAATGGGGGAAAGGGGGGGGAGATAAAGGGAGGGCGGGGAAAGAGAATGGGGCTAAGGAGGAGGGTAGGGTGACCAGATTTTCAAAATGAAAAACCAGGACACAATAAAAAATTATTTATAAAACAAATTACATCACGTGACGCACCCCGTTGCCATGACGAGACACTGACGTCAGGCGGTGACATGTTGCCATGACAATGTGGCATCACGTGATGCCTCGGCACCATAATGGGTCCCGTTGGTGGGGGCTGCAGTGTGTGTCTGTGTGTATAGGAGGTGGGCCCTGCAGTGTGTGTTTGTGTGTATATAAATAATGAAGACATTAATTAAAATTAAAATAATTAACAAATTAAAATTAAATAAATAATTAATTGACATAAATTAAAATTAAATAAAAAAATGTAGGCATTAATTAAAATTAAGACTTTTAAAAATGTGACATTCCTGACCTTGTATGTACATTACACTTTGCAAAATAGGGTCTCTTGCTCTCCTCGTGGCAGTCAGTGACATCACTGCCATGCAGGGCCGCAGACAGCTTTCCCGGGGCCCAGGAAGAACGTTTTCACTGGGGCCCCCCACCCACGTTTTGGCGGCCTTGCGTGAACCCCCCCTTCTCACACACCTCCTCAATCTCAGCCCACCTCACACTCCCCAGTCACCCATTCCTTCCCCCCCTCTCTCTTACACCCCTCCCAACATTTATTTTTCTCCCCTCCCCACACTCAACCTCCCTCCCCAATATAAGTGCACACACAGTGACACACACACACACAGCCCCTCCCCTCCTCATACTTCCCCCTCCTCTCATACCAGCCCCCTCATACTTCCCCCTCTCCTTATACCTCCCCCAACTCTCCATATACCTCCCCCCTCTCCTCATACCTTCCGCTCCTCATACCTCTCCCTCCCCATCCTTTCCTCATACCTGCCCTCTCCCCCCTCCTTATATCTCCCCTCTTCATACCTCCCCCTCCCCTCCTCATACCTTCTCCACCCCTCCTCTCCTCATACCCTCCCATCCCCCCCTACCTTCCCCTCCTCATGCCTTCCCCATCCCTCCTCATACCTTCCCCATCCCTCCTCATACCTGCCCCATCCCTCCTCATACCTTCCCCTCCCCTCTTCATACCTTCCCCCTCCCCTCCTCATACCTTCCCGTCCCCTCATCATACCTTCCCCATCCCTCATACCTCCCCCATCCCTCCTCATACCTTCCCCTCAGCTCCTCATACCTTCCCCTCAGCTCCTCATATCTCCCCCTCCTCATACCTTCCCCTCAGCTCTTCATATCTCCCCCTCCTCATACCTTCCCCTCAGCTCTTCATATCTCCCCCTCCTCATACCTCTCCCTCCTCTCCTCCTATGACACACACACACAGACAGACAGACAGGACACACACACACAGAGAAGCAGCTCACTGAGAAGCAGCTAACTCCATCCGGCCCCGGTACTAAGCCCCGCCCCCGAGATCCTTTGACCTCCAACCAATTCCCTGCTTCTACTCTCTAAAGCCCAGCCCCCCCCGGCATTCTAACTAACATGGAAAAAATATTACCCGGCTGCCGCATCCTCCTCCTCCTCGACGCCGCCGCTCGCTCCCCCCGCGCATCGTCGCCGACTCCCCCGCGCACCAGGGAGAAAGAACGGGACATTCCCGGGACGGACGGGCAACCGGGACAGCCCAGCAAAAACCGGGACTGTCCCGGCAAAACCGGGACAAATGGTCACCCTAGAGGAGGGGGAAGGGGGGGGGGGGGGAGAGAAAGGGAGGGCGGAGAAAAAGAATGGGGCTAGGGAGGAGAGATAATGGAGGAGTGTGTGTGGCGGGAGAGGATGGGGGAGTGTGTGTGGTGGGAGTGGGGGAGAGAATGGGGGAGTGTGTGGGGAGAGAGGGTAGGGGTGTGTGGAAGAGAGGGGATTGTGTCGGGATGTGGCAAGTCCCATCAACATACAAAAGATTCACAAATACAATGAAAATTACAGGATTGTTTTGCCTTGGTTCTATACATTTTGGGGGAGGGGCGCAGTTGGAACTTGTCCTGGGCGTAAAAATACATAGTTCATTCTCTGATCAAATTGCTCCTTTGTTATAACACTTAGGATAAAAATGTAGAATTTAACAAATAACTTACAATGCCCTGTCTAATATCTACTCTTAACCCCTAAGGCAGGGGTTCTCAACTTCAGTTGTCAACCCTCCCCCCACCCCCAAAACAGGTCAGGTTTTAAGGATATCACTGCTTCAGCACAGGTGGTTCAATCAGTGGGTCACTCAAAGACTGAGCCACTGATTGAGCCACCTGTGCTGAATGAAGCAGGCTCTTTGGTTGAGCCACCTGTGCTGAAGCAGGGACTGATTGAACCACCTGTGCTGAAGTAGGGATATCCTGAACACCTGACCTGTTGGAGGGTCTTGAGGACTGGAGTTGAGAACCTCTCCCCTAAAGCTTCTTCTTTTTTATTTTTCGGGTTATATACTTGAACTTGTTTTTGCATTTCTAAAGATGAAACACTGAATTTCTATTCACACTATTACTCCCTAATTTTTTTTATACCGTCACCACCAGAAAGAAGTGTATATCTAGTGTAGATTGTTATATTAGTCTTGATGATTTTGTTTTTTTTTATAGACCATGTGTATAGGTGGGGGTTTGAAAAGTATTGTTGTTTATTACTGTGTGTGTAATTTTATGTGATATATCGGTATGAGTATAGTTGATTATATTCTATTGTTGCTTGTAGATGTGTATTGATTATCAAATAGTTTTATTGGGGCCAAGCTGTCAGCAATAACCTGCATTTGTATTTAAGCCTCAGTGACCGCCAACTGGACACTCCACAGATGAAGTGACTGTCACAAAACGCGTCGGGAGATCAGAGCAAGTCAGCTCGTTCTCTGTTCCATCAGAGCCACCGTCCCTTTGGAAAGCTCACGTGATGATGAGCTCATGGACCCTGCGTCCATATAATAACCAGGCTGGTGAAACCAGGCTGGCGCTCTAGCAAACAGCGGCGTCCAGTGCTGAGCAAACGCTCTGTTTATATGCTTTGAACTATCTGACATTAGAAGTACATCACTTACCTTTTCTAATTGAATATAAAAACGAAATTATGCTATTGGCGTGCTTTGCTCTTTCGCCTTTTTCTTGTGTTTACAGACGTTAGTGTTTGTAGTATGTAGATTAAAATATACGGTTAGATTTTGATGAACTTTAGAGTGCTAAATTAATTAATAAGTATCTATTTCTTATCTCTATATAGAAGTAAATATGTCCAGGCAAAGAAATGTGCCTTTTTTTTTTTTTTTTTACCCAAAGCTTCATAGAGCATCTGATGCCAGTTTTTGCCACTGTAGCACACACTTTGTTCTGCCCTTGTGTTTTCACCTGCACCTTATCATCTTGATAGGTTTACCTAGGGCAGTATCATTACAGGTAGAATTAAAATCCTATCACATCATCAGTGTCTATGCAACTGTTTTCTCAGTTTCACAGGGCGAAGGGAGAAACTCTACGCCGGTTGGAATCAGATATGAAAACCTGTGCCAAGTACAGTTTCCGTTTGCACGTCCTCTCGCACAGGGGGGCTCAACTCCAGTCCTCAGGACCACCCCAAACAGGTCAGTTTTTAAAGATATCCCTGCTTCAGCATAGGTGGCTCAATCAGAGGCTCAGTCGAAGACTGAAGTCGAAGTCTTTGACTGAGCCTCTGATTGAGCCACCTGAGCTGAAGCAGGGGCTGATTGAGCCACCTGTACTGAAGTAGGGACTGATTGAACCTCCTGTGCTGAAGCAGGGATATCCTGAAAACCTGACCTGTTGGGATTGTCTTGAGGACTGGAGCTGGCCACCCCTGTTCTAGGATACTGTATGTGGTGAGCTACTGCCCGACAATAAACACTGCGTGAAATGCCTTGAGCAATTATTAATGCAGAAAAAAATATATATATATATATATTTGTTGCAAATGTACAACATTTGACCTTCCTTTTCTAGGACAGGGGGGCTCAACTCCAGTTCTAAAGACACCCCAACAGGTCAGATTTTAAGGATATCCCAGCTTCAGCACACATGGCTCAATCGAAGACCATTTGAAATATTATTTTTTTTAACCTTTATTATCTGACTCTCACGTGGGTTTTTCACATGAGTTTTGGGGATATCTAATATATTCTGTGTTATTGAAGGACTGGGGGTCCTTTTCTCCCCTGAGCACCTGGGGACTTGAATGGATTAGGGGGTGCTGTCTGATCTATTTGTTTTATATATGTTGCTTATACGGTGTCACACAAAATGTAATTCAGAGGTAATTGAACAGGTGATGAAAAGGGGATTTCTCAGGTGTGTCGGCCCTTTTTTGCATGTTTGTTTCATTATTATGTAGCCATGTGTAAAATTGGTGTACAGATCTCTCTCATGCTGGCAGTAATCCTGGTAAGAAGGCAGGATTGCCAGTAACTATCATGGAGGTTTGCCCTCAAACCCTGGTGATGTGTCATATGTAGCAAAGGAAGTGACAGCATGCTTTGTGTCCACTGTTAGTGACACAGAGGTGGGTCTTTCTGGAGTCTATATATTACACAGCACTGCCTAAAGTTAGTCTCTAAGTCAGTCTAAGAGTGGAGAAGGGTGATGTTCAAGGTTAATCGCTGCTGGTCAGAGTGGCAAGTGACAAGCTGAATACACACTGTGTCCAGGGACCTGGCACAGCTGGTGATCTCCCTTAGGGGAGAGGTGGGAGAGCAACTCGATTAGAGAGAGGAGGAACATTCTGCATGGAGTACCTCCACGAAATGTGCGGCTAAGTGTCGGCCGCTATGATGGGCTGTCTGCCAAGTAACATACAATTAAAGATGCCCTGGTTCAAGAGATCCTTCCTGAGTGAGTCTGGAGTTATTCCACAAGAAGATGCACCAAGGAGTTCCCCGTCAGAAACTCCTCCCTGCTGCCGTGGGGATCCTGATGGGGTGGAGGCGCTGTACCAAATGTGAGTAGGACTCAGAACACTACCTCAGACGCCTGTCATGGTGATATTCCCCATAACATCAAGCGGGAGACTCAGGAGTCCTGTGAGCCAGCAGGTGCACCACAACACACATACATGTAATTGGGAGCAGATTACACCCACAGGGACCAATATGAGATTGGGTGGGGGTCTGACCATTACAATTATATTGGTGTTTTTTGTACCTTTTGGACATTACTGAAATACATCATTTTTATATATCTCGCATTTGAGTGCACACTGTTCCTTGACTGAATTTCTTTCCCTGACTTTTTCTTAATTGATCATTTGGGGCTGCATTTTGTTTTTGGGGGGGCCGTCATTGGGATTTTTTTTAATAACCTGGGCGATCCCTGTTTATGTCCAAGGGTGGCTGTCACGGGAGACCAGGCATTTACACCTTTATTACCAGGATCATTTACTGAGCAAAATAAGTTTGTGAAATAAATTGTAGATGTATTCGCACAAATAGGCATACACACAACACACAAAATACAGACGAAAAGCACCACTTACTTGGGAACTGGGGTCAAACTAGGCTTGCCTAGCTGTATGGCACTCTAAACAAGAGTTTTTCTTTGACCGGGACTTAGCACCAAACGTCCTGGTTCTAAAATCGGCTTGAAAACCTAACCGTAACTGCAACGTTCGTTTCTTAGAACTTGGCCGCAAAAAGAATATTTTCCGAGCAGACTTTTCTGAAGCCGGTGCCTTGTTATTCGCGCAAGAGCACTTTAAAAAAGGCCGCCTGTCTTCTGGTGCTGAGAACCTGAAAAGTCATTGGCTTAGACCTTTCTTATAGTATTTTGAAGTTCATTCACAAAATACTACAGCCAATCGGAGCGTGGGAACTTTCCTGCCGGCCAATCAGAGCGAAGCCAGTATGGAAAGCCGGGTAAGTGGGGAATCTGGATCTGCCGAAGGACATGCGCGAGTTTGCCACCTAAATCCCTTACTATTCAGATGCCACCCGCTGGGTCAGGCTCCTCCAGGTCTGGTGGGACAAATAGAAGCCCGGACGACTTCCATTCATCCCAGGACGTGGGTACTTGAGCCTTTCCCTGCTACCCAAATGGCTTTCACACCTCAGGCATCCTCTGGTGGCTTTCAACTCTGATGTCCAACAGATATACTGGCACCAACTTGGTAGCCCTGGCAGAATGTCGGAACATTGGTTCTGAAAGTCCCAACTCATGTACAGTGCACAACAGTATATCCCATGTGAAACACAATGTTAATTAAATATACTTTTAATACATCCCAAGTCCCTGGGAATGAGGAATAGAAAGATGCACTTTTAATTATATCAGCCCTTATTCCCCACACACTATCTAAGGGACTTAGCCTGGACTCTAAGAGTCCCTCACAACATATTTATGGTTGGAGTGCCCATGAGCCCCAATACAGGTTCTGGGCATTAACTGGGTATCCCCTTTAACCTAGGGACCCCTTATAGCTACAGGGACACTTTATATCCCTTTGCCCCATTTACCTTTCTGGCTGTGCTGAAACAGGGAACCCTAATGGTGAGTAACGCAAGCGTTTTCAAGGGGAGATATTGCCGGGACAATGTACCTACATTGATCCAGGATCAGACCTGATTCCTGGCTACATTTTTAGGGGAACCGACAACTCCGCACCCCAACTACCCAGGCACATTCTGAGAACACTTTCTCCACAAACCCCCCCCCCCCCCCCCATCCCCCTTGAAACTCTTACCCTAGCAATCCCTGCTTGCTGGCACCCCTGAAAAGGCAAAAACACAAATTCTTTATTGTCGCACATTACAGTTTATGCATAAACAGTTACTGGGCTCGAGCAGACTCTTCTTGAACCCTTATTACGGATCAGGGGTAACCAAACTGTCTGAAACCTTTATTTGAGAGCCTGGTTACCCCCCCCTTACTGTCACAGTGGCCAACTCCAGTCCTCAAGGGCCACCAACTGATCAGGTTTTAAGTATATCCCTGCTTCAGCACAGGTGGCTCAGTCATTCTAAGCCACTGATCGAGCCACCTGTGCTGAAGCAGAGATATCCCTAATACCCGAGCTGTTGGGGGGCCCTTGAGAACTGGAGTTGGCCGCCCCTTGTTTGTGTAGTTCTTTCTATGCATTTTGAGTGCACAAGTAACCCCCTTGATTACACACAATTCTAGATTCACTGCAGCTATTTGACACATAAATGAGGTCTGCAAACTGCCCCCTTTTCTATATTCACTAAAGTTTAAACACTACCCCTTGTGATCTTTAAAGACAGTTACAGTGCACAGCTGAGGGCAGTGAAGGTTCCTGAGCATCGTGTGTGCAGACGTTAGGAGGAAATGCTTTTGCTGTGGATTTGCTTGGAGCAGGCATCCTGCGTGCATGGCAACTTTGATTAAATTGCAGCGTAGGTGGGTTGATGGCGTAAAGAACCTTGTGGGACAGATGCCTTAAGTGCACACTGAGGTCATCCCATTAGAGGCAAAATCTTATGGAAGCAGAAACGGACAAAGAAATAAAGTGACTTGTCCCTCAACATATAATGTAATAGACATCGACACGGAAAGCAGTCTCCCCCATCACATAAAAATAAATAATAATAATACAGAAAATCGATGTACTTTTTTCACTTTCCCTCCGTAGACAATATAAAAGAAACATTTAATCACGCAGGGCTTATTCTTGTTACTTCCATTGTAAAATATACAAATTAGTGATGTACCAGGAAATTACCCCGGTACCCGCCCATATTTTCAGTACTCGGACCGAGGAACGGTGAGGAGGACCACGGCGACATCCTGGTGGATGTGGGAGCAGCGCAAGACATCCTTCACAGCCAGTGCCGGTGGGATCGCAGGAACATGTGACCGGAGCAGGAGCGTTACTATTGGACAGCCGGGGAGGAGGTGCACCGGAAGTCGGGAGTTGCGCTCCTCCTCGACTGTCCAATAGTAACGCTCCTGCTCCGGCCGCGTCATTCTTTTTGTTCCCGTGTACCCAAAACCAGTTACCCTTTCATTTTTGGGACCCAGTGCAACACTAATACATATAATATATTTCGGGACTGCAAGATAGCAAATATTGAAAACACATCATTAGGCCTGGTAGAGGTTGCCCTGTTAAATATACATTTTTCCAATGGTATATATTTTTAACGCCTTCACTGCCAGAGCGGGGCCAGCAATTTATTGCTCTGCATTTGCTCATGTATATGAGCTGACGTCTTCCCGCTCCGTTGTAGTTTCTGCCTGTCTGTCCTCCTTCATCTCTCTGTCGCATACAGTAGGTATCCAACGAGATCAACATAAATGTGACTGCAACAGCTGAAGGTTTGTCACGCAAGGTGTAGGAATCTGTATCTGGCAGACCATGTGTTTCATTTTTCATGCACATTATTCAATGATCCAGTTTTTGGTCACAGCTCCTCCTGAGGGAAGGCTACACCTTTTATCAAATAGAGCCTGAAAGTATTAGCAGTCCATATAAACCCTTAATAAACCAAACAAGCATGAGATTGTTAATATATTGTTTATTGGAACCAATAGACTTTCATTTAAGCTATGGGATTTCATGTGTCACTGGTAGGCTCATAAAGGTTCATATGCATGAGGTTCCTTATAAAATGTGCTAAACTTTAGCTCATCTAAACTCCTGTTCACTTTGATTAAGAGTTAAAGGATCATATTTACTAAAAGTTACTACAATTTAGCACTACCAAGCTGCCATTCACATGAATGGGAGTTCAGATCGGCCAAAGCTTAGTATCATTCAGTGAAAATGGACCAAAGGGGGTAGATTCACAGATGTCCGTAAAATATTTACGAATCCGCTAAATTGGGATAGTGGTACGCTAAGTCATAAAGCATATCCCCAAAGGTACTAAGCCTTACGATGCCCTCGTGTTCACCTGAAATGAACGGATCACTAACTTTTAACGGACGCCTGGCTTACTCATATGCAAATAACAACATGGTAATGTGCAGTTTACCTAACAACGGAAATCCTCAGACCTAAGTATCTCAGGAAGCAGTTGGTCATCTGAGCCAAAATGAACGCGATTTATCTCCAGAGACCCCTTGCTTCCTATCTAGGAGGAAGAAAAAAATTTGTTACAAATGTTTTGAGGACGACGACATTTTTTTTGGGGGGGGGGGAGGGAGGTGGTAGGGGGGTGTCCTTATTAGTGCTTGGCTAAGGGTGGCACACAATTTTGGGACGGACCTGCTCTCATCCCTCTATCTGCCCCACTCCTCTCTCCTTCCCTTCTCTCTCTCCACCACCTCTCTTTCATTGAATACCTTATGATGACCTCAATTCTTTCTGCGTCTCTCTCCTCCAGCCTTTTTGCTTTCTCCCCACTCTCTTTCTCTGTCTGCTTTCCGTCTAAACTTTATAGATTTCTGAGTCCCAATGTCTGCCACCAGGCTATGTGCATTATGATGTCACCAATAAGCTATATCTCGCAGAGGGGTGGACAAAGCTTTTTTAGAAATAATAAGCTTTAACATATTTTATGACCAGATATACTACATCTAATTTGCATGTGTTGATGGAAAAAAAAGTACAGAAACAAACCCTGCAGTAGCACAATCTACTACAATTACAGAGACGTCAACCTCTAAAGACCAAAATCTGTAAGGCCTGAGGGTTTGGGACCAACATTTTTCATTTTAATGGGAAACGGAAGAATGGTCAATTTATTTATTAAAACTCAAGGCAGTACTATTCTCCCCTAATAAGATCTGATTCTTACTGAACTGTCAAATCATGTTTTATTCATCCAGCCTTGAGGCAGACCAATATTTTGGGAAGTTTCTAAACAAATCCTGATTTTTCTCCCCCGTGTCCTCCTGGAAACCATAAACATGACTCTAAATGCACATTGTTTGATCTACAATTGAATTTGTTTATTATTTATAAAATGTTTTACCAGGAAGTAATACATTGAGAGTTACCTCTCGTTTTCAAGTGTGTCCTGAGCACAGAGTTATGATGATAAATACATGGTTACAAATACATGGTTACATTAAATGTACAGGATTATACAGTACATTATGGAGGATAATAAACTGTTTTTGTCTGTGGAACTAGGGGAATACATTTGATTCTGAGACTGGTAAAATTAACTGTTGCTAACTGCTAAACTTATGGTTGCATTGGGATGGACCTCTTAGGACATTTGATCAAATTGCGGAAACATGTCAGTGTACTTGACTTTTAAATAAGCTATAAATATTAAAACTCAAAGAGTACCCTTACCTTTAAAGAAGAAAATATTTCTTCTTAATGTTATCTAGTAAATGTACTTACTGTAGCTGAAGGCTGGGTCCTATGGGAAATTATAGATCCATTGCACGATTTATTGTGGTCTTATTACATAAACAATTTTGTGTGGGAGATTTAGGAGGTTAACGTTGTTTGAGTTCAATGTTCACATTTTTGAAGCTGGGATAATGATCTGCAGAAATAGAGGGAGCTTTGTGATGAGCAGTTGCAGTGACATGTGAGCGGATTCTTAGTGATGTCATTGAAGATGTAAAATTCAATCATCCAATTACTGTATTCACACTTGTAGGCCTCAGATATAGAAGGTGCGGGCCCGCGACGGAGCGCATGGCGTGCGCCTGCTGCTGAGGCGAACCATGGGATGTGGAGAAAGAGACGCGACGGGGAGGCGTGCCCGTGACATTGCGTGAGCGGTTCGCCCTCATTTGCTGAACCACGCACGTGACCCGTCTGTCACACGACAAAATGAAAAATGTTGTCTCGCGAAAAAACAGCAGCGCCGTCGCTCTTGTGCTCACTGAGGTAAGGCCTTTTGTTTGCGTCACGTGCGAAGTCGCACGGACTATGGATGCAGCCTAAAGTACTTTTTTCCTCAATTATCAGCTCCCTAATAGTGTCCTGGTTGATGAGATTGTAACTAAAATATTGTAGTTCAGAGAACTAACAAAGACTTGGCCAGCTCTAAAAGTGATGATGCTACCATGCATCTCTATTTAGCTGCTATCTATCTGTGAACGAGATTAGCCAGGAGGTAGTCAAGATGCCAAGAGGACGTACCTAGCACCAAGCTGCCAAGATGGACTTGCCTCAGGAGCCTAACGTAAGGACAATTTAGTCTGCTTTTGTTGCACTGCCTGTGATTAAACTATCCCTGAGTTTTGACTAACTGGTAAGCGGGGTAGCCTTCCAACATAGAATCAAGATGGGTACTGTGTAGTTAGTGCTCAGAGAGGAGCTAGGCATTTTTTTTGATTGTTGCATTGTTTTATGCCTTTAAGAATAAACCTGCTAACAGATTCTTATGCTTCTTGCCTTTAATGTGATAGCAAAGATCCTGCAAAGTGGCTGAGTTGTCACTTCTATCCTATCTATCTATCTATCTATCTATCTATCATCTATCTAATTATATTAATCTGTCCATATCTATCTATGCATCCCATTCTGTCTGTCGCCCCCCCTATATTTTGCAGGTTACCCAATAAATTAGAACTGTTAAATAACTTTAAAAGACAGACAACAGTTTCTGCATTTAAATCAATTTATTTTTGTCATAGTTTCGATATGTTGGACATACAGTAAGTGTTATGTGAACCTTTTACTCATGAAAACAAACACATTTTAATACACGTATATGCTTATAATAAAGTTTGTCTCTCCATATATAGTTCTTTCATTCGTAGTGGCACAGAAGTAGCGATACATTTGAGTATTCTGTTCGGACAAGTAACTGTGAAAAAACAACTAAAAGTGCAAGAAATTGGAAAAACGATGTACATGAAAATAACTAACTAACATGAATGGGATCGGATATTGTCATGACATTAAAGCTGCAGTCCAAACGATATCCTACATGTGGTTTTTATTTAAAAAAAAAAACGTTTTTTATAAATAACTCAGTTCTGTACTATGAAAAAATACTTTTTTTTAAAAAAAACAACAACTCTGAATGACATTTTGAATTTATTATAATGTAACAAGCATTTTTTGTTTCTATAGCAACCATTTACAAAGTCACATCCTCTTCTGAAACAGGCTCTGGCACACCCCTTTTTGAGCCCTGTCCTCTCTCTCTAGCAGTGCCCCAATGTTATCTAGTGACTGCCTGGTCACATGATCTTTGCCACAGACATTTGCGTCTTTGGTCTTCTTCTGCTGCACTGAAAGCCATTTAGTGAACCCCCGAGCCGAATCTTTGCCGATCGATCACAGGAGAATGGATCGATCGGCAACCTAGCTAATTGCTTATCATTGTGTGGATTGTATTGATGCACATATTAAAGGGGAAAAAAAACATTAAAAAAAGGCAGCTTGGACTGCTGCTTTAAAAGGCCTGCATATCATGATATATCACTATCTGAGCACATTAGTACATAAAAGCAACTTGTCAGACAAATGTCTGCCTTGGCGTATGCGATACAATGTATCAGAAGGTTATATTAAGGTTAAAAATCAGTACTGTACTTGCACAGTTAATTAGATCTTAATTGCTGTTCTTATTTTCTGACTAAATTGTCTTTTTCTGCGAACTTTAATTCAGCCTCATAATTATATACATTAAACCTATAATCTGTAGAACAAACTCGTACTTTATTTAAAGATTTTTTTCCCCTCGACATTTTTATTAACAATGAAGTATTTGTTTTATTGGATTTAGATCAGGATTTAATGCACACCTGGAATATATTATTCCTGGCATTGAGAGGGTTTAATGAGACACAGGGTTTACCCTTCCTGTAAAAAAAACTCCAATCCCACTTAGCAACATGTATTGGTGACGCGTAATATGAAAGTACTCAGCCATGTTACGCTTTCAAGAGTGGCAAACGCCAGTCACCAACAGGTCAGATTTGAAGGATATCCCTGCTTCAGCACAGGTTGCTCAATCAATGACTGAGCCACTGATTGAGCCACCTGTGCTGAAGCAGGGGTATCTTTAAAACCTGATATGTTGGTGGCCCTTGAGGACTGGAGTTGTCCACCCCTGTTCTAGTTGCTGTATATGATATGGAGAAGTGTATGTGTGTTCCATGTTGTAACAAACCTTTTGTGTCCACCTGAAGAGCCCCATCAGGTTTGCAAATCTCTGTCAACTAGTCTAAAGAAATCTCATGTTGGATTAACGTCATCTCAGAACTGGTGGGTTTTTGGGGCGCAGAAAGAAAGTCAAAGAGACACATTCCCAGTCTTAGACTGACCTACTGAGTAACCAGGGAAATCCTGGCTGGACTCCAGCATCAGATGGGTCCTAAAATTCCTGGAATGACCGCCGGCACCTAAAATCTGGAGTTGAGCCAGCAAACTGGGCGAATCTTAAATGACAGTCGTTCTGTAGGTAATTGTGATTGCAGGCAGTGTTTGTTTTGTCTATCGTATGTATGTGGGTATATATGCATGAAGGTATGAGGGAATGCATGTATATATGCACAGGTGAATGCATGACTGAGCCTGGATGTGTATGTATGTATGTTGTATGTATATGTGGCAGCCCTGATACAACTTTTGTTCTTTATGACCCTGCAGTGGACTCCTACATCCTGATTCCCCTGTGACATCCAAGTCTAAGACTGCACAGTCCACAATAATATCACTTGGAACAATCCCTCCTTTAACTGCTCGAGAACCACCTCTCCCCATTGCTCACTGTAACTAGCGGGCCCACTTTAGCTACACAGCACCTTAATACATGGATGTTATCATGAAGTTGTTTCTTTTTGTGCCAACCCCTCATAATGGCTATTTGTGGCCTTTGATACGTATCCCAATTAAATTACTGCTCTGAGCCATATTACACGGTAAGCCCTCCCCAGTACAAGGTTTAATATATGGACATGGGACAGGCTGTTCCAAATGTCCAGGGGGCAGCTCTCTATCCAACTCTACTGGTTGCATCTCAGCATTCCATCTTATGATATACTGCACCGACACACTTTATTCGAGCAAATACCCAGTATGTACCTGGCAGATACCTGGAATGCGCCGCTCCTCACCTCTGACAAGCCCCGTTGCGTTTGCCTTCCCAGCCTGGGTTCATGCCTGGCTGACGGGCGGCTGATCTGTTAAATGATAATGATTAGGATTTAATAGGCTGCAATGCTTCGCGTGTCTACCAGATGGCATAAATTCATGAATTGTAATGCAGTATATATATATATACTGTGCAGTATTGCAGCCAGCGGGAATAAAATGCTTCAATCCCTGCCTGGAAAATACCTCAATGCACTCGGGCAGAAAACAGTCACAAACCTCAATACACCCGGGTATACCCGAATTCGTGGGACTAGCCGAGCTCGAATAAAGTGTGTCGCCAGTGTATATAGCCATGCATAATAATGGTATACTACTTTCCTCTCTGTTGGCAGTAAGTCCTGATAAGTACAGGTATGCCAGCAGTAGTTATGGAGGTTTTCCCTCACACCCTGGTGAGGTGCCCTATGTATGGAGGGGAGTGGCTGTATGCTCTGCATAAGGATTGTAGGAACACTTTGTGACCCTAGTGCAGTAACTAGCGGTCCAGGTTGACCAATCAAGCCTGTCTAAGCCACTCTGTGTCCAGGGACCTGGCACAGGGGTGATCTCCCTAGGAGAAGAGGGAATCCCACCTCAATACGGGAGGGCGTACCTGGCAAAGGGACAGCACGGAGAGATGTGCGGCTAGAGCCGGCAGCTGCATGGGGCAGTCTGCTACATCCCAAGCTACAATAAAGATGTTCTTGTTAACGAAAACCCCACTGTGTGAGTGTGAGATTACTCGACAGTGGATGGCACCACCCAGAAGGAGTTCCTCACCAGGACCATCTCCCTGCGGAAGCATAGACCCTGATGAGGTGGAGGCGCTGTACATGATGTAAGTTGAACTTGCACCCACCACCTCAGCTACCTGTCCTGATGACATCCCCTAATACCATCAAGCTGGAGACTCAGGAGTCCTGTTACTTGCAGGTGCACCACCCTACACGAACATGTAATGGGGACTGGTTAGACCACATGGGCCAATGTGAGATTGGGTGGGGGAAAACCTGTTACATATAGAACAGTGGTATTCAACTCCAGTCCTCAAGAACCCCCCCCCCCCCCCAACAGGTCGAAGAAGCTGGGATATCCTTAAAACTTGACTTGTTGGGGGTCTTGAGGCCTGGAGGTTCGCTCCCCTGATGTAGAAAACAAAATATAAGCAAACGTTTATGTAGGCACTGACTCACTGTGCTCATGGTTGCATAATGTGTTTATATATGGGATGGGAGATTCCTTGTTTGAATGCTGTGTCCTAAAACTGGTTAGACAAGCTAGATAATACTATTAGCCCAGCACCTACTGTAACAGAGACATTTTGTTGAGTGCTATGTAAATCTTCCCTGTGTCAGTCGAGTGAATGACATGGAATAGATTCCTGGATATGGTTGATATTAAATTGTAAGTTTCTTCTCTATTGACCATTTGTGTGTATGTATGGTATGTATGTATGTATGTATATCTTTATTTATATAGCTCTTCACAGCAGTAATACACGTGACATAATAATATAAAATAACAAATACGGTAATACAAATAACACATAAGGGGAAGAAGTGCTTCAGACATAAAAGTAACATTTAGGAAAAGGATTCCCCGCCCCGAAGAGCTTACAATCTAATTGGTAAGTAGGGAGAACATGCAAAGACAGTAGGAGGGAGTTCTGGTAAGTGCTTCTGCAAGGGGCAGAGGTTGATGTATGAGGTGTAAAGTATCAGCCACTGAGCTACTCATATGCTTCGTTAAGCAAGTGTGTCTTAAGGTGGGTCTTAAAGGTGGATAGAGAGGGTGCTAGTCGGATATTGAGGGGAAGGGCATTCCAGAGGTGTGGGGCAGTCACTGAGAAAGGTTTAAGGCGGGAGAGGGCTGAGCAGAATGCTAGAGTCGGGATGGTGTATAGCGAGAAATTAGGGCTGAGATGTAAGGAGGGGCAGAAGAGTGTATAGCCTTAAAAGTGATATGTTAATGTTGTAATTAAATTGTATGTCTTTATTTATATAGCGCCATTAATGTACATAGCGCTGTTGTGTTTTGAACATCCCCATTGCACAGTGCTGGTAACATACATAGATTACAGTTCAAATACAATTCTGGACTGAAAACCAGGCTTGATAGGGGTCGTGGTGTCCATGTCAGTGAGTGAAGACACTGACTGATAGCGACGCTGACTTTGCAGTAAGGGAACCAGGTTCAATTCCTGGCGTCAGCTCTTGTGATCTTGGGCAAAGTGACTTTATCACCCGGGGTCTTGGGCAGAAACATGGAGTGCAAGCTCACCTGGGCAGGGACATAGTGTAAGTAACAGCATCCCTATGTGCTGCGCACTGCACTATACTGTCATTGTGAAGCGCTTTGAGTCCCATTGGGAGAAAAGTGCTATATGAAAATATGGGAAACTACAATCATTTAGTTTTTTCGTGCGGCGCCGCATCACAAGAACGGTTCAGCCAACGAGGGTGAACAAGCCTGGTGACGCGTCCCCCACGCCTCCACCACGCCTCCCCAATCGCTCGAAGTTTAGTTCACCCATCGCTCGGATGACAGGCGCGCCTGACGCCATGCACCCCGTCGCCCGCCTACTATAATCTCTGCCTTAACAGGAGAGACCTGCTACCATTCTAGGGTTTGATCTTTTCCTAAATATTTATTGCAAAACAGCAAAATGCTCCTTTATCTCATGTGCGATCCTACTTACAGAGGCAATCCAAGCGCTTTTTTTGCGTAGGTTTGAAACCGGGGGTTCTCCATAGCGGAACCCCATTAATGTCAGCTCTGGGGAGCCCCATGCTTCTGAAGATACATACCTCTATAGGGGGTGCCGGTAGCCACTCCGGCTGGGAAGCAGGGCAAACATTATGGCCGCTTTGCAAAGCTCCCACACCCTGAGGGTCAACGGGAAGCTCTGATGTCATCAGGCGCGGCTTCCTATTGCCCCGCGCGGTGCGGAGCTGTAATAAGCAGAGGGACATCAGCACCCCCCTTCAGAAGTCTGTGTCCCTGGGAGCAGGGGGCTCCCCGGAGCTAAAAGAAATGGGGTCCCGCTCCGGAGACCCCCTGCTTCAATCCAAGCAGTTTCAGAATTTGAGATATATTAAATAGCTTTGCAAATCTGCGGCACAGCAAGGACAGCGCACTGACGAATATCAGGGAATATAGAAGGGCTGCTGCCTGTGTTAGGTGCGGGTGAGAAGCAGATACCTGGAGAAAGAATGTTGTAACAATTCCAAAGCTGCAGTGATCTGAGTTTGTAGAAAATCACAATGGTTTGTCATTCTGTTCCCTCCCCACACAATGTTTATGCATCTACAGGCCTCAAATAAATACACAAAACAAACTCATTTGGATAAAAGTTACTCTGTAGTTTGTTTTCAAGATGAAAGAGGTAACGGGAAATTAATTTCTACCATTATATTGATTGTGAAATGCATTTTTCCCATAAAGTTCCCTCTATCCCAGGGACGGCCAACTCCAGTCTTCAAGGACCACCAACAGGTCAGGTTTTCAGGATATCCCTGCTTCAGCACAGGTGGCTCAGTCTTCCACTGATTGAGACACCTGTGTTGAAGCAGGGATATGCTGAAAACCTGACCTGTTGGTGGCCCCACCTATCCTCTTTTTTCCCCCCTATGCTTTTTTAAGGGAGTAGAAAGTAGAAAATCAAGGCTGTTGAGTATCCGGCTGCAGACACTTATAGAAAGTGATTAGGAGGTATAATTAAGATCATGTTTATACACGATACAATGTTTAGTGACCCTCCCTTTACACATGAGTGTATTTTAAATACATTTTAAATGTAGGACACCACACCATGATTAACATATTCTGCATTGCAATGATTCAAACGTACGTGCTAATAAAGTCTCGATCATTTAAAGGTACTCGTTCAGTTTAGGATCAGAGTCTTATACCTTCATAATACCCAGAAAGAGGCTTCAGATCGACGCTCCGACACATTCACCTCCACGTGATTACAGTGATAAGAACAGGTGCAGAAACTAGATTTTAAACCACATCTAGTGCAACAATTTGTGTTCCTGGCTTTATCACCATCTAGTGAGCAGATATCGTGTAAAGACAAATATATAGTATTTGAAAATATACTTCAATGCAATGGGTCCCCAAACGCGCGGTGCCCACAGGCGCCTGGGCATTCACCAAGCTTTTTTGAGGTTGCCCGCGACTGACTGGCCAACTGGTTCAACTTAGGCCTCGTTCAGAGTGCCAGAGGCAGGAGTTGGATGGCAGGGGCGTTCGGGAGCGAGGGCGGCTGGTTTGCTGGGCGATGTGTGTTCATCCCCAGCAGACGTTTTCAGGAGTTGAGGAGGGGGCGGGGCTACAGACCTGAGGTTAGGGATCCAAGTTGCAGTCATGAAATCATTCTCAAGAATGATTTCATTGGCTGCCGAGGTCCCAGTGACGCTGCTGCAGCTTCAAAAAACGATTGTTTCGTTTAGTGAAACTGTCGCCAGCGTCAACTCCTGGCTTCGGGGACAGGGCAGCTGCTACCCTGACAACCAGTATTCAATTTGAATACTTTGTGTCCCACGGCAGCTCGCGCGGCAGCACGCCCTCCCTCCGAAGCCTGCACCCCGAACGAGGCCTTAGCTGTGCGAATCACTGTTTTCAACCATGAACATTACACGATCAAAGAACAGATCTCGACTTGCTGATACCCATCTGGACGATTGTCGATGCAGGGATATCATCCAACTCTCCGAAAACTTCCAAGTTCAAAAAGTTGGCTGATGAAAAGCAGTGCCAAAGATCACACTAACGAACCTTCCACGTGAGTGGGGATGTCGGGTGGCGTGTCAAGGATTTTAATGAATAACTTTTATATGTAAGACCACTTATATTTTTTTGTGATTTTATGGTTTCTTGTAACATTAAATGGGGTGTTTTGTGTATTATTTGGTGTCCATATATTTATTTGCCCTGAAAAAAGAAAAATGTCTTGTGTTAATTGGTTGATGCTTGCACGCCAGCATGAGAAGCGCGGCGTGGGACAGAGTAAGGGAGGCCCGCAGTTGGTAGAACCGGGGCATGGCAGCGAGAGGCCGGGCCCAACTTGCAGTGTCGGCCGGCTGGGTCCCCCGCATCCACCGGGCCTGGAACACCTGTCCCCGATCTCCCCCCTGTCTGTGGTCCTGGGGAGGGGTTGTGATGGCTGTGTGTGGGGAGGGGGTGTGATGGCTGTGTGTGGGGAGGGGGTGTGATGGCTGTGTGTGGGGAGGGGGTGTGATGGCTGTGTGTGTGGAGGGGGTGTGATGGCTGTGTGTGGGGAGGGGGTGTGATGGCTGTGTGTGTGGAGGGGGTGTGATGGCTTTGTGTGGGGAGGGGATGTGATGGCTGTGTGTGGGGAGGGGGTGTGATGGCTTTGTGTGGGGAGGGAGGAGGGCTTTGTGTGGGGAGGGGGTGTGATGGCAGTGTGTGGGGAGGGGGTGTGATGGCAGTGTGTGGGGAGGGGGTGTGATGGCAGTGTGTGGGGTGGGGGTGTGATGGCAGTGTGTGGGGAGGGGGTGTGATGGCTGTGTGTGGGGAGGGGATGTGATGGCTGTGTGTGGGGAGGGGGTGTGATGGCTGTGTGTGGGGAGGGGGTGTGATGGCTGTGTGTGGGAGGGGGTGTGATGGCTTTGTGTGGGGAGGGAAGAAGGGCTTTGTGTGGGGAGGGGGTGTGATGGCTGTGTGTGGGGAGGGAGGAGAGGGCTTTGTGTGTGTGTGTAGGGGGTGTGATGGCTGTGTGTGGTGAGGAGGAAAGTGTAGTTTGAGTAAGAGGAGGTGAGTGGTGTGTGTATGAAGAGCTGAGTGCTGTGTGCATGAGAAGAGGTACGTGTGTGATGAGAGTAAGTGTAGTGTGTGTGTGTGGGCAGGAGTGAGTAGTCTGTATGTGCGAGAGCAAGAAGAGAAATGATGATGTGTAGCACAGCCACGGTATGTGCGAGAGGTAAGGTGAGTGGGGTGTGAATGTATGTGTATGAGAGAAGTGGAGTAAATGTGGAGTGTGTGATACAAAAAGGGGTTTTGTGTACAATGTGAGAGGGGGGGAAGGCTTATTGTATAGTGTGTTCAGAATAGGAGTGAGTAGGAAGTGTGACAAGGGAGGGTAAGTGTGGAGTGTGTTGAGAATAAGGGTGAGTATGAAGTGTGAGAGGGGGTAATGGAGTGTGAAAGAAAGGGGTGAGTGGGGTGGGTTTGTGTGTGAGAAGGAGGGTGAGTGTGGTGCATGTGAGCGAGAAAGGTTGAGTGAAGTCTGATGAACAGGGTTTGCCCAAGATCCTCCAGCCCTGCCCAAAATATGCAGAGAACCACTAATCCATGAGTTTTATTTCTTTAGAACCTTCGCCATCTAGTGGGCAATGTGAAAATGTCAATTTCACTGACGTCTACTATCTACTATACATGTGGGGCGCTCTTCAGCGCAAGGCCTCTGTAACTCACTTAAGCTAGCTTCGGTCCACGCGTCTCTATGGCATTAAAGGTAAGGGGGAACGGGGCGCGACCCAGGGGGAGAACGGTCTTGGCGCAGCGCAAGAAGTTTGCGCACCCCTGGACTATACCACAATAATGCTAGGGGTGTTTTGAAGCAGCAATCCCCTGTATTTACTGGATGAAACACACGGAGAGGGCCCCCTGGCTCCTGAGATACTTATTGGTAAAAGTACTGGCGTTACTTCCTGGGTTAAGTTAAAGACTCGTTAAGTGCTAACGGATATCTTCAAGGCTCACAAGCTCAGCGAAACGCGTAGCGCCGCGGGTGCGGCCGCCGAGAAACTGCGCCAGGAGGACTCGCTATCCAAGATTGTCTCCCTCTCCCTGATCCGTGAGCCAGGACGTGACGTAGGTCCGACCGGAAGTGACGCATGACGCGGAACCGGTGACTCGCAAGTTTACACGGGGAGAGACTCTTGAGACCAGGAAGCAGCGTATACTGATGTCTCCAAGGTGCGAGACGTTCCCGGGCGTCCATCACCTTTTATGTGTTCATTTTATATGTACGCAATGTGAGCACATATATTACTGTTTTATTGATTTTAGATTAAATTGTGTTGGTCTGCACAATCGGTCTTTTCTTTTATGTTTCCCTGAGATTTACCATCCATACTACATCCCTGGGACCAGTCATCTACAATTTATCCTGATTCAGTCATCTGAGTATTATCTCTCCGCTCATGTACTCTGACCTTCTTGTAAGTAGGCGTTCTATACGAGCCAAGTCTAGAATTCTACCAAGATTGTTATACAGAGGTACTGTTACGCCGGTGCTGCCCGCAGACCAGACCCGTCCCCTGAGCTGAAAGGGGAAGTGGTAATACACGCATCCACAGCAAAGGGAGCGTGTCCGGAGTGTGGTATGAAGCGTTGCCAGGCCAGGTGTAGTAAGGTAGACAATACTTGCCGGTACCGGTTGTAGAGATAGAGTGAAGGATGCCTCGCCGAAGTCAGGGAGTGGAGAGTGGAGATAGGTCGTTGTCAAGCCATGTTCAAGGGGTTACCAGAGGGAGCGTTGTCCAAGGAGTGCCGATATCGAGAGCCAGAGGGGGTAGTCGTACAAGCCGCGTCAGAACCTGTGAAAACACTGAGAGAATCCAGAAGTACTTCCATACAGAGACTATGTCGAGCAAAGACTGAGAGCAGAGAGGAGCTAGATAAAGCAGGAAGGTCCAATTAGGAACGGAGGCGGGACAGAAGAGCTACAGGGAGACACTGCAGATTGGTGCAGGCATAACAGGCCAGGTGAGTCTTGTTGGTAACCTGAGTATGCCCGTGCAGTGTGCGGGGCGGAGCCTGAGGTCCGGGGGACGGGAAGAAGAGTGTGCAGACTGAGCGTGCTCCGTAACTCGTGTACGCGCGTGAACCGAGCCAGTGGATGGTGCAGGTGTGCGTGCAGGTGTGCGTGCAGGTGTGCGTGCAGGCGGGCGTGGGCGCGCCCGGCGCTGAGCAGAGGAGTCGCAGAGGGGAATGATCCCGCGACGGCGGCTGGAGCGAGGAGCCGTGGAGGCCGGAAAGGCAGGTTTGTTTTGTGTGTCCAGGGACTCCCTGCGGGAAGGGGGTGTTTTGTGTGTGTAGCGTAGAGAACGCCGATTCCTGACGGTACCCCCATCTTCAGGAACGGCCTCAGGACAATCCAAGAACGGTTTCTCTGGAAACTTTTTCCTGAAGGACTTAAGAAGGGCCGGGGCATGAATGTCCTTTGAAGGTACCCAGGATCTCTCTTCAGGGCCAAAGCCCTTCCACTGCACCAAGAACTGGAGCTGACCCCTGGATAGGCGAGAATCCAAAAGAGAGTGAACTTCGTATTCCTCGTTATTTTGTACAGTAATGGGATCCGGTTTACGAGTCTGATCCGGAAAGAAGTGACTGGAGATAAATGGTTTTAAGAGGGACACATGAAAGACATTGGGAATCTTCATACTGGGTGGTAGTTGGAGCCGGAATGCCACGGGATTGATTTGTTTGGAAATAGTGAAGGGACCCAGGAACTTAGGTGCCAGTTTAGGAGATGGTACCTTGAGGTGGATATTCTTAGAGGAGAGCCATACCAAATCCCGTGGTTTGTAACTGGGCGCCGAACGACGACGACGATTGGCCTGTAGTTTCGATCTGCGGGAGGAGTCGAGAAGCGTAGAATCCTGGACCATGCGGTTTGGAGGAAAGAAATACGTTCATCTATGGCTGGTACTCCAGAAGGGATGTTGGGGATGGGAAGACAGGGAGGATGGAACCCATAATTTATAAAGAAGGGTGACTCCCGGGTGGACTCGTTTTTGGCAGAATTGACGGCATACTCTGCGCAAGAGAGGAGTTGAGCCCAATCATCCTGGAAATCGGATATGAAACGTCTCAGGTACTTCTCCAGGGATTGATTGATTCTCTCCGTTTGTCCATTGGACTGAGGATGATAGGCGGAAGAGAAAGAAGAAGAGATGCCCAATCTCTTCGTGAAAGCTCTCCAAAATTTGGATAAGAACTGAGAACCTCTGTCAGAAACAATGGACGAAGGGATCCCATGAATCCGGAAAATCTGCTCCGTAAAAATATCAGCAAGGGCGGGGGAGGTGGGTAATCCTTTAAGTGGAATGAAATGGGACCTCTTCGAGAACCTGTCCACGACCACCAAGATAGTGTTCATTCCTCTGGACCTGGGCAACTCCACGATGAAGTCCATCGAAATGTGGGACCAGGGGCGGTCGTGTACTGGAAGGGGTAACAGAAAACCCTGAGGCTTTTGACGAAGAGTCTTGCTTTGAGCGCACGTGAGACATCCTTGACCACCAGAAATTCCGACGAATGAGATCAGTAGTCTTCTTAAAACCTGGATGAACGGCAGATTTAGAGGAGTGACCCCAAGACAGGACCTCTGGAACAAATTTGGAAGGTACAAAGAGTTTGTTGTCGGGAACGACCAAGTCCTTGGGAATGCGTCTCTGGGAGTGCAAAATCTTGTCAAGATTCTTGAAAGAAGACGTGGCAAGAATCCTCTCATGCGGAAGGATAGTCTCCAAAGATTCCTCTGGCCTCTCTTCAGAAGAATGTATTCGGGAGAGTGCGTCTGCCTTTACGTTCTTGGTCCCGGGGATATAGGAAAGGTGAAAATCGAATCGAGAAAAAAAAAGAGCCCAACGAGCCTGTCGTGGACCAAGGTGTCGAGCGTTCTCTATGTAAAGAAGGTTCTTGTGGTCCGTGAGAATAGTAATCGGCTCTTTTGACTCCTCCAGCAGGTGTCTCCACTCTTGAAGAGCCATCTTCACAGCCAGATGTTCCCTGTTACCCACGTCTTAGTTCCTCTCGGCAGACGAGAATTTCTTGGAAAAATATGCACAGGGATGTAACTTATCTTGGGGCGTGGGTCTCTGAGAAAGAACGGCACCAGCGCCATAATCAGAAGCGTTGACTTCCAGGACGAAGGGAAGTTCAATGTTGGGATGACGGAGAATAGGTGCGGATATAAAGGCTTCCTTGAGTGTCTCGAAGGCGGAGATGGCCTCGGATGACCAAGCAGAAGGATCAGCTCCTTTTTTGGTGAGCGCAGTAAGGGGTGCCACAATGGTGGAAAAACTCCATATAAACTTATGATAATAATTAGCGAACCCTAAAAAACGTTGTATGGTCTTGAGAGAGTTGGGTCTTGGCCATTCAGTGACTGCTTGAAGTTTACCGGAGTCCATCATAAAGCCCTCATCGGAAATGATGTACCCCAGGAACGGAGTAGAGGTCGTATGAAAGGTGCACTTCTCCAGTTTGGCGTACAAATGGTGTTCACGGAGACGGGAAAGGACGTAGGAGGTGTGGCGTATATGGTCCTGGAGATCTTTGGAAAAAATCAGGATATCATCCAAGTATACAATAACAAAAATATTGAGTACCTTATGAAAGACGTCGTTGATGAAATCCTGGAAGACAGCGGGAGCATTACATAAGCCGAAAGGCATTACCAGATATTCGTAGTGTCCACTACGCGTGTTGAAGGCCGTCTTCCATTCATCCCCCTTCCTGATGCGCACCAAGTTATAGGCACCACGTAGATCCAACTTGGAAAAAATCTTGGCTCCCTGTAATTTATCGAACAGTTCGGTAATAAGGGGAAGGGGTAAAGATTTTTAATAGTTATGTGGTTTAAACCCCTGTAGTCGATGCAAGGCCTCAACGACCCGTTCTTTTTCTTGACGAAGAAAAACCCAGCCCCTGCTGGGGAATTGGAGTGACGAATAAAGCCTTTCTTGAGATTCTCCTGGATATATTCATCCATAGCGTGAGATTCTGGTAACGACAAGGGGTAGGTCTTGGACTTGGGTAGGGAGTAACCTGGAACTAGGTCGATCGGACAATCGTATGTCCTGTGTGGCGGCAAGAGGTCTGACTGTACCTTATTGAAAACGTCCCGGAATTGATGGTAAACGGAAGGTAGAATAACTTCGGGAACAGAGGTATTGGCCAGCAGTTGATGAGTCTCGTCTGACCCCGGCCTCCAGGAAATGGGAGCAGAGGAAGTCCAGTCAATGAGAGGATTGTTCAGCTGTAGCCAAGGAAGACCAAGGGTGATGGGTATCCCAGGAGCGTGAATGGCATCGAGAACTAAGGTCTCCTTGTGCAGATGTGAGGACAGAAGCAAAGGAGCCGTCTCTAAGGAGATGTGGGCCGGGGTAAGAGGACATCCATCGATACCGACGAGTGCGATGGGAACCTTCTTTCTCACGAGTGGTATGCGGTTTAACCTGGCGAATTCAAGATCCACGAAATTTCCTCCAGCTCCTGAGTCAATGAAAGCGGCGGTAGAATTCTTGAACTTATTGCCTGAAAGGGAGACTGGAAATGTAAGTTTCTTAGGGAGTTCGCCTTTATAAAGGGGACGTGGAGACATTACACCCAGAGAGAGCCCCTCTGTACTCACTGGGTGTTCCCGTTTCCCGGATGCAGTGGACACTCCTGAACCAGATGTTCCATGGATCCGCAGTAGAAACACAATCCCCCGGCGTGGCGGAACTGCCGTATCGGTGTGCGGATGCGTTGTACCCCCAATTGCATTGGCTCTGGCAACTCCAGTGCAGGACGAAGAGATATGGTAGCACTTGGGGGAGCAGGAGTGTTGCTGGGAGTACTGGAGAACGGAACTTGAAAGTTATGGAAGCGAGTGCGCTGACGCTCAAAGCGGCGTACCTGGATACGTTGATCCACTCAGACAGCCAAATCAATGAGGACCTCCAATTGATCCGGCCTGGATTGGCGAGAGAGTTCGTCCTTGATGGGATCTGCCAGGCCTTGCCAGAATACGGAGACGAGAGCCTCTTGTCCCCAGTTAGTCTCGGCTGCTAGAGTCCGGAATTCCACAGCATACGGTGTCACCATTCGCCGTCCCTGAGTGATCTGGAGGAGAGAAACAGATGCCATCTCCCGACAAGCGGGAGAATCGAATACTCGTTGAAACTCGGCTTTAAATGCCGGGTAATCTTGGGTAAGGTCAGAACGTCGCTCCCAAACCGGGGAAGCCCAAGCGAGGGCGCTGCCAGTGAGGAGGTTATAAATGTAGGCTACCTTCTTGCGATCAGTATTGTAGAGATGGGGGGCCATTTCAAACTGCACGTCACACTGGTTTAGGAAATCCCTACAATCTTGCGGTTCACCTGCATAAGGCTTGGGGGGAGGAATCCTTACATCTGAGCTGCTAACTGCGCTTGCGGAGTGGGGGCTTACATCTGGCGGGGTCGCGGTCGGTACTCTGTCTGAGAGTACTGCGACCTGGCGTGTAAGTGCCACAATTTGATCCGCCATGGCCTGGTTTTGCTGAAGCAGATTGGAGAGAAACTGTTGAAGTTCGGTCTGGTCTGCGTCTTGTGGACTCGACATAATGTTTCGCTGGTGCTGCCCGCAGACCAGACCCGTCCCCTGAGCTGAAGGGGGAAGTGGTAATACACGCACCCGCAGCAAAGGGAGCGTGTCCGGAGTGTGGTATGAAGCGTTGCCAGGCCAGGTGTAGTAAGGTAGACAATACTTGCCGGTACCGGTTGTAGAGATAGAGTGAAGGATGCCTCGCCGAAGTCAGGGAGTGGAGAGTGGAGATAGGTCGTTGTCCAAGCCGTGTTCAAGGGGTTACCAGGGTGATCGTTGTCCAAGGAGTGCCGAGATCGAGAGCCAGAGGGGGTAGTCGTACAAGCCTCGTCAGAACCTGTGAAAACACTGAGAGAATCCAGAAGTACTTCCATACAGAGACTATGTCGAGCAAAGACTGAGAGCAGAGAGGAGCTAGATAAAGCAGGAAGGTCCAATTAGGAACGGAGGCGGGACAGGAAGAGCTACAGGGAGACACTGCAGATTGGTGCAGGCATACCAGGCCAGGTGAGTCTTGTTGGTAACCTGAGTATGCCGTGCAGTGTGCGGGGGCGGAGCCTGAGGTATGGGAATAAGAGTGTGCAGACTGAGCGTGCTCCGTAACTCGTGTACGTGCGTGAACCGAGCCAGTGGAATTTTGCAGGTGTGCGTGCAGGTGTGCGTGCAGGAGGGCGTGGGCGCGCCCGGCGCTGAGCAGAGGAATCGCCGAGGGGAGTGATCCCGCGACGGCGGCAGGAGCGAGGAGCCGTGGAGGCCGGTAAGGCAGGTTTGTTTTGTGTGTCCAGGGACTCCCTGCGGGAAGGGGGTGTTTTGTGTGTGGAGCGTGGAGAACGCCGATTCCTGACAGGTACACTATATTTGTCCTTTTCTCATTTTGTGGGCTACCTGGATTACAGCGCTCCCTCTGAACCACGGTCTACATTGCATTCTATAGGGAATCTAAACCATTCCCATCTGAGGTTGAGATTATATCCATTACCTTACACTATTATTATTATTATTATTATTATTATTATTATTATTATTATTATCATCACATTTACGTATTGTGAGCACTATTCATTATTTTTAATTTAAGCACTTATTCACTATAGTATATCACTTGGATTGACAAACACTATTTTGTGTTTTAGAATATTTATTTGTGTATTTACGCGCCGTTCAAATCACTTGGGTGTGTACCATAGAGGGCTGTGCCATGTGTGTGGCACACACGCCGTAGTGCGCCCCACAGTGGTCACTGGGGACCTGGCCTTAGTCAAGCAGATATACATAGGTAGCTATGTTTGAATCCAGGGTTCCCATAGAATGCAAAGCATCGTCACAAGATACAAATAAGACAAAACAGCTCATTAAAGAAGCAAGACAAATGGCACTTTAAAAATGAAAAAAAAAATTGTTTTATTATATACCGCCTTTGATTGCCTTTTATTGACAATGAGTTTCCTAAGCTGCCGATCGATTAGTTCTCCCAAGATCAATCAGCATACATCCTGCATCCCAGAGTTCACTAAACGTCTGCCTTTCAGTTTCAATTACAGTAGGGCCCTGCTCATATGGTGGGCTCCGTTCCATTGCGCCACTGCAAAGGGCAGACTTGCAGTCGCCCTTCTGCGCATGCGCGAACTCGTCTGCTCCCCCGTTCTGCGCATGCGCAAACTTGTCCGCTCCCCCGTTCTGCGCATGCGCGAACTTGTCCGCTCGCCCATTCTGCGCATGCGCAAACTCGGCCTCTCCCCCTTCTGTGAATGAACAGGCTTGGCTGTCCCCCTTCTGCGCACGCGCAGACATGACAGCCCCTTTCTCGGTACTGCCATATTGGCGGATCGCCGTGAAGCGGAACGTCTAGAAATGGGCCCTACTGTAATCCTTCAGTCAGTGTAACTCAGCAGCTACAATGTATTCTTATATTACTAAGGTAACATTATCTATTGTTACAGTTTGCAGCTCAAACTGCTGGGAACATTGGCAACAACTGGTTACAAATATCTTGCGCTCCTGGAGAGGTGGGCTAAAACCTGCTATAGAAATCAAAGTATGCTCAGTATATTAAAACTCATTAAAAATTGAGTTGAATAATTAAAAAAAAGTAGTGTTGTCTAATACTACAGAACTGATTTATAAAAATAAATACACATGTAACATATTGCTTGCATTGATCCTTTAAGGATCTTTAAAGAAGCGGGTTGAAGCTGCTCTGTTGAATGGCCCCATTAAAGGAAATATCGTTTGGACATTTGGCTGTGAGCTTTAAAACATTTCAAGATGTCGGTGAGAATGCCTTGTTGTGTTTTCTCTCATCTATACGGCTTTATTACATCAAGTTCAAAGAGGTGACGTAAAAAAAATATATGCATTAAAACGATTCGATTTGACAGCAATGGCCAAGTACATAGTAATCATGTTGGCAGATATTGTTCTATGCGCCGTTATACGAGTACTTTTCCACGTTAAGAGGCCAGATAGTATTTGTTCTCCTTTGGTCCTTGATTACACACTTTATGGCAGATTTTCTGTTTTGGAGAAACATAAGATGCAATGTGTGGTCTCACTATATTGAAATTACTTTACATGTCGCTAATTGTGGCTGAGCGCCAGAGGCACTCGGCTCCGTAGCGCAAATAACATCAGGTTATCTAAGTGAGTATCGGACGATCGTTTCCCGGAGTGTATCGCACAGCCGCAAAGGTAATTATATGCAAAACTCATTAGCATAGAATTAACGCCATGATTAATTGGGAGAGAGAGACATCAGCATAATTGATTTTTGATGTAAAAGCCTCCACTTGCCGATGCTGTTTGGCCACAGAGAAATTTAGCCATCGGCTATTTCGCTGCCAACTAAATGTATAGCGTAACCCCCTAACCTTACCCTAAAAACTCCTAACCCTAATGCCTTACCTTAACCCATTAACCCCTTACCCTAAAACCCCAAACCTTAAACCCTTAAACCCTTACCTTAACCCCATAATCATGCCTCTTACCCTAAAAAGCTTAAACTTAACCCAGGGGTTCTCAACGCCAGTCCTGAAGACCCCCCAATAGATCAGGTTTTAAGGCTATCCCAGCTTCAGCACAGGTGGCTCAGTCAGTCCCTTCTTCAGCACAGGTTGTGCCGTCTTTGATTGAGCCAACTGTGCTGAAGCAGGGATATCCTCAAAACCTTACCTGTTGGGGGGTCTTGATTACTGGAGTTGAGAACCCCTGCCTTAATCCGTTACCCTTCCCCCTTAACCTTATCCCTTACCTTAAAAACCCTAAAGTTAAGCCCTAATGCTTAACTCTAATCACTTACCGGCGGCAGACTGTCCCCGGCAGCCAAACGACGGCACCAAAAGGTCTCATTCCGTTTAGAAAAGCCTTAATAGTCATACGCTGGATTGCTTTACATTGTAGTACTTCCATTTTCAAATGAAATGAGCTCCTTTAAGTATTCATTAAAATACAGAATAACATTCTAGTGATCACTAACCTTATGGCAATTTATCAAGTAAAAGATGTACATCGGTGCTTGATGTAGAAAATACCACTAGGGGGAGCTCTTGGGTCAAGTCTAAATGCAGCTATGTATTTCCTGGAATCTGATATTTCACCTAGACCAGGGGGGCTCAACTCCAGTCCTCAAGACCCCCCAGCAGATCAGGTTTTGAGGATACCCCAGCTTCAGCACAGGTGGCTCAATCAGTGGCTGAAGCAGGGACTGATGGAGCCACCTGTGCTGAAGCAGGGATATCCTCAAACCTGACCTGTTGGGGGTGTCTTAAGGACTGGAGTTGTGTCCCCCTGGTCTAAAGGATAAAACCTTTTTTAACATACAAAGCTCTGTTATGGGAATAGTGTCGTCTCCATCATTTCAGCCGGCTATGGAGTGTGCAAGGTGGCTGTCCCCAAGTCTCACAGGTCCATGGATGTGAATTGTTGTGAAGAAGTTACTAGCTACTGCAGCGAGTCGTTATCGATGCAGCAATTCACTGCAGACGATTCTCCTGTGTTTTGCTATATTGAGATATAGTAAAATTGCCACCCTTATGATTTAAAAAAAAAAAAAAAATCATTATCAAAACCATTTAATTCAGTAAACTCCTGTTGATGGGCCTAATAGCTGTATAGTTGCTATTTGTAACACTGCTGTTTTGTCTACAAAGTGATTAACAGAATATATTGTTTAAATCAGCAATACTACATCCCCATCCCCCTTTTTTTTCCTTTTGATTTTTTTTCTTTTCTTAGTTGTATAAGTAAAGCATGTGACAATGTATAATTCTACATTCTTACCTAATCTGGAAATTGTTTGGTGCTCCGGTTATAAATCTGTAAAAATCCTGATTGTGTACCTAAGATAATGGCTGCATCAGTCAGTGTAACTCAGCAGCTACAATGTATCCTGATATTACTAAGGTAATATTTTCTATTGTTACAGTTTGCAGCTCAAACAGCTGGGAACATTGGCAACAAACTATCACAGACAGGAAAGTGTTGTAAATATCTTGCACTGCTCGGGAGGTGGGCTAAAACCAGCTGTAGATGCTTTAAAACTAATTTAAAATGGCATTAAGAGTTGAATAATAATAATAATAATAATAATAATAATTAAAAACACATACAGTGTCATCTAATTCTTCAGAACTAATTTATTTTTTAAAAACCCATATAAGATTTCACATTTTGCTGCTTTAATGGTGTCGGATATTTCACACTATGTATTTTCCCAACAGAATCATACAAGATATTTCCCAGAATGCATTTTGTTGCCAGAACGACAAATGAGTTCACTAAAATGCATTTTGTTGATGCACTTGGAGCAAAATGTTAAAAGCACCCTATAGATTTACTGTATTTGGTGACTGATAAAGGGGGACATGGCAGGGATATCTCTGAGCTGTTAGCACCTAACAAACTGGGATTATTAAATGTTTTTTTTTCAGTTATAGATTAACTTCATGTTACCATGAAATTCTGATCCAGTCCACATCCCCAAGTCCCGGTTTTCCATAGCCATGCAGGTCTGAAACACACCGAGATTAGAGTTTCAAATCAAGGACTGGATTCCAAACCTCACAATGGCATGGAGTTAAACTGGCAATATTGCACTGCTTCTAAAGCATGCATACACCCAGAACATAACTCACTTCTAATGTAGGTGACTGGAAGCTCTGCACTATCACAGCAATCTCAGTGACAGGCACCTTAGTGTACGTCTTTAAAGGCCTTCTCAAAATGCCATAACAACGTTAAACAATGTCAGTTCAGCAGACATAACGATGTAAATCCAACTAGCACTATTGTTTAAACCTGACAAGCTATTACAAAGACGCGTAAAACGAAGATCATTTGCTAGTTACAACACAGGGACTGTTCCATTTCCATTTCAGGCAGCAGTCCTGGATGCACCTTTTTTATTTAAGTTTTACTATATGCAGCATGTGAGTAGCTTTAATGAGAAATAATTACCTAAGCTGCCGATTGATGCTTGTGTACCTATCTAAATGGCCGCCTTCTGACTCTGTGCTGCAGTCTGTGAAATGCTGCAGCTGATATGTAACATTATGTTACCAAACATAACACATTGTTGTTGCAGCTTTCACAGTAATAGTCTGTTGTTTGGAACACAGCAACTGGTCTGTTTGTGATACTTTGTTGCTAAAGGGCAGAGCTAAAAAATGTGTGTGCGTGTGAGAGCCTATTTCAAAAGGGGAAGTGGATGTGACTTTCCAAATTTTTGCTGTAGCAACAAAAGGATGACCAGTGAGATCTGATATAGCCAAGGTCAGGGGCGGCCAACTCCAGTCCTCAAGGGCCACCAACAGGTCAGGTTTTAAGGATAGCCCTGCTTCAGCACAGGTGGCTCAATCAGTGGCTCAGTCAGAAGGATTCAACCACCTGTGCTGAAGCAGGGCTATCCTTCAACCTGACCTGTTGGTGGCCCTTGAGGACTGGCGTTGGCCGCCCCCTGGCCTTGGTCTACAAGCAGCTGTAAGGGCCAGACCATCGTGCAGAACTGTTCCTTTAAGAAGCACACGCATAGCCTGCGTATCTTGTCATGTATATCATCAGCGTTGATAGTAAAACACCCCGGGATAAAATTAGTTTGTGGAAAATGTCTAGCTTAATATTTGTATTCTGCGGCATAATGGAAACGGGGAAAGTAACAGATGTTTTCAGTCGTGCATGCGTGCCATTCAGCCGGCTGTAACCGTGGTGTGCGCCTCTGAATTGAATGAAGCAATGGAACGATTCCACTATCAAAAGCAACTAAGTTACATTGCACGCGGAAGGGACTTTCCCCAGCTGATAGATTATATGATTAAACATTTCAGGGAGACATGTACTACATAGCAAACATTCAGAGAGTCAAGCTATAATATATCTGCAATTCTAATAGCATTTGTTTTATAGATCTGTGAGATCATTTGCATGCCATTTCCCAGAATCCCTAGCTGCAGCGGAAGCAGTGCCAGTGAATGTCCTCACAAGTGATATTTTTTATTTGTTTTATAGATCTGGAAGCACAGACTATAGACTGTAAGAGACCTCCTCATAAAGCACTTGTATGATATTTATGTGAATTCTGAGTTGAATGTGTCACAGGCCCCTCTGTTTAGAGGATGATACTCCTCCCACAGGAGAAAGAAACAGTGCACCGCCAAGGGGAAAAATTGCAAAGGCTGAAGATGTGACTAAGAAAATTAATTTATTGGAGCATAGTAGTGGTGTTCTGGCGGATCCTCTGACGCGTTTCACGCCGAAGCGCTTTGTCAAAGAGTGATCCGCCAGTGCACAGGTAAACCTGATATAGCGCGCCAAAATCTAAACACCTGTGAGACATGATCACCAAGTGATGTTTAGAGTACTACTTTCCAACTTTAAAAAAAAACTATTTTTATATGTAAAGCATGTGACAATGTATAATTCTACATTCGTACCTAAGCTGGCAATCGTTTGGTGCTACTGTTATAAATCTGTACAAAAATTGTTTGAATAATGAAAGGTCGTATTTGGGTAGAAGTGAATAGGGCAATGAGAATATACACTATTCCACTTACTATGATTATAATAACTTTATTTCATGTAGCCCTTCACAATTACAATATAGTGCTCAGTACACAGGATTTTCACAGACAAAGTCCCTGCCCAGATGAGCTTACAATCTATGATTTTGATGCCTGAGGCACAGGGAGATAAAGTGACTTGCCCAAGGTCACAAGGAACCGACACTGGGAATTGAACCAGGTTCCCCTGGCTCAAATTCAATATTACAATTTACAGTCAATGTCTTACTCACTGAGCCTCTCTATCTCCCCATATACAGTAGTATAAGGGAATGAGACTATATCACGTTTAACCCATGTAGTATCATTCAATAAATACAACCACATACTGTAGCTTCATCATCCAATGCCGGGTCAGTACATCCTTTGTTCTAGTTTATGATCACAAGCCAATTAGGATTCCTGGTTGTCTTGACTAATAACAATTGGACTAGGCCAGGTAGAACGAATCCCTCCCTTCAGGTTCATGACAGGTGAGTCTCACATTTCCAGGCTATAATACTACAGCTGTGACTTCTTACTGTTATATCTTTTATAGGTTTGTCCTATTACTCTAGTTTTAAATCCCACATTATTAATCTTATCATACAATTACTATAGCCACAGTACTAAACCCATGAACCTGTCGCCATGCAAGAATCGATCAGGCACATCCAGGTAATAAGGAAATGAGAAATAAAGGAGGATCAATTTGACCTCTTGGATGTCCGAGCAATGTGAAGCAATGTTAATCAAGTACCGTGAATCAGTTGATGACAAACTTAATTCAAGCGATTTATGCCAATTGTATTTGAACCTTTTAATTGGATTACCACCTTGGAATGTATTTTTACCTTCTGCTTCTGAACCTTTTGCTTCAAAACCATATAGCATGGTCCCCTATAAGCTTATGCGTGCTGCATTTCACAGCGTTGAGCACAGCCAGTATAACCAACCCCACACTGATGAGACTCATTAAGGTCGAAACGGCTGTCTGTGGGTGGGTTTACTGGCTATGCATCTTAACCCAGGCTGTGCTCAAAGCTGTGAAATGCAGCAAGCTTAAGCTTATGTTATATGGTTTTGAAGCAAAAGGGGGCACAGTGTGCTCATTTGCATGTAATTTCCCAGAATCCCTTGCTGCAGTGGAAGCGCTGTGTGCTGGGGGATAATGGGGAAAGGTGGGTTTGCAGACCTGTCTAAGACATGCAAATTTCCATTTGCTATATGCTTTACTGTGGAGGTTTTTTTTCACTTTTTTTACCCACCATAACTTAACTGTGTGTATATATTTATATATGTCACTACGGCAGCCTACATAGACAGGACCTGATTCCTCACACACTCACTCAATGTATGTGTGTGTGTGTGTGTGTATATATACACACACACACACACACACACACACACACACACACACACACACACACACACACACACACACACACACACACACACACACACACACACACACACACACACACACACACACACACACACACACACACACACATTCCCTAATATACACATTGTATCACTTATTATGTAGTCAATTTAATGCCAAAAAGAACATTGTGTCAACTCCTCTTATTTAGTACAGAAAATGTGTCACTAAATCTTATATACATTTAGCGCCTATTCTATAAAGTCTGAAGGGAACGCTGGGCCGTATTGAGCTGCAAAATGCAATGGAAATGTTGAGCCGACAATGGCCCAAATGTCCACCTTGGACCATATAGAATGACCCCTAAGGCTGGGGCCGTAGAGGGGGTAGCAGGGCTGAGGCGCGCTGACGCTGAGGCTCACCTGCTGAAATCTGCGCGATTTCAAGCCCATGCAGGCGAGCCAGCGGGCGCGATCGGGAGGCGGGGGGAGACTGAGGGAGGTGGGACAGTGACGTCGCTGGGCCAATCGCCTGCGACGCACCGACTTCAACGTCACGGCGCCGACGTCACGGCGCCATGACGTTGACGCTGCTCCGCGCTGATTGGATGTTTTCAGCCGACAGCGCTCTGAAAAACAGTTTGGCTGTCACCTGAAAAATCCAGCACCTCAGCACGCCTGCTGACGCTCGCGTGAGCCCCCTCTAAAGACATCCTCATGGAGGATGCAGGGGCTCAGCGCGGAGCGTCCGCACGGCTCAGCACAGACGTGCCTTCTATGGACTTAGTCTGTGCCCCCGTAAATATCAGAAAATTCATCTGAAAGTAATAGAGGTGCGTTTCTTTGATTCACTTAGTGCTATTTTTTTGTGACACCTTTATATATATATATATATATAGTCCCATGTACTTTGCAATAAATGACTACCAACATTACACAAATACTGTAATACTGTCAGTTCATTCGGAATTCACTGGCCCCATAAGACTTCGATTGTAAGCTCTTCGGGGCAGGGACTCCTTTTCCTAATGTTACATGGATGTGGAAGCGCTTATTCCTATTACGTCACGCGTGTTATCGCTGGGAGGCGCTCTGCTCATGGATGGCGCTATATAAATAAAGATATACATACAAGACGTGTGTTTTTTTTTTACCTATAAGCACCGATCCTTTAGGAGTGAGTGTACATTAAAACACATTGAATAATATAAGTATTCAGTGTGCATGAAAAAGGAATGAAGATATCAGGTCAAGAATAATGATAAACGTTATAGCACTGCTGAGGGCACATCAAGGCATTTGGTGCAGTTCTGTGGGAAAGTTTAAACATATTCTTGGTTGTAAGGTGAATGACTGTGACCTCTTTGTAACTTCCATACCATGTTTCATTTGACCCAGTTGCTGCAGGGTCACGACATGTTATCCCTCCTTCAGTCATCATGAAACTCCTGTGCAGTGCCAACTTGTTATGTAATACCGGTGCTATTGTCACGAGCACACAGTCCTACATGGGACCAACAGAGAGTCTGATCAATTCAGCCAATGGTGGTGGGGGGGGGGTTTAACCTCTTCAGCACCAAAGGGTTCGGCAACGCATTCCATGATCATAAACCCAGGGTGTTTGGGACATCTCCTCCTTTTTGATCTGGAGACCATATGAGTCGGGAACCTCTAAACAAAGGAGGGCGGAAAAAAAGCCATTGTTGATTCATAATTAATTCCCAGAAAATGATTTTTTTAAAGCTCAAAAAAATAATTATTTGGAAAGCTTGATGTAAGCGTGTAAAAATAATTTGGGGGTAAAACAGTATACAGACAGGTATACCCATAAATCTTCTTCCAAAATGTATTTGTGCCATTATAAATTAAGCTGTTCTCTTTATATTACTTCACAGAAAATAACTAAGATTGGTCCATTTTGGAAATGTACTTACGCCAGATTCATTGGAGGTTATGTATTAAACTGCAATAGTGCTGATGGGGGCACTGTGGTATGGAAACTTGACTTCAATGGGAGTTTCCATGTGTTAATGCCCCGATCAGCACTATCGCAGTTTATTAAATAACGTCTTTATATTATAATGACTGCTCACTGGGATATTTACAAAATGTATCAATGAATTACAATAATAGACTTGTGGGTACAAAGACTAACAATTACTTTTTTGCCTTATATACAACTTCTGTTGCTACACAAAGCTACACTTTGTTAATAAACTACATGGTGACTGTAAGATTGTATCTTCCAGGAAGAAATGTGATGACATTTTTCCTTAAACATTTCGAACAGTGACTGCTAAATCATTTGAATTGTATATAACTTAAAATATTGAAAAGTTTAGGCTCAATAGACCCTCTAATTGATACACCCTGTAGTACTGGATATTTTATAAGGTGAAAGTAAGCTACCCTCAAGGGGATATTAGCTTTCTGTATATAATAACACGAAAACTGTATCCTGACATTAAGTTCTGAATGAGCATCGCGGAACAAAAAGGCCATAAATTAACATTAATTATGTATTAAAGTTCCAATTAACCTGGCTGACACTGATATACTTTAACAAGGTACAATTAGATAAAAGAAGCAACTCTCTAATTACTTGGGACAGGACCTTTTGACCTACTCTGTACTTTTATCCCAGCGCAAGCCTAATGAGGAAGGAAGTGAGGAGAAAGAGACTGGATACCAGACAAGGGTTCAGCAACGCTAGCTGTCCCCGGCTCAACGTCCGTTACCTCCGTAACATTGTCACACCATGAATTTTTTATGGCTGTAGCCTTTTAATCCTTGAAAGTTCAACGCATTTTATTTTAATTCCCTGCTTGGGTATGTGGCACAGACTTTTATGTCGCATTTTTAAGAAACATACAGATGTAGCAGACGGTGATGCCCCCATTTAATATGCGGTATCAATGCCGGGTTATTTAACAGCGCTGCTATTGAAAACAATGGACAAGGAGATAAAACTCTGCCCCGCACCTCTGGAATGCCCTTCCTCTCAATATCCGACTAGCACCCTCTCTATCCACCTTTAAGACCCACCTTAAAACACACCTGCTTAAGGAAGCATATGAGTAGCTTCGTGGCTGATATTTTACACCTGATACATAAACCTTGGCCCCCTGCAGACGCACTTACCAGAACGGCCTCCTACAGTCTCTGTGCGTTCTTCCAACCAATTCGATTGTAAGCTCTTCGGAGCAGGGACTCCTTTTCCTAAATGTTACTTTTATGTCTGAAGCACTTATTCCCTTTCCTTTATTTATATTATTTGTTATTTGTATGATTGTCGCGTGTGTTACTGCTGTGAAGCGCTATGTACATTAATGGCGCTATATAAATAAAGACATACATACATACGTGTTAATTAGCATGTTATTCTGTGTGTTAATTAAACAATGTGGAAGAAGGTAGAGTTCTTCGATGGTTAGAAAGTCTATGGCCGTTAACCTGTTAATTGGGTCGTCTGAAAGGAACACGCCATGATTTTCAGGATTTAAAACAACAGAAAAAATACCTTTTCGGTTTTTAAAATCTGAAAATTGCATTAGACATTTGGATATTTAATTCTTTTGGATGAATCAAAAATGGCTTCTGTTGAGTATATTTGTGCCTTACTCTTAAACATGAGCATGAAGGTCGGGGTTCCTTACAATGCATCTGATCTTAGATGCGCTATTAGAGAGTGTTGGGGTTACTTACAATACATCTGATCTCAGACGCGCTATTAGAGAGGGTTGGGGTTCCTTACAATGCATCTGATCTCAGATGCACAATTAGAGAGGGTTGGGGTTTCTTACAATGCATCTGATCTCTGACGGACTGTTAGAGAGGGTTGGGGTTCCTTACAATGTATCTGATCCCAGGCGCGCTATTAGAGAGGGTTGGGGTTACGTACAATGCATCTGATCTCTGATGCACTATTAGAGAGGGTTGGGGTTCCTTACAATGTATCTGATCAGAGATCCGCTGTTAGAGAGGGTTGGGGTTCCTTACAATGCATCTGATCTCAGACACGCTATTAGAGAGTGTTGGGGTTCCTTTAAATACATCTGATCTCAGACACATGCTTTTAGAGAGGGTTGGGGTTCCTTACAATGCATCTGATCTCAGACGCGCTATTAGAGAGGGTTGGGGTTCCACAGAATTTCACAATATAATTATAGGGATCCTCAAAAAAAAAAAAGGTTGAACACCACTGCATACAGGTCAGCAGAACTGTGAATGTACACAGCAAAAGCGCTACATTCACAAATAGTGGCCACCCATGCCCACCCGTGCCCTGAGTACAAAAGAAACGCGTACAACAAAAATCAGAATCGCTTTGAGGGAAAGTTACTGCTACGTGAGATAGGACCTATAGAAGGTTGTGTGGGTAACAGTTTGGCCCCATACAATGTGTGGTCTTTAGGAAGCACTGTGATAAATGTATCAAATAGCCTCATTTTGCAACGTGCTGTAAATGGCAGATGCAGCGCAGTCCTGTGCATGCAAGGTGCTGTAAATGGCAGATGCAGCGCAGTCCCGTGCATGCAAGGTGCTGTAAATGGCAGATGCAGCGCAGTCCTGTGCATGCAAAGTGCTGTAAATGGCAGATGCAGCGCAGTCCTGTGCATGCAAGGTGCTGTAAATGGCAGATGCAGCGCAGTCCTGTGCATGCAAAGTGCTGTAAATGGCAGATGCAGCGCAGTCCTGTGCATGCAAAGTGCTGTAAATGGCAGATGCAGCGCAGTCCTGTGCATGCAAAGTGATGTAAATGGCCGATGCAGCGCAGTCCTGTGCATGCAAGGTGCTGTAAATGGCAGATGCAGCGCAGTCCTGTGCATGCAAGGTGCTGTAAATGGCAGATGCAGCGCAGTCCTGTGCATGCAAAGTGCTGTAAATGGCAGATGCAGCGCAGTCCTGTGCATGCAAAGTGCTGTAAATGGCAGATGCAGCGCAGTCCTGTGCATGCAAGGTGCTGTAAATGGCAGATGCAGCGCAGTCCTGTGCATGCAAAGTGCTGTAAATGGCAGATGCAGCGCAGTCCTGTGCATGCAAGGTGCTGTAAATGGCAGATGCAGCGCAGTCCTGTGCATGCAAGGTGCTGTAAATGGCAGATGCAGCGCAGTCCTGTGCATGCAAAGTGCTGTAAATGGCAGATGCAGCGCAGTCCTGTGCATGCAAGGTGCTGTAAATGGCAGATGCAGCGCAGTCCTGTGCATGCAAGGTGCTGTAAATGGCAGATGCAGCGCAGTCCTGTGCATGCCATTGAACGCAATCTGTCTCAGGAATTTTTCTGTACACTGGGTGTGCTGGAAACCGGTGCGGCTGCCGAGAGGGACTGGATACCACCATAACATTGACAATGAAAAGTAAGGTAGAAGTAATACTTTCAATAGCTAACTCATGGTTATGAAGAGTGCACGCTTTCAGGGCCTCAAAGGTGCCTTCTACTCTACGGGCAGATTATTTTTAGTTAACAAATCCTTTCTTGTCTTTGTCTATTTCACGGTACCATCCTCTATTTAACCCACTGACATTGAATCAAACCCTTATTCATTTGAAACTGGACACTGGAGCTCAGATTAGCATTCTGCCTGAAAAAGAATATGAGACTGAATAAAAGCCAAAACTTAGACCAATAATAGTAACAGGGAAGGGGAGAAGTTTTTTGTAGTGTATTCGTGTATTATTCGCAAAAAACACCACATAAGCCTCTATTTATACGGGTATCTGAAGATGTTATACCAATGTTAGTCCTGGCGACTAGCACCAAACTCAATGTGGTAACGTGGGTACTTTAAAGATGGCACTGAACCTAGTTATAAAGGCGCTCATTTTGGAATACCCAGACTTATTTCAAGGGCTTGGATGCTTTCCAGGCGAGTAAACAATTTAGGTAAACAGGCAAAAAGTGCTCCTTGGGTCTGCGTGGTAAACTTAAGGCCCAGATAACAAGGATGGGAGCTGTGCGCGTCACACAAAAAATGGCGGCACTGATGGATTGGGGGAGCTGTGTAGTTTAAAGCAGGAGAGCCCAGACTTTTCCCCCTGCGCCCCCCTGCCGGCTGTCCTGCTCTCCGTGGCCCCCCTCTCTCCTCCTTACCGTGGTTCTGGGCGTCATGGCGCCACGTCTCCAGATGCCGGCTGAACCACGGTAAGTAAGGTTTACAGAGGCCTTCGCCGCATCCCCGGCACTTAATTTAAGTGCTTTCGGGAAGGGCACGGGGCCTCTGTAAACCCAGCGCCCCCCCCCCCACAGTTAATCTCACGCCCACCCTGGGGGGCGCACCCCCAGTTTGCACACCGCAGGTTTAAAGGATAAAATCAATAGCAGATGCTTATATCCTAGAAATCTTAATAAAACTGTAAAAAGGGAACACTTCAAATGAGAAAGCTCATAGCAATAAACATTTAATACCCCATTTGCAATATACTGAGTCTTCCCTTTACCTTTGGCAGAGCTTCAGCACCAGTGGTACATCACAAAATGATACATATGATATATTAACAAGTTGAGGGTGTCAACAAGTCCATGGATGACATTATTTTGGGTTCAACTAAAAAAAAGAACATTATTGTAGACGTGGAAACATCTTGAAAAGTACTAGAGCTAAAATAAATACATGCATTTTTACGGTTAAAGAATGAAGGTTTATTGGAGACGTTGTCTCACGTAAAGGTATAAACCTGATGACAGAAAAGTGCCAGTTATTGAAATGGTGACTCATACACAGTGAAACGAGGATGTTCAGCGGAGAGTGGGCGTGTGAACTACCTTGGAAAGTTTATTTCTAATCTATTAACAAAGGCAGGACCATTGGGGACACACCTGGGAGCTAAACATTAATAGTTATCGGGCCCAGAGGAGGAGGAATCATTGAACATTTTGAATTAACTTATTATGATGCAGGAGCGGGTCTTGATGTTTTATTCACTTAAAATTCCTATTAAAATTCCATCAGGTGGATCCCAATCAGGGCGGGGGTGCAGTCATTTTTCAGGACCAAATATAAAAAAAGTGAAAAATTCCCTGTAAATACTTACCTAGACTAGCAGCCCTCCTCCGGCAGTGCCGCAGCGTCATGTGATGTCATGTTGCCATGGCAAAGAGACGCTGCAGGAGGCAGACCGCTGCGGAGAAGGTAAGAGCGAACACGCACACACCCTCCCACCCCACATCTACCCCTATGCCGGTCCAGGGGCCCCGTGCTTTCTCTTCTCCCTCCTGTCGGCGCCGGGATCCAACTTCTTACCGGAGGGGGGGGGGGCTGGAGGAGAGGGGGGGTAGGAGGGAAGGGCATGCTCCCTCCTCCCAGCTCCCCCTGCAGTCGGGTGATAGATGAAACCCGGCACCCACAGGAGGGAGAGGAGGAAGCTCATCTTGCCCTAAGGCTGTCCCCACCAGTGTGCATAGCATAAACTCAAACGCAGGGCCTACTGAGGGTACAGGAACAGCACCATCCTCCCTTTCTGACACCTATCACTTTGCGTCCTGTGTGCAGCCAGGGATTCTGGGGAATGACATGCAAATGAGCCCAGCGTCAGCTTTGAACGAAGAAACTGTGGTTAAGGCTGCGGTCCCAATAACTGCCACAGCGCACGGCTCGGCGTGCGCTGTGTGTGTAAGCACCGCCCCTCAATGGGGCTGTGCCCAGTAGTCACCTTCACGCTGAAGGTGCAGCTGCGTCGTACTGCAAGGTTTTTTACAACTCAATGAAATTGAGTTTAAACCTTGCGACGGAGGCGTGGCCACGCCCCCACCGGTGGTTCACCCAATGAGGGCGAACCAGCCGCGTGACGTGATGGCCACGCCCCACAAATCCCCGACCACGCCCCCTCCCATCGCAAGCTCCCTCTCTCCCGTCAGACCGCAGATCTCAGTTAGCGCTGTGCACGCGCCGCCCCCCCCCGCCGGGCGCGCGGCAGAGTCATGACTGGGACCGCAGCCTTAGACGTTTAGAGACAAATACAGTTGTATATGTGCTGCAGAATAGTTTTAATATATCCATAGACATTTAGTTATGTGTGTGTTTTCTTGGGAGGGAAGATGTAGCTATTGTATAACAGTATAAATTATTGATGGTACTTTATATTGAATTTATAATGGACCCCTGGCAGTGAGGAAGGATGCAACTAGCAGGTATATGTGCTCCATAATATGGCTGTCACTTGTTTTTAAGAAGTATGTTTTCTCATTTAATTGCTTTACCGCTTTATAAACTCGCAAAGATTGTTAGAAGTGTATATATTTTTTTCTGAAGGATAAATGGACATGTCTTTTGTCTAAGACTGGGTTGTAAAATAAAATAAAAATGTAATAGAAAAAGGACTCTCCCTTAAGAAGTTGTTGAAGAGTTACTTTTAACAAGTCACGGTAACATTTGTTCGAGGCTCTCTCCCACTTGGTGCAGAAATCCTGGTTCTGGCTGCAAAGAACAAGTCACAGTGAGATTCTCAAAGCCGCTGAGTGTGTCTGACCTTGGGACAGCGATGAAGAATGCAACTCAAGGATTGTTTGTTTCTTCAGAGGAGTCTTCATCAACCGACAAGAAATACAGCACAAGCTTGGTTTCTAACATTTACAAGCACAAACTCTTGTCTATTGTGTGAACAAATATGAATCTTTGTCTGTGTTTCCTACAATTTGTCCGCTAAGCTCACCAGGAGAGTGAAACACATAAAGGAGATGAAAACATTTCCATTCTCAAGGAATATGCTTTGACCAAAGGGGTTACAATTAATGTCCAAAAAACATTTCGGGAGATTTTTGACTCAAATTGACTCTACAGAGCCTTTATATACTGTATGTATGTAAGTATGTACAGCCGCGTCAGCCTTTATTCTAAAGCCTCGCACACCGTACCACTCTGAATACCGGGTCGCGGCACGCTATATTTTCCAACCATATAGCAATTGACTCGGGTTTCTATTGGTTTTCTATCAGGTGCAGAATCCATCTATCGGGCGCAGAAAATTGCATGTTAGCGTTGTCTGCAATAGCGTCTAGAAACTCAAGTGGGCGATCGCGAGCTGTTGTCTTAAAAGTCTAATAGCAATTCAAATACAATACAGCTGTACAGTTCTGCAAGTTTGTGTGTGTGTGTACAGTAATTGTAATTTGAAACGCATATGCGTCATCACATTTTGGCGCATGCGTGTATGACGTCTCATTCAATTTGAATTTCAAGTCAGAACCCTCCCCCCCCTTTTTTTTCCGTTTTTCGACATGGGCTTGCATAACAAGTTAGACTATTCTGAGATTCAATCACTGCTGTAGCTTTTTAATTCTACACTAGTCATGTACATACTGTATGAGGTGGGTGGCATACTGTGACTCTTATAAGAACCCCCCCCAAAAAGTTATAATCTTTTATTCTATACAGTATGTATTTATTGTACAGTATATGTACAGTATTATATATGCATTGTTATAATATTGTTTTGATTTAATGCGCATGCGTGTATGACTTCTCATTCAATTTGAATTTCAAGTCTGAAAAAAAAATCCCTTTGTTCGTTCCCCGATATGGGCTTGCATAACAATTTTTGATATTCTGAGAATCAATCACTACTGTTGCTTTTTAATTCTACACTAGTAGAGGCATACTGTGATTTGTTTTTGAGGGTGTGGGGTTCAAAACATGATAACCTGTCGAAAATATTTCTTTCAACTAATAATTCAGCATACAGCCCTATCCCCCGGACCCCAACCTCCCCCCCCACACACAAGGCTAAAGTATTTCTACTTCTTATCGCCACCTCCCCCAAACCATTCATTTGTAATTGGTGGCTTTCTGGCTTAGTTTAATATTCCCGAGCGTGTTATCACATTTATGCGCATGCGTGCATGTGGACAAGAGAGTTCCCTACACCCAACCCACCTCGCACGCAAAGTCTTACTAACAAGACTACGGTCATGCAACCGCTTATCAACATCCCCCCCCCGAGCCATTCATGAAAATTCTTGTAGCCTTCTTGAGGGACTGACTGATTTTAACCAACCATTATGTGAAATGTTATACTTATGTTTAATAAAAGGTGACACAATGAAACAATTAAAAAAAAATAACTCAATCAAGCGGAGAAAGGTAAAATGAGGGATGTAGATGGACCAACAGTGTAATATCGCTTTTTTGAAACGTTGCTTGAGCATTGATGAATCTGATTTAAAAATCCAAGTACAGAGTCTTCTTGAGGCCGGCGGTCTCACACACGCATTCGCACGGGTTTAGCGAGAATGACTCCTCCATCCACCCCCTCTCCCACCCGAAGCAATTCTTTACAATCTTTGAGGCTTTGTTTACAGTAATTGTGTTACTGAGTCTTCTTGAGGCCGGCGGCCTCTTTGAGGCTTTGTTTACAGTAATTGTGTCGCTGAGTCTTCCTGAGGCCGACAGCCTCTTTGAGGCTTTGTTCACAGTAACGCATGCGCACGTGTGATAATCCCTTCTCGAATGACTCCTCCACGCACATACTGGTACCAAGAGAATTTCAAGTTTAGGGGCCTCTGGTAACTAGCACCTTCAACCTCTCCCCCCCCACTACTTCACACACAAAGCCGTACAACGTGAATAGAAATGTTTATCCACACCATCCCCAAATTAATCTGTTAATCTGATAAATCCTTCTTGGCACCAACTGTAGCCCACCCCCAACCACTTCACACACAAACCCAAAGCAATTCACCTGTGATAAACCCTTCTTGGAGAATCCCCCACACATTCAAAGTGAATTTCAAGTTCAAAGAAAAAAAAAGAGACATCCTTTTTTAAGGACTGATTTAAATAAACCATAATCTGAATCATGTTTTTGATAAATTAACCATTTTTGCCATTCTTTCTTTTTCTTTGGGGGTGGGGGTGTTTCAATGATTCTCGTGAATTTAAAGAACAATTTATTTTATTTTATCTGGATAATGGAATTTTTTTAGTTTCTTAATGCTAAAACAACAACTCCATCCATAATAGTTGAATTGCCTCTGAGGTCCTGCAGTGATCGATCGCGAGCCTCTAATGCCACGTGTATGGGGGACATTGTACTCTCCTCCCAAACATTAACCCCGTGCTCTGAAGAACTTTGGCTGCTCCTGTATTGTTGCTAATGTTGCAAATTGGATTTTCAGGGTGACCAATATTAATTGGTACCAACAATTGAAAAAAATGCAGAGCACAGCGCAAAAAGAACAGGGCAGCCATACTTGACAAGAAATAAAAATAAATAACGATTATTTAGGCCAATGCCATGAGTAAAAAAGACAGTGAATCCCTGGACGCGTTTCTCACCAGACATGTGCAAAATGCGTCAGTCTTTTTTTTTTTTTTTTTTACAGGATTTGAGTTCATGCTGTTCCCATTGGCATTTATGTGCCTAGTTTTCATTGACTATTGGGCATTGGAAGAATTTAAATACACTTCTCACCACATTATTAATGGAGGCTTAAGACGTTAATATAGATTATTATATCACATTATTTTTATCTGTGATTTATTATCCTGTTTGAAGACTCACTGGACACTTACCAAGATTTCACACATGCACTGCGGAGTGGATACTTTTTCACTTTTTTTGTTGATTAAGTGGTAGCTTGAGGGTTGTGTGATGGGAAAATGTAATTTGTGATGTCATCAGTTAGGTCATTGCTGATGTCATTTGTGATGTTAAATGTTATTTCATCAGTGATGTTATTTTTGAATTGTATCAAAACATAGTCAAAAACCCGCTCCTTGATCTCAGGAACCATCATGCAAAATGTGATTGTATTGTATGTCTTTATTTATATAGCAAAACATACTGGACACCTAACAAGCTCCTATTGAACCCCCAAAATGACCACAACATATATATAAGCATATGAGTGTCATAGAGGAGTGCTACTGAGCATGGCAATATATATTTTAAAACCAGAGACAGAACATAAAACACAGACAAAGCTCAGTTTTTAGCACATCCAGTGAGACTCATACACGGTACAGTGCCTAAATATATATGTATAAATATCTAATAAGTAAAATGGTCTTTTAGTTTGACATTTTTGGCCAAAATTGTTGTAAGCCCCTGAGCCACCGCCAAGGCAGACCACATATCAAGGGTCCCTAACGCTAATATAAATTCTTAATAACCTGTGTAATAACAGGAAGAATGATTTATAGTAAATCTGTCAATATTAGTTGCAAAGTTCTGAGTCTGACTGAAGCTTTTATTAACCTGTACATTACCAGGAAAAGCACTCTGTATTAGAGATGTCACAGCCAAACTGCAAGCAGGCAAGTTCCCCTGAGTGGAAGATGCTATGGAGTGAGCCCATAACCATTTAAATGTGGGAGGGGGTGAGCTTAAATTAGGAAGGAGGTTGCCACCCTCCAATCAGCCATGACTAGCTGGACAAGAATTGTAAAACATACTGGACACCTAACAAGCTCCTATTGAACCCCCAAAATGACCACAACATATATATAAGCATATGAGTGTCATAGAGGAGTGCTACTGAGCATGGCAATATATATTTTAAAACCAGAGACAGAACATAAAACACAGACAAAGCTCAGTTTTTAGCACATCCAGTGAGACTCATACACGGTACAGTGCCTAAATATATATGTATAAATATCTAATAAGTAAAATGGTCTTTTAGTTTGACATTTTTGGCCAAAATTGTTGTAAGCCCCTGAGCCACCGCCAAGGCTATGATATGATATGTGGTCTGCCTTGGCGGTGGCTCAGGGGCTTACAACAATTTTGGCCAAAAATGTCAAACTAAAAGACCATTTTACTTATTAGATATTTATACATATATATTTAGGCACTGTACCGTGTATGAGTCTCACTGGATGTGCTAAAAACTGAGCTTTGTCTGTGTTTTATGTTCTGTCTCTGGTTTTAAAATATATATTGCCATGCTCAGTAGCACTCCTCTATGACACTCATATGCTTATATATATGTTGTGGTCATTTTGGGGGTTCAATAGGAGCTTGTTAGGTGTCCAGTATGTTTTACAATTCTTGTCCAGCTAGTCATGGCTGATTGGAGGGTGGCAACCTCCTTCCTAATTTAAGCTCACCCCCTCCCACATTTAAATGGTTATGGGCTCACTCCATAGCATCTTCCACTCAGGGGAACTTGCCTGCTTGCAGTTTGGCTGTGACATCTCTAATACAGAGTGCTTTTCCTGGTAATGTACAGGTTAATAAAAGCTTCAGTCAGACTCAGAACTTTGCAACTAATATTGACAGATTTACTATAAATCATTCTTCCTGTTATTACACAGGTTATTAAGAATTTATATTAGCGTTAGGGACCCCTGATATGTGGTCTGCCTTGGCGGTGGCTCAGGGGCTTACAACAATTTTGGCCAAAAATGTCAAACTAAAAGACCATTTTACTTATTAGATATTTATACATATATATTTAGGCACTGTACCGTGTATGAGTCTCACTGGATGTGCTAAAAACTGAGCTTTGTCTGTGTTTTATGTTCTGTCTCTGGTTTTAAAATATTTATTTATATAGCGCCATAAATGTACATAGCGCTTCACAGTAGTAATACATATCATATAAATAACAAATAATATAAATCAGGTCATGGGAATAAGTACTTCAGACATAAAAGTAACATTAAGGAAGAGGAGTCCCTGCTCCGAGGAGCTTACAATCTAATTGGTAGGTAGGGAGAACGTACAGAGACAGTAGGAGGGAATTCTAGTAAGTGCGTCTGCAGGGGGTGGTAACGGTGTCTGAAGAGGTGTCCCAATGCAGAGCGAGCTTTCCAAAATATATACTCGATTCAAAACTTTTGAGTATTTCTCCCAGTAGAAGAATTGCCATGTGAGACATCATTTGCCTTGTTTTATGCCCTCAATCCCCCGCCTAGCATGACTTTCTCAGCGAGTTACTATGTAATGAAAAAACAAAGGCTGAAGTAATTGGACTTTTACTGCCAAGCTCATTAATATTACTGTTGCTAAGGAAGAATAGTTATTTTAATTGTTTACTTTTCTCAAAACCCAAATCGCATGGATGGGGACATGGATGTTGGGTTCTTCTGCTACTTTGACAAAACTCAAACTGCACACGAAATGTTTCATTCTACATTTCCAGCTCCGAGAGTAACGCCATGGAAACTAGCAAACGAGTTACTATGATATGTTTCACTTAGGCAAAAAATATCCAGTGCTTTCAATCATTCTTGTCTGTTTCATACGTTACAAATCTGCTCTTTAACTTCCTCTGTCTACAGGACTTTTTTTCCCCGCAGGTTGGATCACCCTGTACCAGTTCTTTCATCACCGAGTATTAGCACTTCAAGGGAAACTGACTGGTGTGAGTGCTGAGGAGGCATTCTGCAAAGCAAGACGCTGGTCGTACTGCACATGCAAAAGCAATAACAAAAAGTAGGAGGCACACAGGAAACAAATTGTAGTGAAATCAGCTTACTCTGTGTTTATTTCCAAAACATTCGCAGAGCAGGTACATCCAAATAGTAATGTTTCAGGGCTCTGAGTCCTTTCATCAGACCTATGCACCCATTACCTTTTGTTTTTGCGTATAGAGTTAGGATCCAGCTTTGGGATGCCGGGGTCAACGGAGGCTGAGCACCTGGGATATATACTTCCTAATGGACTTGTGAGAACTGGTGTGCCACTTTATTGCAAAAAAACAAAAGAGGTTTGGATTTATCTCGCCCTACTGCAGTGTGGGCTTAGGATCATTCTCAAATGACTATGCTTGAGGTGCATGAAAAGCATTGCAAAGCAAGTGAAATGGTGATGGGACTGGATGGGAGCGCCTATGTATGAAATGGCTGGATAACCCCTTCCGCCCATCCCACGTATCACTAACTTCTGCTCCATCACAGCTCCTTGGATCCTCCATCTCTTCTTCCTAAACTGACACTCATTTAAAAAGAACTGCTCACCTGAAACAGAACCCAGCACACTGTTTGTGCCCATATCGGGATGTAATGTATGGGGTCAGTCTTAAAAGGTGAGGGGTGAAGTTACATGCACAGCTTGAAGTGACATTCAAAAAGTGGTGATACTATCCTTCATGGATTAAGAGTATAAACATTTTAATAAACGGCGCTCCAATATTTGGTTCTCATGTTTTTAAATTGATGTGTTTATTAGGTAAAAATGTAAAATAGATTCAAATGGCAAATTAAGTAGTACTTAGTACCATCATATATAAATCGCTGGTTATTTGTTGACCCCTCTACATTACCTGTTGGTAGATTTAGGATGCTGTGAAGGCCAAGGGAGGAGGGCAGTTAACTAGCAGTTTTGCATGTGCCTTAAAGGCACAACGGCAAACAAGTCAACACAAACTGATCCAATAGCTAATAAGGTTCCTGATAACTTTGATTTGTGTTTTTTATTCCAATACAGTGAGTCATACAAAAATATTCTCATGGATCGAATGCAATCCATCAGCTCCTAAAGGGTCAATTTATACTATAGATCGCACCAATAAAGGAGGGGGGGTGAGGGGGAGAGGGGGGGGGGGAAAGAGAAATTTACCCCAATTGGCAAAATTCGAACGAAATTGTATTCATTTTCCAGCAATGCAAAGTTTCACGAAAATTGCAAAAACCAAAGGAGAACTTGCAAACTCAAATTTGCAACGTACTTTTTTTTTTTTTAGACATTCGCACATCTGAGTGAAACTAACTCCCAATCCCCACCTTGATGCTTCATATCTGTGAGTGAAAGCTTCTAATGTTAACTTAGCCTCTAATAACCTTAAGGTGGGCCATATTTATAAAGCTCCCACTCTTACTGCTTATAATTAATGGACAGTTTGATTTTGAATAACAATATTGGAACACATATAAGGAAATTGTAAAGGATTTAACTGCAGCCCATTTTATATAATGTTATTTATCAAGGTTAGTGGATCCTCACATTTATGCACCATTAATCACCCAACTTGGAGATGACTTTATTGTATGTATGCAAATCTTTATTTATATAGGGCCATCCTGGTACACAGCGCTTTACAACACATGTGACATAATATTATAATACAATAATGGGAATAAGCGCTTCAGACATAAAACAATAGGAAAAGGAGCCCCTGCCCCGAAGAGCTTACAATCTAAGTGGTAAGTGGGGAGAACTTACATAGACAGAAGGAGGGCATTCTGGTAAGTGCGTCTGCAGGGGCCAAGGTTTGTGCATCTGAGATACATAGTATCAGCCAGCGGAGACACCAATATGCTTCATTAAAGAGGTGAGTTTTATTCCACTCTGAATAAAAACATGCACCAAAATGTACAAGACTTGGAAAAAAACGTTGGCAATTGTGATTAATGAAGGGGTTAAGTAGTGTTAATACTGCTCGACTGATACATAAGCCCAACCGTGTTTCGTGGCTTTTTACTCTGTTCCAGGACATGTTTCCAGTGGTCAGTTAGGCTTTCAGCCCAGATTCTTCTTGATTTCAGCTGAAAGCCCTCTGAGCCCTTGCTGACATTTACTATTACAGGCAGGGTCTAGGGTTTCAGCCGAACCTAATCTCCCAAACGGCTGCATCTATCATTTCAGGTGACCCAGACCAGGGAGCAGCATGCATACCCGTGTACTCTGACACGCAGTGGGGGGTATCAGCTGGTATTAGCACTCCTCATTCACTGCACTAAGTCTAACTTAGGAGAGGTTGACCAGCACTCCAAGCGCACTGTCAAACAGAGGAGACACAGTGGATGACAGGAGCACCATAGAATGCCTCACCTGGCACTGAATCAAGTTCAAGCTTGAATAATAAAGCTAGAAAAAGAACATGCTTAAGCAAACACAGTTGGAATGGTCTTAATGTTACAGGTGTCAAATTGTTTTATCTTTTTCTTGTCATATAAGCAAACTTTATGGATGGGGTATAGAGAGCTAATGACAGGAGAGTGATGGGAGATCACCCGTGCACGAAAAGCTACTGGGATCCTGGGGATCACCCCCCTGATGGAAAAAGTGTGAAGGAAGAAACATTGTTTCTGTTTCCCTATTCATTTACACCGTGCTTCAGCGCCACCAGATTAAGCTGCGCAGGAGTCTCAAAGTGATACATTCAGGAAGGCATTATTTGCAAACAGGACGTTTTTACATTCAGTTTATCGGGAACAATTGTGAAGTATAATAGAAGATGTACCCCTAATAATATGTTGTGGATTATTAGTCATTTCAGACTTGCAGTGGCCAGCAACGTATAGACGGACCAGTGATCTGGGAAGTGCATTCTCAGGCCTCGTTCAGGGTGCAGGCTTTGGAGGGAGGGCGTGCTGCCGTGCGAGCTGCCGTGGGACACAAAGTATTCAAATTGAATACTGGTTGTCAGGGTAGCAGCTGCCCTGTCTCCGAAGCCAGGAGTTGACGCTGGCGACAGTTTCAATAAACGAAAAAATCATTTTTTTGATGCTGCAGCAGCGTCACAGGGACCTAGGCAGCCAATGAAATCATTCTTGAGAATGATTTCATGACTGCAACTTGGATCCCTAACCTCAGGTCTGTAGTCCCGCCCCCTCCTCAACTCCTGAAAACGTCTGCTGGGGATGAACACACATCGCCCAGCAGACTGCTGCCCTCCCTCCCGAACGCCCGCCATCCAACTCCTGCCTCTGGCACCCTGAACGAGGCCTCAGAGCGACCTGATCTCGGAAGCTAAGCAGCGTGAAGCCTGATTAGCACCGGGTTGGGAGGACGCTTGGGAATTCCAGGTGCATTTGTTGCTGATAAGAATAGGCAGCGACAGGTATGTCATCTATTAAATAGATCACTCCCACAGGTTGGATTTTGTCCTAGGTCAGATTGCAGCATTAAAATATGAGTGCTGATAAAGAGGAAAACATGATGGAGGCGGCCATTGTAAATGAGGCCCACATAAATTATGTGATTGTTTTTCTGAATGTGGCTATAATTTCAACAGGCATGCTGACTGCTCGGTGTTTCCTAAATAAATATACAAGTAATTACTCGAAATCAGTAGAATTTTATTATATGGCGTATCCTGCAAAAAACACTCAGCGGCCTATTTATTAATATAAAAGCGAAAAGGAGATCTGACATACAACTCCTTCTTATAACTAATAACAACAAGAGGACATTCAAACCAGTGTGTGTTTGGCAACCCAGTCCGTATGTTTGTGTGTGTGTGCCCGCCCCGTGCTGTGATTAAATAATATACATACAGATGGGGTGAGGAAGTCCCGTTCTTTATGTAGAATCGTAAGATTTCTAATTTTTCTTAGTTCCGTTGCCTGTAAATGCATTTTTATTGCATGGGATTCATGCCGGGGGCCTCCGGTGCTGATATTAATGAGTATCAGCTCCGGAGACTCCGGCATCAATCTGATGCAGAAAAAAAGCATTTTTGCTCTCTAAGTCCTGTCTCGCCGCCTCTCAGCAGGTTCTCACCAGCTTCACGCCAACTTTTCCTGGCGTGAGGATTTTGGGAGAAACTCGCCATTCTAGACCCATGATTCGCCTCGATAAGCTAATCACGGCTACTAGAATTGCACGAGTTTCAGAACCTGCCAATAAGGTTCATTTGTATTATCATTTTTTATTACATGAAAATTACAAACAATATCACAACATGTTTTTTTTAAATCTTTTTGCTTCTCTTTCTTATTTCCTTTTTTCCTACGTGCCCGAGGACTTTTCTTTTTGCAGGTCTATTTATTAAAGCTGTTTTGGTGCAAAACATGGGCACAATTGCTGGAAAAACCCCCAAGAACGGATTTATTGAAAAAAACAAGCACCAGTTTTTTTTTACAACGGTTATGCTAGAAGGGAGTCTTTACTAAATAGATCCAGTATCTATAAGGCATTATACTGTACTTTACATTATACTCCTTGATCTCCTCCTCTCTTCATTTTAAATGTGCATTAGTTTAGTGGGACTGGATTGAGATTACCACTAATACATTCCAAACATACTCGTGTTAATAAAGACACCCCTGTTTAGTTTCGGGATCCGTAAAGCCATTTAAACAAATGTATTTAATAATAGCTCAATAGCCAATCTTGTCATTAAAAAGACAAGAGCTGTTACAAGCAATAGGAATTTTCTATGGGCTACATTCAAGATGGCTGCCTGTATAGGGTTGCCAGGTGGCTTCTCCAAAAATACTGGACACAATGGTGAAAGTTGTGACTTGCTCAAGACACAAAAACGCTCGAGACACACAAACACTCGAGACACACAAGCCCTCAACACACACACACACCTCTTCGCTCCATGCGGTTTCCTTCTCTCCTTAGCCCCACCCTCAGGCTCCTGACACCTCCTCCAGATTGGCTACATTAAGCAGCAGCAGCCAATCAGGATAGTTCAGTCCAATACTGGACACCTGGCAACCCTATAATGATCTTTACTTCATAAATGGCCACCATTTTAGTTACTTGTACAGATGCTAATGACTTCATTGGAATTCAGCAAGAAAGAAAGGGCGTGAATGTTGGAAACATTTATGATCAGATTGCTAAAGAGATGCCTCAAATCAGGCATTAGGGCCCCCTTTCTAAACTGTTCTAAGGAATAACAAGATGAAATGTCAAATCAAATTAAAATCAGTAAATGCCACGCTTTTAAAATGGATTTTGAAGTTTCAATTCTGAGATAAAATGGAGCGCAGTTGTCTTTGGTTTGGGGTAGTGTGGATTTGTACACAGAATAATGCTAATTATAATAATCTTTTTGATCACAATGGAGCCTGAGATTGTTACCGAATCTGCTGTCTTTGCTGGGGTGTATGTGATATATAGGAGGTGACAGGAAACTGTATGCCAGGGTCAAGTGCCTATAAGCAATCTTTTTAAACAATGTGTACTGATCCCTTCTCTTCCACAGCTGATCTTAATTTTGGGTCAAAAAGGTGAAGGTTCTTAGCATCACATTTCTCCTCCGTGTCTTTATGCTTGACGCTGGCAGCACGCCGTGTAACTCCCTGCATAGAAAGATCTTCATAAATTGACCATATATCTGGTTATTCTTCACATGCCTTTACAGAGGCAGATAACAGGTGGGGCAGGTGTGTCCTGTAAGTGATGCATCTGCCCCTGCAACGGCAGATATCTGGTTGAAGATCCAGTGTACCTCTAATGTTCTAAAAATGTGAGTGAAAGCTGTTTAGATTGGCTATTTATCGGGTATTCCATGTTCTACCACTAAGTTGCACAACTCCAGTCCTCAAGGGCCACCGACAGGTCAGGTTGACTGAGTCACTGATTGAACCACCAGTGCTGAAGCCCCTGTTGGTGTCCCTTGAAGACTGGAGTTGACCACCCCTGCTGTAGAAGTGTGGTAGCTACCCTCGCTCTAGCAAAAGGACCTGAGCTAGGCACCTCCTATTGGTGGGGAGAGGGGAACGTGTGGGACCTGGGGGCAGCTGTCCTGATCTCAGCTGGAGAATGGCACAGCAGGGGTGCGGGGAGCTGATTTTGTTAGTGCCTGGGAACGCTTAAGGATCTTAGGACACACTTAACTGCTAGGGGTTACGCTACAGCACCTGTGCTGAAGCAGTGATATCCTGAAAACCTGACATGTTGGTGGTCCTTGAGGACTGCAGTTGCCCACCCCTGCACTAAATGCATATCAATATGTATGCAGTATTTATTTCATTATTGCCCTCTGTGCATCACAGAGGATATTGGAGAAAAGATATATGGATCAATAGGAGGACTTAGGGGGGTAGATACTGTACATCGCTGAAATAGTGGGGTTTATAGCAAAATCTACCCGCAGAAAAGCTGGTGTAAATGGCGGCTCAGAAATGACCAGGTTGTTCACAGAAAAGCGATCAGATTAGAAACAAATGATTAACCCCAACCTCACTCAATATATGACTTATTTCTGTAACCGCATTGTGTTGTCGGGGTGTCACTGTTAGCGACAGGAACCTCAGAGGTAGGCAATGTTGTATGTAGAAAAGTATTTTCCTAGGGCAGGGCTTACAATATCATCTGCAGTGCTTGTGAACAGGTGAAATGAAGGGTCTTTCCCAAGGTTCCGTGGCACAGAGTTCCCCCACTTTGATGACCAACACCCTTACCAGCAGGTTACATCTCCTCAAGGAACTACATGAGGAGGGTGGCAAAGTAAAATCGCTCCACAGGTAACAAGACCTTGAGATGTTTTATTGCCCTTGAAAAGTAAAGGTCGTGAGGAAAATGAATATTTGAGGTTACCGGAAAAGCCACAAGGATGAAGGCGATGTGGGACGTTGGAGGAAAGACTATTCGGGAAGCTACCAATTGCTTTACATATTAAATCCGGTAAGCAAGACAAAGGGGCATATTTTAAGACCACTCTGAAGTTAAGCATTAGTAAAAAAAAATTCCCCCTAGAAATTCTGCAGGCAGTTATTTCGGATGGTGAAACATTCTCGTGATAAAGCAAATAATGCTATTAATTGAATAATAATGGAAGGCTCTTAGGGATCCAGATTAATTGGAAGTCATGGACGTGGTGCTAATTGGTTCTTCCTTTGTATGTGTACTAAAATGATATTGGCTGTTGGTAGATTTTTTTTATTTTGAGATTACCTCGCTTTGTTCTGGAAGAGGTAAGCTCCGTTTATTTGATGGGTCTTAAATATTTTGAGTTGGCCTCTTAGTTTATCGATTAGAGGCCTTTGACTCCATGCTGTAAATTACATCATTAGTTGTTACAGATGGAGCATTTTGTGTTGGCGATTTCACATACCTAATGGTAACAATTGACCAGCGGTGGTATATTTTTCACCATGCTGCTCCAATGGCCTCTTCTCTTGCACACTGCATTCTTCAATCGCTCCCCAGACGCTACCTGTATGTGTTTTAATCAGCTATCTTTTTGTTTTCTTTCAGCTTAACTGGAAGAGAAGAATTCCGACATGTCGTCAGGGCGCACCTGTGGCTTGGTTGCATAGCTCAGGAGCTCAAGGAAAGCCGAGTTTCCAACACGGAGCATGGAATCTGGAGGATAAACAGAGAATAAGACCAAACAAAGCAAAGCCAAACGCTAGAAGTAAAAGGTGCAGTCTGACCTGGCAACAGATATTACAGTTACCGAACAAACGAATTCTGCTGTGTCTCTATTATTTTAATAGTTTGTTTTGTAATGTAAGATATAATACATCTAAATTGTGTTACAGTTTAATGTTAAAGTCATATCATTTTTCGGGGCAATTTTGCAAAAGTCCCTCCATTGCAATGACTGCTCCAGCATTGGCATGGTTCACCAGCGAATTATCAGCACATCTCCAGCCCACACCACCTGTTAGCCCCATTAGGCTAGGGGGCATGCAACACATTAACAATATTTCAGGCTGGTGCCAGGCAGGGTTAACAAGTAGAGCATCATTGTCAGACTATAAGGCAATGTGAGGAAGAACTTCTTTATGGAAAGGGTGGTGGATTCATGCAATAGCCCAAACATGCTTGGGATAGACATACCATAAGGATACGGCCCCAGTGGTCAAGGCTGCATGCGTGCCAGAGGTTCTGGTGGCACGTGCACCCGTTTCAGGCACGACCTGTGGTCTGCGGTTGTGCTTCCACTGAAGAGCAGGAGATCACGATGGGGGGTGGGGGGGGGGTGGGGAGGTGAGAGGTTGGGGGGGGGGGGTCGGGTGGGGGGAGGGGAACACGCACACACGCCGACTGGGGCCTTCCCCATAGAGGGCTGTGCCTTGTGTGCGGCGTCCGCGCTGTCGTGGCCACTGGGGACCGAGCCTAAGGCTGAATCTTACATACGAAAGATCAAATAAGGTCCGATGTTTTACAGCAGATAAGACAATGAAAAACAGATTGGGATACAAGAGAATCCCAATTATAAGCACCCGACCAAAATATCTGCAGTAAGAATGAATAATTAACTTTTGATAATATACATTTAAAACAAATGGAGGAAGGAACATTGTAATTAACAATTTTTTTTAAAAAGATGAAAATGTACAAGTGCAGCGACCATTAGCAGTTAGGGTAATAGGTCTATAAATGTTAATCTCTCAGTGGCCCAAGTGGCTCTTATCTGCTGTCAAATGCTATGTTTCACTATTGTAGCTTGCAACACAAATCTGCTCATACATAGCACTTAACATTTCTATGTTTACTATAGGGAAGGAGTTTCTCTTTAACATTTTGTCTGTCTTCATTTAGAGAGGCAGGTACAAGAGAGCCCCGGGGTTTTTGGCTCCAGTGGAAGATCCTAAAAAAAGATCTTATCAGCACTGAACGCCCCTGCTGACATGTCAATAAGATGCGTTCTCTCTTTACACTTTAACATGATTAGCCGGTGGAAAAAAAAAATACTTTTGTGATTAAAGCCACACAATGGAAATTGTTTGGTGTTGAAAACAACGTTAGTGACTTTAAGTGATCAGCAAGATCGGCTCTTATGTGCTGATTACATGTAAAGAATGTTATGGAGGACGCAAAGGATAATGGGTTTTATTCTTCAGTGTCATACGTCACATAAGGATTGCCATTCCCACAATGCCCACACCCTTCCAGGTTTTGTCAAATATATATATTTTAATTAAAGTGTTAATTTAACTAATCTCATTATAGCATTAGGACACTGCTAAATAATGAAAACTCATATACTCATTTGTTAAAAAAAAAAAGACAAAATATGTGTATTTATGAAATGTAAACTAGAGATACTTCTAGGAGGTGGCTGACTTACTTCTTAATGCTCTCTGCAATTAACGTTAGGTTAGAAGTAACACTTCTCCACCTCACGTTAACTCTGTTCCTTTAAGCACGGGATGGTTACATTTCTACGGCTAATAATAGGCATGATGTCAGAACGTCTCGAGTTAACCCCTCGGTGCCTAGACAACCCACCAACTCCAAATAGGAAACGGACTTCAAAATTGGAGTAAAACGCCCACAGCATTTATTAAAACAACCTCTGTGAAGTAGCAGCGTCAGATTGCCCTCACACGTGGTGACCCACCTGCACCCCCTATTACACCCATGAACCCCACCGGCAGCAGGAAATATAATAAAATACTGCCATTCAAACCGGAAGGACATCACCAGACCAGCCGCCTTATCACAGTCCAGCAACGCCTTCCCCCCGTGTTTAAACTGGATCACTGATCCATCCTTACCACGTGCAATCTGACCACTGCCCTCCACCAAACGTCAGGCAATTTTAACCCTGAAAATTTGCCTGGACCCCTACCAAACCCAGAACTCTGTCTACCCCGTTCTGAAGACCCATATTAAAGATGTTCCGGGCTATGTCTGAAAGATAAACGCCATCCACCCTGTACAAACCTGTCCACTGATCCTACAGATCCCTGTACCTCAAAGAGATTTCTCCCAGATTCCTGACAACATCGGACACCTCTTTTTTCAGCTTCCTCGTACTTTTTTCTCTCTTTCTCCCTTCCAAACCTGCCGTGCCACCACTTTGGACCAAACCACCACCACAGAACTGAAAGCCAAATATATCTGAGCTATGCCCCTCTTTATTGCAAAAAAACTCCCAAATCAAGTGTCCACGCCCCGGTTAGATCACTTCCCCCCACATGTAAAATGAACATCTCCTCATGGAAATAAATACCCGGTACAGTTCTACAAACTCAAAAAGACCCTCAGGGTAGATATATCATTTCGAGAGTTTCTCTCCATAACACCTCTCTTACACTAGCCTCGATTTATGCCCCCAATTCTAATATCAGGTCTGCAGTGTGGATATCAACGGTGAGAGTCAGTAGTGTAGTATCACGCGGTAATCATGGGTAGCTGAAGTCAGGAGTCCCGATCAGCGGAGCAACGGGCAGTAGAGTGGTTCTGGGAGGAGCAAAAGAGGAAGTTAGGTAAGCCAGGGTCAAGGCAGAAGAAAGGTCAGACAGGGCCAGGGTCAGGGCAACAGCAGGCAGTGAGGAGTCAGAGGTAAGCCGGGATCAGGAACCAGGAAGTCACAGACTAAGAGATAGCAGGTCATCCAGCAAGAGAGCAACACAACCTCACTCCAGCAGCAAAGCTGTTGTCAAGCATGGAGTCTTGGGGAAGGTGCCTTCATATAGGCCACGGAGGTCATGTGTTGGTAGTCAGCACAGCTGAGTGCCAAGGAGCTGCTTAGAAGGAAGCTGTCCCTGTAGATGGGTCCTGACATCTAATCATTCACTATTAGATACTTTGGATTTCTCTGGAGACCCTCTCATTATTGGTGGTGATTTCAATAATACTATTAACTTCTCAATTGACAGATTCCCTTAGAGAACCCAACACAAGCTTCATGAAGGACCATCTGCTCTGGAGGAATTTACCAAAGAATGAAATCTTGCCAATCCCTGGTGCCTTCAGCACCCCAATGATACAGATTGTACCTTCTTCTCGGCTGTTCTTACTCAAGAATCGACTATCTATTACTCCTCAGGCAGGGCTGCCGATGGGGAGGGAGCCGGGACAAGTGTCCCGGGCCCAGCTGGCCAGTAATTGCCACCGGTCAAAACTCTAGTCCTGAGCCACGGGAAATCTGTCTGCGGCCCTGGCACCAAGTGTCCTCCTTATAAAAGATTCCATCCTATTAGCAGACCATACTCCAGTTTCCTTGTCCGTTCATAGTTTGGGAACCCAATCAGATAAGGTTTTGATTCTTAATGACGCACTGCTACAGGATCCTTCAGTGGGAGACAAACTAGCTACTACTGTCACAGCGTACTTTACTTCTAACGCTAATAATGACATGGGTTTCCCAGTTGTGTGGGAGTTGTCTCCGAGGTGACAGCTAGGAAAAAGCAAAGCACTCAACACAATTGCATGTTTGCAGAGGGATTCGGTTAATCTTGAAAGAGATCATAAATTAACCAATTCCCTGCTGATGTATAGGAAGATTTTTTTTTTTTTAATTAATACTATGTAGATGGGTGTAGTGGATTACCAATTAAGAAATGTAAATAATACATTTTTATGAATGGGGCAACAGGCTAGGTAAATGCCTTAAAAATAAGCGGCAAAAAAACAGCACAATTATAGGCTAATTCACTGCACTAAAATCAGCCAATATAAGAATATATCTCTGGTATTTTTGCCGACTTATCTTCTAACTTGTATAGTCTCCCTGATTCTCTACCTCGTAAACAGATTTATTTATTCTTGCATTCTAACAGCTGAAAAGCTGTGTAATGCGGCCGGCACACGTTTGTAGGGGTCCATGTTAAAATGGATTTGAAGCAAAAGGTGACACTGGGAGCTCATTTGCATGTCCCTTCCCAGAATCCCTCGCTGCAGTGGAAGCACTGTATGCTAAGAGATAATGGGGAAGAACAGGGTTGCAGACCTGTCTGAGACATGTCAATGTGCTCACAAGTGATCTTTTTATTTGCTCTATACATTCTAACACAAATTATTGCAGATCGGGCTGAAATTCTGAATAAGGAAATTGACCTTGGTAAAGTTCAATTTTCCGATGAAAGAACTAAAAAGTATAAAGATGCCTGGCCAAGACAAGTCTACGGCTGTTTCTTATAACAAGTTTGTCGACCTTGTTATACCCAAGCTCATAAAATGTTATATTGGCCTCTTGAAAGGTTTCCCCGTCTATAAACAAACATTGGAAGCTTTAATTTCACATTTACCAACAGATAACAATCACACTTTATGCTCCTGTTTCAGACCAATCTCTTGTAAATTTGGATGTCAAAATTTTTGCGAAATTATTGTCAAATAGATTGGATTAATTCCTTACTGCTGTAACAGCCCAGAGCAAACTAAATGTATTCACATCAGACAGATCTGTAGTAACACTGGTAGAGTTATACATGTCATAGCCCATGCAAACGGTCTAAAGAAAGAACCTATACAGATTTCTCTTGTTACTAAAAACAAAACGTTTGGTATGGTTAGTTGGCAATTTGTTAAATGAGTTTGATCTAAGATAGTGTGCTTCCGATTTTATAGATTGGGTTATGGCTCTTTACCAAAATCCTTCAGCTATAGTCGAGGTTATTTGCTGATTATCTTGATCAGGGGCGGCCAACTTCAGCCCTCAAGGTGCCAGCAACAGGTCAGCGTGGCAGGTTCACAATGACTGATCCATTGATTGAGCCACCTGTGCTGAAGTAGGGATATCCCTACTATCTGGCCTGTTGGTGGCCTTTGGCAACTGGAGTTAGCCACCGCTGATCTAGATCCTTTCTCTTGGTGAGTGACTCATCAAGGTTGACCCTTATCCCCTTTGGTATTTGCTCTGGTGATGGAACCTCCAACTAAAAAGAACTAGACTTAATCCAAATATTATTGGCACCCAAACTACCCTGCATAAGAAATACATTTTGCTTTATTTGCAGACAATGTCCCTCTTTTCATTTTTAATCCCTCCAAATGGCTTCTCTATATTATGCAAGGACTGGAAACTTATAGTATGGTCACTAGGTTTGATAATAATTTTACTCGCACGGCCACGTGTGAGCCAATTTCACATCAATAGTATCTTTAGACACTGTGTGTCTCTCCTCAAAATCTATTGTTCAGTAAACCGGCAGCTGAGAAGATAGACCGCCGGCGTCTCTCCCGTTTCCCATTCAATATGTCCATCAATACAATCTGCAAACTGACAAGTGATTAGCTAAGTTGCCAATCGATCCTTTCTCCTGGAATCGATCGCCGAATCGGGGGTTATTTAACTCACTGTTAGGGCTGCACAAGAATACCCAGGATGCAAAGTTCTGTGTGGAAGATCATGTGACCAGGCAGTCACTAGATACAATTGGTGCACTGCTAGAGAGAGAGCAGGGTTCAAGAGCCAGAGCCTGTCTCAGAAGAGGAAGGGGATGTGACTTTGTAAATGGTTTCTATAGAAACAAAAACGCTGGTTACATTAGAATACATTCAAAATGTCTTTATTTTTTTTAAAATGCTACAAGCATTTTTCATTTGATTTATTAAAAAAAAAAAAAACACACATGTAGGATATTTCTTGGACTGCAGCTTTAAAAAGAGTCCCACTTTTTGGACTCCTGAAGCCTTACCACCTCTGAATATCATTGTTTTAGTCTATTGTATTGTGGGGGTGACTGTCCTGTTGCTTATTACTAAGGGTTAGAGGACACCATACTAAAGCAGTGCACAAAATGAACATTTCATGAATCACCTTGCCCTGCAAATTGGCGCTACCTTGAGTTCTATATAAAGAAGATACTCCGTATATTTACACACTTTCACGGAGGACTTGCATTAATTTCCTTCAAACAAGCATGGCGCCTCTGCGATATATTACAGTTACATGCTCCGTTTGATAGGGTGGCTCTTTGCTGGGGGGGGGGGGGGGGACTCATATTTCTGCATTGAACCACGGCCTCTCCGGCACTAACATGGTTAACGTTATTTTCCCTTAATGAACAAAACCTAAAAATAACATGTGAGGGGCCAGCAGGTCACTCCTGCTTTTCATGCAGTGCTGTTTGATATAACACTTAAGAGGGATGATGAGCAGCGCACAGCCCCACACATCACAGGCGGTTTCTGGCTGATCTGCTCTTCCCATCGCGGAGGTGTCTCTATTTTAGTGGAAGGAAAAAGGACGTAGCATTGTTTTGCCCGGGATTAATGTGGGTATTGGAGTTATTATCACGTGTGGAACAAGCGAGGACATGATGTGAATCCTCACCACTGCTTCCCAGAGAAGCCTCCTTCATTCCACCTGGTTAGACCAGGTTCTTGCAACCCGTGTGGCCCCAGCAGGAATATCTATGCTTCCTCTGCCATCCTGTCTGACAAAAATAACCCACAGTGAGCGCTCATGCCTGCTCGGTTTGATGGCAATCACACTGATCTCCCACATGTGGGCAATGCGCCTAACCTCTGCTGAAGCAAGGCAGGAAAAAAGGACAGGCTTTCATTTCAGACACACAGTTTAATGCTACCTAGAATGTTTCCTCTGATATCACATGCTTGCCATCCCCTATTGAACACGGCGGAGCAGACTTACATCTAAGCACCGTGGAATGTGCCTTTTAATGCTTGAAAATAACAGGCTGGAAAAGAAGTCACAGCTTTCTTTTTTTTGTTGGTATGAGGAATATCTACAAGTGTGGCTCTGTCACACATCCAGCGGTGAAACACTCGCCATGTCTTTTCTCTCTGCGAAGATTTGTGTCTTCACTTCGTAGAGGAATAGTGTTTCTTGTAAAGGAGAAACATGTACTGTGTATTCAGTCAGATTTTAATTGACTTACTACTTGTTAAAAACACGGGGAACCACATAGGCAGACTGCTTATTTCAGGCTAGATGTAGATCGAAGGATTGGCTAAAACGGACAGGTTTTTCAGCGCAGTACTATTTAGGCTAAGTCCCCGCTGGCGCTGAGCGCGCTCATGCTTGGAGAGCGCTGCAAGCATGAGCGCCGGGTGTCCGGCTTGTACGCGCGCGGGGGAGGTTGGGGGGGGGGCATTGCGGGTAGTTGAGCGCACGGGGGAGGTGGGGTGGGGGGGGCATTGCGGGTAGTTGAGCGCACGGGGGAGGTGGGGTGTGGGGGGGCATTGCGGGTAGTTGAGCGCGCGGGTAAGTATAGATTTTTTGTTTATGTAAGTGTCGATCGCGGCTGACCGTGTGCGCACGAGCGCTGCGCGCACCGCGTGAGCGGGGACTTACATATATCTAGCCCGATCAGCGCTATCGGGGACTAGCCTTAGTTGGCCTACAAATACATTTCCCACGAGTACGGTAACATTCGCGTGGAGGCTCTTACTCAAAGTGTTGGCCGATAAGAGCCAACGATTTCACTGTGGTCTTGTATATGACCCTAAGTAACTTTAAATACTTTTATGCAGTGAATAGTTTCCCGGATTTTCGCTGATGTTACCCCCAAAATCTGTTTCGCGTTGTAAAATCCGCAAACGGATTTGGCCGGTTTCAATCCGCGCGGATTCATCAAAAGCCGCCATTGGATACAACCCGCAGATGGATTTGTAGAATCCATTCCGCGGATTCAGCGATCCGAATCCTGAAGAATCTGCGGATTGACTTCTACAAATCCGTCCACGGGTGGCGGAATCCGCTCAGTGTATTGGCAATAATAATACAAAATCCGCAAAACGAGAATCGCCCTTTTTGACATTGTTCCACTGAACTCCGCGTACCAAAGGACCGACCGATCTGTTGCGGATCCAGATCCATCCAAAAAATATGCCCGTCTCTAGTCTTAAACCCAAATTTCTACTCATATCATTACTCTCTTTAGCAGGTGATATTGAAACTAACCCAGGTCCTCCCATTTCAGCTCTGTCCCATGCCCCTGAGAATTCCACTTTTAAATTCCAAAAAGGGCTATCTGTCGTCCATATAAACATCCGGAGCCTGCTGCCCAAACTGGACGAACTAAGGGCATGGTGCCTTATGCATAAACCCAAAGCCATCGTTCTCACAGAAACATGGCTATCCCCTAAAACCCCTGATGCAAATATCGCCATTCAGGGATACTCCATTTTAAGGAGAGATAGGTCAAAGAGAGGAGGAGGGGTATTATTTTATATTGCAGACACCTTACAATTTACACTGTTAAATTGCCCACCAAGTCCACCCTCTTTTGAAACTCTAGTTGGCAAAATCTGCCTCCCCTTTTCTAAGCCCATCTTGCTTGCTGGCATCTACCGCCCCCCTAAAGCCCCTCTACAATCCCTGACTGATATCACCCAATTTCTTGGCTCCATTTCCTCTCTGAATGAGAAGAGCTGAAGAGTGAGCTGCTAGTTCTTGGGGATTTCAACTTCAATTGGCTTGACCCTAAAAACCACAAAATCCAGATACAACTCAAGTCACTTAACCTATCGCAACTCATTTCCCAACCCACACGGACAAACCTGAAATCGCATAACCATTCCTTGCTAGACTGGATTCTCTCCTCAAACCCCAGCAGAATCCAATCCTCTGGCATCCTTCCTGATATTTTCAGTGACCATGCAATAGTGTACTGTGTAAGGAAAATTAAACCGCCCCATTCAAGCCCTAAAGTTCTCCTCACTAGAACATTTAAAAACTTTAACCCACAACAGTTTCTGGATGACCTTACCAACTGCCCATGGCACAGAATCGATTTAATTCCCGACCCCGATTCTGCGCTCGACTATTTCCAATCCGAGTTCTTACAACTCTGCGATACCCATGCTCCACTACGCAAAATAAGGGTACGGGGGGCCCACCTTCCATGAGTTACACCTGACCTTATAGCACTCTACCAGTTCAGGGATGCCTTGTGGAAAAGCTACAAAGTAACTGGCACTACCAAGAATCTCAATCACTACAGATGCCTGCGGAACGTGTGCACAAGGCAAACAAGGCATGCAAAAGCACAATATTACTCTGACAATCTCCACCAAAATACATCAAACCCAGCTAACTTCTGGAAGGTTATCAACAATATTTTCCAGCCTCCTAACCATCAACAACCAAGTAATATCACTAAGGGGGATATTACTCTGACAAACCCCACTGACATTGCAAATGCATTCAATGATTACTTTGTGGGGTGTGCCACTAACTTATTAGCGAAACGCAGCACAAAACCCAAACATGAATCTCTTCCTGGGAGTATCCCTACAGTCCCACCCCCTCCCAACACTGCCCACAATTTTCAATTTAGCCCAGTATCTGAAGAGGAGATTACACAAGCGCTCCTCAAACTAAAACTAAGCAGCCAATGTGGACCCGACTTACTACAATCTAGGTTCCTACGACTTGGTGCCCCAGCCATTGCCAAACCAATTGCGTCCATAGTCAACTCTATCCTGTCTGCAGGCCATATCCCTAAGACCTGGAAAACTGCCAGAGTTGTCCCAATCTTCAAAAGTGGGGACAAAAACACTGTCTCAAACTACAGGCCAATCTCACTTCTCCCAATTCTATCCAAAGTCATGGAAAAATGTGTCCACTCCCAATTAAGCGATTTCTACACCGAGACAAATTTCCCTAGCCAATTCCAGTCTGGGTTTCGTCCCAAACACTCCACCGTAACTACCCTGCTAAAAGTTTGCAATGAAATCCAGTGTGGAATGGAACGGGGACAACTCACTGGTGCAGTATTCCTAGATTTTGCAAAGGCTTTTGACACAGTTGATCATGTTATCCTGCTTAACAAACTCCAGAGCTCTGGAATAGGGAAACATGCTTTAAACTGGTTTCAGTCCTACCTATCAGGAAGATCCCAACATGTGTCCATCTCAGGCTCTAACTCCAACCCCCTGGATATCACCTGTGGTGTCCCGCAAGGCTCTGTTCTGGGGCCCCTACTCTTCTCAGTGTTCATTAATGATCTTCCCACAGCTTCTAAGGAAGCCTCAATACACATGTATGCAGATGACACAATCCTATATGCACACAGCCATAGCCTCTCTGACCTTCAACACATACTTCAGTCTGACTTTTTGAGACTCGAAAACTGGATTTCCCAAAACAAACTGTTTTCAAACCCTGACAAGACTGTAACAATGGTATTTGGGACCAATACTAAATTTGTAAAGCTTCCAGTGACTGAGCTCCTGATTAGAACCAACGCTAACACCACCCTAACACCTGTCACTAGTTTTAAATACCTGGGCTTATGGTTTGACTCCCACTTAACATTCGGGATGCACATTGATACCCTGACAACCAAGACCTATGCCAAACTAGGGGTACTTTACAGGAACAAATCCTCCCTAAGTCTCCTGGTCAGAAAGCGTATTGCACAGCAGATGCTAATGCCAATTATTGACTATGGAGACATAGTATATGGCTCGGCTCCTCAAACCCACCTTAGCAAACTTGACACCCTCTACAATTCAATTTGTCGTTTTGTTCTCCAATGCAACTACAACACACATCACTGCGAAATGCTCAAAGAACTAGATTGGTCATCACTAGAGTCTAGGCGCAAAGTTCACCTTTCCTGTCTCACCCTCAAATACTTTCTGGGCAAGCTACCCAGCTACCTGAACAAGCTCCTCACCCCTACCACATGCAGCACCTATCACCTGAGATCAGACTCCAAAAGACTATTCATGGTCCCAAAACTCAACAAAGTATCCGGACGTTCCTCCTTCTCCTTCCGTGCACCCCAAAACTGGAACAACCTACCAGAGACTCTCATATCCACCACCAGCTTAAGTTCTTTCAAATCTAAGGCTGTCTCACACTTTAATCTGGTCTGTAACTGTTTCATACACTCATAATATATATTTTCTTTAACTGTGCACACAATGTCTTGTATATAATGTATACCCTGTTCATTTATGTAACTGTACTTGTAAACATGTATTATTTGTTTTACTCTGTGCCCAGGACATACTTGAAAACGAGAGGTAACTCTCAATGTATTACTTCCTGGTAAAATATTTTATAAATAAATAAAATAAATAAGTAAATAAACCTCTGCTCACTGTCAAGTGTTTGGGGAAACCAACTAATATCATAGTAGCATTTAGGGGTGTATTTGTGGTTAAAAAGGTGCAGGAACCCTGAGCAGAGAACATGTTATTTATATCCAAACTACAGTGAATAATTCAATTTTATGTAAAGAAATGTGATTGTATTGTATGCCTTTATTTATTTAGCGCCATTAATGTACATAGCGCTTCACAGCAGTAATACACGTGACAATCATATAGATAGCAAATAATATAAGTAACACAAAAAGGGGAGAAGTGCTTCAGACATGACAGTAAGATTTTGGGGAGGGAGTCCCTGCTCCGAAGAGCTTACAATCGAATTGGTTGGTAGGAAGGACGTATAGAGACAGTAGGAGGGCGTTCTGGTAAGTGCGTCTGCAAGGGGCCAAGGTTTATGTATGCAGTGTAAAACTATCACTCATAGGGCTACTCATATGCTTCTTTAAGCAGGTGTGTTTTGAGTTGGGTCTCAAAGGTGGATAGAGAGGGTGCTAGTCGGTTATTGAGGGGAAAGGCATTCCAGAGGTGCGGGGCAGTCGGTGAGAGAGGTTTAAGGCGGGAGAGGGCTTTAGATGCAAAAGGGGTAGAGAAAAAACATCCTTGAGCAGAACGCAAGAGTTGCGGTGGTGATTAACCTACTTTACTTCCAGTTAGAATCCCAATCCTATTCATTTCATAATCACATATGAAGTTTCCGGAGGATGGGTCAAAAAAAAGTCCCAGAATTCAGTTCCCCCACAAAAATAGTCCTTTTGGTATGCAAAGCATGTCATATGTCTGAAAATACATGGGTACTTCCTGAAACGTGATGCGGTCAGTGATCCCTGAGCAGAGGTTTGAGGATAACAACATGGAGATGGAGGGATGCAGTTCAGTAGCATGGAGCGACCCTTTTCCTGTCTTGATGTACCGGGTACAAAGGAGCACATTATTATTATTATTATTATTATTATTATATCGGTCAGTGTTTTGCACTAATATTTATGGTATTGCGGGGGATCATATTCTCCAGGCGGTAAAGTTGGTGCATCACATAATCAGGACACCACTTTTTTGGGGATCCTCCTGTCAGCGTTGGGATCCAAATTCTGCCCGACAGGAGAGGGGAGAGCTGGAAGAGGGAGCTGGGGAGTCCCCGAACTCGCGCAGGACCGCACCGCCACTCACCCCGTGGTAGGGACAGGGGAGGGTTGGTGTGTGTGTGTATGTTGCTGGGGGACGTGTGTATGTAGCTGGGGGACGTGTGTGTGTAGCTGGGGGACGTGTGTGTGTAGCTGGGTGTGGTGCGTGGGTGTGCGCACACATGGGGGTTTTACCTTATGCGGAGCGGCCTTCCTTCTGCAGGTTCGCATTGTCATGGTGACGCGTTGCCATAACAATACAACGTCACGCCGTGACATCATGATGCTGGCATACCTTATTTGGCCCTGCCAGAGGTACACATTTGCCAAAGAGAAAAATCCCACTTGTGTTAGTGAGAATGTTTTTCCTTGATAAATGCAGGGCACTTTTTGCCTACGTTTTGCAGCCAGGAGACTGATAGATTCAAGTTGCAGGCAAAAGGTCTTATGTTGTACAACTGGCCTTTTACAGGCATACCCCGGTTTAAGGACACTCACTTTAAGTACACTCGTGAGTAAGGACATATCGCCCAATAGGCAAACGGCAGCTCACGCATGCGCCTGTCAGCACATCCTGAACAGCAATACCGGCTCCCTACCTGTACCAAAGCTGTGCGCAAGCGTGGAGACTATAGAGCCTGTTACAAATGTGTTATTTACATCAGTTATGCACGTATATAACGATTGCAGTACAGTACATGCATCGATAAGTGGGAAAAAGGTAGTGCTTCACTTTAAGTACATTTTTGCTTTCCATACATGCTCCGGTCCCATTGCGTACGTTAATGCGGGGTATGCCTGTATTAAGGAATGTGCTTTGTTCTCTCTGTCTGCTCACCATATCACATGGCACGGACATCAGGAGATTATAAATTGTACTTGACTTTTTAAATTTCATTTTTTTTATGGATACTTTGTAGTCACACATTGGGGTTTGCTTAATCACCTTTTTGTGTTCATGTTTTAAAAACAAAATTCCGTGCATCATCAGTACATCCATAAAACTCTTATTTAACATCATAGAGAAGGCAACTCACCAGCAGGAAAAGAAAGGGTCCTGTACTGAGAAGCCGTGGAGTTTGCTTAATCCTTGGGGACTGATGGCAGATACAGTAGGTCAGTGGGTGGCCAACTCCAGTCCTCAAGGGCCACCAACAGGCCAGGTTTTCAGAAGACCCCTGCTTCAGCACAGATGGCTCAGTCTTTGACTGAGCCACTGATTGAGCCACCTATGCTGAAGCAGGGATCTCCTGATAACCTAGCCTGTTGGTGGCCCTTGAGGACTGAAGTTGGCCATCCATGCCTTAGATGCAGTTTGCAGTATGTTCCTAAATCAATGTGTATACAGTAAGGTGTAGACACATTTAAGAAACAAGTGCATTTTCTTTTCTTTTTTTTTTATAAAGGAAAGACATACTTTGTGTGCCTAACAAATGTTAACATGGGATTCTAAAATATCATGGGAATAATCTGATCAATAAAACTATAAATAAGAGGATGAGGATCTCATCTAGTTGGATTTCAACAAAGGTTGAACTCAATGGATATACCTCTTTTTCAACCTAATCAACTATGTTACTAGGTTATCTGGAACGCTTCTAAACCTGGACTCCAGGATTAGATCTTGAAGGATAATTAATTTGTCAATCACATATTTTGACCACTGCTCAAATTGTTCTAGGCTTCTCAAGTGAACTACACATAAGTGTCTGTACCAAGGAGCTCAATTTATTTTGGCATGAAAACACCCCCCATCAAATAAGGTGTTATAGACAGGCACAGAGAAGGCCAGAAAGGGGTAAACTGTTCTGTAAGTGATGCTGTCTTTCTTGCTCACAAAACAAAAGTTGGGCAAGTAATGACCATGTGTGCGAAGGAATATGTAATATATAAATACGAATGCCATACCTTAAATAACTGAGCGTGTAAGCACCGCGTTAACCAGTGTTAGCGTACACATATTAAATAAGAGGCTAAGGGCCATAGTTACTAAGCAATGCTATGTCATTAGGAACTTCATGGAGCATTTACTTGAATTGTTCATCAGAAGTCATAGGGCTTAGCACTGCTCCGTAATGTGGTCTTTAGTGCACACATAGTTATTTAGACAATTCTCCTGGCATCAACATCTGTGCAAAACCAGGGCAAAAGAATTGCACCAGATGTATTAATGGAGCAACATTATGTAGCCAGGTCCCCTCTGGCTTCCCAGACATTCGGTTCTCTCTCTCTTACCTGCGACAGCGTGAGGGCAGTTGCAGGGGTGATCATGTCACCAGGGGCTCTCGGCGACATCAGCTACAGGGCGCCGCCATCTTGTGTGCGTTCGCGCATGCGCGGAAGCTCGCGCACGTGCAGTATAGTCCCAGAAGCAACACGACGGCCATTACAGGGAGTGGGAAGAGGCGCTCCATAGTCAGGGACATCCCCCAGTTCGCACATGCGCAGTTAGCAGCGGCGGTGGCCATTCCAGTTCGCGCACGCGGCCCCAATGAAAATGAGGTCCTGAGTGGACTACAACTCCCAGCAGCCTCTGGGGACTGCCCTTTCACCCCTATCACCTGCTGCATTGAAGCCAATAGGGTTTACAGATTCTCCTGCAGCAAAGAAGAAACATTGTTGTGTGCAGACAGGGAGTGTCAGTTTGGTGCCGGGATAAGGTAGGGGAAGGTAGTGTGTGTAGGGAGCAGTGCTCCTACACACTAGGCCAGGTTGCCCCCTAGGCCCAGCTAGGCCCAACTCACCTCCAGTTGTGGTAACTGTAGGGACGCCCCTGCAGTTAGGGAATTGACCGTGTAGCAGTTAGATTAGTCAGTCAGGGACACAGCTGCAGTGCTGCGTGGCCTGGCAAGAGTGATCAGTGAGACCAGACCTATCTCACTACAGATAAGGGACTATCTGTGTGGTGGGATCATCCTGTTTGACAGAGGACGCCAGCTGTGGAGACTTCAGCGCTTGACACAGGCGGGTCCTCTTCGGTTGTTTTGCTGTACCCGGGTGCCGGAGCCCGGGCAGGTACAGTCAGTCATCAAGTGCACCAACTTTACCAAGAGTCACTCACTTGGGGTATTGTGGGACATTTGGGACTATTGATATAACGTGTGGGGTACAAAGCCCTGCGTGGTGACCAGGTAGTTGTGCCTATTAGTGTTATAGAGGGACACTGTCAATGTCATATTGTTGAAGTATGTTGTGTTGTGTTATTTGCCATATAGTAAACCCTTTTAGCCATAACCTTTGGTGTGGGCTGGTTACTTTATGGATGTTCCTATGTGAGGGCCACTCTACACTCCTAGAATCTCACATAGGTGGAGGCGCTGACAAGAAACGTTCCAGAGAAGCACCCCAGGTTCCCATCAGCGGAGGCTCAAGCCTCCTGTGAACCTGCAGGTATACGCACCACACCTGGTAACATATAGGTTCCCCCTCACATGCACTCTATCTGCGATTGGGGTAGGGGGAATTCCCGTTACAATTATATTGCTTTCAACGAGATGCTTTTTCTTTGATGAATATGAGTCTGCTTGGCATTGGTTGTGCCCCCCGAATTTAGTAAATAACCCCCATGTTTTGATTTTTTTTTTTAAAGTACACAACTTGTCCACTAGGTGCCACTGTTTACTTGCAAATTCTCGACTCGGTGGCAAGATTTCCCACACGCAGTAATTGGAAAGAAACCCATATTTTGCCAAGCAAATGAGTAGGTTGGGGAGGAAAGTGAAGTGGGCTGTCAGTGACAGACCTTCAGAGGTACAATTAAGGGCAGATTGTCAACTACAGTTATAAGCATGTAGGGTCTTATTTCAAATTACTGACTGAAAGGATTTAACCCTTCTATTGCACATGTAGCCTAGAATGCAATGCGTAGGGGTGGGCGAACTCTAGTCCTCAAGGGCCACCAACAGGTCAGGTTTTCAGGATATCCCTGCTTCAGCACAGGTGGATCCATCAGCGGCTCAGTCGAAGACTGCACCACCACTGCTGAAGCAGAGGCTGATTGAACCACCTGTGTTGAAGCTGGGATATCCTAAAAACCTGACCTGTTGGTGACCCTTGACCTGGAGTTGGTCACCCCCTGATCTTTAGCCTCCCCCAGCATTGAAGGCGTTAACCTCTTATTTTACTAAAAGGTTTGTATGGGAAAACCGTAATACTAAATGAACACCCGCAGAATTGAGTGCTACAAATATTTTAATCATATTTCAAAATATTTTGTCTAGTATTTCTAATGAATGCCTGGTTCTAAAACCGTGCATCAGTGCTGCGGTAATTATAAGGCCGTATTCCCATATCTGCCCCTATTGCTATTTGTATTAATATAATTAATATTATTGTACTATTTCCATGATTTTACGGAGACATTTGGTGTGTTCTTAGAGGAAAAGTGCAAATGTAGTTTTAGGAACCTGTACTGTAGGTTAGGATTCTCCGTCAAAATGTACTGAACCATTACTGCATCTTTGTTCTACTGCAGGTATTAATTATGGGTCATACTTGAGTGTCAGGCAGTTCTTTTTGGCTTAGAATGAATTGCTGGCTATATTTGTACTTCCTCTGGGAAACAGAATAAAAAAAAACAGGAGCTGGGTGACTGGTCTGTTTGGACCTGCAGTTCTCCTCTCTACTTATTTAAGATATATGTACTGTATTATACATTTATTAAACCACTTTGGCCCAGTTCCACAAGCTCTGTTAAATCGTTATGTTCCCTGCGTTAATATAGTATCCTCAAAACTAATTATATGCAAAAACAAAGGCTGTTAGTGATCTTATTAACATAAACTTAAATACGTCTTAAAGTTACTCTGATTCAGACCCTGAAATAGTTATTTATCTTGAGTCGTAAAAGAGAGGATAGGTGAGGGAAATAACACCTGAGATAATGGTTTGTTGGTTTAACCATACACACTGTGGTGTTACACACATCCAGACCCCTGTAAACGTCCTATTTTAGGGTCTGGATGCGAGTAAAGCCAGGTTTAGGTATGACGCGACGCAAAGTCCCCGTCTTAAACTTAACGGGCCGTAGGGCACATGCGATGCTATGATAATGCCTCAGCTGCATATCATTTGCATATCAGGATCACGAACGTCCACTATAGTTACCGTTCTGTTTTTCACGGGAGAAAACATGGCTTAGCATTATGTTATGGTCCTTCGAAAATACGCCATTAGTCTTAACGTGACGGTAACGATGGTCAAGAACAATTATTTTGCTAAGCTCAACTTGCATACCTCCTCTCTCTTCTGGAGCCCATGTGCTAATAGTGGACACTCTTGAGACACACTAGATCAGGAGTGGGCAACTCCAGTTCTCAAGGGCCACCAACCAACATGTCAGGTTTTCGGGATATTCCTGCTTCAGCACAAGGTGGCTCAATCAGTGGCTCAGTCTTCTACTGAGCCACCTGAGCTGAAGCAGGGATATCCTGACATAGTGGTAGGAGGACTGGAGTTGCCCTCCCCTGCGCTCGATGCTGCTCCAATGTCCTGCGATTTGTAAAACCAGATCTTAGAATGTTTTATTCATCCACAATCCTTGTAGGGGAAGGAGGTAAGATAGATATCAGTTTAATGTCAAACATATATGCACATAATATATATAGCCAATAAAGAATATCACTTGTGAGCACATTCACATGTCTATAACAGGTCTGCACTCCTGCCTTTCAACCATTGTCACCTAGAATACAGTGCTCCCACTGCAGCAAGGGATTCTGGGAAATGACATGCAAATGAGCACACAATGTGGCACTTTTTGCCTGGAATATCCATTCACATGGAGCCCATTTAAGCAGATGCATCGCCGTTCACACAGCTTTTAAGCACAGCAAGTCAAACCACTCACAGACATGTTTCAACCTTGATGGGTATCATCAGTGGGAGGTTGGTTTATACTTTATTTCTAGGCTGGGCAGGTTTACCATTACATTTTAAGTTATGGTTTTATATTTTTATATATGGAAATATTACTGTATGCTCATTTGCATGTCTTAGACAGGTCTGCAACCCCGCCTTTCACCATTATCACCCAGCATACAGCTGTGTGTGTGGAGGGTTTTTGTCACTATATATATATATATATATATATATATATATATATCAAAGACACAAAAATGAATACCGCATCACTTCCAAAAAATTAATGCAAAGTCTAAATAACCTACTTAAATCAGGAAAAATATACCTGAAATAATTATAACAGATAGAAAAAATAAACTGTAGGTGGTGCTTGAGGAAAAGTTAAATATGAAAACACAAAAGAAAAAGATACCTCTGAAATAGCACTCAGACAAATAATTGCAAAAATATAAAGGGTACTTTAATTAAATTCAAAAGATAACAGAAAAACAAACAGCTGACCAATGAACCCGCCTGACTATAATAGATTAGTGGACAAAAGAAAATAACAAAAGTTAATGTATACAAAACTTCATTTAGTAACCCAAATACATAAAAATACAAATAAGATGGGGAAACAAATGAGAGGTAAATAATCTGAGATACTCAGCTCCTGGAAAACTGAAGTACTGCAACCATCAAACAGCACAGCAAAGTCCACTATTAATGTCCAAGGATATAGGACATAGATGAAGGTTCAAAATAGAACATAGGCAGGCAGGGTCAGCAGCAGCAGAAATTAAAATTAGCCCACTAACGCGTTTCGCCCGCAAAGGCTTCCTCACGAGTGGTGCTAAGGCTATGTCTCAAGAGCGTTTAAATAGGCAGGAGATTAACTCAAAATTCGCGCCAAAAAACAGTTGATTACAGATGTATTCACTTGCCTCATCAATTCTAATTCCCCGGTATTATTACAGCACTCAGCAGCCGCATATAATCCCGCGAGACTTCAAACCGTGCATTGCACATGCACAGTGGACATATAATGGTTGCGCCCGCCATCTTGTTTGTGGGCTGTGGCTTTATTTTGCCCATAATGACGTCACAGTCTCGCGAGAAGAGCGCGGCTCGCACATGCGCAGATACTTTAGTGGTTGATAGTATGGTACATGCGCATCTGCATCATTACTCCAACGGCCGCCATCTTTATTATGGGCATAGTCCCGTTTTTGCCCTGAAATTCGAGGCATACGCCTGGAAGTAAACTGCAGATATTTACATACATGCAGTTGCATTCCATGTGTTACAGGGAAAGTTGACACTGCCCTTTATAAGGGTATAATCATACAGGTTTAAACATTTTTGGCAGATTCAAAGCTTTGTGCAAATGCAACAGCTGGATCCAAAACCCAGACAGCTCATAATATGATTTGCACACTGTAATTACAGCGGCCAAAAGACCCGCTTGATAGTAGTAGCAGCATCTCTCATTGCTTATAGTGTCTTTAGAATCTTGTCCTGCTAAGGGTCAGATGAAGGCAAAAATGGATGCATCAGTAAGGCGAAAGTCCATCTTTTTAGAAATATCCAATATGAACAGCTAGTATATTCGTGGATTCGTTTGTCTACATTGACGGAAGGGTACCCCCTTCCGTCAATGTAGACAAACGAATCCACGAATATACTAGCTGTTCATATTGGATATTTCTAAAAAGATGGACTTTCGCCTTACTGATGCATCCATTTTTGCCTTCATCTGACCCTTAGCAGGACAAGATTCTAAAGACACTATAAGCAATGAGAGATGCTGCTACTACTATCAAGCGGGTCTTTTGGCCGCTGTAATTACAGTGTGCAAATCATATTATGAGCTGTCTGGGTTTTGGATCCAGCTGTTGCATTTGCACAAAGCTTTGAATCTGCCAAAAATGTTTAAACCTGTATGATTATACCCTTATAAAGGGCAGTGTCAACTTTCCCTGTAACACATGGAATGCAACTGCATGTATGTAAATATCTGCAGTTTACTTCCAGGCGTATGCCTCGAATTTCAGGGCAAAAACGGGACTATGCCCATAATAAAGATGGCGGCCGTTGGAGTAATGATGCAGATGCGCATGTACCATACTATCAACCACTAAAGTATCTGCGCATGTGCGAGCCGCGCTCTTCTCGCGAGACTGTGACGTCATTATGGGCAAAATAAAGCCACAGCCCACAAACAAGATGGCGGGCGCAACCATTATATGTCCACTGTGCATGTGCAATGCACGGTTTGAAGTCTCGCGGGATTATATGCGGCTGCTGAGTGCTGTAATAATACCGGGGAATTAGAATTGATGAGGCAAGTGAATACATCTGTAATCAACTGTTTTTTGGCGCGAATTTTGAGTTAATCTCCTGCCTATTTAAACGCTCTTGAGACATAGCCTTAGCACCACTCGTGAGGAAGCCTTTGCGGGCGAAACGCGTTAGTGGGCTAATTTTAATTTCTGCTGCTGCTGACCCTGCCTGCCTATGTTCTATTTTGAACCTTCATCTATGTCCTATATCCTTGGACATTAATAGTGGACTTTGCTGTGCTGTTTGATGGTTGCAGTACTTCAGTTTTCCAGGAGCTGAGTATCTCAGATTATTTACCTCTCATTTGTTTCCCCATCTTATTTGTATTTTTATGTATTTGGGTTACTAAATGAAGTTTTGTATACATTAACTTTTGTTATTTTCTTTTGTCCACTAATCTATTATAGTCAGGCGGGTTCATTGGTCAGCTGTTTGTTTTTCTGTTATCTTTTGAATTTAATTAAAGTACCCTTTATATTTTTGCAATTATTTGTCTGAGTGCTATTTCAGAGGTATCTTTTTCTTTTGTGTTTTCATATATATATATATATATATATATATATAAATATATATATATATATATATATATATATATATATATATATATATATACACACGATACCGGTTGCAACACGACATCAAGGGACAGCACGCAGGTAAGTAGATCATACATTTTCTATATTTGATAGAAGACACAAAAAACGACGTTTCGGTCCCCCAGTGGGACCTTTCTCAAGGTGGTGCGATATATATATATATATATATATATATATCGACCGTGCATTGTATGATCCCTCCCCCCATGTGTTGTTTTACAGATGAAAAATTCCTTAAATGTGAATGTAACATTCTGAATATTAAATTTCTTCCTTATTTTCTAAATTCGGTTATAGCAAAGTTCTGTATATCGAGGGATGCTGTCATATGCTTTAAGGCATTACTGGTAGAAGACCAGTAGGTGGCACTGCTGTATTTTAAAGCAGCTTCACATAAAACCAGAAGCCAAGTAACATTAAATTCTGTCATATACCTAACACTTTTTGCACAGAATAGGTCAGTCTTGAGTTCTATGCCATTTTTTGTTTCATAAGGCAATGTAACAAACGTTTCTGTATGGGCGGGTTTACTAAAGTAGCTATGTAATAAAAACAATCCGTCAGTCACAAAAAAAGATGGACCTTTCTGCTGAAAAATTGCCATTAATAGAGCTGGGCAGAGCAGGGCAGAGCTGGGCAGAGCTGGGCAGAGCAGAGCAGGGCATAACTGGACAGAGCAGGGTGGAACTGGGCAGAGCAGAGCAGGGCAGAGCTGGGCAGAGCAGAGCAGGGCATAACTGGACAGAGCAGGGTGGAACTGGGCAGAGCAGAGCAGGGCATAACTGGACAGAGCAGGGTGGAACTGGGCAGAGCAGAGCAGAGCTGGGCAGGGCAGAACAGAGCAGGGTAGAGCTGGGCAGGGCAGAACTGGACAGAGCAGGGCAGGGCTTGGGCCGAGCAGAGCAGAGCTGGGCAGAGCAGGGCAGAGCTGGGCAGGGCAGAGCAGGACAGAGCAGAGCAGAGCTGGGCAGAGCAGGGCAGAGCTGGGCAGAGCAGGGCAGAGCTGGGCAGAGCATGGCAGAGCTGGGCAGAGCAGGGCAGAGCTGGGCAGAGCAGGGCAGGACAGAGCAGAGCAGAGCTGGGCAGAGCAGGGCAGAGCTGGGCAGGGCAGAGCTGGGCAGAGCAGGGCAGCGCTGGGCAGAGCAGGGCAGGACAGAGCAGAGCAGAGCTGGGCAGAGCAGGGCAGAGCTGGGCAGAGCAGAGCAGAGCTGGGCATTCCAAACTGATTAAGACATATGTGAAATTCTGGAGCGGTGTTAAAATGATGTATAATTTGAAAGTTTTCTGGTTTCACACAATATATTGGGTTACTTGTAAATTGCACTTTATATATTGTGGGTATTAATGACGTTCTATTCATGGACTGTCTAATTTCTAAATATACTGGACACCTAACAAGCTCCTATTGAACCCCCAAAATTTGGCCAAAATGTTAAACTAAAAGACCATTTTATTTAATAGATATTTATACATATATATTAAATTTCTAAATATCCATCACGCCAGCCACAAAATGTCCCTAACACAAGCACCTGTTACAAGCAAAGCCGGAATTTCCAATCGATATCTGCATTATGGATGTTGTGACGCGTTAGTACGTTTCTGGTGTTGGAGCATAGTTATATCAGTGATATTTTACATGTATCTTAGGGGGTTCATCATGAAGTATTGCAAACAGGATCGTTGTAAAAAGGGCCATGGTAACATCTTTCTTTAAATATATTTATCATGCAAACAGCTTTCTGCACAAGAAAATCCTAGCTGCATGTGTCTGGTCAGACTAATAGTCTTCTAAGAGAGGACACCATTATTAATTATTATTATTACTATTATTATTAGTAGTATTATTATGTATACATGGACACACAGGCATATTTACACCTCAGCCTTGCATTTTATTACCGGCCCAAATTTCAGATGCTTATGCGTTTAACTCACATATTGAGACGCTGAAAAATGTGGGAGATTACATGTATTGTATTTTATAATCTTGTGGTATGTAATAAAACAAATCCTTCCGAATATTATTGCCCAGATTTGAGAGTACACTGTAAGGCCGCGGAACATGCTTGTTTTGAAAGCACGGCAGCATTGGTGACATTTTAGGTCCAAGGAATTCTTCAGATACAGTAAAAAGTCAGACGGATCGATTATAGGAGACAATAATGACATTGAATTATTATTATTTTCCCCCCCCCGTATATGTACGATCTTTGCTCTATAAAAGAGCTGAATAGACTGGACCCGAAAACTTCCAGAGTTGGAAGAATTAATTAAGGGGTAATTCTATTTCTGCCAAAGCGGCCCTTCAGGACATTTTCAGCCCAAATTCAAATAGACTTTGATGGGAAGTAAAACGCACTGAGTATATAACATGTTATCTGATTATCAGAATATTGAGCTTCTGAAACATGCAGTAGGTTTTGTGAAGTAAGTGTACAGATGTGTTGCATTATTGACTAGATCAGGGGTGGCTAACCAGTCCATGGGCTACCAACAGGTCAGGTTTTAAGGATATCCCTTCTTCAGCACAGTTGGCTCAATCAGTCCCAGCGTCAGCACAGATGGTTCAATCAGTCCCTGCTTCAGCACGGGTGGCTCAATCAGAGGCTCAGCCTGTGCTGAAGCAGGGATTTCCTGAAAACCTGACCTGTTGGTGACCCTTGAGGACTGAACTTGGCCCCTCCTGGACTAGATCAATGCAGAAAATTACTTCAGATAGAAATGTTCTCAGGATTTACATGGCATATTGATTCTGATTTCAAAAACCCTCTATCAGGGCAAACCACACCAGCCTGTGCCCCGTGTGTATATACACAGTATATATATCTCCCCAATCCTGCCAGCCCCTTGTATCGATTGCTAAACCTTTTACACTAAGGGGGCATACAGCATTCTGCTTCTTAATATTGGTTGATGTAGAAATATGTCAGCCACATACAATAGTGGTTTGAATAAAAATAAAAAATAAAATCTTTATATATTATCTGTATCCAAACACTATGATGTATTCCCAGTAAATACCCTTGAGGTTTTGTAAAACAAGCAATTTGGGTTTGTAGATAATAATGTTGTCTTTGAACAATAACAGGATGACAGACATCAATGGATCAAGTTTCATCAAAATCTAGATAAGTTATGTAACTATATATTTGAATAGAGTTTGACTTCCCTAATACCAGCCACCGTGTGATTTCTCTCTAGGAGTGGCTCAATAAGTCAAGTCACTGGGGCCTATGCACTAAGCACCGATAAGCCACTTCTCGAGGCCTTTTCACCAATAAAAGCCCTTTTCGGTAATATTTTTTTTCAGAGAAAAACGTCAACCGAGCGGCGAGAAGCCATTTATCGGCAGGTTTTCAAACTCGTGCAATTCTAGTAGCCCCGATTAGCTTATCACGGTTAATCGCGGCTATTGAAAAGAGATTTAATCTCAAAATCCTCCCGCCAGGAAAAGTTGGCTGGAAGGTGCTGAGAAGCTGGTGATAAGCGGCGAGAGGGGACTTAGAAAAAAAAAATGCATTTTTCCTGCATGGGATTGATGCCGGGAGTCTCCGGAGCTGATACCCATTAATCTCAGCACCGGAGGCCCCCGGCATGAATCCCATGCAATAAAAATGCATTTACAGGCAACTTCATTACCTTAGCGGCTAACCACTAAGGCAATGAAGGGTTAAGGAACAACAGCAGCTTTATTGCTGGCAGAGGGGGTGAGTGAAGCGGGTACCTGGCCCTTCATTTACCCCATATGCCCCCAATAAACATTACAATATGTACTAACCACTAATACACAACCCACCCACCCCCTGTGCCCCCACATAAAAGCATTTTTTATACACAGTATTGATACCCGAGGTCGGCGGGGAATCCCGGGTGGTCCCTGCGATTGTCCGGGGGCCCCATAGGGGTCCCTGGGTGGTCCCCACAGGTGTCATGGGGCCCTCGGTGGTCCCTGCGGTTGTCTGGGGGCCCTTGAGTGTCCCTGCGGGTGTCTGGGAGTCCTAAGGTGGTCCCTATGGGTGTCCGAGTGTCCTCAGGTTGTCCCTGTGGGTATCTGGGGGTCTTCTGGTGGTTCTCACGGGTGTCCGGGGGTCCCCGCTTACCTGTGGTACCAATCTTGTGCCTAAAAAAATAAATATATGCATACATTCAAATAAATACACACACCAACCCCCAATACATACAGTACAGTAATGGGAGAAATTACTATTATCCAGATATGGATAATAGCTAATTTACCCATTATAAAATAAAACATTAGCCAGCCAACATAAATAAAGTAAATAAACCTTTCTACTTACCCCTGCCATCATGAAGGGTGTCCTCGTCAGCGTACTCCAGGTCCATATAATATGGGCATGATAAGCCACTATATCACTCAATAGTCAACCTAATAAAAATAATGCCAAAAATATGCAATAATCACATAAATACAGAAGCACCTAACCACCCCAAAAATAAAAGATCTAAATAGCCTAATTGTACACATCACAAATAAGTATTTATCACCAAGATAGCTAAATGATAACAATTATGTTATTCCAAAACAATACAATTAAATAAACAACTATCTAAGCAAACTATTAAACAAATAAAACCACTAGCCAACAAAACAATTAATTAATTTACAGCACTAGCCAACAAAACAATTAATTATTTAAAACCAGTAGATAACTAAACAAATAAACAATTAAAAACGCTAACCAATCCTAAAATGTACTAAAAACAAGCCATCCAAATTAAAATCAATTTAATTTGTTTAATATAAACAATAAATAGAAATCGAAAAATATAACAATCAATCGAAAACAAGTATTTGCCAAAAAATGCATTGTCTGTCACCGTATTTATCTGTACCCTTACGGGCACAGATTAATATATTATCAGTCAATGGACAATGAAAAACATTAAAAGAAACAAATACAATCAAAAAACCTGTAAAAATAAAATTACATACATTCAATATTTTTCTTACCTTTAGAAGCGTTGGCCCTTCGAATCCCAGTGATTCTGCAAGCTCTCGTACCGCGACGTTATCAAAGTCCAACACAATCCACCTTGAAGATCCGGAATAGGTAACAAAATTATTCTTTCTTTTATCTTGTAACGCCGTCTTCTTTCTTCATCTGTCAAATCCTTTTTGGTTAAGGATGTGACATCATCTCCAAGTGAGGTACGTCACATCCTTAAAACCACATGGCTATATCACATGGTATTACAGCTAATGGGATTGAAAACAATCCCATTGGTTGCTGTACCATGTGAAAGGTTACATTAGTTCAAAAGGATGTGACGTCACTTTAAGGGATGACGTCACATCCTTTTGAAGTAATGTAACCTATCACAAGGCACAACAACCAATGGGATTGTCTACCATGTCTACATGTCTTGCCATGTGGTTTTAAGGATGTGACGTACCTCTCTTGGAGATGACGTCCCATCCTTAACCAAAATAAAAGGAGACGGGCACATGAGCACATGATACAGCGTCCAATCAGATTAGAGCTGTACCATCTGACCTGAAAATGTGACGTCACAGGCCCTATATAAGACCTGGATGCCTCATTTAACAGGAAGAAGACAACGAGAAAACATGCTGGTCGGGATTTAGCCTTGGGTTTTGGATTGACAGATGAAGAAAGAAGATGAAAGAAAAGAAAGAAATAATGACAGATGAAGAAAGAAGACAGTGATAAAAGATAAAAGAAAGAAGAATTTTGTTACCTGTTCCGGATCTTCAAGGTGGATGGCGCTGGATTGACATTGATGATGTCGAGGTACGAGGGCCAACGCTTCTAAAGGTAAGAAAAATATTGAATGTATGTAATTGTATTTTTACAGGTTTTTTTTATTGTATTTGTTCCTTTTAATGTTTTTCATTGCCCATTGGCTGATAATGTATTTATCAATCTGTGCCCGTTTAGGGTACAGATAAATACAGTGACAGACAATGCATTTTTTGGCAAATGCTTGTTTTCTATTTATTGTTGTTTTTTAGTTTTCTTTTTATTGTTTGGTTTCAATTGTTTGTAATTTGAATGGCTTGTTTTGATTTCATTTACCGATTGTTTAGCGTTTTTAATTAATTATTTATTTTGTTGGCTACTGGTTTTATTTGATGTGTTGGCTAGTGGTTTTATTAATTAATTGATTTGTTGGTTAGTGCTTTTATTTATTAAATTGATTGGTTGACCAGTGCTTTTATTTATGTATTTAATTGGTTGGCTAGTGCTTTTATTTATTTAATTGGTGGGCTAGTGCTTTTATTTATTGAATTGGGGTGGTTAGGTGCTTGTGTATATCTTTTATTATTGTGTATTTTTGTCCTTCATGCTTTTTTATTAGGGTAACCATTGAGTGATATAGTGGCTTATCATGCCCATATTATATGGGTATGATGTAAAACTATGCCAATCAATGGGTACACGGTGGGTATAGCGGTCCCGCGGTGGGTGATTATGCCTCCCGGGTGGGTAGCGTGGGACTGGGGTTAACACCTTAATTACTATAGTGGTTATTAATCGCTAAGGTGATTAAGGGGTTAGGGCTATTAAATTTTATTTTTCATGTATTCTTGCTGGCATCGGAGGACATGGACATGGAGTATGCTGACGAGGACGCCCTTCCTGATGGCAGGGGTAAGTAGAAAGGTTTATTTATGCTGGCTGGCTAATGTTTTATTTTATAATGGACAAATGAGCCATTATCCATGTCTGGATAATAGTAATTTTGCCCATTACTATATGTATTGGGCGGGGGGCGATGTATTTATTTGAATGTATACATATATATTTTTTTAGGCACAGGATTGGTACCGCAGGCCAGCGGACACCCGCGGGAACCCCCCCGAGGATGCCTGGACACCCACGGGTACCACGTGAGGGCCCCCCGACACCAGTGGGTACCACTCGAGGGCCCCCAGACACCCACGGGGACCAACCGAGGACCCCCAGACACCAGTGGGGACCACCTGGGGAACCCTGTGGGGCCACCAGACACCCGCGGGGACAACCTGGAGGCCCACGGACACTCGCGGGGACCACCCGGGGACCCCCACCCGTCTCTGGCATCAATCCCGTGCAGAATTTTTTAAAAATGTTTTATGATGGGGCACAGGGGTGGCTGGGTTGTGTATTGGTGGTTATATTGTAATGTTTATTAGGGGCAGAGGGGGTGAGTGAAGGGCCAAGTACCGCTTCACTCACCCCCTTTACCCTCAATAAACCTGCTATTGTGCCTTAACCCCTTATTTGCTTTAGCGTCTATCCGCTAAGGGAATGAAGCTACTTTAATGTAATTTTTATTAATAGTGTGCGGGAGCAGGTGGTCTCCTGAGCTGAACCGCGTTGATTTCTGCCTCATGGACCCCTTGCTTCCCGAGTTACAGGCCTCGGTATGGGGCATCGGGTGCCGGTTTCGGCGCCATTTTTAAATCGTCCATGTCACGTGACCATGGGAATTTAAATACTGGAGAGCCCCATACCAGGGCTTGTAACTCGGGAAGCAGGGGGTCCACGGACCTCAAATCAACAAGGTTCTGCTCCGGAGACCCCCTGCTACAATACACTAGTATTACATTTTATATAAAACATTTTTTTTATCTCTGGCGAGATTTGCGCAGGGAGAGGCGGCTCTCTCTCTGCAGCAGAAAGAAATCACCGGCTGAGCCCTTTTCAGAGAGGCGAGCGTCACGTCGCCGGCTACTCACCAGTTTTGCAAATGTTGCTATCTCAGGTATTTTGGGCTTTATACATACCGTGATACATCGTTTTCCTTGGTTCTTTAAATACTTTCTCATGTCATGATTCATGCTGCATCGAGGCTAGCACTGAGTTAGTACCCCTTGTGTGAGCATTTAAGAAATCTTTGTTTCCATTTATTGTTTATATATTGGTTATTTTATGTTTGTCATGTGAATTATTGTGATTCATTGTGGTCTTTTGATCAAATATTAAAATTGCGATATTTTACTAATCCGTGGAAAGCTTTGTGTGCATTATTTTTTGCCTCTTTGAGAGAACCCTTGGGAGTTCTCTATTTTAGGAGTGTATGAGGAGTGGCTCCTAGCCGGCACAGCTGCAAGCGGATTATCCTAGTTGATTTTACAAGACAGGACGAGCGCAGAAACCTTACCTTTGGCTACTGTGATAGCAACGCTGTCAAAACTGGCGATTTAAACAGCCTGGCGATTCTTTTTTTTTGGCACTTAGTGCCTAGTCCCCACTGACTTCTTGTGACCTTGGGCAAGTCACTTTATGTCCCCGTGCCTCAGGGACCAAAAACATAGATTGTAAGCTCATCTGGGCAGGGACTGTGTCTGTGATATTCCTATGTGCTGCATACCGTGCGCTGTACTGTAATTGTGACGCGCTTTCTGTCCCATTTTGAGAAAAGAGGTAGATTAAATAGTTATTATTAAGTCACATAATGACCTTCATACAGTACATGGAACGCACAGTTAAAGATGGTTTATAATACTTTATTGCACTAGAATTTCAACACCCCAAAAAATCCAAATGTGATAATAGTCTATAGGCCCCTTGTTATTTATCAAAACCAGACACCGTTCAAAATGAATATATTGCTCTGTGTACTTCATAGGAAATAATGATTTTACTACCTGATGATTAAATACATATGTTATGATCTGTAAATAAACATCTTCTGCAATGCACTGATTAAATGTGAGCTTTGTGAAGTGTTCTTTCTTTTTTACGTATAAAGTACTAACATTTTGCTCCCAGCATATCGCCCTGGGGTTTGGATGCTTTTAATTTTTTACCTTTCGGGAGTAAATAAATTGACATTTCAGAGTATTTTCTCTTCATTGGCTTTTCAGTGGCTGCACCTTTCACGCTTGAGAATCTCAGGTGCTTAAGGACCATTGTAGAAAATATGCTGCAAGTCCCATTTGCAGTGAAGTAGTGTTAATAGGGTCCTAAGCAAAAGAAATGTGTTTTCTGTCCTTGCTCTCGGCTTTCTCAGTGTCCGAACTCTGCCTCCGTTTTCTGATTTTGAAGTCGAAAAACATGTGAGTCATAAACTAATTTTTATTCCCAATATAAGTTCAAGTGGGGCCTCCAGCTTCAAGTTGGTGTTAATGGCAGATCAAGATTCACGAGAACGTAGAGTGGTGCATACACTCTCTGTACCCAAGAGAGTTCAAGAGGTAGAATATTGTTGGCACGTTGGCAATAGTTTTAGTTTATGTTTAAGCTTTTCAAACAGCAGTCTAAGCTGCCGTTTTAAAAAAATTTAATCTCCCCCCCTTTAATATGTCCATCAATACAATCCACACAATGATAAGTAATTAGCTAAGTTGCCGATTGATCCGTTCTGCTGTGATCAATCGGTGAAGATTCTGCTCAGGGGGGATTCACTAAATGGCTGTCAGTGCAGTAGAAGAGGACCAAAGATGCAAAGTTTTGTGGGGAAGATCATGTGACCAGGCAGTCACTAGATACAATTGGTGCACTGGTAGAGAGAGGGCAGGGCTCAAAAAGGGGTGTGCCAGAGCCTGTTTCAGAAGAGGAAGGGGATGTGACTTTGTAAATGGTTGCTATAGTAAAATAAATGCTTGTTACATTATAATACATAAAAAATGTCAAAAAAACGCTACAAGTATTTTCTCATAGTACAGAAATTATTTATTTAAAAAAAAAACACACGTAGGATATTGCTTGGACTGCAGCTTTAAATGTGAATACTCCGAGGATAATTATCTTTCTTTACACAAAGAAGAGATTTCCTGTGTAAGTCTGGGGTCAAGTTGTGCCATGGTTGATTTGCGGAGTTTCAATCTTAGGCCACCACGACTACAGACCCCATTGCACAATGCTGTTATCAGGAAGATTGGCGAGGGACATAAGGAAGATCTCATTGATTGCAGTTGACGCACATTGGGAACGTTTTATGACAGAAATTAGTCAAACGTCCACATTTATTTACAGTTATTAGAAGCTCTTCTTGGTTAACAGGAAGAGTTGTCGAGAATGTTACAGACTGCCGCTCAAACCTTACAAACATATCCTCCTTCGAGCCATTGAATTGATAAATAATATATTTTCTTATGGATTTATGAATTATTTCAGTAATTTATGTGGTTGAGATCAGGCTGCTTCATTTTGAAGCGGTGTAGGGCAAGCAATGCCTTTAGGGAACACCCACTTAAGTATTGACTCTGCTTGGGCTACATGCAATAAACCAACAGAAGTACCATCATAATCACCCAACATGAGAAAGAGGCTTTAGACCAGGCATGGCCAACTCCAGTCCTCAAGGGCCACCAACAGGTCAGGTTTTAAGGATATCCCTGCTCGACTAGGGCCACTGATTGAGTCCCCTGTGCTGAAAGAGGGATATCCTTAAAACTGACCTGTTGGTGGCCCTTGAGGACTGGAGTTGTCCACCCCTGCTTTAGTCCTCAAGGGCTTCCAACAGGACAGGTTTTAAGGATATCCCTGCTCGACTGGGCCACTGATTGAGTCACCTGTGCTGAAAGAGGGATATCCGTAAAACCTGACCTGTCGGTGGCCCTTGAGGACTGGAGTTGGCCACCCCTGCTTTAGCCCTCAAGGGCTTCCAACGGGACAGGTTTTCAAGATGTATCTAGTTAACACATAATTAACCAACTCATGTAGCTCTAATTATCGTAAAACATACAGAACACCTACAAGCTCATATTGAACCCCCAAAATAACCACAACATATATAAGCATATAAGTGTCACAGAGGAGTGCTACTGAGCATGGCAATATATATTTAAAACCAGAGACAGAACATGAAACACAGACAGAGCCTAAATATATAATATACTTAGAACTTTGCAACTAATTTTGACAGATTTATTATAAATCATTCTTCCTGGTCATGCACAGGTTATTAAGAATTTATATTAGTGTTAGGTACCCTTGAGATGTGGTCTGCCGTGTAGTGGCTCAAGGGCTTACAACACTTTGGCCAAAATGTTAAAATAAAAGACCATTTTATTCAAAAGATATCTATACATATATATTTAGGCACTGTACCGTGTATAAGTTTCATTGGATGTGCACTGAGCTCTGTCTGTGTTTCATGTTCTGTCTCTGGTTTTAAGCTCTAATTATCACTAATGCAATTTGCTTGGATATGAATTTTGCCATGAAAAACGTGCCCTCTTGGCTATTTGTGAGAACTAGACGTACACCACACAGATACACCTTACTGCTTTCTAGTACAGTGTTTTCATTTTCTGAGGAATAAGTGTTTTGAAGCAGAAAACTGCAACTGGTCATAAGAGATGTTTGTGGCTAAATCTGTGTTTAATAAATACCTTATTAAAAGGAGAGTGACTGATCTCACCCACATAGTTTTCAACTTGCAACTCTAAAAAAGCCCAAATCAGCTAAAAGCAGGCAATAGATTTCTTTCTCACAGTAAGACAGCATGCTATTCTTTTCTCCTCGCCCATTGTGCCTTCACGATGTATCACACGGGATCTTATTTTGACACAATAGTAATGTTTTGCTCCCACTGCCTGCTGTGGCAGTATTATTAGCACTTAAGTAAAGTCAGGTAATGAACGACACCACAAAAACCCATCACCCTGCTTTGACTCGGCTGTACAGCAGCGTGATGGAATAAAATAACAATAATAAGGAATTAGTTCATATTGTCCCAGAAATGGCTCAGGGAATGGAAATGTCCTGACGGTTTATTCTATTACAGAATAGCTATGGGTAGGGGGTAACGAAATCTAACGATGGCAAGAATCAGCTTTTCCTTTCTATTATTATGACTCTTGTAGAAATTAGCTGCTGGCCATTGCATGAAAGGTGCACTCACCGACCTTACATTCCCCTGGCGCTGATTCAATATCCACCATTCCCCTATTCATACCGATCAATGGCTAACCTGCCCTCTGGCACGGGATGGGGCTGTATATCAAGTCACTACTTTGGCTGTTTTACTTCTGCGTGTCTTTTTAAATGATTCAGTTAGAGTAGGGGTGACCAACTCCAGCCCTCAAGGGCCACCAACAGACCAGGTTTTAGGGATATCCCTGCTTCAGCACAGGTGGTTCAATCAGTCGCTCAGTCGAAGATGGACTCTTCCGTCGAAGCAGGCGTTTTGACTCAACCACTGATTGAGCCACCTGTGCTGAAGCTGGGCTGTCCTTAAAACCTGACCTCTTGGTAGCCGTTGAGAACTGGAGTTGGCTGCCCCTGATGTAAATCATATGCTTTTATAACTTCAGTGGGACCGTGTAATGCTCCTTCACTGGGACATTTCGAAAATGGCCTTACTAAGACATTAATCGAGTATTTTATAATCTAGATACCGGTATTGTTTGTTTTATCTTACACTGATTCCTCTGTCGGTGGAGTCCACACAGCAGCAGGCATACAGTAGCTTTTACATCAAAAAATTATACAAAAAAATAATGTACTAACAACCCATCAACTAATGTCTTACATAACAAAAGGGGGGCGTGGCACAAATGTGCCGGGGTAGGGGTTGGCTCACATACAGTAGATGTTAGTCATGTATTAAAGCAGCAATCCTGGGTGGGCTTGTACATCGGAAGACCACCTACCAGCTCCGAGGGACCACCTGGTTCAGGTAAACTAGAATTATTCTTTTTTTATTTTTATTTTGAGGATTATTGCTGCCCATGTGTTTCAATCATAGGCACGCTCATTAACCCTTTGGGGGCCCTTCAGATGTCGCTACTACCCCATGTCATCTGGCGCTCTGGATCCCGCCCTGACGTAGTAGCCATGTCATAATCTACCTGCTCTTTTTTTCAGGGGAGATCCACAGGAGGGCGGAACGCGATCGGTCAGTAAGTGAAACGGGAGGCGGACGAGTTCCTCCCCTACCGTTCCGTCATCACTGACTGAGCAATCACGGGATGGCCAGTGACGGAGAGGCCATGGCGCTCTAGAGCTGTGGTCCCTTCAGCACTCGAAGGGTTAAACTCCCAGGCTGCCATGAATCCCTCCTGCGGAGCTTGTCGGTGGCCCCCAAAGTCTGGGGGCCTCCCTGGTTCTGGACATTGGTTGTTTTTAGTGTGTTCTGTTCCTGACACCACAAAAACTACAAGTATGGCAGTGGGCTACAAACATGGCTGCCAGGGTCACCAGCAGAAAGCTGCAATGTCATCTTCTGAAGGTGTCACGGCTTTGGTATTGCCTGCCGGGCAGAGTCCTGACTCCGGTGGCCCTATAGTAAACAGGCTACCCGCTCCTGAACTTGGGTGTCGCAAGACATTGGGGGGCCACGATGCACTCCACGGGGACACCACAGGTTCGGGTAAGAAACAAAATGATCTATTCAATGCAAATGCCAAATATCAGAGCACTATAATTGTATTGTATTGTATGTCTTTATTTATATAGCGCCATTAATGTACATAGCGCTTCACAGTAGTAATACACGTGGTAATCAAATAAATAACAGATAATATAAATAACAGATCATGGGAATTAGTGCTTTAGACATAAAAGTAACATTAAGGAAGACGTACTATATGGTCTTTCTGTAGTGTATTTAATTCATAACCTCCTGTATATTATGCCATTAAACAAGCTGAGAGTAGCACGTATTCACTATTTAACTGGGCTTTTCCCCTGTCCATCTCACCCACCTTTCCCAAACCCAACTTTACCCTGATACCTAAGTTTACAATATAGGAGCCCTGCAAAGTTATATACTGTACTGGCATGTCTTTTCAATATAGTTCAATAAGGTTTAAGATTGTGTAAATAAAACTATATATTACATTATACTTTATTGTATTGCATATTTGTTGGGAGAGGGAGCGGCTCAGTGAGACACTGATTATGTAAACAATGACAATAAATTTGAATCGGGGGTGCCTGGTTCAATTCCCAGTGTCGGCTCCTTGTGACCTTGGGCAAAGTCACTTTATCTCCCTGTGCCTCAGGCACCAAAATCATAGACTGTACGCTCACCTGTGCAGGGGCTGTGCCTGTAACATTCCTATGTGCTGCGTTCCGCGCGCTATACTGTAATTGTGACACGCTTTGGGAGAAAAGCGCTATATGAAATAAAGTTATTATTATTGTATTTTATTAAACATAAAATCTAAAAAACACTTCCAAATTATTTCCTTATTCCTCTTCCTCAAGTACCAAATATTTGATAGTAAGACTTTTCCTGTCAGTGGCTCATTGTATTCATACTATACCTCCTAAGTCATATGAAACAAAATGTATGCGTGTATGTATAATTACATTTTTTAGCGCCAACAATGTACGTGGCGCTTTACAATACAAGGTAAATAAATTACAAACAATTGGGATAAGTGCAACAATAAATGGCAACATAAGGGAACAGAAGACTCTGCCCCGAAGAGCTTGCAATCTAAGTGAAAAAATGTGATTCATAATACCAATATGCTTTTTCCTCCAGCCTCGTTTCACCCCTGACATCAATGGTGGCCACCAACAGGCCAGATATTGAGGGCCACCAACAGGCCACTGATTGAGCCACCTGTGCTGAAGCAGGGATTGCCCTAATGCTGAGTCCACGGTGGTCACGACGGTACGTGCTACGGCGTGTTCACCACACACCACAGCACAGCCCTCTATAGGGCAGGCCCCAGTGGCTGTGTGTGTGTGGTTGCAGAAAGCGCTGTGACGCGTTCGCTGGCAGGGAAGACAACAATTTTATCTTCCCGTGCTGCGACGCGGTCACGTGGCTGTGTGCAGACAATGGCAGGGCAGATATGCCCCATCATGGTCGTGCTCCATCATGCCCCCCCACCCCTCAGCCCGTGCTCTCCCTAGATCTCCCCTACAGACCGCCGATCGCGGCTGTAGTCTCTGCACGCACCGCCATGCCACCAGGTGAGCGTGCAGCAGGGAGGACTGGGGCCGTAGCCTAAGACCGGACCTGTTGTGGCTCCAGGGGAGTTGGCCACTCCTGGCTTGTATGCTCTACGGGTCACAGTGCATGCCCAAACCAATATATCGCCGCCCCTACCAGCGGCAGAGGAAGACCCCCGGTTTTTTATTATGTTACAACCGTACGAGGCTAATGGAGCACGCTAATGCCCAAATGTCAAATGAAACCGCACAGCTCTGAAATCACTCAGACTGACATGGCATAAAAGGATAATTAGTAGTTCATTACATGAAACCTTGTTTGTTCAGCTAATTTGATTTCTCAGCTGCCCATGTTTTCTCTTTACTTAGTAAGAGAACCCGCTGCACATTTTCTTGTGAGAGCTAGGATATCCCAACCCTGAACTTCTTGTGATCACGTTTTTTTTTTTTACCTGTAGGTAGAGGTGGGTGTACCTGAGAAATTGCATACAGGTGTACGTTAACAATCGCCAGCGCAGATTGATCCCTGATCCAAACAAGCTGCGGTTAGAATCTTGCGTGACTGCATCGAGAGCACCTAGCTTGCCCATCTGCTTTGTACATGGAAATTCTTTTGTTATTTGTTTGCTTTTCAACTCACAGTGAACCTTGCCTCTCAGAATAGGCTGTAATCCCTCACCACTCAAAGCGGAAACTCTGCTAGTTTAAACAGAACGCGCAACAAAGTCTTCCTAAAACCCCCGTTTTGCCCATTAAGGCCAGCATAAAGGAGAAGGTTCTTGTTTTAAATATGCTTTTTTTCAGTTGGCTTGAGAGACGCTATAAACACCTGACTTCAAAGCTTAAAGAACTTGCTACCTCATAAAAATGTAAATATTGGTTTCTCAGACACACAAAGTCCATAAGTAAAGTGTAAGTAAATACATCAGGGATCTTAGTACTTTTTTCATGTTACTGTAACGGCCGATCATTGTGTGTGTGTGTGTGTGTGTGTGTGCTTGTTTCTACAATCAAAACATGAGTTACATGCGTTGTCAAAGCCTTTGAACTCATCACAAAACTATGACCAGACCAGCCCACAGACAGAAAGTTGAAAGCACTTTTCAGGGTATTTTAGTGTGTATTCCATAGAAAAACCATTGGGCACGGTCTATTTCACACATAAACATAAGGAGGGTTGCTATTCTTTGCTGCTCCATTTAGAAACTGGGGTATAGGGCTACCCTGCTCTCTGTGCACTAATCATATTCAATTAGCCCTTATCTCAATTAGATTGTAAGCTCTTCGGAGCAGGGACTTCTTTTCCTAAAGGTTACTTTTATGTCTGAAGCACTTCTTCCCTTTATGTGTTATTTTTATTGTTTGTTATTTATATGATTACCATGTGTATTCCTTGCGCTAGTGAAGCGCTATGTACATTAATGGCGCTATATAAATAAAGATATACATGCATACCTACATACATACCATACATACATAAATACATACATACATACATACGTATGTATACATACATACATATATATACATACCTACATACATACCTACCTACCTACATACATACATACATACATACATACATACATACATACAACTCTACTCCATTGCACTTTGTCACCCAGGCTGTGCTGAAAAGCTGTGCAATGCAGCAGGCCTAAGCTTATACAGTAGGTCTCTATGTTAATATGGGCAAGAAACAAAAGGTGACGTGTGCTCATTTGCATGTCATTACCCAGAATCCCTGGCTGCAGTGGAAGCATTGTGTATGCTAAGAGGTAAGGAGGAAGGGCTGCAGACTTGTCTGAGACACGCGAATGTGCTCACAGGGGATAATTTAATTTGTTGTAAGATGTATTACAAACTAACTCTACAGACCATATATGTTAAATCTCACCTCTAACCACGTCATGGAATCATCAGCTAAAGCGTGGCCACTGCTGGATCGTATATATGGGATACATTAGCAGCAAGCTGAAACAAAGCAGGCTCATATAGGGGGTTATTTTCTAAAGAAGCATTATGGCCGATCGGGAACTCCCATTGGCTCGAATGGGAGCTTCTGTGTGCTAGTGAATTTCGGGCATTGACGCACTACAGAGCATAACCCCCATAAAGGGGGGGGGGGGGGGGAAACAAAGTCCCTGCATCAGTGCTTACAACTGTCCCGCATGTAAAACTCCAACTTTGGGCTTCATTCTGCTACAATGGTGGCTGTTACCCCCCATGGGGACATCCATTCCCTAGAATTCTCTTTAAAGCATCAATTCCACCCCCCCCCCCCCCCGCCCCCAGGAGCCTACGTGAGTTGAACTCATACAATGTCAGCATGGGGTCCCCTGAGCACGGCGGTCTCCTTAAAAAATAAAAAGTATGTTTAGTGTTAATCAGGATTTTCTTCATTCTTTATCATCTCACGCCACCTTTACGCTGCAGGGGGCTCCGGGGGGGGGGGGGGGGGGGGGGAGTCTCTATTTTAACCTCCCCGGACAACTAATATTTTAAACGCTTCCTGTGAACGTAGCATCGGATTTTAAAAATAAAACCAGCGAAGGAAAGGATAAGAAGAGATCTCTTAAAATGTTTAAAAAAACCTGGCAATCTGGGCAGACTTATTCTGCTTTAAAGCTTTGCAGGATGGGGACTTTGTTGAGAAGTTGGCCTATTATATATTAGCACAGGGGAGCTCAACTTTAGTCCTCAAGAACCCTCAACAGGTCAGGTTTTAATGATATCTCTGCTTCAGCACAGGTGCCTCATTCAGTCCCTGCTTCAGAACAGGTGCCTCATGTAGTCCCTGCATCAGCTCAGGTGCCTCATTCAGTCCCTGTTTTCAGCTCAGGTGCCTCAATCAGAGGCTCAGTCCTCCACTCAGTCCACCACCTGTGCTGAAGCTGGGATATTCTCAAAACCTGACCCATTGGGGAGGACTGGAGTTGAGCCCCCCCCCCCTTCATTAGGAGAGTAGGAAAAATGCTCTTAAAACGGCAATTTCTAACTCAAGAACAGTCAATGTGTAAGATGATAATGGTATAAACGTTTCATCGGGGTGTGTTAAACTATCAACACAATAGCTATCGTGGGTTTTTTTAACTAATGGAATTAGAAGCAAATACACAAAAAACAGATATATATATATATATATATATATATATATCTATATATGTTGTTTGTGCATTTGCTTCTAATTCCATGAGTTATATATATATATATATATATATATATATATATATATTTATTTACATTGTTGCAATATTTTAAGAATGTAAGCGCCCCCTCACAGTTATGCTCCACTGTCTTTTGTAATCAAACAACACGTAACCACATAAGCGGCAAACACTTCTATGAGATGACGTGACAGACGTTTATCATTGTGACACAACGCCTAACACAGGGAGAAGTATCCGGAACAGTAGAAACATGTACATCATGTCTGCAAATTGCATATAAAGGCTCTCGGACAAAAAATGTACTTTTGGGGGTGTTGTTTCATTAAAAAATACAAATTCATTAGATATAAAACACTGAAGGAGCGGCTCAGTGAGTTGATACGCTGAGGCTGTAAACAACAACACTGAGTTTCAAGCAGGGGAGTCTGGGTAAGATTCCATTGTCCGCTTCTTGTGAGCAACTCACTTTATCTCCCTGTGCCTCAGGCGCTAAAAAGTAGATCGTAAGCTCTACCGGGCAGGGACTCGTGCCTGAAAAAAATGCTAGGTGCAGCACTTGTCTTGTCAGCGCCATACAAGAAAAAAAACTATTATTAACAATTATTATTTGAAGCTAGAATTTATTTTACCTGTGGGACAAGTCTGGAACCAAACTGGGCCCACTCACTTCCTCTCTTATTCTTTTCGAGGTGGCGGAAATGATCCTGAATGAAAAGTGTCTTGTTGGTTTGTTTGCTAAGTTATTCAACGGGAATCTGCATAAATTAAGACTTGTGCTGTGTTTATTCCCCGCTACCTAGCCAAGTTTAATAGGGTTATCCATGCTGGCAGTTTGCCTAGTGAACTAAATATCAAAAGCTTCCACAGATACAACATGAACAATGGACTGAATAAATATATTTCTTTTTTTTTTCTCTCCATGCAAGATGGTTGGGGTATAGCCCAAGGATTAACTCTTTGTGCTGCCTTCTAATTTCACAGTGTGTCACCTCTGGAACTTTTCATCATTAATCACTGACATGTTTGCAGGCCTTAGACAAGCCTGGGGGTTTTCCCAGGGACTCCTGCTGTTAGGCAGGTGATGGATTCAGAGCCAAGGGCTTGTGAAATACAGCCCAGGTAAAAGATAGCACCTGTGGGTCGTTCTCATCAAGGGAGGGAAAAAAAACAAAACACCCCCAAGCATACACAGTTTAACCTGTCGCTGGCAGGAGCGCAACAAGTTCCTCTAACATAGAACTTGTGTAAAAATAAACTAGAGACTATGGGCCTCATGCAGAGAGCATAGAATTTTAAAATTGGCGAATTTCATAAAAAGTAGCTTTTTTGGAGAGTTTTATTCTCCATATGCAGAAAAGTGCGAATTCTGCTATGTTTAACATGGATGCGTGTGGCGAGTTTAAATTGGCGAGATGCGCGCTTCAGAAACGTGTAAAAACAAATTCGCGCCTTTTTTTCCCCTTTACTATAGGCGGCGAGCGCCATCTTGCCATCTTTTCCTGGCGCGGCAAAAATGCGAGAATCGCGCCATTTTTTGGCGCGAACAGCCGCTACTTGCCGTTCGCACCTCTCTGCATTCGGAGAGTTTTAAAAATGGCGCGATGGAGGTTCTCGCCAGCCGCGAGGCGAATTTTAGCAATTGAAAAAACAAAATGGCGCGTTTTTCGGAACTCGCCATTTTCTGACGGTTTCTGCGCGAAATTGTACAAAAAATGGCGAATTTCGAAATAACGATGCTCTCTGCATGAGGCCCTATATTTTGCTTTAATTATCTACCTTCTTTATCAGAAAGTCTGAAACAAAGAGTCCGTTATAGTTGACGCGCTTCTTAGTTATTTGGTTAAACCTGCTCAGTTTGAACATTGACAATTTTTCGCTTTCCTCCTTTGGGTACAGGGGGGAGGGGGGGGGGTGGAGGGTTAAGATCACAACAACCCACTCTTGTATGGCCCATTGTGTTGTCTGTTGTGTGCACATTTTTAAACCTCTCAGCAGGAACGGTGACGTTTTCCCAAGTCGTCGCCTGGCAACCGAAGCCCCAAACATTTGTGGAGGCGCAGCGCCGTGCTCCCCGTGCCGTGGTGAAGGCTGAATTTTCCAAGCGTGGAAACGAACGCGGTGTTTCCGGCCACGGTGTGAGGCCCTGAGTTAACAAAGATCTGGGCCCCTAGTTTTTAAAAAAAAAACGATGTTTTTATATCGCTTCCGGGCGCCAACGTAACCTCCAAGCATCGGAGAAAAGAGCACGTAAGGAATGAAAAAGCAGAGGCAATGTTATTCTCAAACAAGCAGACAAAGGCAGCTGTGTTATAGTTATGAATATGGTTATAATCAGTGTTCGACAAACCTATACATTTGCTCGCCCCGGGCGAGTGGATTTAACCCCCGGGCGAGTAAATATTGGCCCAAGCAGCACACGTTTGGTACTAGGTGGCGAGTAGATTTTTTTGTGTGGCGAGTAGATTTTTTGGTGATTTGTCAACCACTGGTTATAATTATAGTTATGAATTATATAGAGTAATGAATATATAGTTATGAAAATGGCACATTATATGAAAATGATATGTAATGTATTATCGTCAACAAATGCTGCCCAGTAAACATACACCCATTTTTCACAAATGTAGGGGTCTTTGTTTTGGGGGAACAACAACTCACAAGGTAATTACAGTGTAATTGATGGTGGGTTCAAGAGGTTAAACTGGCTGATAATAAGGAAAGCTAAAGAGGCAATCCAAGCATTTTAACTAAAACATTTTTACAAAATCTTCTTTTTTTTGTTTTAATATATGCTTTGCTGAAAACTAATCACCTAAGCTGCAGATTGATTGGTTCTCCTGAACCGCAAATATTCTGCTTCCCAGGGTTCACTAAATGGCCGCCTTTCAGTTTCAATCAATCCTTCAGTCAGTGTAACTCAGCAGCTACAATGTATCCTGATATCACTATGGTAACATTATCTATTGTTACAGCTTGCAGCTCAAACTGCTGGGAATATTGGCAACAGATGATCACAAACAGGAAAGTGTTACAATTAGCTTGCACTGCTGCGAAAGTGTTTATAACCGGCTATGGAAATCATAGGAAACCTCCTTCTTCTGTGCTATGTCCAAAAATAAAAAAATTAAATCGCCCGCTTGGATTGCCTCTTTAAAGGTGAATGCTGCTTGTCCTTCCTCTATGCAAAACAAGAAAACACTCTGAGAAATGAGCCTGTTATACATTGTATCTTTATTTGCTGTGGTAGTGTATCATGTTCCTTTAATGCGAAACACAATAAACATTATCTATTTCTTTTTTTTTCTGCGGCAGCATCAAATATAAGAAGCTTGTTAATAAAGTTTATTACATTCGACACATTTTAGATTTTTCAGAATTTTTTTGCTAAAAAAAACAAAAAAAATCAAAGACGTGATACATAGAAATGCAGAATCTATCCCCGCTGGCGATTCCCAAACTACATGTACGTTTTCAAAACGCCCTCCCTTTGCAGCTGTGTCAAGGGACACTCCAAATCCCGGCAATTATCCCTCAGAAAAACCCCGTTCATTTCAGCTCTGGGGACCCCCTGCTTGCGGAGATACTTATCTCCATAAGGGATGCCGGTATCTGCTCCAGATCACTGGCACTGAACACATAACGGCCACTTTTTATAACTCCTGCGCCCGGCGGGCCAATGCGAAGCCGTGATGTCATCCGGTGCAGCTTCCTATTGGCCCACATCACGTGATTCCGCCGCAGCCTTCGGAGGTAAGCATCACCTGAAGTAGGGGGTCCCCGGAGTTGACATTAACTGGATTCAGCTCCAGAGACCCCCTGCTTCAATCTTATGTTTGACAAAAAATGCCAACATTTGCCCACTTGAATTGCTCCTTTTTAAATCACCATTTATTGTAACCCTGTGCAAACTTTTGGGAAACATTTTTTTGGGGAGGAAAGTGTGGGAATATCAAATCAATTTAAAAATGCATAGTTTTGTCTTTTTCATTTTATAGAAAGATAATAATAATAAATAATAATAGCATGTTCTTGTATAGCGCTGCTAGTTATACATAGCGCTTTACAGAGACATTTTGCAGGCACCGTCCCTGCCCCGTGGAGCTTACAATCTATGTTTTTTGGTGCCTGAGGCACAGGGAGATAGGGTGACTTGCCCAAGGTCACAAGGAGCCGACACCAGGAATTGAACGAGGCTGCTTCAAACTCTCAGTGCCAGTCAGTGTCTTTTACTCACTGAGCCAACCCCTGGCCCAGGATATCTGCCCATTTTCCTATCTGCTGTCCAACTTCAGACCGCATTTGATCCTGAGATTTTTGTTGTTGTTGATATAGGATAACATTATGTATTTCCCAAGCATTTTTAAATTCCTTTACTGTGTTATCCCCTGCCACCCGTGCCGGGAAACTATTCCACTAAACTGCCACCCTTTCCATGAAGAAGTAATTCCTCCCCTTTCCCTGCTTTCTTTATCATTCTTATTGAATTCATAAAATTAGCATTTAATTATTGCGGTAACTGGTATAGGAGGAAGAAGTCGACGTGAACGCAATGTAATCCCGCTGTGTGTGTGAGCTCACAGTGTCCCGCTGCCCCCTGGCAGGTCCTCGCCGACGTGACTGTGATGGACACGAGAAGCAGCCAATAATAACGGCTGTGGGAGAGGAGGGACTATGAGGGAGAGGAGCCTTTAAGTAAAGGAAAGGCAGCCATGTTAGTTTGGTTTGTTCAAGGTCTGTAGAGTGTGCACGTGCTGTCAGGAGCTGAGAGCTACTGTACAGTGGAAAAGAGATCATGCGCTGTTGGAAGGGACCCTCACCGGCTATAAAGACAGTGGTACCGAAGCACCTTTTTTAAAGAACGGGCCTGCAACAGGTTCAGTACAACATGAAGGTATGCTGGTGTGTTGTATATGTGTACAGTGTGTAGTGGTGCCTGAGTTTAATAAGTGTATAGTACACAAAGGGAATTACCCATCCCATGTGTGCATTATTCCTGCCGTCTGACTATAGGCCACGCGTGGCCCGGTAAGTAACAAATGACTCCAGACTCAGCGAGAGCTGAGAGCTAAAAGCAGAGTGGTTACAGTAATATAAAGCCAGCACATTTACAAACAGCTATATACAGGGTTGCCACCTTCTATTGAAGGCTAACCCGGAGATTTTTTTACAATAGATTTTTCTACATTTATTTATTTTATATATGTATTTTTCTTACCGGCGTCCTCCCTCCCCCCGGCACCATATTCCCCTGCGAGGTGGAGTCAGCATGGCTCCGCGACTTCAAATGGCGCGCGTTGGCATGACAACGTGGCGTCACGCGGCATCCTGTTGCCATGACAGCAGGATGCCTTATGGTGCCGAGGCGCCACGTGACGCCCTGTTGTCAAGGCAACGCGATGCTGTGTGATGTCGCAGAGCATCCAGTTGTCACGGCAACTGGGCGTCATGTGACGCCGTGACGTCACGTAACATCCCGTTGTCATGGCAATGCGGCACCATTTGACTTATGCTGCCATGTTGACGGGATTTGCAGGGGGAGATGCTGGAAGATGCCGGCGCAGTGGCTGCCCAGAGATTAGTCAGCTCAGCCCGTAGCCCGGAGATAAGTGTAGTCTCCGGGTCAAACTTGGAATGGGGCCAACCCTGGCTATAAACTGTATGGAGCAGTACATCTTAAAAATGAACGAACAGAATGACGTTAGACAGCATGAATAGGTTTGTTAAAACGCTGCAGTGACAAAGATGTGTATTTTGAGCAGTGAACATATATTTACAGATAAGGTAAGCCCCAGGCTGGATAGGGTTAATGCATACATTCTAATGCATACACTAAAACTCAGCAAGGGGACCTGGGTAGCATTGTCCTCTAATCAGGCTTTGCAACTTAGTTAAAAAAGCTATTAGTCTCTGGAAAGCCAAATTCAATTTTCTTCCCCCTGGGGATAACCAGTAATCTTTATCACCAAAGAAAGTAACCCCCACACCTGGCACAGTCGCAATATGCAAAGCAACTTTAAGAAATCACCTCTCTGCTTCCACAAAGTCATTGGGAACTGCAGCTGTCCAACTGTGCCAGAGGTAAAGGGGTCATATCACTGGATTAATGAGTAACAAAAACCTCACTTTCCTATCTGCACTGTTTTCATACAGAGAAGTGTATGTGTGTATGTGTTTAGGTATATATGTATATATATGTATGTGTGTATATGTATATATATATATATGTATGTATATATGTGTAGCAGGGTCCCTTTCCCCGGATCCCCATTTCCCCCGCTTACCTCCGCTACAGCAGGAGGATGTGCCGAGTGTTGTGGCAGGCGAGCGCGTCGCCGGAGGCATCGGCGGCTCCCGTTGCAGGGCGCCACCATCTTGATATTACTCGCGCATGAGCTGTAAAGTCGCGCATGCGCAGTGCATTGTTTTCTGTTGTGGCGGCCATCTTGGGACTTCTCGCCCATGCGCAGTGCAAGCGCAAGTGGCGGCAATTACAGCAGGGCTCCGCAGGGGACTACAACCCCCAGCAGACCCAGGGGCTGCAGCCATCTGATCCCAAACAGCCAATCGGGCTGCAGCATTCCCCTGCTGCCAGGAATTGATACTTTTGGCAGTGCTTCCCTGGACTAGGCCAGATCTTTCCCCTTAGGCCCCAGCTAGGCCCCGACTAACTGTAGCTTGTGGCTGCTATATTGAAAGCCCATAGTTAGGGATCTTTCCCCAGTAGCTGCACATAGTCAGGTACAGCACCGGTGAGACGCCACCCGGTAACTGCAGCCTGTGGTCTGGAACCAGACCAGCTACATGGTAAAGACGGTAAGGTGATATTATCCCACCCCATTGGGATCCCTTGCAGGTGAAGGCACTGTAACCAGACGAATCAGGTACACCCCAGGCTCCCAGCAGTGAAGGTTCAGGCCTCCTGTGAGCCACAGGTAACGCACCACACACCGTAGCCACCATATCTTCCTGATTCCATGATTGACCTAGCTGCACTCTTGTTGTTTTCCGGCGGTGAGCATCCAACCCCAAGTACTTCTGTGTTATCCGGATTCAACCTCAACCAACTGGCACTCATCCACTCTAGAAGCTCAGATAAACATCTATTAATGACTGATAATGGGGCCTTAGTAAAGATGGGTGAATCCGCAGGAATCTGTTTCCTAGATTTCCGCTGATGTTACTCCCAAAATCCATGCCACGGTGTAAAATTTGCAAACGGATTTGGGCAGTTTCAATCCGTGTGGATTCATCAAAAACTGCCATTGGCTACAACCTGTGGACGGATTTGTAGAAACCAATCCGCAGTTTCTTAAGAATTCGTCAACGGATTGTTGAATCCACGGATTGGATTCTAAAAATCCATCCAGGGTTGCGTAATCCGTGGGAGTGTATTGGTAGTAACAATAAAAAATACGCAAAACGCGAATCGCCCTTTTTGAGATTGATCCTCTGAAATCCACGGACCAAAGGAACCCCATCTCGAACCCGAATTTGCAGATCCAAATTTATCCCCAAAGATGTGCCCATCTCTAGTCCTTAGTACCTGGTGAAAAGGACAAGTAGAGTTGAGTGTCATCTGCATAGCAGTGATAACACATGCCATGCCGTCTGATTATGTCACCTAGTGTTACCTAGTGGCAGTATGTACTCTGTGAACAACGTAGGGGATAGGATAGAACCCTGTTGCACTCCACATGATGGGCATCGGTGCAGAGGAGTACCCTCCTAAACATACTCTCTGTGACCTGCCAGTGAGAGAGGATCTGAACCAGCTGAGAAATGTGCCACCCAGTCCACAGAAAGCGGCTTGTTAATGTTTCATTTGTTTTTGTTTTATGTTTGCGCTATTAAAGGTTATTTATACCATTGGGGGCGTCCTCTGCGCTTGTCTTCCAGGTTTGTTCACCAAGCATCAAATTGGCAGTTAAAGGGTTACTAATGTAGTGTAATTACAGAAATTCCGGACACTGATATGTACACATCCTGGCAGACCTCACCGCGACCCTGCAATGTCTTACACAGGATTGTCCCTCCTTGCTGATTACCAGGCATACTGTACACTGATGTAGTTTTCCAATTGGGAGGAGCGCTGTGATACTCGTGAACACATGCAAAAAAAGGGAAACAATATGATGGTGCAGATGGTAAAAAATAAATAAAAATTATCAAAAAAAAAAAAACAGTCTCTGCAATGGTTGTACTCATAAATGATAAGGTCAAAATAGACGTATCAGAGACCCATCTCTCTCTGATAGGAGCCCTTTCATAGATGCCCTCTTAGGATAGTATATTAGTTGAAATTCTGGAAGCATGTGGTGTATTGTAGACCATATGGATAATCAGAGTATCTCCCAAGGATTATAGAGAGAAAAGAGAGAACGCGCAATAGTATAGTACGACCTAAAATTGTATTGCACAACAGTATAAATATATATATTGCACTCACATTTTACATATAAGATAAATTCGAGGGAGAGGACAGCTGTAGTCAGACGGATGGTGCCGGTATCTCCAGGAATGACGGAACACTTCCGCGTGCGTCACATGTGCCCGCGTCACATCCTGTGACGTCTCAGGTAAGGGCGGAAGAGGCTGCCTAGTGTGTCCGTCTCTGTAGTTTGCCAGCACCTGTCTCCGGTATTCTCCCCAGCTCTGTCACCTCCCACAGCTGATCGATTCAACGCGTTTCGCTGTGGCTTCTTCAGGATTCAGCATACAGGTGCTGGCAAACTACGGAGATGGATACACTAGGCAGCCTCTTCCGCCCTTACCTGAGACGTCACAGGATGTGACGCGGGCACATGTGACGCACGCGGAAGTGTTCCGTCATTCCTGGAGATACCGGCACCATCCGTCTGACTACAGCTGTCCTCTCCCTCGAATTTATCTTATATGTAAAATGTGAGTGCAATATATATATTTATACTGTTGTGCAATACAATTTTAGGTCGTACTATACTATTGCGCGTTCTCTCTTTTCTCTCTATAATCCTTGGGAGATACTCTGTTTATCCATATGATCTACAATACACCACAAGCTTCCAGAATTTCAACTAATATACTATCCTAAGAGGGCATCTGTGAAAGGGCTCCTATCAGAGAGAGATGGGTCTCTGATACGTCTATTTTGACCTTATCATTTGTGAGTACAACCATTGCAGAGACTGGTTTTTTTTTTTGATCATTTTTATTTATTTTTTACCGTCTGCACAATCATATTGTTTCCCTTTTTTTGCATGTGTTCACGAGTATCACAGCGCTCCTCCCAATTGGAAAACTACACAAGATCTATTTGGATCTGGACAGTCCTCATAAAGGGTGTAGAGCTGCTTTATATTTATTTAAGTGTATTTCACATTATAATTATATTTATAATTCACGTTGTGTTGGTGGAGGTCACCTATCACATTTGTGATATCAATTACACATGATTTATTTCTATCACTTATATTGTGTATATCAACTATTATTATATTGTAGTTTAGAAGTGCCCGGTTTTCACTTTGTGTGTTTCTGTATACTGTACACTGACCCTGCCATCCCAATACACATATTTGGACCTATGAGTCCAAATCACCAGACTTTTAACACACTGACCTCAGCAAGTTTATTTTATTAGACTATTTGTTATGTACCCTCTTTGTTATCCCCCTATTTGAAACACAGTTATTAAAAGTTAGGTGTTAATTCTGTCACCCATTCATAGCACCATTTACTAGTATTGAGTGCACCTAATAGGGTCTTTCTTTCTTTCTTTCTTTTGCGTACTATAATTTCCCTTAGTGCACCGTACCAGTCCCTACACACTCCCTGGTTGTAGCGAGCACACCATTTCTTTTGAATAAGTGAGCATTGGCAGAATACACTGGTCGAACTTTTTCCTCTTGGCCCAATGGAAGGGTCCCTTGAAAGATTGTCTTGCTTCTGTCAAATGGGCTTCATTCCATCTTTATCTCCTATTTATTTCATTCAAAAGATTCCCATTCATTGTTATTTCTTCGCCAAGGAAGACATTCTACTTCTATTCCATTTATTTCGATCTTTGCAGAGTTGACATATTTGTTGAACATGACTTTGGTCTCGCTGAGATTCATATGGGGTCCCACTTTCTTACTATCTTTGGCGAGTTCTCTGATTTGTTGCTGGAGGTCTTCTGGACTTGTGGCAAAAATAACAATGTAATCTTCAAATCCTAGCATTATAGCTCATTTTAAGATCTTGCGTAAAAGTGATGAGGACTTTCTCTCCCTCCTGTGCGTGGGAGAGAAATTGTGTTTCTGTAAGTTTCCGCCTTTCCTACAAGGCATATGTGACTATTATTTATTTATAAAATGTGTTACCAGGAAGTAATACATTGAGAGTTACCTCTCAGTTTCAAGTATGTCCTGGGCATAGAGTTATGATGACAAATACATGGTTACAAATGCATGGTTACATTAAGTGAGCAGAGTATACATTATATACAAGACATTGCATGCACAGTTAAAGATAATATATGTTATAGGCGTATGGAACAGTTACAGACCAGATTAAAATGTGAGACAGCTTTAATTTTGAAAGAGCTTAGACTGGTGGCGGCTGTGAGAGTCTCCGGTAGACTGTTCACGTTGTGGGGTGCACGGTATGAGAAGGAGGAGCGGCCGGATACTTTGCTGAACCTTGGGACCATGAACAGTCTTTTGCAGTCAAATCTCAGATGATAAGTGCTGCGTGTGGTAGGGGTGAGGAGAATGTTCAGATAGACGTATACACAGGAGTGTATTTCCCCGTCCTTTTTTAGGTTAGTTTTTGATGTTTTATTTCAGTTCGTAAGATATCCTCCTTAACCACCACATCTTCGTTATCTATACCCCCCAGCTGGTCTATATGCTAACTAACTGCACAGGTTTGCGTCCTGTAAATGCCCTAAGGATGCTAAAGTGAAAGCTGTTGTGAATATTGTTGTTTCTTAGCATGAGTGGCAAACCTTGCCCTGCTGCATAAGGCTAAGGCCCCGCTGCCTCAGACCACGCGCCCGCACTGCAGACAGGCGGCGTGTGGAGAGGCACTTGACCGCTATATGCGGTCTGTAGGGAGCGGCGGCTGGGGTGTGTGGTTTCAGCGGAGGGCTGCAGCGGGGGTCTCCCGGGCTGCAGGAGGGACCCCCACATGCCCTCTGCTGCTCTCCGTGCTACTCTCCCCCTCCACATGCCCTCTGCTGCTCCCGTCCGATACCACCCCCCCCCTCCCCTCCAGCGGATGGCTGCAGCGGGGGTCGGTCTCCCGGGCTGCAGTAGGGAGCTGCTGCCGGCTGTATGCTGAAAGGTAAGCAGTTCCCCCCCCCACAAATGCCCTCCTCTCCGTGCTGATACCTCCCCCCGGTACACACACACACACACCACCACCCTACCTTGTGGAGGAAGCTCTCTGACAGCTCCCGCGCCCGCCCCCGATAGGCTCATCAGTGCACCACGTGACGCGTCACTGCTCGGGATCGCAATTTTCTTGCATCCCCTGGCGGCTGACGCGTCACAGCGCGTTGTGAGCCGTGCAGCGAGGGGAGACTGGGACCGGCTAGGAAAGGATACCCCTGCTGGTGAGGAACGCGCACGCGGCCGCGCGCCCCGCCGGACGCAGCGGGATCAAAGCCTAATGCTGCAAAACAGATATGGGAGCCAGCTTATCCTCTGTTGCAACCCTTGCTCTTCACTACCTTGTCATCCTTCTTTTAATGATGAAACGGTAGTTTTGCCACTGTACTTGAGTATGCCATTCCTCATCAATGTCCACTAGGATAAAAAACCCTTGGGACCTCTACCTTGTCCCTACTACCTAAATCCTCCTCTCTGAATTTCAACCAGCTGCTGCTGCTGGTATCTCCCCCATGTACCTGGTACCAGAGATTGCCTGATCAGTCCCATTGCCCGGTCTGCACAATATCCACAGGTAGGAGAGACATTCCACTCCCTGCTGCTAACAGAGCTTGTGACCTGAAAATGGGCCACACCAGGTGTTACAATTTGCATTGCACTGCAATAAGCAACTTAGCACTAGCATGCATGGTACAGGGACATTTGCATATCTGCTAATTTTGTTGGTCTTTAGATTTTATTATATTTTAGTACCAGTTGGATTTCCAAACAGCTCTATAAAATTCCTTTAAGTGGATTAAAGGGGTTTGTAAGCAGGGAAAGTGCATCAGGATATGTACAGTCAGGGTACTGAGTTGGATGTTGTTCTGATACATGTTAAGGTGGACCCTGAATGGAATTGGACCTGTATACAGTACATCATATGCACACTATATTCATAATGCCTATCTGCCGCTAATTATAGTGTATTAGGTAAATTGTGTGACCAGTGCCGAATTACCCACTAGGCACACTAGACAAGGTTAGGGGGGCCCCACAGGTTGCGTGGCCCAGTGTTACAGCTCCCCAGCTCCCCATGCAGCAGCCCGGCGGTAACTTTTGCCCACAAATGACAAATATTTCTTACATGTGAACTTGTGGGACGCATCATGGAACTAACAATGAAAAAGTTGCAGGTTTACATTATACATGGAAGCTGCAAAAATGGGCAGCTGTTTAATATCTCCCTCAAATTAAATGCAATCACGGAGAATCCCATACAATGTGCATTGTTAGAATAAAAAAATAAAGGTAAGAGTAACAGCAATTTTACATTTTGCAAGGGTTCTCAACTCCAGTCCTTATTAAGACCTCCCCCAGAGGTCAGGTTTTAAGGATATCCCAGCTTCAGCACAGGTGGCTCAATCAAAGACTGAGCCACCTGTGCTGAAGCAGGTACTGATTGAGCCACCTGTGCTGAAGCAGGGATATCCTGAAAACCTGACCAGTTGGGGGGTCTTGAGGACTGGAGCTGAGAACCCCTGATTTAGGGTAAAATACAGTCGCTGTGTCCCACCGCTCAGCTGGTGTTGCTAGAAGTTTTACACAAGGATGACTCTTTGGAATTTGTGGATACGTATTTTTAATACTGTCAATAAACTACTTCCTCGGGACACTGAAGGGTAATAATGGAAGCTGTTAACTAAGTGTGAAAAGAGACGGGCCAACTAAGGTTAATCGCATGGCTCCCAAGCCCTGAGTCTCAACCCTCTAGCCCTTGTAAAGACCAATCACGTGAATAATTTCCTGTCTGAGGTAGCCTTTATGGCTCAGAATAAAAGCTGAGCTTATTGTGAAAAGAAAGCTCACAGTAGGAGAGGAGGTTATTATTTTTAAGCTGATCTAAACACCTGGGTTTCCCAGTGGACCATATTAAACTACCTCTATTATGTTTAAATATTCCAATAATTTCTACAGCAGTACTAAATTAGCCTATTATTACTTAAAGCATAATCCATAATGATGGTAACAATATGATAGGATACCAACAACTTTGTTACAGATGATATCGCTGCACATCACAGTTGTTTTCCAGCTAAGTAGACAATTCTAAGATAATAACAGGCACCTAAACTTATCTTTTTTTTTTTTTTACATGAATACATTAAGTTTACATCTTTGCCCCACCCACTGTTAAAATATACTGAGTGCAAACTTTTTTTTCTCTATTTAGTAAGAAAATAATTAGGTTGAGTTATGGAATTCAAACATGTCCAAGAAATATACTTAACAGTTCAGCCAAAGAAGAGAAGCATACTGAATGCAGAACAATGATGTGGTTTTGAGTAGCGCAGCGTTTCTCAAACAGGGTGCCGGGGAACCTTGGTTAGCCGTGACCCTTTGCCAAGGGTGCTGCGGCCCCAGGGGAAAAACTCAGCTGGCTGCCCAGTGGGCACCTCCCATGCTATCTGGAGATGTAGAGGCTGCAATCCACCTCTCATTACGGCACAGAGGAGAGAGAGAGAAGTCTCTACATCTCCAGATAGTGCAGGATGCACCCACTGAGCAGCTGACATGTTTTAGGTGAGTGGAAGGAAAGAGGGATGGAGTGAGGGCTTTGTGTTGTCGGGGGAGGAGAGTGGGATGGGTTTGAGTCTGGGGGTTGGAGAGCGTGATGGATTTGTGTGTGGAGTGTGTGATCTATGTGTGGGGAGGAGGAAGGATGTTAGTGCTTTGGGAGAGATGGGGGAAGGGGTGTGGTGTAAGTAAGAGAAAGGGGCAGGGTAAATGTGGGGTTTATGATTAAGAAAAAGGGTGAGTGGGCTATGTGAGAATGGGGAATAAATGAGGAGTGTTGAGTAGAAGGGTGAGTATGAGGGTGACTGTGGAGTGGGTAAGAATAAGGCGGGTGAGTATGTGTATGTGAGTAGATGTGTGCTTGTGAAAGGAAGGGTGAGTGTGCATGCATGTTGGCAAGGAAGGGATGAGTGAAGTCGGCGGAGCAGGGGTGCCCCAGGATTAAAAACAAATCCTTCAGGGGTGCCCGGGTAAAATGTATATTTAGTAAGAATACATTTAAACCTCTTTTTGTTTCATGGTTTTTATCCTATCGATCATTTGAGATAAGACTGTCGGTTATAAATACAATGATAATACAGTACTTCATAAGAATGGATGAACAAATATATTCACTTTATAAATACATATTCTGTATAGTGATAAGTTTAATGAGTTCAGGACAACTTGACAATAAGAAATTCGCTGTACATGAGATGCTACTTAGCGGAGAATGAGGGTTGATGTACGAGTTTGGGACATGGCAGTATTGTCAGCGGCCCTGCTGGTTTTTGGGGGGTCTATCTTTTGAGGGTGGAGCTCACCTATCCATCACCTCTCCCATCATTTCAACAAACCCAATTACTTCACCCATTTACCGGCTTAAACGAAATCATCAAGTTACAGACAATACTGTTCATTACTAACTTTTAGTGTCAAAGGTCATTATACCAAAAAACTGCCAACATCCGAGGACTCATATAAGTGAGATTTTTGGATCCTGATAAAAGGATCAATTATAATGGAATGATTCTGCCTTTAGTATCTCAGAATGGTAAAGGGTTCCTCAGCTTGTTGTGGCCCCAAGTAATTGTTTAATTAGTTCTGGCTTTAAACACCACCTCTAAAAACCACTATGCTCAATGATGGAGTTGGGACTAGACGGGGTCTGGGAGAGCGGTGAGGAGCTCCATGAATGCATGCTAAAGGGAACCGCACTTGCCTGAAAGGTGTGAATGCTTGTTTATCCAACACAAATAAGTGAGTGTAACACTTATCTGTGTTTTTTTTTTTTTTAAACTATTAGACTGATGTTTAATGATGTTTCTGCACTTTAGCACATAATTGAAATAATATAATTTTAAAGAGGCAATCGAAGGCGGCGATTTTTTTTTGCTGTTTATAAAAAAAAAAAAAAATATAAAATATATATATATATATATATAAGGCGGGTGAGTATGTGTATGTGAGTAGATGTGTGCTTGTGAAAGGAAGGGTGAGTGTGCATGCATGTTGGCAAGGAAGGGATGAGTGAAGTCGGCGGAGCAGGGGTGCCCCAGGATTAAAAACAAATCCTTCAGGGGTGCCCGGGTAAAATGTATATTTAGTAAGAATACATTTAAACCTCTTTTTGTTTCATGGTTTTTATCCTATCGATCATTTGAGATAAGACTGTCGGTTATAAATACAATGATAATACAGTACTTCATAAGAATGGATGAACAAATATATTCACTTTATAAATACATATTCTGTATAGTGATAAGTTTAATGAGTTCAGGACAACTTGACAATAAGAAATTCGCTGTACATGAGATGCTACTTAGCGGAGAATGAGGGTTGATGTACGAGTTTGGGACATGGCAGTATTGTCAGCGGCCCTGCTGGTTTTTGGGGGGTCTATCTTTTGAGGGTGGAGCTCACCTATCCATCACCTCTCCCATCATTTCAACAAACCCAATTACTTCACCCATTGACAACACAAAAAAATGAAACTAATGGGTTCAGCTCCGGAGACCCCCTGCTTCAATTCTGTATTAAAAAAAAATCGCCAGCTTGGATTGCTCCTTTAAACACTTTTGAATATACTTTTTTATATTTTAGTGTATACGTGTATCTTGGGGGTCCCCAACCTTTTTGTGCCCAAGGGCACACTTGAGAGTTCAGGAGAGAGTGGCGGGCACCAATGCGCACGTATGCAGACACACATGCAGGCACACATGCACACACGCAGGCACACAGGCATGAACGCAGGCACACACGCATGAACGCAGGCACACAGGCATGAACGCAGGCACACAGGCATGAACGCAGGCACACAGGCATGAACGCAGGCACACACGCATGAACGCAGGCACACACGCATGAACGCAGGCACACACGCATGAACGCAGGTACACATGCATGAACGCAGGCACACACGCATGAACGCAGGCACACATGCATGCATTATGTTTCCGCTTTTGAATGCATGGGCAGTAATTTACCATAAATGTCAGGGCGCAACACTTGACAGCGCGGTTGTCAATTTGGGATCAGCTTCGTGGCACTCTCTCTCTTGAGCAAGAATTCTAAATTACACTACAGCAGGCCTGCACAACATACGGCCCGCGGGCTGCATTCGGCCCGCCGGGCACCCGGTGCAGCCCGCGATGGATCCCTTCAACCCCTCCCCCTTCCAAGCCCCCCTCTTCACCCCCCTTCAACCACCCCCCTTCACCCCCCTTAATCCCCCCCTTCACCCTCCATCAAACCCCCCCTTCACCCCCCTTCCCTGGTAAGGACAGAAGGAGCGCGCTCCTGCATTAAGTAGGAGCGCGCTCCAGCAGTGTCTGTGTGACCGCGCTCACCCCCCCTCAGCCTGCTCCAGCAGGGTGACGCGCTCTAGCAGTGTAGCGCGATCCGGAACTTCTGGGGGGGGGGGGGGCTGCTGATATGGGCTGGGGAGGGGGCTGCTGAAATGGGCTGGGGGGGCTGCTGAAATGGGCTGTGGGGGGCTGCTGAAATGGGCTGTGGGGCCCGACTCTGTTTTCCTTGTGAGGGGGGGAGAGTGGTGTGAGTTGCAGGGGGGGAGAGTGGTGTGAGGTGCAGGGGGGAGAGTGATGTGAGGTGCAGGGGGGGTGGGATGTGTGTGGTGTGCAGGTGGTATTGTGTGTTTGATGTGGAGGGGGAGTATTATGTGTATGGGTGAGGGGGAGAGATGGGGGTATGAGAGATCGATGGGGAGTCACGCAAAGGTTGATGATGGGTTTTGGGGGAGATATGAGGATGATGATGATGAAGGGTGCTGGGGGAGATATATATGAGAGTGCTGGAGGAGAGATAATGATGATTTTACCCGTGCGGCTCAAATTTTTTTTCCTTGCAGCAGTTCGACCCATCTCACTGTACAAGTTGTGCAGGCCTGCACTACAGTATGTTCCTTCCTGCTTTCCTTTTTGAGACAATAAGTTATCTGCGGAAATCAAGCAGCCTTCCTCAGAGGCAGAGAGAAGAGACGCGCCTGGCGCCCGCACTGTTACAGCCGGAAGAGTGAACACTGAGCCTTATCCCTTACACAAATGCAAGACATGTTGATGGGTGTGTGTGTGTGTGTGTGTGTGTGTGTGTGTGTGTGTGTGTGTGATGGGTGTGTGTTTGATGGGTGTGTGTGTGATGGGTGTGTGTGTGATGGGTGTGTGTGTGATGGGTGTGTGTGTGATGGGTGTGTGTGTGATGGGTGTGTGTGTGATGGGTGTGTGTGTGATGGGTGTGTGTGTGATGGGTGTGTGTGTGTGATGGGTGTGTGTGTGATGGGTGTGTGTGTGATGGGTGTGTGTGTGATGGGTGTGTGTGTGATGGGTGTGTGTGTGATGGGTGTGTGTGTGATGGGTGTGTGTGTGTGATGGGTGTGTGTGATGGATGTGTGTGTGACGGATGTGTGTGTGACGGATGTGTGTGTGACGGGTGTGTGTGTGATGGGTGTGTGTGTGATGGGTGTGTGTGATGTGTGGGTGTGTGTGATGTGTGGGTGTGTGTGATGTGTGGGTGTGTGTGATGTGTGGGTGTGTGTGATGGGGGTGTGATGGGGGTGTGATGTGTGGGTGTGTGATGTGATGGGTGTGTGTGATGGGTGTGTGTGATGGGGGTGTGTGATGGGGGTGTGTGATGGGGGTGTGTGATGGGGGTGTGTGATGGGGGTGTGTGATGGGGGTGGGTTGAGGGGTGATAGTCATTTGCAGCTATGTCCTGTTCATGAGTCCTGGTTACTGGAAAATGAAATAATATAGTTAATTGATTGAGTATAGTTATTACGGCAAATGTAGAAAAAAATTAAATGTCAGGTGAGAAATTGTATTTAATTTACTGTGTTTTGCTGACGGATAGAGAACGTACAGCGATCTTTCCAAATTCAGAATGTTGAAAATATTGATCATATAATTTATTTTCTTGCTATAAGCTGCTGATTGGATTTAGATCCCGGCTTGTGATGTTTCGGATAAAACAGAACGCTGACCGAGCACACATAATAAAAGCAATGTTTACTCACTCAAACAACAATGCAATATAAAATATAGCGTTTCCCTAGTGCCTTATAAATGATATCACTGGATTAATTTAACATATAGTGTAAAATATTTTTGAGACTGTGCTGACACTTTCTCATCAATATCCTGGTCTAGGTAATTAGTTGTAACATAAATTAATAAGAAATTACATGGTATCAGAGCACATCTCTATGTCTGTAACATTCCTATGTGCTGCGCACCGCGCGCTATACTGTAATTGTGAAGCGCATTGCGTCCCATTGGGAGAAAAGCCCTATATGCAATAAAGTAATTATTTATTATTATTGTCTCTCATGAGAATACAAAAATATCTTCCTCTGCATCATCGTCAGTCAGCAGTTTTGGCCATAAATATTTACAGTGGCATTAAATATTTTACAATAATGTAGCTCAGGGTTAAAAATGGCTCCAGCTTTTTGCAAATAATTAGTAGTCATTGAAATAATGAATGCAACCCTGTATGTGCCCGACACTCCCCCCCCTCCCCATCTTCCTTAGTTTTTTTTTTCACTAATGCTGTTTTTAAATTCACCGTTCCCCTGTGTTAATACCTTTTTTTTTTTTGCAACAAGTGCTGCAAAACCCAGCATTTTATTCTGCAGACCTGATCTGCTCTGGCTATGCATTCTTCTCATAATCCAGAGCTCGATATGGATTAGTCTCCCAGTATGAACAAGGGATTACCAAAACAGATTAACTGCTAACTAAGAAGAACACTGACCACTCTCGCACCATTAATGCAGCATTAGTTATTCCACCACAGTTCACTAATTTGGGAGACTGAGATTACCTCAGGGGGTAGAATTACTTACTTTAAAAGTTATTAAATGCAATTGCTGTCGAAGCAAAAGAATCTAACAACAACAATGAAAGCAGAACCAAGAAATCCTCTCCCCCAATTATTCTAGTGCTTCTCTTGCTCTAATATATGCACGTGCATCTTGTTGAACCCCTTTATATATTTGCAGGAATGTAGGTGGCCGGCGCATCAAAAACAGATCAGTCCTTTTATATATATATATAAATTGTGTAATACGAGCTTGAGACAAAAGGTGGCACTGAGTGCTCATTTGCATGTCATGTCCCAGAATCCTTTGCTGCAGTGGAAGCGCTGTATGCTGGGTGACAATGGGGAAAGACAGGGTTGCAGACCTGTCTAAGACATGCAAATGAACATACAGTAATATTTACAGTTGCTATATGTGTATATATATATATATATATATATATATATATATATCCGCCTGGACCTCTGCACTGAGACTAATAATTAGAACAGCATCCCTTGTTGGGAGAGGGACTAGTACCTAGTGTACTGTACATTGACACATATATGTAGTACATAGATTGTCCCATAAACTGAGTTAAATAGTAGCACGAACTCACTGTTCAGCTTCATCCTCCAGTGCGGTCCTATTGCGGTTCCTCCTTTAGCGGCGTACTGATCCACCAGCAAGGTAGCAAATAGCAGAAAAAGCAGAAAAAGGCATCGCACTGCCAAAAAAAGCAGGAGGAGTCTCACTAGTATAATAAAAAAGTTTATTCCATGAAGGGATCAAACACAGCCCCAGACAGCAGCAAAAAGCACCACACCAACGCGTTTCGGGCCGTGTGCCCTTTATCAAGGTAGATATTTGCAGGCCCACTGACTTTACAGGGCCAGGGACAGAGAGCTGGGAATTGTGAGTGCGGGTGTCTGTGGGGGGGTTGGGGGGAGGGTTTGATGGGGTTATTAGGCACCCATTATCTGCGTCACCTGCGGCAGACGGGAGGCACAGCTGGTGGAGGGTCAAGTATGTCAGCTCCAACTTGTGGTTGGGCCATGCTTCTAGTATTAGCCAGGTGGACTCCCTGGAGGAGTGGTCGAGCACCAGACAGTAGTTTTGGCTCTTCCCCCCCTGTTGGCGAACCTATAACTGCAAATTTCATTCGTATCCTACATACTATCCCTTCTCTCTACCAAACTTTACATATTGAGGTCCTGCTGGAGATATTCTCCAGAATTGAACACTGTAATCTAGATCTATAAAGTTGCAGCCCTTCCTCTGTTTCTGCTCCATATGCAACCTAGCTTCCAGGTGCCTTTCCCCATTGCTTTGCTACATTGCTTGACAACTTTGAAGTCAGCTGAAATAATGACTCCTAGGCCCCTACTCTCTAAAGTGCTTGTCATTGTAAGGCCATTAATCCTATATTCTGCCTTCGGATGTTTGTGTTTGATGTGCATGATTTTACACTTTTTGGCATTAAACTGTAGTTACCACACTCTTGTCCCATTCCACTAATCTATCTTAACCAGTAACCATTTTGTTTTATACCCGGAGTGTTAAACCTGTTGCAGATCTTTGTGTCAGCTGCAAAAAGGCATACCTTCCATTCCAGACCTTTTATAATGTCATTAATAAAAATATATTCCTAGCCTCCGAAATCTACAATTTATGGCCTGGACATAAAAGGATTGAGACAAGGAAAAATTATTTGGATACAGATTTTAAAGCTGCAGTTCAAGCAATATCCTACATGTGTGTTTTTTTTTCTTTATATATAATAAATCAGTTATTTACTATGAGAAAATACTTGTAGCATTTAAAAAAATAAAAAACAATTGTAAATACATTTTAATGTATTCTAATGGAACAAGCATTTTTGTTCCTATAGCAACCATATACAAAGTGACAGCCCCTTCCCCTTCTGAAACAGCATCACTTTTTTGAGCAGGCCAGATATTATATTCAGAGTCTCCGTATAGTAAATACCCAAATCCGGGCATAAAAATATTTTAGATCTGGCTTTTGAGACGCCTCATACATTACTTCCAAATGTTACAAAAAAAATGTTTATATACCATTAGCTCCTATTAAACACATTTAATATGGGACGGGACATTTGAGGATGGAGGAGGGCCATTACTAATTGGGACATCATTCTGGATACTATCCAGTAAACTTGGACCCAGTTTCTGAGTAGAACCTATATTTCACCATGGAAAAGGTATCTTCATGTAAAGGATGAAGTAGAAATATGTCCTACATGTAAACATCATGAAGATGACCCAACACCCTGTTTTTTTCGATGCCCCAAAATAGAACATTTTGGGGGGAATAAAGTTATCTGATTCCTGAAAACAACTCTACATATTATATAGTCCCAAGTGCAGGGTTCGCAATTCCAGTCCTCAAGACCCCCCCCCCCCCAACCGGTCAGATTTTCAGGATATCCCTGCTTCAGCACAGGTGGCTCAATCAGTGGCGCAATCAAAGACTGCACCACCTGAAGCAGGGATATCCTAAAAACCTGACCTGTTGGCGGGGTCTGGAGGACTGGAGTTGGGAATACCCCCTGCCGTAAAACAGTTTTTTTTGGGGGGGGTTTTAAAGGTTTGGGGTGAGAAAATAAATGGTAAATTACCTGCAATCACCATTATAATACTTACCTGAGCAAAAATGGATACTTACAAATTGGTTCATCTCCAGTCTTCTATTCATCAGAAATGATAGATATTTTCCAATTTGGCAGCATGGTGCATTAAATGATATTGAGAAAGGACTAAGGAGATTGTAGGAGATGCTACTTCGTGTTACAACACTCCTAACTGTTTCTATAACTAGTTGCCCACTTAATGTTACCCCCTTAATATATTCTTACCTATCTACCTAACAATTATCTGAACCTATACTGAGCCTATTTAACATATATACAAATGTGTCCCCTCCTCAGCTCCTCCTCTGAGGAAACTGCCACTTATCTCTCCTAAGCATTCCTCACTCCGATTGGCCCTTCCCCTTTATCCTACTCTGCCTAGTAACTCCCAATGCGAGAAAGGGGGGGTTACACTTGTTTTTATATATATATATATATATATATATATATATATATATATATATATATATATATATATAGCTCAACCCTGATTTGTTACCTTAGTCACCAAATCAAAACCATCAATCAGATACCTTGTAAATTGCTGGATTTCGGACATTAGCAGTGTTTCCATTCATTTCTTTCGCTATTGACTTGTCTGGAGTTACCATTCTCGTCGCTACTTACGTTTTTGTGAAGTGGGGCTACGTTTGCTATTCTCCAGTCATCTGGAACTAAACATGTTAACAGGGGCTGGTGAAATAGTTCTGCTAATGGTGTTGCCAACACCCCCCTAAGTTCATTTAACATCCCTGGATGTATCCCGTCAGGCCCCACTGACGGGCCCACTTTCAGATTTGTAAGTTCCATTACGACTCTTCACTTTAAATGGACTTGTGTCTATCGCGTTTCCCTTTATATTAATGTCTCCTAACTGTGGTCCCTCTCATTCGACTTCAGCTGTGAAGACTGAACAAAAATAACAAATAAAGTAGGCTGCTATACCTTTGTCTCCCTCAACATAACTCTTCTCTTCTGTCTTCGCTTATTATTTCTCCTTTTGTTTATTCTTTTCGCTTATATTCCTCCCCTCCCCGAAGCCATTGATAGAGCTACATGTGCTGAAGCAGGGATATCCTGAAAACTTTGACCTGTTGGTGGCCCTTGAGCACTTGAGCTGCCCATCCCTGGGTTAAACTCTTGTTCCAGGAGTTTGGAAGCAAAGCCGCCATGTGTCAGGGCCCCGTGTGCATATTTGTTGTTGGTTCACATCTATGAGTATCGCACGTGCGGAAAAAGCGTAAGCGTCTCTCCCATGTCATAATGACAACGCCATATACATCAGCGTGCATCATTGTTTTCATTGTGATATTTTACAACACACAAATGATTGAGACGTACAGAAGAACGTGTTTCCAAGGGCATAACGGAGAAGGCACAATGAGATGAAGTGATTTTCCCAAAGACACATGTAGAGCAAACAACTAATTAAAATAAAACAGCTTACATTCAAAGTTACTAATTTACAAAATGTCCTGCGTGGCTGGAAAAAAAAAAAGTAACAAGGCTCTTTAATCTGAAGTTCTGTTTTGTTGCTGCAGATGTATCGTGAGCCTGGACCATCAAACAGTTTTGGTGTGTACATTGTTATGTGTGCTTCATTGCTATTCCCAGAATGTAGAGCTCAGCTTATGCTGATCAGCAGGACTCAGAGGCATGAAACACTAAAAGAGTCCTTTCTTCCCTCCGTCTCCCATCCACTCCACCCCTTAAGATTTACATTGAAACTCTGCCAATATCCCATTGCCCCCCAAGTCTTTCGCGGCATTGAGATGAAGCCCCCCACTCCTCCCTCCCACCGTGTTTTCTGCTTCCACGCTGCCCAAAGATTTTAATAACTAAGTTTGAAAAGTCTCTTGTTTGCTCATACTTTAAGGTTTAATCGTGATGCGTCTACTTTTGGGGGGGGGGTTGTGGGGGGGAATTGGGACGTGAAGTCCTGTTTTCATCTAAGGTGAAAACAGCCTGCTAGCCAGCAGGTGCAGAGCCTCTTAGCAGCTGCTTGGTGCACTTGAGTTCAAGCGTCTTGGTTCCCCCCTCCATGCCAAGAGCACTTCATATAATCCTCTCATGCAATTCACACTGTAATTGCACAGATCCAGACTGCCAGAGCTGAATTTATTATTATTTTTACTAACAAGATCTTCTGCAAACAGGGACTAGTCATATTAATTAGTTTTATGGAGCCAGGCTGCTTCAGCCCTATCAAGACTTTTTGTTCTACTTCTCTCCCCTCTTGGTCCTCTTGAAGGCCACTCAGCGTAGCACATGTGGAACTTTCATGCTATTCTATAGATTCTTTTATTGCCTTGCCGCATCCACTTCATGAGATGAAGCCTGGTGGATGGCCGATGGTGGAGATTATTCTGTTGAGGACCAGCTTGTCTCCTTAAGGCTGTGCTAGTTACATGGTTAATTACAAGGCTTCTGGATTCTTGTCTGGTTTCTGCCTGAGTACCATGCAGTTTTGTGAAACTTTCTCCCATCCAGGGGTGAGGGGGCGGGAGAGGGGGCAGGCGGGTATAAACCGTTATTAATTCATGTCCTTGTATTAATGTGTATTCTTACAGGGCATCACTAGACTGGGCTCAAGTACTGAAGTCTCCCAGCTGCAAAAGCAATTACACCAGATTTATCAAAGAAGAAACTTTAATTGCTGTTGTTTGAATTCATGTTCTTTGTTCATTATATTTTTACATTGTCTGGATGTTTTTGTTTTGGACGCTTGACCCAGATATAATATTTAAGTACAGAACCACCTAAAATGGGAAATACCTTAAAATCCCATCTGGTTTTTCTTTTCTGTATCCCAATTCCCTCCCCCTATAAATTCTTCAATAAAATAGAAGTTAAAAAAAAAAAAATCTCATCTGGAAAGCTGGACTCATAATGTTGAGACACTTGTGGGACATGAATTTAAAATATAACCTAACTGACCACCCACCCCCACAAAATGACAAAAGCCCCTGAAATATAAGCAGAACAAGCTTATACACAGAGATCAATTTATTACTGTATTAGAGGGTATTCATTGCATTGCCTTTGTGGCCTCACTTAACATTTTCACTGCCAAAGGCATTCAAATCTGTTTCAGTTTCACTACTGGACCAAACGTTAAATTATTTTCCACAATATTTTTTTAATATCACACTGTAATGAAACAGTCTTGAGTAACATATATGGGAATTTCTTTTATTTAAAAAAAATAAATAATGCATATTTGAAAGCTAGTTCATAATATTTATTTATGTAGAAAATGATATAGACAGACAGCTTTCTGGTTTAATAATGACAATGAATTAAGTAACAATAGCAATACTTACACAAGCCACTTAGCTTGTATTAATGTCGGTCGCAAAACACTGGCTTTGTCTTCTTTTAAACAGACGGAAGGGAGATTAAAACTTAAAACTACTGCTTTAAGGAATACAAATGTGACAAGGGAGTCAAATATCTAAAACATCAGTATTATCAAGTGCTATTTGAATCCTTTCCATAATATTGACACGAGTGCTTATGTCTCAAGTGTATACAATTTATTTTAGCGTTTGTATATTTTATTTGCTTTCATAAATGTCCCTTTTTAATATTTTTTTTTTACCACACGAATTTTATTCTTTTTATGTTCTCAGTTTGTAATAGCAGACACAGAGTCACTTATTGGGAGTACAAAAGTGACAAAAACCCTCCACTGTACAGCAAGTGGAAATCCCAGTAGTGAGCAGCTTCCATGTAACCTCTCTGAGATGTCAATGTGCTCACAAGTGGAATTTCCATTTGCTAATAGATAATGCACTTTTGTTAGGTGTCTATGTATCAAGGCACAAGTGGTACAATTTTGGAGCTAAACAATTGCTCCAAAAGGTATATATATATCAAATTACTGCTATCAATTGTATTTTTTCCTTTGATAGATACGGTGCAGATTGCTTTACTTTTGCCTGGGTACATATACCCCTTAGAGCAGGTGGTAGGCGTACCCTCTTGTGGGGGGCGCAAGATTATTCTGGGGGGGGGGCGCTGCGGGGTCATGTGACATGCGAGTCGCCATAGCAAAGCGCATCAAATGACACTGCGGGGCACGTGATGTCACATAAACCCGCGCATCATTTGACGCTGGATATTAGGTAAGGGGGGGTGCGTGAGCACAGGGGCTGGCAGGCAGGGGACGGCGCAGCAAAGAAAGTTTGCGCACCCCTGCCTTAGAGTCTCCAATCATGGTGGTCTATGTATCGGCGTAGAGAAAAGTGTATTTAGACGCACCGGTCCGTGTCCTGGCACTTTGATACCCGTTTCTATCGTGTTCTAATGGGCACACATCATAACTTACCCCTGGCAAAGTTTAGTTCTGAAAACTCTAACAAAGTCTAGAATGGAGAGATACATTGTAACTCTGCACTCGGGATCAGCCTATCCCAAGAATAAATCTCTTCAGCTGAACAGATAGCCCGGTTTAATTTTTCCTTTCTGCTAAAGTCGATGACGAAGATCTCAATCCAAGTATAACATGGAGTGAATGCATTTCACAGGCTCTATGGGTTCAGTTAAATATTACATGGCTCTTCGCCTTTGTTATGCAGTGGTGAGATGATACGGTACATACCTTGGGAACGCAGGGCCTTCTGAATACTGTGCACTGAATAATCACAGCTATACCATATACAATGCAGAATTGATAGGAATATGTGAGCTGGGTCGTATGTTTTATTCCCAGAACTGACATATTCTCCCCAAAGTGTTTTTGTTTGTTGACCTTTGAAACGTATGAGTGGGCTGTTTCAGAAATCAATAACACTGCTTTGCATGGTAATAGTTTTAGGTACACTTTAAGTTACGGTCCAGCCATCCTGCTGGGGGAGAAAATAAAAAAAGTCTGTGTCCCCTCTCTCCTTCTGTGCAGCCCCCTTTATCAGCCTCCGAGATGACACAGATCAATGATGCATCTCCCCTCATTAGCATTTCAGCAGCTTGGCTCAGTAGGTTCAGAAGCAATCCTTCATGAGAAAACGCAAGAATGTGCCCCATTTGCATGATTCTGTGCCAGAATGCAACTTTTTCTCAGCTGTTCATTGTGCAGTTTCGTCTTCAACATTCAACTTTCCCATGAAGTCCCAAAATCATATTATGGATTTTCCAGCCCAGTTGAATTTCTCTATGGCTTGAGTTGTATTTACTCTGTGAACCCCCCACACACAATTGCAAAGTTAGGGCTCACGTGAAGCCACTAGTACTTTTATACTGTTCTTGCAAAGGAGATGAAGCAGCACCATTGCACATTCACGTTGCCACGATGTATATTGTCTACTCGAATACGTTGGCGAACACTTAGTCCACATTAATCTTTAGACCATCTTAAGTTAATTTTGTTCTTGCTAATTATTTTTTTCCCCAATTGTGAGTCAAGTGTTGTTCGAGAGTCCCCTTGAAAAGAAGAGCTTCATTAACAAAGGGATTAAAATGTTTGCTGCTGCTCTGTGGGCTTTAAGAGTGATTTCAAATAATGTGAAATCCATCATAAGCTTCTATATGAACTGTACGAAAAATAAGAATGATTTAATAGGGAGGATTTGTACAAATATTACTCTTCAAAACGTATTTTAGTTTGGCATTTTAATTTGGCTAACACACACACACACACACACACACACACACACACACACACACACACACACACACACACACACACACACACACACACACACACACACACACACACACACACACACACACACACACACACACCACCTGTTACATGCGACACTCATTCCAGTTAACACCACAATGCTAATTGTGTAAAACTAAGTGCAACTTCAAAACAATATACAGCTCAACCCCCTTATAACGCTGTGCTTGGGGCCCAAAGAATCACATCGCGCTATAAGCGGATCGCGTTAGAAATAATGTACCATTGTATGCGTTGTACAGTAAAGTATTTAAGACACCAACAATCGTGTTGTAAAGTATTCATAAATATGATAAATTGTGAGCCACGCTTGCAGCGCGCTATAAGCAGATTCGCGTTGTAACGGATCGCGCTATAACGGGGTTGAGCTGTATTTTTTCATTTTTAAATGCTTTGTCATTGTGTTTTTTTTTCTACAGCATTTGTCACATCAGCAAACAATCAGCTATTCGAACAGAAGCATCATTTTCAACGGTCCCCAAAAAAGAGGTAATCATCGGGCCAGAAAAGTCCACGCATAAATACCTAAATTAGGGCCCCGTAGTTACACAGGTTTCAAGGTTGCAGGAAAGCTCACACGGTGATTAGTATTAGGTTGCGGAAGAGTTTGCTAATTATAGGTGAGCGATGTTGCCTTGCGAGACAGCTCAGGTCTGCTTACATTCCTGTTTTCCCCCCTAGCTCATCTTAAACTGTTGTCCAACCTTTTCCCTAATCCATTTCATCTTGAGTTGATGGGAACTGCTTTAATTCCACCTCTTCTGGAGGTAAGGAAACAATATTCCTATTCACTTGGTTGGCCTGTGTCAGTGAAACGCACACGCACACGCACGCACACACACACACACACGCACGCACACACACACACACACACACACACACACACACACACACACACATGCAGAGGGAAAGAAACGAGGGTCCTGATTAATGGCTGCTAATTAGCAATGTTAATGACCAGGTGTCCGTGAGCATGGCCAGCTCCTCTCAGCATGTAGTGATCCCTCAATGAGGGCCTTGCAAATCCATTCCCACTGACCCTAGCCCTCAGCTGCCAGTAATGAAGCAGAGCTCTCTCATTATACCCAGGAGAGGCTCAGAGGGAGGCCTCACTCAACAACTCAAACATTTTCCCTGTGGCTCTAGTGGGTCTTCCATTAATTAAAGAAGCAGCCTCTCTCTCTCTCTCTCTCTCTCTCTCTCTCTCTCTCTCTCTCTCTCTCTCTCTCTCTCTCTCTCTCTCTCTCTCTCTCTCACTCTCTCACACACTCTGTGTGTGTGTGTGTATATATATGTATATATATATATATATATATATATATATTTTGCCTCATCTTCCAATTATTCACAATGATTTATCCCCCTACCCTATTTTTTATTATAGTTTCCTCTACAGAGACAAAAATGAACTATATATATATATTTTTTTTATTATTATTATTGTTAATATATATATATATATATATATATATATATATATATATATATATATATATCTTTATTAACAATAATAATAAAAAAAAAAAAATATATATATATATAGTTCATTTTTGTCTCTGTAGAGGAAACTGTAATAAAAAATAGGGTAGGGGGATAAATCATTGTGAATAATTGGAAGATGAGGCAAAAATGTAAGCAGTAACCAGCGCCTTAATCTCGTTGTGCCTTGGATATTAAAGATAGTATTATGAGCTCTGTCTGTCAGGTGAAACTTCATTTGTCAATGGTATCAGAGGCAGAAGGTATAGTAGGAGACAATGAGTAGAGCCTATAAGAACGGAGTGTAGACGGAACAGGTGGTGGATGGGTATGTCTGTAAGACAAATCTTGACAAAGGCTCAGGCAGGTCTGCTGTGGTGTTGCTCAGTATATTTGACAAGGGTTTGATTCCATGCAGATCAGTCTTTAGGCTACGACACTGTAATTGTGGATGGTAGAAAAGCAAAATAAACTATATAGCACCCAAATATTAGGAAGTCAAACATTAGTTACAAATATTAATGCTGTAGAACCTTCCATCAAAATGAGGCCACTATAATCGCAGCCTAAGGCAGGGGTGCTCAACTCCAGGCCTCAAGCCCCCCATCAATCAGGTTTTCAGGATATCCCAGCTTCAGCACAGATGGCTCAATAAGAGGCCATTTATATATATATATATATATATATATATATATATATATATATATGTGCAAATATAACTGTATGCTCATCTGCATATATATATATATATATATATATATATATATATATATATATATATATATATGTATATATATGTATGTATGTAGCCATGCTGTAAAATGGCTGCAGTCATCCCTCCTGCTGACAGTAAGGCCTGGCCAGGGCATGCCAGCAGTAATTATGGAGGTTTGCCCCCACACCCTGGTGAGGTGCCCTATGTATGGATGGGAGTGGTCACTGGCTCTGACTCCCTGGTTGGTGATGTCAGAGTTGTGTCAGCCCCCAGAGGATACATAAAGCACGGCACTGTTTCAAAAGTGAGTAGTTAGAGGAGTTTAGAGTTGATATACGCTGCAGGAATAATGAGACTGTGACCAGGGACCTGGCACAGAGTATATACCCCTACGGGGAGAGGGAATCCCTAATCAAGGAGAAACATACCTTTCAGAGGGAAGCCGCTGAGCAAGTATGTGTGGCTAGAACACTTACTGTGAGGGGCAGCTGGCCCACATCCCTCAATAAAGATGACTCTGATAAAAGATACTCTCATGTGTAAGTGTGGAATAATTGCACAGAGAGAAGCACCACAGAGGAGTTCCTCACCAGGACCATCCACAAGCTCACGCTGGGATCCTGATGAGGTGGAGGCGCTGCACTGGATATAGGTAGGACTCAAGCACACTACCTCAGCTGCCTGTCTGGGTTGACAATCCCCACACACCATCATGCGGGAGACTCAGGAGTCCTGTTGCCAACAGGTGCACCACCAGACATCACACTGTAATGGGGACTGGTTAGACCACAGGGGCCAATATGAGATTGGGTGGGTCAGGCCGGTTCAGAAAATCCGTTATATATATATATATATCATACGATACCGGTTGCAACACGACATCAAGGGACAGCACGCAGGTAAGTAAATCATATATTTTCTATATTTGATAGAAGACACAAAAAACGACCTTTCGGTCTCCCAGTGGGACCTTTCTCAAGTTGGTGCACCACCTTGAGAAAGGTCCCACTGGGGGACCGAAACGTCGTTTTTTGTGTCTTCTATCAAATATAGAAAATATATGATTTACTTACCCTCGTGCTGTCCCTTGATGTCGTGTTGCAACCGGTATCGTATGGTCTGTTATTGCTTTATGGGATAAGCACCAAAACTTATTTACTTGCAAATGGTGTGCCGGCTGTGCATTGGATTTTTTTTTAATATATATATATATATATATAAATAAGAGAGAAGCACACACCTCATAGTATAGTTTATTTTCCTTTACTTGGCACAAAAGATAAAAATGCACTTACAACATGTCTGTGCATCAAGAGGAGAAAACAGAATCGCTGATGGGGTCTCCGTAGTGCAGGGACTGTATGCAGGGACCCTCTCACTCTTACTGACGCGTCTGTCAGGCTGGTCTGTCTGGTTACATTCCTCCGGTGTCCCGGTGCTTCCGTAACACATGGGTGAAGCGTCGCCGCGTCACTGCGTCGTGACGTCACCGTGAATCAGACGTCCAAACACAAGAACGGAGCAAGGAGCATGGTCTAAGCTGCGCAAGCTTAGATACATGTATATGTTATTAATTAGTTAAATAAACTCCTTGCAACACAGAAATAGCTGTGTTACTTGTGTAGAGCTCAAAAACCTACAGAGGAAGAATCAACCTGAACAATATGTAATATATATAGGAATATAATTATTCCATTGAATCTATAAATACAGTCATATCTAAAATGGATGAACAATCCATCCATATATGCTTAAAAATATTTAAAACATATATAAATATATCACCATCTTGGAATTCATTCCAAATGATTAAAACATTGAATTGATGTTTAAAAAAGGGGAGGATTCTATAGAACCTACAATATTAAGAAAAATCCTATAGAGGGAATGCAATATCATTTTAGTCTTATAAAAAAGAGGCCAAATCAATCCCTTCATTAAGACCATTGGGAGACAGGGTGCCTAAGTGATGGATCCAATAGGTCTCTCTTTGACGCAGTTTTAGGAACCTATCTCCTCCCTTAATTCCTAAGTCAACATGCTCTATACCTATTATTTTTAATCCACATGGATCCATATTATGCCTAATTTTAAAATGTCTCGACACCCAGTGAGTTAAAACACCTTTAATGGTATTGCCCCTATGTTCTAAAAATCTCTGTTTTAAAGCACAATTAGTCCTTCCTACGTACTGTAGGCCCCATAAAACATCCTAAAATATAGACAACATATTTGGTTTTGCAATTAATAAAACTTTGAATTGGATAGGTGGTGTTAGAAGTATTTGATTTAAAATTAACCTGACCGTTCTGGTCGAATTTGCAAGTGAAACACCTGCCACTACACTGATAAAAAACCTTTGATAGACACGCCACAAATAGTATTGGCTTCATGTACTTGTCCTCTGTTTTTTAAAAGTGTCGGTACCAACAATTTTTTAATGTATTCGGCCTCCCATATATAACCTTTGGTTTGTCAGGAATAATTTCTTTGAGAACGCTGTAAAATATTCCAGTGTTTATCCATAATCTGGTTAATAATCTGCCTGGAAGCTCCGTTAAATTTAGTTATAAAAAGTACGTCCTGTTTCTGATCTTTTTTTTGAACCTTATCCTTAAGTATAGTATCACAATCAAGTTACAAAGCCCTATTGTAAGCTTTCTCAACATTCACCATCTGATGTCCATTGGACAAAAATTTCCTTTTCAATTGATTTGACCGAGTTATAAAATCATCCAATTTAGAACAGTTTCTCCTTTTTTGAACATATATGCATGTGCCTTGATACATATACATATAGTACAGAAGGGCAGTACTCAAACTATGTGAACAATTCATTTATTATTCCATGAATTTCTGCCCTGTGCACCTAGCTTTTGACTGATCATATATTTATTTTTATTATTTTGCAGCTTTGACTGCACTTGTTAACGTAACCTGTCATCCTCAGTTTAACATGATACCACGTTAAATACACGAAATAACTAATAAAAGACGGTGTCGTTTAGCATCAAAATGTTTTTCCACTGACAAATACCTTTGCAAAGCATTGCAAGTTAATGCAACTGTGAAGTCCTGAAAACACATAGCAAATGTATAATAAAGTATTATACCCAGCAGTGTAGCATGCAGCACAAAACATGTTACCAGTACAGTGTCTTGCTCCCCCTCTCTCTGGGAGGCTGACTCTGTTTCTCTCTGACCTTGTTCTTTCTCTCTGTGACCCTGAATATTTTTCTCTGACCCTCCTCCTTCTCCCATTGTTTTTGACCCATCTTTTTCCCCTTGGACTCCTCTGCTTCGTGACCTTCCCGGTCACAGGTTCCGTTCTGCTCCTCTCTCTCTAATCCACTTCTCCCTTACCCCGAGCTTTCTCCACTGGATTCCTGTGGCCAACTCCAGTCCTCAAGGGCCACCAAGAGGTCAGGTTTTCAGGATATCCCTGCTACAGCACAGGTGGCTCAATCAGTGGCTCAGTGAAAGACTGAGCCACTGTTTGAGCACCTGTGCTGATGTAGGGGCTGATTGAGCCATCTGTGCTGAAGCAGGGATATACTGAAAACCTGACTTGTTGGTGGCCCTAGAGGACTGGAGTTGGCCACCCCTGCATTACTGGGTCCTACTTTGAAACATACCATATGTGTATACACAAGCAACACACTATATAGGGGAAACGTAATGCTGCAAAAGGGGAGCAATAAGTTCAGGGGGAAAGTGAGAAAGTATTTACCTTCAAGTAAAAGTTAGTGAAACAGCATCTCTGCTGGGCAGTGGTGGAAGGTAGATTGGCACTAGAATGTATGGACTACATGACTTTTTTCCCATTTAACAACATACCATTCCAGTTTCTATTCGATGGAAAAGAGATTTTCATCAGAACGCCTTTCTCCATTTATGTTTTGACAACACAAATATTGCTCTCTCTTCACCATAATTATTCATACACTAACTCATTTCTTCAACCTCTCTTAGCACTGGCTCATTTCTATTAACCTTCCAGCAGTCTTCTGTAACATCCAGAAACCTTCTCTGGATCTGTCCTCCCCTTTATAGCTGTTATTCTATCTCCCTTCTGCGATTTGCATCCAGACTTCTTAAAGCTGCAGACCAAGCAATATCCTACATGTATGTTTTTTTTTTAATAAATCAGTTCTATACTATGAGAAAATACTTGTAGCATTAAAAAAACAAACTCTGAATGACATTTGTAATGTATTATAATGTAACAAGATTTTTTGTTTCTATAGCAACCATTTACAAAGTCACATCCCCTTGCTCTGAAACAGGCTCTGGCACACCCCTTATTGAGCCCTGCCCTTTCACTAGCAGTGCAGCAATTGTATCTAGTGACTGCCTGGTCACATGATCTTCACCACTGAACTTTGCATCTTTGGTCCTCTTCTGTTGCACTGGCAGCCATTTAGTGAACCCCCGATCCAAATCTTCGCTGATTGATCACAGGAGAACAGATCGATCAGTAACTTAGCTAATTACTTATCATTGTGTGGATTGTATTGATGCACATATTAAAGGGAAAAAAATATTTTTTTAAATGGCACTTTGGTCTGCTGCTTTAAATGACTCATTTGTAACTGAACTTGCTGAACTTTCTCTCCTTGATTTACTGCAGTTGGGATTCCGTCCTAAACCCTCCACTGACACTGCCCTAACAAAAGTCAACAATTATCTCCTAAGGGAAATTCTCCTTACTCTGATCTTTCTGCTGCTTTTGATACCGTTGATCATTCCCTAATTCTACATACCCTCCATTCAATAGGACGACCCATTCCTGGTTTACTTCGTACATATCTGACCCCTATTCTGATTGGCTGGCATCATTCCATTTAAGGGACGTCATGTAAAAAAAAAAAAATTAAAGTCGGAACATGGTTTGAACAGCCAATCAGGTGGCTGTTAACTATTTTGAGGCTAAATGTGACGTCACAAGCCCCATTTAAGGCCGTGACGCCTCATTTGAGCCCAAGAAGACGACGAGACAACATCGATTGGGATTTACCATGGGGTTTTTTTGGATTGACTGATGAAGATAGAAGATAAAGAAGATCAAGAAATGGTGACTGATGAAGATAGAAGAAGGTGATTAAAGAAAGAAAAAAGAAGGTTTGGGTACCTGATCCGGATCTTCATGGCGGATGGCATCGGATGCTGTTGGAGGCCTTCAAGGTACGTGAGCTTCCTGTTACCCCGGGAGTCGGAGGGCCACCGCTTCTAATGGTAAGTAATATATTCAATGTTTGTAAATGTCTCTTTTTAAAGGTTTCTTCATTGGATGTGTTTTTTTATTTTTTTGGGGAGGCACATTGACTGATAATATATAAATCTGTACCACTTTAGGGTACAGATTAATACATTATTATGACAATATTTGGGGGGCATTTGTGGCTTGGTATTGCTGTTGGTTTTTTTAATTTCTTATGTGGATGTGATTGTTTGTTTTTTTCCTGCTTAATGGTAATAAAATGTTTGCGATTGTTGTTCGTTTGTAGTTAATGTTGTATTATGTTAGCTAATGCGTTTTATGGTTATTTCAGATATTGTTTGAATTTATTTCTTTGTCTTTTAATGTTTACATTCATTAATTTTGTAGTAATTCATTGGTTTGATTGGTTAGTGTTACTATTCATTTTGAGTTGGTTTAGGAATTAATTGGTTTCATTGGTTAATGGTTTAATTAATTCATTGTTGATGTTGTTACTGCTTGTATTCATTGGATTAGCTGGCTACTGTTTTTATTTACTTTATTTAGGTATGCTAATGCAGTGTTTAATAATGGGCAAATAATCTATTATCCACATCTGGATAATAGTAATTTTGCACATTATTGTACTGTATGTGTTAGGGCGGAGGGGGGGGGGGGGGGGGTCGTGAATTGATGTTTGTTAAATCTTTTTTTAATCTACATGTGTTTCATAGTGTAGATGTGCAGGGGGTCTCCGGAGCTGAACCGCATTGGTTTCAGGTCCGAGGATCCCCTACTTCAGGAGATACAGGCCCCGTTATGGGGTGCCGGTATCCCCTGCACTTTCAAGCGTCCGCGTCACGTGACCGGGACATTGAAATTTTGCAGGTGATACCGGCACCCATAATGGGGCCTGTATCTCCTAAAGTAGGGGTTCCTCGGACCTGAAACCAATGCAGTTCAGCTCCGGAGACCCCCTGCTCATGTACACTATTATTCAAATGTATTTATTTAGTGTACGATCGCCTGTAACAGCCTTGCATGGAGAATGCAAATCTCCATACAAATGTTACATGCGGCTTTTTTTCTAGCAGCTAGCGTACGTGAAGTTTAAGAATGCTAGCAGGGGGGAAAAAAGCAACACGTACGCTGTGGGTGTTTTGAGCACGTACGTTAAAAAATGGGCTCAAGACCTTAGTGAATCGCGTCCCCGGCCTCACTTTTTAACGGACGCGCTTTTTTTGAACATCAGAACGCAAACCCATTGAGCTTAGTGCATAGCCCCCTGTGTCTGTAACAATCCTATGTACTGTGTACCATGCGCTATACTGTCATTGTGATGCCCTTTGAGTACCATTGGGAGAAAGGTGCTATATGAAATAAAAGTTAATCTTATTATTAACATTCTGTGGTTCAGTATTGGTCATCCAGTGCTATTTCTATGTTGTCTCTGCAGACACAGAGTAAACTCTGCTAAACAAACGAAAATGGAATAAATTTAAGGCAGCTATAGACATAAAATTGCTGCAGGCAATTAAAAAAAAAAACTCAGCCCGAGAGATGAGGTCATTTGGGCTACCTAATTGGTCTGAGAAGTGCTCCTCAAGACGGTGTAATTATGGACGCACCCACTTAGCCAGCTCTCATTTTCTTGCTCATGTTCTACCCCAGTACCCTTCACCCTAAAGCCTGTGTTGATAAGAGGACGGAAGCTGTAACTACAAAGAAATCAATTAGCAGGTGTGGTATTCCAACCTGTGTTTACCGATAACACAACATCTGCCTTCGTGTTACGTAGGAAGCTGCAGCCAGTTGTTTGGGGTGAACTTTGCGTCCGCAGCCTTCAGTTCCCGAGTCTACTTACGGGAGAAAAACATAGGATTGCAAATTTATTTAGTCATTCTTTGGCATTATGCAAAATAGTGTTTCAATGTGTGTGATTACCAGAAGGGTAAGGGAAAGGATCTCAACGTGTTGATTTAATTTTTATTATAAGCTCACCAAATACTTCACTTTTTTTTAATTTTTTTTTAAATGTCTGTTTTTTATTGGTTCCTTTATGGTTTGATGCAACAGATGACAATGGCTGATTTCTCTACCAATCGCAAATTACACAGCCCCGTCTGTCTACAGAACTTCCGTTTAAGAAAGACTGCGCTCATGTTTTGACTGACACCATTGTGCAGCTGGTCGCAGAATGACAGTAAAATAAAACAATTTTTTTTTTAACCAGTCTTTGCAACAAGGCAAATTAGTCAGATCCTAATGTCATTTATATTGTTTAGACAGCAGTACTATCTTAATTAACAAAATACATGCCCGGTTCTTTGTTTGGATTTTTTTAAATACACTGTATCGGGGGTGGGGGTGGGGTATCATAGCAAAGTTGGAGCAATATTGGCACAAATTGCATAATTTGCATCTTGAGTCTGTTTGTGTCAATGTATCAACGTCTTTGCTCCAAGTTTTGCGCTGGTTGGGGGGTGACAGTAGAAGGAGTTGGGGACGAGTAATATCATTTTTGTGTCTTGTCTTTGCGTCAAAATTATCCGCCAGGTCTGCGGCGGCGTAAACTTTTCTTCCAAACAGTGTGGGGAAAATGTAAGACACGCTGTCGTACCGTTGACGCAAACGCAAGTAAAAAGTGGAGCAATGTGTCAAAACAAATTTCTATGAGCACTTTCCTGATGTTGCTACACCCCCCCCCCCAATTTATTTTTCACCCATAAGAATGTTAGTGTTCGTGGTGAACCAGATTTGGCCTCCATGTATTTTGCTCCTTGATCCCTGAAAATAAGGTCAAATAGGTTGTTTACATACTGTGAAGCTGTTCAGATGCATTAGTGACTTAAAGCAGTGGTTTTCAACTCCAGTCCTCAAGACCCCCCCCAACAGGTCAGGATTTCAGGATATCCCTGCTTCAGCACAGGTGGCTCAATCATTCCCTGCTTCAGCACAGGTTTGAGCCACCTGTGCTGAAGCAGGGATATCCTGAAAACCTGGCCTGGTGGGTGGTGTTGAGGACTGGAGTTGAGCACCCCTGAGTTATAGGAAGGAACAGGGCCGCCAACAGAGTTGGTCTGCCGGGGTTGACGTCCCGGGTCCGGTGAGTTGGGGGGGCCCAGACAGCCGGCACTGCAAATTTGGCCCGACCTCTGGCCAGGCCCATCTGCTGGTCCTATCACGGCCGGGCCCCTGCTCTCCCTTAGCAGCAGCTTGCTCTATCCCTCTGTCCCACGCCGACGGGCCTCTCTGATGTCAGTGCGCCGGAAGCGTTGACGTCAGCGCACTCTGCTTCCGGCACGCGACGGCATGAGAGGGAGGCCTGTCGGAAGCTCAGCGTGGGACAGAGGGATAGAGGCATGCAGGCTGCTGCTGAGGGGAGAGTTGGGGTCCGGCTGCGAGATCACCGGCAGCCGGGCTTGACCAGAGGTCGAGCCCAACTTGCAGTGCTGGCCGCTAGGCCCCCACAGCCACTGGACCCGGCCTGATCACCCACAAGGTAAGTCTTTTTTTTTATATGTATTGTGGGTGTCTTTTTAATATGTATTGGGGGGTGGGAGTCTTTTTTATATGTATTGGTGGGCAGACTTTTTTTAAATATGTATTGGGGAGGTAGGGGCTTTTTTATATATGTTTTGGGAGGTTGGGGTCTTTTTAGCATATATTGGGGAGGTGGGGCTCTTTTTAATATGTTTGGGGAAGTGGGGTCTTTTTAATATGTATTGGTGAGGTGGGGTCTTTTTAATATTCATTGGGGGGTTGGGGTCTTTAATTTGCGGTGGGGGTGTATTTTTTTAAAATCCATTGGGCGGTGGGGGTGTATTTTTTTAAAATCCATTGGGCGGTGTGGGTGTATTTTTTTTCTAATGCATTGGGGGTGGGGGTGGATTTTTATTATGTATTTAGGTGGGTGGGGTTTTTTGGTATGGGGGGGATTGAGTGAGAGTGGGGTAATTGACAGAAGTTGGGGGCGAGTGAGAGGAGAGAGAGGGGAGGGAGTGAGTGAGGAAAAGAGGGAGTAAGAGTGAGACGGAGGGGAGAGAAATACATGGGAAGAGGGTGGGAAATAGAGGGGCTCGTGAGGTGTGAAATGGGGGGTCTCGTAATACCGTCGAGGAGGTGGGGGGGCTGAGGGGGGCGGACGTTACTCTAGTCCTGGGCCCCAGGAAATCTGTTGGCGGCCCTGGGAAGGAAATATGTTAAAGGATAGAGCAGGAGAAATGTAAATGTAACAAAGAACAAACTTATCCCAGAGCAGGAATACTAACAGACACAGGTTTACCAGACCTCTGTGTTACATGATTGGAAAAGAGATTGATATGTTGTCAGTTCCACTGCTTTAAAGCAGCATTGCAGGGGTACATTATAAAGAAATGAATGTATAAACTGTTCAGAATATATCACAAGACGTTTCTGCTTCTTAACTATTCAGAACTATTCATCCCACGGGCAGTGGGGTCATACAGTACCTATAGGTTGGAGGAAAGGAGATTTCACCAGCAACAAAGGAAAGGGTTCTTTACAGTAAGGGCAGTTACAATGTGGCATTCATTACCCATGGAGGCTGTGATGGCAGATACAATAGATATCTTCAAACAAAGGCTGGACATCTTTTTAGAAAGAAAAGGTATACAGGGATAAACCAAATAAGTAAACATGGGAAGGATGTTGATCCAGGGAGTAATCCGATTGCCAATTCTTTGAGTCGAGAAGGAATGTATTTTTCCCCTTATGAGATATAATTGGATGATGTGTCACTGGGGTTTTGTGTTTGCCTTCATCTAGATCAATATACTGTAAGTACGGATAAAGGATAAAGTATCTGTCGCCTAAATTTAACATAGGTTGAACTTAATGGACTCGTCTTTTTTCAACCTCATCTACTATGTAACGATGTAACGATGTAACAATGTAACGATGTAACTATGTAACGATGTAACGATGTAACTGCGGTTTCTTCACAATTGGCGAAATATTTACAATTATTCTTGCAATAATAATAAATGAAATAGGAGGATGTCTGATTCATCTCTTACTGCCTATCCCATCTGACAGGTATCGTCAACCCTGCCCCTCATTGAAAGTCATAGCCGAAGAGGCTTTACTTTCATTCTGACCTCTGCTTTCACTGGAAGAGATGAAGAGAAAAAAAATACTGCAGACACAATGTAGCCTTTTCTATAAGCTCCGGAGCGGCCAGTGGCAGAAAATGCCAATGGACTTGAATGGGAGTTTTTTTTTTGTTGTTGCTTTGGAGCTTATAGAACAAGCTCCAATGTGATATCAGAATTCAGCAAAGATGCTTTGGTAAAGGTGTTTCTTCATGCCTGAGACTCCAGATATACAGTATTATTGTGCTAACCCAATTTTAACAAAACCTGCAATGCTACAATAAGAAATCCTATTTCTCTTCCTTTTTTAATGAAAAATAAGAACATAGTTATATCCACCGTAAAGTCTGTATGATCGAATTGAAACGAAAAATAAAATAAAAAATGCAATCTTTTTAGAAATATACCCTTCAATATAAAATGTTGCCATTGGGCAGGAAGAAATCCTGTTGATGAAAGTTGAGCAAATATGTTTTGGCTCAACATAGCAGCTCACGGTGTCTACTTTTATTTTGTGGAACTGTTTAAAGTAACAGTCCAAGCGGCCGTTTAAAAAAAATATAAATATATTATTCCCCTCCCCCCCCTTTAACCTATTCAATTTTAGCCTCCAACACCTTCCCCTGTTTCCTAAGATACATTTTCAGGTTTAGTTGCCTGCGTTTTGTCTCCTTTTTAGGGAAATCAAAATGGCCGCCAAATGTTACGTCTTCCTGCAGGCCAACAGGAAATTGGCAAAACAACATTGGTGGGGGGATGACGACCATTTCCATATAAATGAGGACACACGGGTAACTAGCAGTTATGTATCTCGGCAAACGGAAATAAATATCGCACGGTTCAGCTATGCAGGACTCCAGGGTTCGAATTCTGTAAATAGATCCATAGCAACATTGAGCGGGATTGCTGCTTTTCCGTATTTTCTGTTGTCGTAGTAACTTATGATAAAAGGAACAAAGGGCACAACGGATTTAGAATATCCAAACTCATTTATTGAGCCAACACAACGTTTCGACCGTGCTGGTCTTTATCAAGTGACATAGTGGCATGAGTAGTAGTAACGTATGCCATGCTGTTTTGGAAAACTCAAGTAGTGCCACTAAAACAGTGTTCTACTGTTCTTATATACTGCAAAAACAGGTAGAGCTCACCCAGGTGTGCTCAACTCCAGTCCTCAAGACCCCCCCAACAGGTCAGGTTTTCAGGATATCCCTGCTTCAGCACAGGTGGCTCAATTAAAGGCTCTGTCGAAGACACTATCTTTAAAGTGGTTTATTGTGTATTTCTACTATAATGTGCAAAATGTTATAAAGGGGAATTCAAAGGAGCACTTCAATTTTTTTTTTACACAGGATTGAAGCAGGGGGGTCTCTCGAGCTGAACCACGTTAATTTCAGCTCCGGGGACCACTTGCTTCCTGAGATACAGACCTCCAAAGTGGTTGCCGGTATCTCGGCAAAATGTAAAGCTCCCGCATGACGCGGGCCAATAGAAAGCCGAACTGTGTGATGTCACGGCTTCCTATTGGCTCGCAGGGCACGGGAGCTTTGAAACTCCGCCATTACGTGAACCCTGCTAGCTGAGCGGAGCGGCTACCGGCATCTCCTACTGTGGTAAGTATCTCCGGGAAGCAGGTGGTCCCCGGAGCTGAAATGAATGTGGTTCAGCTCCGGAGACCCCCAGCTTAAAACCTGTGTGCCGCTTTAAAGAAAAACAAAAAATCACTCATTCATCAATAAAAGTAAGTTTGCAAAGCGTAGAGGTTCATACTGTATGTTTATATCCAAGCAGTTCCAGACGTGAATGAAAACACTACACCTAAAGGTGTTACCCGCTTTCCACCTCCTCGATACTTCCTCATCAGGTAACTGGTACAGCTGTTTCTCTAATTATTACATGGGGAGTAATGATCTCATTTTCATCTGCACGGCTGTAGCGCTTCCAGCTGTTGTTTAAAAGGTGTAGGATTAACATGTGGCCTTTTTAAAGGAATAATAAAAAAAAAAAATGGATGCATTTTTATACATATTGAATTAGTTTAGATTTAATTGAGTCTCCCAAACATTGTATATATGTGATCATGATTCCGTACAAGCACCATATGTAATAAACTAAAATATGAACCCACCACAATTCTAGAAAATCATTATTATTTAAGCGATTCCCTCTCTTTGTAAACTCCATTCTCGAATGATTTCATTATGAGGAGCTTGTGTATGGTAATAAAATCTGGGTTTTTTTTTTTTTTGCAGCCAAGGTTTTTCTGCACTTGGATTTCAGAAAGGTACATTTTTTTTTATAGTTTTAATAGAGATGCCCAAAACCTATGTGGAAATTCACAAATGTGGCGAACGATGGATGCTTGATAAAAAGTCGTGAAAATATGAAACTTCCCCCCAAAAATGTCAACCACTCATTTTGTTCATTAAGAAAACAAATTTTTGACGGGAAAACGTTGACAAATGTTGGTGAATGGAACACTTTCAAAACACTTTTATTTTGCAAACAGTAATAATACCAAATAGAAGCCCACCAGACTGAAGTTTGGGTAACGGTGCGGTTTTACATTTATTTGCTAGTACATTGTCCATAAAGTAACTTACAGTATGTCTATGAAAATAGGCAGCATTTTATTTAAATAAATAGCAAATAAAAATACCACTTGGGAGCACATTCACATGTCTCAGATAGTTCTGCAACTCTGCCTTTCCCCATTATCTTAGTATACAGTGCTTCCACTGCAGCGAGGGATTCTGGGTGATGACATGGAAATGAGCCCTCGCAGTTTCAATGAGCACTGTACCTTGCAACAACATTGTTTTTATAGAGAAAAGGTAGAGTTACGGTCCCTTCCACGCAGCTCCACCTCTCTGCAGGTAAAGCTTGTCATTCTCTGGTGACGATTTTTATCCGCTCTTGTCATTGTTTCATTTCAGGCTTTTCACGCACCTGGAATAACTTTTTGTTTCTCTTGACAGGACCTTGGATCTGGGAGAACCTGCATTCTTCCGCCCTTTCAATCCTGGAAACAAGCGCATGTATCCTGTTCTTCCAGGCTCGGGGTAGGGGAAAGAGAGCCGAGAGCATAGCTATATCGTGAACACATTTATAGACATTTATAGATACAAAACGACAAGCCTGGCCATGGTCTGAAGCAAAGACGTGCAAAATATCTTCAAAAGTTTACGAGCCGGGTGAAATTTGCTCTTTTTTGTGGCGGTGGGAAGAATTGGGCAACATTCCCCCCCCACCCCGAAATGCAAGGTTAAATTTCCCAGATGCACAAGGTCACATTAAATAAAATTGGTGACAATTGCCACACCTTTGTTGTAAAATGTCATAACAATTATGAATAAAAAGGAGAATCATTTGCACCCTTTTCTCACGAAAAAAAAATTATGTAAAACTTTTGCAACATTGACCCCAAAAATTGCAAACTAATATGCTCATTTCTAGTCTGAAGGAGTATTTACTGTAATACAGTGATACAACTTATAGTAAAAACATGATCACAAACTTCTGAAGGGGACATGTCATGTGGTATTAATTGGTGGCAGTAGTAGCAGCACCTCAGGTTGGTATCTGTAATGCTTTATATGTTCTATTTCAAGGGTGTTCCACTCCACTCCTCAAGCCCCCCCCGCCCCTGTCCAACAGGTCAGGTTTTCAGGATATCCTTGCTTCAGCACGGGTGGCTCAATCAGTCCCAGCTTCAGCACAGGTGGCTCAATCAGTCCCTGCTTCAGCACAGGTGGCTCAATCAGTCCCTGCTTCAGCACAGGTGTCTCAATCAGAGGCTCAGTCGATTGAGCCACCTGTGCTGAAGCTGGGATATCCTTAAAACCTGACCTGTTGGGGTGGGGGGGGGGGGGGGGGAGTGAGGACTGGAGTTGAGAACCCCTGTTCTATTGAAACATCAGCATTCCTGTGCAAGAGCTGCAATAAACAATTTAATAGTGAAGTTAAACTCACAAACCCCTATTTACTTGCTCCATGCTAATCACAAACATAAGGCAGAATCATCTGCTTAAAAACATATGCTTATGAAATAGGCATGAACCTGTGTGTTCTTTTATGTCCAAATAGTAATTAACTAGACAATGCCTTCCAGTAACGCTCCTCGCTAATGGCTCTGCTTACCTCATAACCTATGGAAATATGAGCATACACTTTCAGTAGATTGTTTGTTATGTTTACACCAGGTCTAACACTAATCCCCATTAATGTTTGATAAATGGTCTCAAAGGAGTTTGAATAGCTGTCAGGCACCAGATCTGTTGCTGATACACTGGCATCATATACGTTTAACCCCTTTCATGTACCGCTTAGCACAAGGGATGGTACTTTACCTTTTCTTACAGTGTGCTCTCAGTAGAACGTTCACCTAAGGCTGCTTCCCCCGTGCCGCGGACCGCGTTCATGCTTGAGAGTTGTGATGCCACCAACTCTACAAGCACAAGCGTTCGGGTGTCCAGCAACTTCTCCTGTAAGTGGGAGCGGGGAGTGGGGGGGGGGGGAGGTTGCCAAAACACTGACTGGCGCTGATTGGCTGAGGAGGTCATGTGACCCCATCAGCGCGCCTCAAAGTCAATAACATCTGTCTCGGCAAGCGCCCAGCGCCCGTGAGCGTACGTGCACGCTCACGAGCGCATGCCGTGTGAGCGTGGCCGGACAAATTTAAATTGATGGTGCTAACCGTGCCAAGTGCCAACCGCGGTCAGCGGCAGCACGGACGCAGCCTAAGGCAGGGGGTAGCCAACTCCAGTCCTCAAGGGCCACCAACAGGTCAAGTTTTAAGGATATCCCTGCTTCAGCACAAGTGGCTCAATGAGTGGCTCAGTCACTGACTTCTTTGCAAGACCATTCCTTAGGTCATGAGTGGCCTAGTCCAGTACTCAAGGGCCACCAACAGGTCAAGTTTTAAGGATATCCCTGCTTCAGCACAAGTGGCTCAATCAGTGGCCCAGTCAATGACTCTGAGACATCTGCTGAACGGAGATAGGAGCGGCAAGGGGCACAGATCCCAAGTAAACACAAATACAATAAATAATACAGCTCTATATAATTAAATGGAGCAGAAATAAATCATGGAGCTGCTTATTCCCAGCACCAGTCCTCAGCGATGGTATAAGGTTTCCAGCCTTTTAATTAATACTTCTCTATGTGATATCAAATGTACGATGTTTGAAAGAACTAGGACTCATATGGGAAACCAATATGAGACATGTGCCAGGACTCCTGAATGATATTATTTTTATTGCCCTGTAGTGGGCTTAGCACATCTCCTGTGTCCTCATTTGCAATAAATGCAATTACAGTAGCATCCTATCTGTGGTGATAGTGTTGTTGTTTTGTTTTACACAGCTGAATACTAGGACTCCGTCAGACACTCTATATTCTTGGAGAAGTTCGAATTTCCTGATCGCCGGTAGCAGGACCAGGTTATCCTGCAGAATTAGAATCCACGTCTAGTAAATGACTGGGGAAAATTGTATCTGTCACACCATTCTGGTTCCCACACACTCTGGTTACATCATTACTTAGTCTTTAAATTAAGGAGCCAATGGCGATGCAGAATTGATGTCAGGTGACCAAAACATGAAAATGCACCAGAAACTCTATCCCAACGATGGGGTTTCAGTAGGAGCCCTTGGATAGCTGACTCCTTTTTTTGCTTCTCTGCAATTTTCGGATTTTGTTTCACCTTTGCTTTCAAACTGAGCTGTTGTTAGGTCCCATTGATTGATGGTGCAGGAAGCGTTGCTGATGTGGTTTTTATGTACAGGTGCATTGACCAAACATTCCTGCATTAAAATTATGCAGAATAGCTTTCTCCGAAAAGGAAATGACACACGCTGAAAGTTTTCTGCGTCCATGGAAATGAAGCGTTTGTATACGTCTGCAAGTCTTGGGCTCATGTTACAACACCAGTCTCTATAAAGTGGTTTGGGTAGAACACACAATGTCTAATATTCAGCGTTCTGTCTTTTTCGGTTCTCCTTTAGGAATCACTTATGCATTTTTCCATACAAGCTGCTAACCCAACTGTAGAAGGTGGATCTTGACACAAAACGGCAACTGTCCAATATTTCTTCGGCCATAAACATAATTAAAACATTAATGGTAAGGATCACGTTAAAAAAAAAGAAACACAAGATTTAGTTAAAATATATAAATTGTAGAATTGTGGACCGCTGCCTCACCATTTAGAATTGGAAAGGAATTCCGTTCCTTTCACATTTTGTTTGACTGGTGGTTCCCAGTTCTACAAAGTTAGGGGAACCCGATGGATTGGGAAAAGTATCATGAATCTACCATACCTACTGTGTGACTGGGAAATGTATCAGTTAACCCCAAAACATGGATAGCACCTAAGGCCGGGGTGGCCGAAGCAGTCCTCAAAGGCCATCAACGGCAAAACAAACTGCAGTCTTCGACTGAGCCACTGATTGAGCCACCTGTGCTGAAGCAGAGATATCCTTAAAACCTGACCTGTTGGTGGTCCTTAAGGACTGGAGTTAGCAACCCCTGACCTAAAGAAATGGGTTGTTTGAACTTTTGCAATAGATTAAAGCATTGCCTTCTTCTAAATTAAATGAACCTTGTAACACTATTACTGTGTCCATATTAAAGCAGCACTCTACGGTGTCCCCCTTTAATATGTGCAGCAATACAATCCACACAATGATAAGTAATTAGCTAATTTATCGATCGATTCGGTCTCCTGTAATTTGATCGTCGAAGATTCGGCTTAGGGGTTCACTTAATGGCTGTCAGTGCAGCAGAAGAGGAACAAAGATGCAAAGTTCTGTGGGGAGGATCGTGTGACCAGGCAGTCACTAGATACAATTGGTGCACTGCTAGAGAGGGGGCAGGGCTCAAAAAGAGGTGTGCCAGAGCCTGTTTCAGAAGAGGGAGGGGATGTGACTTTGTAAATGGTTGCTGTAGTAACAAAAAATGCTTCTAGTATTTTTTTTTAAACAACTCAGAATTACATTTTGAATGTATTATAATGTAACAAGCATGTTCTCGTTGTGCAGAATGGATTTATTTTTTTAAAAAAAACACACATGTAGGATATTGCTTGGTCTGCAACTTTAATAGCCTTGGCTGTGTATAGTCATAACTACACAATTGTGTTTCTTAACAAGTGTTCAACATGGTACTTCATTCTTTTTAACCCCTTCACATATTGCTTTGTAACATGTCCGCTCCCTCGGCTAAACCCCTTGAGTGCCCTGAATATGTACAATATGTACTATGTACAAAGGCGGCACCCTAGGGGCTCTTATGGCGTACGCTGCACGTCATTGGGTTTTGCTGTTTTTCTAAGGGGCATTTGTGGTCAGCGTTCCACAGGAGTGCTTGTGTCCGTGAGTGGGGATCACAGACTATCCCTCCCCAGTAAGAGACACGGAGTGCGGCCACGCAGCTGCGACCGTCTTTTCCTGCGTGGAGGGCCTTCCTCTGCTTCAGTGACTACCACAGACAGACGTGCCTGTTAGAATGCTAAGCAGAAAGTACCTGATCGTCGCCGAAAATCTTGGGATTCTGGTGATAATACGCTAACAAATTTTTTTCCTGTAAGGGCATTACTGTCTTATCGTTTTTTATGCAGATCAAGTCAAATGTAATATTTCCTCCAGCAGCCGGTCACAAGAGATATACTATATATGACATCCCCTGGGACGTTATCCTTTTCCACATGCAACATTTCAGCCTACTTCTTGTAAGTAGGATTCCAATTTTTCCCAGATTGGACGTCGACCAATTCAGCCATTTTTTATTTTTCATCTGTATATGTGTTGTTTTTAATATATTGTATCTTTTTTTCCCCTTCTCTTTCCTAGTCTCCTAGACCTCTTGAGACATTCTTTTCTCATGTACTGATCATATTATTGTGAGAATCAACAGTATTCCACTGTTATTCTTTCTTTCTCCCTTTTCCCCCATGCTTTGATCATCATCTGATTTCTCCCGTGGGGAGTGGCTTGGACTCGGTTATCTGGTCAAAACCTCAGGACATCACATGGTTTGTTTTTACCATCATATAGTGTGATTATAACCATCTATGGTGTTGTACACTAGAGGCGCCGTTAGAATCAATTCTTGCGATGTAAGTCAAATTTAATACACTATTGTGTTTTCTTGTGCTTTTTCTAATTTGTCTATCAACTTGGCGGGACGATTTTCATGCATGTTCTACTCTTTGTTTGATGCACAGCTGAATTTAACCTATTGGGAGGCATTCTAGGAGGGGCTGACCCTCTAAACCCCTTCAGGGCTAGGGAGGACATGCTGGCCCCCATAGCACTGAAGGAGATACGTTTCCAACATTTTTAACCCCTTCTCGGAGAAAGGAAAACATGAACATTATTTTTTCTGAAGCACTCGCTTTGTTGAAGTAGTAGACGTGAAGCGTCTCTGTGTGCCCAGAACCCAAAATAACAAAGGTGCCCATGTGTTTGCCAGTACAAGCAATTCATTATGAATTCATAGCCCTGGTCCTATTTGTACATGCTGTTACTAATATTAGGTTTCTTCGACAAGAAATAATGGGCAGAGGAATAAGATGGAGGGTCTTAAAAAATTGAAAACATTGTTGACAGTGCTAAATTCTATTTCGTGTATAATTGCAGCTTTATGCAGAGCAAAGAAAGGAGCCAGTGTTTTGTAGGACTGCAGAATTGATTAAATGTTTCCAGTCTGCACTATAGCAAAGACCCATTCATTTCATTACAACCTAATACTGACTTTGTATATGTGACTTTTTTTGTACTCATGGACCTCAGAGCATGGCCAATGTTTTAGCATTTTGTACAGAATAAAATGGACTATAATAAATATTTGATTTCAACTTATTTGGTTTAGTTACAATAAACGTTTATTCTCAGCTTGCAGTGCACAGTTGAAGTGAATTAGGCATGTGAATATGCTTTCACACTTTAGTGTGTATTTATCCATTGATGGGTATTATTGGTTGGTCGAGGAAAGTGCCCCTTGGAAAAAAAAGCAGGACACCATTGCATTGTACTGAGGAATGGTTCTAGGTGTAGATCCTCAAAAAGTCATTTATTTTGTAATTTTCCGTTATCTCAATGTAACGTATCCATATCAGTAACGCGCATGCGCAAAGGTGCTTAGCCCAGCGATGTGCTGGCATTTTACTTAAAAATAACTGATCCTTACATGTTAACGGACCTTGGGATTACTAATATGCAAATCATATGGTAATGAGCAGTTTACCTAACAAAAGGAGATCCTCAGACCTCCTTTACTGTTAGCGAATGTGAATAACGCTACAATATTTAGCACCTTCTAAAAGTTGCCCTTACATCCAGATCCTGACTATCATCGAGTTGTTTCTGGGATTAGCCTAAAAGAAATGTACTGAGAATCGGACTTAACCCTTTCATTACAAATAGTTACATGTGCCATACAAAGATATATATTAGGGATCATATAATTGTCGGAAAAACATCATTAACTGTATTATGGTTTTTAGTGATTACAGTGACATTTATTTGAACTGATATGGTATATCATGTAATAATGACTGTATAAAGTAGGGTGTATTATAATGTATATGCATCAATTATAAATTAATATTGTTGAGGTTGGTATGGATATACATTATTGTACACCAATCCCTTATACCAGGGGTGTGCAAACTGGGGGGTGCGAGATTGTGTGCGAGGGGCGCTGGGTTTCAGAGGCCGTGCGCACATCCTGAAGGCACTTAAATTAAATGCTGGGGAAGCGATGAAGGCCTCTGTAAACTTCACTTACCTTGGCTCAGACGGCTTCTGGAGACGCGTCACCATGGCAACGCCGCGGCAAATGACGCCGCGGGGTCATGTTACGTCACGTTGCCATGACAATGTGACATCATGATGCCCAGAACGCCGGAGCCGAGGTAAGGGGGGTGGGTAGTGCGCAGAGAGGGGGACAGCCAGCAGGGGGATGCAGGGGGAAAGATTGCGCTCCCCTGTCTTATACAGTAATTATTACATTACAGGCATACCCCGCTTTAAGGACACTCACTTTAAGTACACTCGCGAGTAAGGACATATCGCCCAATAGGCAAACGGCAGCTCACGCATGCGCCTGTCAGTATGGCCTGAACAGGAATACCAGCTCCCTACCTGTACCGAAGCTGTGCGCAAGCGGTGAGACCATAGAGCCTGTTACAAATGCCTTATTTACATCAGTTATGCACGTATATGACGATTGCAGTACAGTACATGCATCGATAAGTAGGAAAAAGGTAGTGCTTCACTTTAAGCACATTTTCGCTTTACATACATGCTCCGGTCCCATTGCGTACGTTAATGCGGGGTATGCCTGTGTATACCATATACCTAAGTGAAAAATGTTATAAGTGTAAACATTATACATTTCTCAATACAAGGTTCGCATTAGCTTTGGTAACACACATGAAAATCTCTGTTAATAGCGCTGCCTTAAACTTTGACCAATGCGCATGTGTAGTGTATGGAAAACAAGTCCTACGATCAAGCCGTTCCCACATGTAACGTAAGGATGGGGGTTTTGCTAATGGAGTTTATTTACGCATTTGATTAGCTTTGAGGATCCTCATTAAATGAAGGAAAAATAACTTCCGTTACCTAATTAGGTAGGGTAACATTATTTGCCTTTATTTAGCGACCTTCTGAGGATCTAGCCCATAGACTCAAAAAGTCTTGTGTATGGACACCTAATCACGGACATGGACTTTAAGCTCTACTAGGGGTTATATACCCTGGGTAAGACCATGATGGATTCATCTTCTTTACAAACATTATGAAATGTTTATGTTGATACATTTTTTTAATGAACTATTTTGTGAACTGGAACCTTTTGATATACTTTCTTTTGTAATAATAACCATTCCTTTTTTTAATTTAATATAAGTGTACTTGTTTGCTCATTTACTTTTTAATTATGTTTTTTTTTGTTTTTTTACTCCGGAAACTAGTAAAGAGCTACTGAATTGGGATATAAAAGATGGTGCAGAAACACTAGAAGTATATATACTTTGAAGCTGTATATTTGCTCATTCCCAGAATCTTCAGTAATTATGAAGTATCTGCAAGTCATATTTCCAACTGCCACCAACCAATTGCAAATCATTTGATCACCTTTAAGTGATTAAAAAGTGATTATTCCACTTTTCCTATCCATCTACGCATAGCTTTGGGCTTGTTCTGTAAACAGGAATAAATTCACTGACAGATCTGTATTTGCCATGGGATGTATCTCCGTTGCTGAGCAATCGCTGTGGTCTCACTACACGTAATGCTATTGGGTGGTCTGCAGTTACTGTTTGTTTTAGGAAGGTGGATGGAAATCTCTCACTTTGTCTATTCCTGTCTGCAAAATACCACTCTTTTGATCTTAAAAGCATAGGCAATTTTTTTTCGGCTGGGTGCCAGCGGGACCATCTTCAGCTCTTAATTCAGCATTCTTTTTATTATGATGTCATTACCTTTGTCTGAACTAGTTGTAACTGCAAACAGCTACTACGAGATTCACTGAACAAATTGTTCCAAGATCCCCTAATTCTGCCAGCATTACCTGCTAAGCAGCTTGCATAGATATTTTCTTATGCCTTTAAATAAAAAGCATTAAACTGAATCATTTGTTCCAAAAGCAATATAACCTTTTCAGTATTGGAGTGGCCTGTAGCACAATGCAGGTTATTAATTGCATGGATGTCTATAACTGCTTCCCTGTATGTCATTTATAAGACTAAAGTCCCTTTCTTATGTCTTTTTATTTATTACATACCTATACATTAAGCCAGAAGAGAGAAAAAAAACATCTGCATGGAAGCAGTCAGCAATATGTGGGGGAAAAATCCCACAGTTTATAAATTCAGTAACTAACTGCAAGAAGTTAAAAACAAAACTCTTTTTATGTGAATTAAATAGGCAATCCAAGCAGCGTTTATTTATATATATATATATATATATATATATATATATATATATATATATATATAAAAACAAAACAAAAATAATAAAGGAGCGCCTAATGGAGTAACCTGCCTAACTGTGAGTAAGTAGCCAACTGCGTTAATACAACCTATGGGGTGGCTAAGGTAGAAAAATATGTATATAAAAACCCTATGTAGTTCTAAGATAAAATGTGTAATAACAATTATGATTTTAATACAAAGTATACATAACAAAATTATTTAAAAAATATTTATGGAAAAATATGTTATTATATGAGAAATAACCTGAATAAAATAAAATATTAAATGAAAAAAATTTAAAAAATATTAGAAAAATAAAAACTTTTTTCCAAAAAACTTTTGAAACCTTAAAAGTCACAGAGTCCTGTTCCAGATAAATGCATCCAGGTATAGGCAGCCCGTTTATAAGGGATCACAACTCCCTAGGAATACCTATGAAAGAAAAAAGAAAAGAAAACAGGCGCACACCTAGTGCATTAAAGTTTAACAATAATTTTATGGAACATTTAAAACCAGACAAATGCCCACTCACAAGTATAGCGGTTTTTAAATGCAGTTATGAGATAGGCCCTCATAAGCCAGTGGTGACGTTCGAGCCAGCAATGGTGTCCTCTCGTGCGCGGTCTCCTTCTACCGGAAGTGACGTTCACCCGGTCTGGTGTCCCGCACAAAACGGAAGTCCCTCCAGGAAACCGAGGCCTCGTCTGCCTGCCTCTAGCTGCTGCACCACCAATAGAGCCAAACGATGTATCCACTGATCTGCTTCGCCGAGCCTCCCACAAGCTGCGTTCCTCTCAATCCGCTCTCAGTGGGAAAAATGCCTGCCTGCAACAGGTCTTCCCTGAATCACCCTTATTATCATACAGACAACCCCATAATCTCAAGAATATTATGGTGAGGAGTAAAGTATTCAGCAGTACAACTGAATGCGGGACAAAACCATGCCAGGACCCAAGATGCAAAACCTGTGCAATGCTCTACACAGCGGACACAATACAAATACCACACAGGAATCGGGAATACAAAATCAGAGGAAGGTTCACCTGTTCTTCCAGCAATGTCGTGTACCTCATCATGTGCATGAAATGCCCAGGGGGCTGCTACTACATAGGTGAGACAGGGCAGGGGCTAAACAAGAGAATGAACCTGCATCGCCACAGCATCACACGCGATACAAGAGACAGTCCTGTTGGCGAACATTTCTCTGACTCTGGCCATAAGATGAACGATCTGAGGGTTGCCATACTCAAAGGTAATCTTAAAACCCCGAAAGAGAGACGGTTGCATGAATACAAATTTATGCAACTGTTCGGGACACTTAGCAGTGGCCTAAACAGAGATCGAAATTTTATGAGTCATTACTGACACTAGTGAACTCTCGTCCCATGAGCGCTAAAGACCATGTCTGTACACACTGTGCTATATGTATGCACACACAGCTGTCTCTCACACATACTAATACTCCTTGTTTTTCCATCCCTATACACCAATAGGGACCACTAAGTATCCACACACACTTTTAGTTGTGCTACAAACTCTCACATTTCCACACCCACCCACACCATTTATATCCACTCCCACTCCACACACACCTTGTGTAAAGCACTGTATATACTGTGGGCTCCCCATTCATTTTTATTCACACTGATACACATACACACTCTTTCCTCACTTGCTTTCATTACCTTTTGACACCTCTAGCCATAAATCTCATCCACACCGGGGGAAGGAACAGCACAGATAACATTCCAAGAGACACTGTTTTTTAAGTAACCTTTTGCTTCATTCATTGTAACATCGCCGGAAGAAGAGATCAGTGTATCTCGAAAGCTCGCACAAATAAAAGCATTTCGTTAGCCACAGAACGGTATCATCTATTTATTTTTTGATTATATATATATATATATATATATATATATATATATGTTATATCTGTGCATATATAGATATATATATATATATATATATATATATATATAGATATATATGTATATATAGATATATATATGTATATATATATTTGTTTTTCTTTTAATATATGCAACATTTGATTATCTTTATTGAAAACTAATTAGCTAAGCTGCCAATCGATTGGTTCTCCGGTGATCGATCAGCAAACTCCTGTTTCCCAGGGTTCACTAAATAGCTGCCTTTCAGTTTCAAACCAATCCTTCACTCAGTGTAACTCAGCAGCTACAATGTATCCCTATATTACTAAGGTAACATTATTATTACAGTTTGCAGCTCAAACTGCTGGGAATATTGGTAACACATGATCACAAACAGGAAAGTGTTGCAAAGATCTTACACTGCTGGGGAGGTGGGCTGAAACCTGCTATAGAAATCAAAAGATGCTCAGTATATTAAAACTAATTACAAATGGCTTTAAGAGATTAAGGGGCCTATGCAGAGAGCAGCGCTGGAAATTATTGGCGAGGGAAATAAAATGTACCTTTAATGGGGAGATTTTTTCTCCATATGCAGGAAGGTGAGAAATCTGCTATTTTTTTCATGAATGCGTGTGTCCAGTTGAAAATGGAGAGATGCGCGCTGCTAAAATGTCTTAGAAAAAATTCGCCGTTTTTTTTTTCTCCCCTATGGCCGCCGAGCTCCAGCTTCTTGCCAACTTTAGTTGGCGGAGCTAATTGTTGAATTTCGCTCCATGTTTTTGGCGCGAACAGTCGCTAGATGGCGATCGTCCCTTTCTGAATAGGGACCTTTTAAAAACTGGCGAGATTTAGGTTCTCGCCAGCCGCGCGGCGAGATTTAAAAAAAAAAAAAAGGTAGTAAGTATTATCCAAAACTACAGAACTGATTGATTTTAACCCCCCCCCCCCACACACACACAAATTTAGGATATTGCATGGATTCCTTTATAAAAAAAGAAACTGAGGTGAAGCCTGGAGAATTGCACATGCTGCTGCTTTACATCAGAGCTCAAGAGAGACATCCTTTGTACCAGGCAAGGGTTTTCATTGCTGATATAATATAATTAAAACAAGAGTGCAACATAGGGCTGGAGTTACAGTAAGGGGATGAACTCAGCCGGGCAACACTATTGCTACCATCTTAACACTTTCACATGCATTGCAGGCCTCTCGGCCAATGAAAGGTTTAATGCTGAATTCGGAATTTGCTCTGAGAACAAAGTAGTTAATTGGTGTCTACCTGGTATTTACTTAACCCTGTTTTACTTCTGGAGAGGTCGGAAATGCAGGGAATTGTATGTCAGCCAGGGGACACTCATGTTCTGTACAGCACCCTCACACCTGTAAAGACGTATGTATGTATGTATCTTACTATATATTTCTGAAAGCATTGTATGTATGTATGTTTCCCTGGTGTGTTCCCTGTACCTAGCGGCAATCTCATTGGTCCCTTGGCCCGCCCGCCCCCGCACACCTCTCATTGGCCTCACACACTCACACCCCTGCTTCAGGCCCCCTTGGCCCGCCCCCGCACACCTCTCATTGGCCTCACACACTCACACCACTGCTTCAGGCCCCCTTGGCCCGCCCCTGCACACCTCTCATTGGCCTCACACACTCACACCACTGCTTCAGGCCCCCTTGCAGCTCACCTTCCCCCCTCCCGGTGGCCGTCACTCTCCCCCGTCACCTGGAGCGCAGCTCACCTTCCCCCCCCCCCCGGACAGGCCCCGCACCTTCCCCCCTCCTGGTGGCCATCACTCTCCCCCGCCACACGGACAGGCCCTGCACCTTCCCTGCTGCACGTTTCCCGGCGGCTCGCGCTCACAGGTGCAGAGAGGGGGCGCGTGCGCTGCGCTCCCCGGACGGGAGGAGGGAGAGCAGAGAAGGTCCAGGCGCGCGACAATCGGAGGAGCGAGGGAGAGAGGAGTGGTGCTGTGAGTCCTGGCAGAGGTGGGGGGGCTTTGTGTGTGCACACCCTTTTCTGGCGAAACGCGTAGAGTGGGAGCCGTCCTGAGAGGGGAGAGGAGAGAGGCGTGATCGCCATTCAGAAATTCAACCAGCCGCGCCCGGAAGTGACGTGACGGGACAAAGCGGAAGTGACGCACCGGCGGTGAGAGAGGCGAGATCATCCACCCGAAAGGCAGCTCCAAGCGCAGTACTGATGTACAACAGCTGAAGGGGAGTCCAACAGCCTACGGGAAGATACAGCCTGGGTCACACAGTCCACCACCGGAGACACAGCGTCGCAGAGAGAGGCTGAATACAACAAGTCCCATCGGAAGAGGCGGGTGAGCCTGAAGTATAACACACTCTTCTCTCCCTGATCACATAGATTGTGAATGCTTAATATATTCATTTTTATTGTAAGTGTTCATTTTTAAATTTATAAAGTTTAGTTTTATCATTATATTGGTCTGCACTATGGTATCATTTTTCTTCACATACACTTGGTTGCTGAGCTAATAACTGGAGACCGCTTCACAGAGTGGAGAACAACTACCTCAGCAGAGACCATTGTGTGTCTAAATCGCTTGATTACAACTTACATCTTGTAAGTAGGCACAACATACGAGCCAAGACAAGACACTTAATATTACACTATTTAAAAACTGTCTACACTTAGATTGTTTTTTTGTCTTTTTTGTTCTATTTCCCTCCATGCTCCCCCTGGAATACAACGAAAGTGACGATTTGCGGGACTAGCGAAACCAGTCCCTACCAGCTGGGTTTGAGCAGGGGGTTTGAACCTTTTATATATCATTTGCACGTTATTTGAGCACGTCTTTATTATTATTGTAAAATCAAATAGATTTTGCTAAAACCACTCACTGTATAGTTTTTAGTGAAACACTAATAGAGTTAGCGCCGTTTTTTCACCTTCACTTAGCACGTAAAGATATATATATACGCATGTATAAAGATGTATGCATGTAGAAAGATATATGTATGTATAAGAATGTATCCATGTATGTATGTTTAAAGGTGTGTGCATGTATATATAAAGATGTATGTATGTATAACGACGTGTGTGTGTGTGTGTATAAAGATGTATGCGTGTATAACGACGTGTGTGTGTGTATAAAGATGTATCTATGTATAAAGATGTATGCGTGTGTATATAAAGATGTATGTATGTACTGTATGTACTGTATGTACGTATTGTATGTATGTATACAGATGTATGTATATATACAGATGTATGTATATATACAGATGTATGTATGTATACAGATGTATGTATGTATACAGATGTATGTATGTATGTATACAGATGTATGTATGTATACAGATGTATGTATGTATAAAGATGTATGTATGTACTGTATGTATGTATAAAGATGTATGTATGTATGTATGTACTGTATGTATGTATACAGATGTATGTATGTATGTATACAGATGTATGTATGTATGTACTGGATGTATGTATAAAGATGTATTGTACCCTTCTGTGGGATCGCAGCACCTCTCAAACGTGATGACTCATACTGCAGTTTTTCCCACTACAATCGAACAAGCAAAATCAGACACCCTTATTTATCCTGAAATTGGTAACAGGTTGTATTTTCTTTGCAATCACTGATACTTGTGGCAGTTAAGAGAAGAGAGATTTCATGGATAGGAAGCTCACTTTTTGACCACAATAAAAGACCCAAGTGGTTTGGTTTATTAAGAGTAAATGTGTAAAATTGTTTCATGGCAGTGAAATTCTTTGCCAACTGAGCAAGAAGCTCCCGCCCATGGAATAGCCTGTGGGTAACTGTTAGCAGGCGGGAGCTGGCATGCTACCCTGCTTCACAAGCACTAATGCACGTAAACACTTCAGTTTCGGCACATCTGCAATTGCCATATCCCCAAACCATCCAGAACTGGAGGATTAACTTTATTATACTTTTGCACAGCAGATCGGGTAACGTAACATTTACCTTGTGAAAGACAGACTACCCTTGAGTTTCTACACTACATCTTTACAACACCACTCCACTTAAAGATAACAGTTCTGTCTTGTAATCCAACAAACACCCAGTTGATTTAGAAAACAGCCCTGCCACCTTGCAGATGGTTTGTTACCTACACAGGTTTTTATATTTTTATACATGACATTTTTCTTAAAAATCTAATAGGAAACAGATGCACCTTGTTATACATGCATGGCTTTTAAAGCAAATGAGTAAATACATCTGTGCTCATATAAACGTGTATAGGTTCAGACACTAGCATTGAGAAGACATCTTCACAGCATGTTGAATATTTATTATATTTATTTATTATAAATAAACAAACAAATATATATATATATATATAAAAACAAAGAGTAAATAAGGCACCTGGCCCCGATGGCATACATCCAAGAGTTCTCAAGGAGTTAAGCTCAGTAATAGCAAAACCATTATATTTAATATTCAAGGACTCCATTTCCACAGGCTCAGTACCACAAGATTGGCGTAAAGCAGATGTGGTGCCTATATTTAAAAAAGGAGCTAGATCACACCCGGGGAATTACAGACCGGTAAGCCTGACTTCAATAGTAGGGAAACTACTTGAAGGTTTAATACGGGATAATATTCAGGAATACCTAATGGAAAACAAAATTATTAGTAATAGTCAGCATGGATTTATGAAGGATAGATCTTGCCAAACTAACCTTATTTGTTTCTTTGAGGAGGTAAGTAGGAATTTAGACCAGGGTAATGCAGTTGATGTGGTCTACTTAGATTTTGCAAAGGCTTTTGATACGGTTTCACACAAGAGGTTGGTGTACAAAATAAAGAAAATTGGACTCAGTAATAATATATGCACCTGGATTGAAAACTGGTTAAAGTACAGACAACAGAGGGTTGTCATAAATGGAACTTTTTCAGGTTGGGCTAAAGTCGTGAGTGGAGTACCTCAAGGATCGGTACTGGGACCCCTGCTTTTTAACTTGTTTATTAATGACCTTGAGGTTGGGATCGAGAGCAAAGTCTCCATCTTTGCTGATGATACTAAATTGTGTAAGGTAATAGAATCAGAGCAGGATGTAATTTCTCTTCAGAAGGACTTGGAGAGACTGGAAACGTGGGCAGGTAAATGGCAAATGAGGTTTAATACAGATAAATGTAAGGTTATGCATTTGGGATTCAAGAATAAAAAGGCGACTTACAAATTAAATGGAGATATATTGGGGGAATCCTCGATGGAGAAGGATTTAGGAGTGCTTGTAGACAGCAGGCTTAGCAATAGTGCCCAATGTCATGCAGTAGCTGCAAAGGCAAACAAGATCTTATCTTGCATCAAACGGGCAATGGATGGAAGGCAAGTAAACATAATTATGCCCCTTTACAAAGCATTAGTAAGACCACACCTTGAATATGGAGTACAATTTTGGGCACCAATCCTTAGAAAATACATTATGGAACTAGAGAGAGTGCAGAGAAGAGCCACCAAATTAATAAAGGGGATGGACATTCTAACTTATGAGGAGAGGCTAGCTAAATTAGATTTATTTACATTAGAAAAGAGGCGTCTAAGAGGGGATATGATAACTATATACAAATATATTCAGGGACAATACAAGGCGCTTTCAAAAGAACTATTCATCCCACGGGCAGTACAAAGGACTCGGGGCCATCCCTTAAGGTTGGAGGAAAGGAAATTTCACCAGCAACAAAGGAAAGGGTTCTTTACAGTAAGGGCAGTTAAAATGTGGAATTCCTTACCCATGGAGACTGTGATGGCAGATACAATAGATTTGTTCAAAAATAGGTTGGACATCTTTTTAGATGGGAAAGGTACACAGGGATATACCAAATAAGTATACATGGGAAGGATGTTGATCCAGGGATTAATCCGACTGCCAATTCTTGGAGTCAGGAAGGAATTAATTTTTCCCCTTAATGGGGTTTTTTGTTTGCCTTCCTCTGGATCAATAAGTAAGTATAGATATAGAATAAAGTATCTGTTGTCTAAATTTAGCATAGGTTGAACTTGATGGACGTACGTCTTTTTTCAACCTCATCTCAACCTCATCTACTATGTAACTATGTAACTATGTAAGAAGCGCAGGCTCCATAGTGATTATCTGTATAAAAATAAAGTCCATTTAATATGACACACAGTCCCTAGGAATCACACTTACAAGATATAAAACAAACAATGAACATTTGAGAGAAATCTCTAAGGGGTACGTCAGCTGGATTGGAGGGGTCCAATAATTATACTCTACCTGGGTATAGTACAGCCGTTGGAAGCTCCTGTCACACATCTGCAATGCTATGCTTGATCAGCCAGTCCCTCAGCACATAAGTGCCAGTCCTCCGGTCAGATGTAGACTCCGGACACAGACCGCGTGTACAGCGTGTGTAGCCCAGCTTCCCTTCAGGTACAAGGACCTCCTCTCTACCGCTGTGCGTCCTGACCCCAACTAGTTTAGTCACTAACACGTGACTTCTGAACTGAAGCAACGTTGTAAAGAAGAGTGGGCCAAAATTCCTCCACAACGATGTGATAGACTGATAAAGTCATACAGAAAATGATTACTTCAAGTTATTGCTGCTAAAGGTGGTTCTACAAGCTATTGAATCATAAGGTGTACTTAGTTTTTCACACATGGCTTCTCTATTTTGGCTTTATTTTTGTTAAATAAATCATGACACGTTGTAATATGTCATGTGTTGTTGTTCATCTGAGGTTGTATTTACCTAATTTTAAGACCTGCTAAGGAACAGTTGATTGTTTTTACGTCCTGATATGTAAAACCATTGAATTCAAAGAGGGTGTACTTTCTTTTTCACACAACTGTACAGTATATGAACAACAAATAAAAAAACCAGCGCAGATTAATATTTAGTGAATAACCTAAATAATGTGATAAAGAAATACATAAATCATGAACATGTACTGTAGTGATCAAGGAGAGCCAATTACTAAAGAAAAATGCCGCTCAAATGTGGATTTACCTAATCCATAAATGTATAGAAAGAGAAAAAAGAGCGCAAAAATCTAACGGTAAATATCAATATTGGATAAATGTATTAAAAGACAGGGAAAGCAAAATCATAGACATATATCATATCATAGACATAAATTAAACAACTCGATGCAATAGACAAATATGCGGAATACAAAGTGCACAAAATGTAAATAAAACAAGCACAAATGTCCGATCAATGGTACAAATACCAGTAGGAAGAGGGTAGATGTTATCCAAGTGAAGAAATCACTCACAGATGGTGGCTGAGGAAATGCAACAAACTGATAAATGTCAATCCATACTGTATTGTGCATCAATCCTATCTGTGGTTAGTATATGAGGTGTTCAGATACTGTGCCAGTCTGAATGACTGAACGTAGAAAGAACTTAGGGGAGAGATAGGTGTAGGAACGATCTCACCAATCAATAGCAGAGGTAAATGATCCCGGACAGAAAAACACGCTAACCCGTCTGCTAGGCTCCTCAGATGAATAGCAAGGAAGCCATGATGGACTGATCTGGGAATCATGCGGTATAAACTCTCTCTTCGTTCCATCCACCGAAGAGTGCAGGAGCCCAGTATGATGAAATAAGGCAGACAGCCCCTGAGCATGTATCCAAACTCGCGGATTCTTTCCCCGCGGTATAAATCTTAGATCCGCAGTAAGCGAGAGAAAAGGTGCACACTTTAACAGCCTCCAAAGCAACCCCAGCCAGGGGAATCCTCACACAGCTGTTCAGTAATCACGTGATGACGTAGGCCCTACGCGTTTCATCAACTGATGCTCTAACTTCATCGGAAATGAATATATATATATATATATATATATAATCAAAAAATAAATAGATGATACCGTTCTGTGGCTAACGAAATGCTTTTATTTGTGCGAGCTTTCGAGATACACTGATCTCTTCTTCCGGCGATGTTATTGAAGCTCGGCTAACACGTTCTGATACCTCTACATATATATATATATATATATATATATATAAACCATTGGTTCGTTGGTGGGTAGGGGTAGGGACAATATGGTCAGGTTATGGGTTAGGTGCATTGAGAGCTTGCTTGGTTGGTGGACAGGGGTGGGGACATTATGGTCAGGCTATGGGTTAGATGCATTGAGAGCTTGCTTTGTTGGTGGGTAGGGGTGGAGACATGGTTGGATTATGCGTTAGGTGCATTGAAAGCTTGCTTGGTTTCTATCTGAATTTGCATTTACTCCTACTGCCTCTATAGGTCTCTAACTCTATAACGTAATCTGTAATCACTTTGAGACCGGGATCTCTCTTTCCACTTTTTATTCTTTTATGTACAGTCCCAGGTGTCTATGACTGCATTGTACACCTGTAAAGTGCGCACTATTATAAAAAAAATTGTGTATGAGAATGTAGATTATTAATTACAAAGTTCTGTGGTCAGCATTACACCAGCACAACATAATAATAAAAGATAAATCATTAAGAAATATATGTCTGCTCGCTGGGACAACCCAAAATAACCTCACATGTACTTTTTTCAAGCAGTTATTGACTTCCAGTCTTAATTCTAATCCAGAAAGGCATCATACTGGTTTTCCTGATTGCCTCTTAAAGCGTTTAATTTCTAATTGAAGTCTCTGCCTTAAGGAACATTTAGTCCAGTTCTGCAGAGTATGTAAGGAACTGGATATGAAACTCACATTGTGTCCTGTATGTACAAAACAGCCCACTTACGGAAAGCAAAATTAGTGAGTTTTCGTGTTAATTAAAAAATAATTGCCCCATAGTTGACAACTTTGAAGATATAAATATATATATATATATATATATATATATATATATATATATATATATATATATAGAACACACAAAAAAAGTGTGTTGCTCAACACTGTATATAAGTAGTTAAGTCAGACCCCAAAATGGATACTGTCTAATTGGGTACACAAAAAATATATACACCCAGGAAGGCAGAAAAGTATATGGATATAAAGGGGTAAACTGATGGTGCTGGGGGAGAGTTACAAATATAAAACACACAAAGGGAGAGACAAAGACAGTCCCCTATGGTAGCACTCTAGATATACTACAAAAATAGTTTGAAAGAGTTTGACAAAAAAGACCCGAAAGCGCCTTCAGGGCAAAAAAATGAACAAGATTTTATTAAAGCAGCAAGACACACTAACTTAAAAACATAAACAAACAAATGGCAGCTGAAAAAATGAAGGCAGTGAAATAACAAAAATAAATGCTGAAAATTGAACCAAAAAGCTGTGATGTGTCTAACTTATAAAGATAATCATATAATGATGCAATCAAAAGCCAAATAAAGAACAAAAATAATTTTACCAAAAAAGAGATTCTATCTGGTTGAACCCTATTGCTATAATAAACAAAAATGTACTAAAGGCATATGAAAAAGTATGAAATCAATAATACTATGTGCAAAAAGCATGAACATAGATAAAAAATATACCTTCAAACCAAGGGAAAAACACAGGGAAGAGAAAAGAAAAAAATGTTTGAACCAACTCATTCCCTGATCAGCAAATACAATAATGAATACAAAAATCCTGCAGCATGGAGAAATAGAGTAACCATGGTCATAGCACATAAATTGATGGAGACATAGTTAAGTACTGTTGCACAAAACATATGCTGGAGAAACTTGCAAATATGCAGATTGACAGAAACCACGATAGACAGTGTCACCATACAGCAGAGGGGGTTATACTCAGCTGTCGCCAAATTGCACATGGGTACAGTCTTCTGTGGTGAAGTTATCTCTGTCTTTGAAAAATTCCAATAAAGTCCATAGTTACTGTGCTGCAGGGGTCACTCCGGGATGAAGGCCACCGACGGCCGAAACGCGTAGAGTGTATTCGTTTGGCAGCTTTATGTGATTTCTCTGGCGTGACCCCTGCAGCACAGTAACTAATAATATTTTTTTTTAAATTTTTTTTTACACACTGCACACACTCTCACTGCACAAACTCTCACTGCACACACTCTCACTGCACAAACTCTCACTGTACACTTCTCACAGCACACTGCACACACTCCCAGCACACACTCACTGCACACTGCTCACAGCACACTGCACACACTCCCAGCACACACACTCCCAGCACACACTCTCACTGCACACACTCTCACTGCACACACTCTCACTGCAAACACTCTCACTACACACACTCTCACTGCACACACTCTCACTGCACACACTCTCACAGCACACTGCACACACTTCAAGCACTCACTGCACACACTCCCAGCACTCACTGCACACACTCTCACTGCACACACTCTCACTGCACACACTCTCACTGCACACACACTCACTGCACACACACTCACTGCACACACTGCACACTGCACACACTCCCAGCACACTGCTCACAGCACACACTCTCATTGCACACTCTTACATCACACTCTCACAGCACACTCTCACAGCACACAGCTCACACAGCACTCACAGCACACAGCACAGCACACAGCACTCACAGCACACTCTCACAGCACTCAGCTCTCACAGCACTCAGCTCTCACAGCACACAGCACACAGCACTCACAGCACACAGCACTCACAGCACACTCTCACAGCACTCAGCTCTCACAGCACTCACAGCACACAGCTCTCACAGCACACTCTCACAGCACACTCTCACAGCACACTCTCACAGCACACAGCTCTCACAGCACACTCTCACAACACACTCTCACAGCACACTACACCACACCTCCCACTCCCCCTCCCTACCTTTGGTGTCGGCTGCTGAGATCGGAGCGGAGCTGGCATCAGGAGGAAGGGGGGAGGTGTCGGGAGGGGGGGTGTCGGGAGGAGGGGGGGTGTCGGGAGGAGGGGGGGGTGTCGGGAGGAGAGGGGGTGTCGGGAGGAGGGGGGGTGAGTGAGGAGCAGGCTGGGACTCGGAGGGCCGCGTGGGCTATGCCGCGGAGGGCCGGTAGGTGTGGGGGCCTGGGGGGGGGAGGAAATGGATGCCGGTGGTGGGAGGTAAGGAGCAGGTTGCGGCTGGACTCGCCATTGCTAGGGGACGTGTAGGGATTCCGGCCACCTCTTCCTTCCTTCCTTCCTTCCCTTCTCACTCCCTCCCTCCCGATCAGGCGCGGCGGCCATTTTTTTAAAAATTAGCGCGACCCCAGTTCTAGCGCGGTTGGATCGGGTGGCCCCCCAGGACCGCGCTATAATGGGATTTAGCTGTATATATATATACACGCACACACACACACAGAAGAGAGGCTTGAAAACGCAGGACCAGGAAGATTATTGGGGAGGTCATCATCCAACAGTGGTTCGACAAGGGCTGAAGATCAGCAAGCATAAGCTTATAGGGGTCCGTGTTAAAATGGATGAGAAGCAAAAGGTGACACTGTGTGCTCATTTGCATGGCATTACCCAGAATCCCTTGCTGCAGTGGAAGCATTGTATGCTAAGAGATAATGAGGAAGGGCAGGGTTGCAGACCTGCTGAGATATGTGAATGTGCTCGCAAATGATATATTTTATATACTTCTAACTAGGAGTCAGGGATAAAACCCCAAACCAGTGAAATGAAGATGGCTTCTAGAAGAATAACACGCTTACTATGGCTACTTTTTTTTTTACCTTTAGCAATTTTACAGGGCAAAGAGTCAGTGAGGATGAGAGGTGTATAGAAATGGAAGAATTTACATTGGGTATAATTCAAAATGGTTAATTATGGGAACACGGCTAGGAAATAGGAAATACGACGTAGAGAGTTTTAAAGTAAGTAAAGTAATTCATTTGGAGCTGTTAAGCTTGGTTTTCCTATAATTATCTCCGACTTATTATTCAGGGGGAGCATGTCTCTGTGACAGTACATGCAATTCACGCAGATTACTACCCATTGAAATGAGCGTAACTCACAACAAATAAACATCGCTGAATTGCACCGCAGCGCTGCAACAAATCAGGCAGACATCATCGGACGGATTCATCCCAACGGCTGCAGCTCCCATTCAATTTAATAGAAGTTAACTCCGGATCAGGCTGAATCAGCCCCTTAAACCTTTCTCGCTCACTGCCTTGCACCTCTGGGATGCCCTTCCCCTCAATATCCGACTGGCACCCTCTCTCTCCACGTTGAAGTCCTTTAGCGAAGCATATGGGGAGCGCCGTGGCTGATACTGTACATCTCATGCACAGACCGTGGCCACTTACCAGAACACCCTCCTACTGTCTGTGTACATTCTTTCTACTTAACACTTAGATTGTAAGCTCTTTGGGGCAGGGACTCCTTTTCCTATTGTTACTTTTATATCTCAGGCTCTTATTCCCATTATGTGTTGTATTATTATGTTGCGTGTATTAGTGCTGCGAAGTGCTACGTACATAAATGGAACATTTAGTCATAGCCATTTCACCGCGGAAATTTAACCGCGACCCAATGTCCACCGGCTTTAGCCGAAGATGGATGCTCTGATGTAGCCAATTTGCCGCTGGAATCCCGGCCGCCGGATGCGTCTAAGGTAAGTTTTATTACTGTTTAGGGTAGGGGTTTATTTAAGAGGTTTTAGCGCTAAGGGTAGGGGGTTTTAAGGTAAGTAAGGGTGTTTTATTTAGGGTAAGTGCTTAGGGTAGGGAGTTTTAAGGTAAGTAAGGGCTTGTGGTAGGGTGTTTTATTTAGGATAAGTGTTTAGGGTAGGGGGTTTTAGGGTAATTAAGGAATGTCCTAGCCCGCCATGTACATAAATGGCGCTATATAAATAAAGATATACACACATTTATGTTAGGAATTCTATGGGTTTTCCGCACCATGATTTATCCCGATTTTTGCATCAGGTGGACTTTCAGCATCTCTTTCATCCTGATTATCTTAACCCTTTCACTCCCGGGACAGGCCAGCGATGCGTGGCGGGCCTCCCTGGCAGGGAAGGGGTGGATGCAGACTAGAAACAAGCGGCCGCATTTGGAAAAGGAGAAAAGCAGTGGGTTTTCTTTTCATGGACTGCAGTACAGGTGTTACGCTGATCTGAACACTTCATTCTCCACTGGGGGCTGCAATATAATTGAGTAGCTGTGTAAAAATAAGTACATTTAAAGTCCTCTGAATACATTCATGTTTTGGTTTGTATCACTGCTTTATAGTAGCCGACATTATGAAAGCAGAAAAACTGTTGCAAGCAGAACAGAAACATCTTTGTTTTATGGAAGAGTGAACCATTATGTTCTGATTTGTATCTGATCATTGGCAGATATTCTTTGTCAGCTTATTTTTTTTTTTTATGTTGCCGACCATTAGAATCCCATGAGCCCTGAGCATTAAGTTCACCAGCAGTCCTGTCTGGGATACAGGATGAGATTACATTAATCTACTACAAACTCGAGGCTTCGGGGCCTTTTCTCTCTTCTCTCACATACCAGGTTACCATGACAAAGCAAGCGGTTCCAGCTTTGGAGAAGTTGAACGTTGTGAACTCCATCGATAATGGAAATAGCGTGGCGTCCGCGCAGGTATGTTCTATGCATTCTGATTCATACGTTCATTTATTGTGTTTTTAATGCTTGATCTGGGATTCCTGAAAAACGAGTTCGTTAATAAGATCTGGCAGAAGAGACCTGAAGGAAAGACTTATATAATCTGGCAAATTCAACTACATCTCTGAAGGACACTTATATTGGTCCATTCGAAATGATCACACACTGAACCCAATGTAGACTTCTCTGAGACTACTGGAAGTTCACCGTGTGTCAATGAGCTAGGAATGGCTGGGGCAGGAGTCACTGATATGACTTTATGTATGAGAACGGGTGTATGCTACAGTTAGAAATAAGCTTGCCCTAGAAGAGAATGTAGGGATACAGAAGGTGGCTTTTTGAGTGGGCAAGCTGTAGATGTGACTGCCCAGATCGCAGAGCAGGGGGAATCAGAAACCAGGATATGGATGGATGACAAAGCACTATTTCCTCATTCAATAAATACATGATTCAGATTATATCAAACAGACATTGTAGTGAGACACTGACCCCTCGGGATTCCTTCAGATGTGGTATTTGCAGAGCAGCATTTTGCAGCTTAGCATCAGGTTTGGTAAAGTTGACATTGTTCTTTTTCAGCCACAGGGGAACAATACCCTTTTTTTATATTACACAAGATACAAAGATGCAATTATTTATGTTATGCCACAAATAGTAAACATTACAGTGATTTCTGTAATGTCAGTTGAGGCATACAGTAGGTTCCAGCAATTAAACCGAGCAAATATAATAGATACTGTAGCATTCCTATTGCCAAGCAGGCAGATGCCAAAGATGATGTACAGTATGCTAACAGATTCATAAACTTAGCAGTGTTGGTTCAAAACTATTACTCATTTAGCAAAGAAGAATGTTCAAATATCCAGCATTCACGGAAGCGTAAATAAGCATGGATATTTAGATTTACATATGTTTCCACTTAAGGGAAAACAAAAATAATTCTTATTCATACTAAATAGTGTGTTAAAAAGTTGGACGATGTGTTTTTAATTTTTCGCCAAGTTAACATAAGATGCTATTTGTTAAGAGAGGGGGAAAAAATCAAAAGGGCTAGACCACTTAAAAAAAAGTAACAAAATAAGACACAGATACAGTAACAAAGCACATATGGTAAGCTTACGCTGGAGATTTTCTTGTTCTTCCTGATACCTCCCTGGGGCATCACAGATGAAACTTGTTATCTGTCTCATTTACCTGATGGCAAAGCATGATAAGATGACATGAAGAACTTTTAACTGGAGGCAAAGTTGTAAGTCATCAAAAAAAGGCAGCAGGTGATTTAACAGTTACTGGTGATGAAGACGGAAGAGGATTTGTTCAAACTCAGTTACTCCTGGAGGGGACCTGCAATTTATTGCTTTGTAATAGCAAACAACCCCTGCAGTATATGCAACAAATACCCCCAGCAGTATATGCAGGGGGTCATTATGTATCGAGCACCCAGGCTGAATAATTCAGCAAGTTTATATTAAGAGACTTATTTTGATTATGTGTCACTAAAGGCTCAGTTCCATATCAGATCAACATGAACAGTGATATGTTTGATGCGTTAAATCTTGGTGAGTGATGCCTTTTTTAATCAACGCTAATAACACCTTTTGGCCAATCGTTTACTTGTTAAACGCCTTCTAAAAAACAGCCAACAGAAAAAGGAATTAAATGAAGGCAATTTGTCAGGAGATTTTAAACATTCATGTGCTTTAAAATGTAATTCCCAATTCTGTAGAGGTTGAAACATCCTGATCTGTAAATTTGGCTGTAAGAAATTATAAAAAAAAAAAGTGTGTATTTTTGGAGGAGCATCTTAAAATATTTGTAGGAACATTTATCGAATATAAGACATAAAACACTGTCAACCTTTTAAGAGAGGGGTGGCCAACTCCAGTCCTCCAGGGCCACCAACAGGTCAGGTTTTAAGGATATCCCTGCTTCAGCACAGGTGGCTCAATCAGTGGCTCAGTCTTTGACTGTCTTTGACTTTGACAGTCTTTGACTGAGCCACTGATTCCGCCACCTGTGCTGAAGCAAGGATATCCTTAAAACCTGACCTGTTGGTGGCCCTTGAGGACTGGAGTTGGCCACTCCTGTCTTAAGCTATCTGCGATGTCTTTTTAGGCTTTTTAAGGGTGTTTCTAAAGACACAACAAAGTAATTGGTTCCATAAGGAAATATACGTTTGTCTTGACCAGCAATGTATGTTAATGTAAATATGAATGAACTCATCAGTAGGTAACATCTGCCCTTATAAAGAGAGTTGAAATACAGTAAGCAGATATAAGATGTGAGGGTTTTGTACCCAGCGGTCAGACTTAATAAGTGGTGAGTCTGGTGACTTAAGAGTACAAACACTGAGCTAAAGAGATCCGTGTAAACAGATAGCTTCAGAAAACATGTAGATTGCACTAGTGCTATATCTCTGGAAGGGGATATAGTGCCGTGAGCATAGGCCCAGGAAAAGCTTGAATGGTCTTACAAGAGGTTCAGTGGAGGGATAATATGGTAGGTAAAATGATCAGGTTGCTGGTTACAGAGACTGTGCTGAGATCTTTGACACCTTGAAGATTGAAATAAAACTCCTGAGTGAAGCTGGTCCTTACTGAACTGGATTGCATCTGCTTTCTTCCCAGATCTGTACCGCCTTGATACCAGTTTGCTCACGAATTGCTAATAACCGTGTTTTCTGCGACTACTTTCTCTTTTGTCATCAGCACATACACTCGAAGACACTTCCAAAAGAGGCGCAGGAATGGGTCAAGCTCTGTGATTAGGGGGAAAAAGATCCCGCCTAAGGGCTCGCTCAGACAGGGCGCTACGCCTACTTGCTAGTGTTCGCGCCCCCGCCGCTCGCTCCTGCAGCACAGTGATCTGTTCTCAAATTGCAGGAGGCAGATTGCGGCGTTTGGGGGCGTGGCGGGGGCGTGTAACGAACGTGTCACGGAGCTGGTTCGCCTTTATTGGCTGAAACAGCTCCACATTTCAATTTGGGTTGTGCCGGCAAAATGTCGCAGCGACAACGCTGCACTTTGCCCACCGCACAACCCAAATTTGCGACGGACGTGCATGCGCACGTTAGCTCGCGCACGCCGCATCGCCTTCTGTCTGAGCTCAGCCTAAGGCTGCGGTACCAGTCACCGCCAAAGCGCACGGCTCGGCGTGCGCTGTGCTATCAAGCCCCGCCCCCCCCAGTCCGGCCGGTCCCAGTCCCTACCTTGTCGCGCACCTTTCCCCAGCGGTGCGCGACAGGTTTTCAGGGAGGCCGGAGAATTTGACCTCGACATCTGCGACGGTGGCGTGGCCACGCCCCGCCGGCGGTTCAGCCAATAAGGGCGAACCAGCCGCGGGACGTCATGGCTACGCCCCTGCAACCCCACAGCCATGCCCCCTCCCGTCGCAAACCTTCCCTCTCCCCCCAGACCGCAGATCGCGGTGTAGCGCTGTGCATGCGCCGCCCCCCCCCCCCCCGCCGGGCGCGCGTGCCACAGTGAAGACTGGGGACTCAGCCTAAGATCATCAAAGTGCTGTAGCATATGATGAAGACGTATTTCCATGTGTCCTCCCTAGCTAGCCTATCTCTCAGAAGGGGGCATTTTATTTGGTGATTATGTGTCAGCCGCCCTCTGGCTGTCTGTCTTTGACTCCCTTTCCCGTCTGTTTTACCTGTCTCCATTTCTGAATAATTTATCTTGCCATCTGCATAAATAGAGCACCTGTCCTGAGGCTAACTCATACCTGTAAATAATTTAGTTCTAAACCTCCATAGTATATATTCAAATAATGGCATGGCTTAGCAGGACAAAACCTTGAACTGGGTTACAATCTTACAGGCTTTTCTGCTCCCCTTTGTATTATGCTTACATTTTAAAAGGTCTACACAGTAGGTTTTACTCTATAACACATCCAAGATTTTCTCCTTTGATAATACAATCACTCTTCGTCAAGGGCAAAAATCAACTTTTATAATGAATAATAATGTACGGTTCTGTCAGTCTTGACATTTCCAATGGTTTCATAAAAAAAATGAAAAAACCCAATTAACATAGAAGCATATTGTGTGAATTACAGTAAGTCACACGTGAGATGTCACTCTCAAGCAAGTAGTCATACGGCTGCATATTGATACTTGATCATGTCCAGATGGGGGGTCCTGAATGAGATTATGTTGTTATAAATATTGCCATGTTTGCTTTGAGACACCACATATTTATCTCTAAAGAACGGAATAACTGCTGTTCCAAAACACATATAATGTTGCTGTTCCCCCCTTAAAGAACAGGTCCTCCACCCAATGTAAAGTTCATTGATGCATAAAAGATATAATGCTGCACACCATTAGAAAAACAAAATATACTTGCAGTTACCGGTGCTCCTGGTTCAGGGGGGTACCTGTCTGAAAAAACTCCAAGAACAATAGGAAAAATAGATGTTCCAGGGCACTGCGGAATTTGTCAAAAGAAAAATTTATTCAATCATTAAACACTTCAGAGTCTACGTATAAAGCTGTTAGAGTCATGAGTTGGATCAGTACTTTAGCATCGACATCAAATGATAGATACTTCTTTAGAAATGTTAAGCACATTTCTCAATATGTATGTACACTTAGTAACATAAAAATAAAAATGTATTCCAACTCTCCCGCCTCAAACCTCCTCACTGCCCCAGACCTCTGGAATGCCCTTCTCCTCTATATGCGACTGGCACCTTTTCTCTCCACCATTAAGACCCATATTAAAACACACCTCTTTAACGACGCATATGAGTAGCTCCGTGGCTGATACTATACATCGACCATGACCCCTTGCAGACGCACTCAAAAGAACAACACCCCTTCTGTCTCTGTAAGTTCTCCCTACATACCACATAGATTGTAAGCTCTTCGGGCAGGGACTCCTTTTCCTATTGTTACATTTATGTCTGACGGGTTTATTCCCATTATGTGTTATATTATTTTGGCGCGTGTATTACTGCTGTGACACGCTATGTACATGGATGGCACTATATACTTAAAGATATACATACATACATACAATAGCTTAAAGAAGGCAGAAAAATTAGTGAACAAAATCGCAAGAGATACAGAATCGTTCCATGTTATATGTATCAGGTTTAGTAGTCCCATACTCTTCCTTCCACTTGGTAACACAGGTGAAGCAAATTGAAACAATGCAGCAACACCAAGAGGTAATTCTTTAAAATCTCTCAAAATGTATTAATTTACCAGCAAATGGGCATATATTTTATATATATTTTTTAACTTGACTATTTTCAAGTGAAGAAATGGACACAGATTTATGAAAAATGGTGCTCAGCATTTGTTGTACATATCCTTTGTGTAAATGAATGATTAATATATGTTCATCCGTCTAAAACATCTGCTTGCCAATACTTATAATGCCACTTCCCACAGTGAGTTGGAGAAACAGCCCTTGCGAGTTGTAAATACAATATAAAATAGATGTTTTCATGACTGGAGTGGACCAACGCCTCTTTCTTTCACCTTTTTACTAGTAACCCGGACAAAAGGATTTCACATGAGGCGGCAGAGATGTAAGTAAACACAAGAAGCAGAGACAATATCTGTCATGTCATTCCGACTTCCTGTCGTCTTGCTAAATGAGCATTTTCTAGGTGAGGCTGCAGTCCTGTCAGGAGCTCCCCTTATTATGTCGGATTGCTATAAGAATAAAGAATGACAGGATGATAAAACGTGATGCCAGGCGTCTTGGCCCACTCAAAGACCCTCCCTTAGAGATCAAGTGTCTTGGTTCAGCTTTGAGGTCAATCGGACACCTCCCTTGTGGCCTACCCGAGGCCTACCTGAGCTGAACAATATATCTAGCATAAACTCTTGTCAGGTAATACAGTTGTTATCGGAGCTAGGATCAAAGTACCCTCTGTGCTCTAAAAAAAAAAAGCCCAACCGGCCTAGTTTTATTTCACATGACTCAAATCTCCGGGGACACCAGTTGGTTTGCACAGGGACAAGCTGTCATGGAGATTTGCTTTGAAATTCATTTCCTCTGGAGGGCCCCCGATCAGAACGGCTATAAATCGCTTCAGGGGGAAATTGAAAATAGTTATAATTACGAATCGCTGGTGATGATGAAATACGTGTTTCTAATCCCACCAAATCTGAAGGAAAGTCGATATAAGGAACTAATACGTGGAGTCACGTCACCTGTTTGAATAGAGCAAATGGCTAAATAGGACTTGTAACATTGCGCAGGCTAACCATTTCTGCTTTACATTCGCTTTGCATATGGTTAGCAAAACACACACCTTGCTTTGCTTCCCTACTGTCCTCTATACATTTATATTGAGAATTTAAATGATCTGTGTATCTGTAGCTGCTCTCGGTATAGCTTCCCTTTTTTTTAGGCGCTATACTGTGTTTTGCAGAAGTTTGCTTTCTTTCATATTACTTCCTGCATTCAAACCTGGATTTTATTTCTTCTTTTACTGTTACACTCAATATTTGCCGTTCACTTAACCAGGCTATCGGGGGCAGTATATCACGTGGGGCCATGCCCCCCAGTAAATTATTTGCCCCAGCAGTCTAGCTTTGGAGTGGGTAGATGGTGCAGTAAGAGTAGTTATTCAGATATGTGATGCAGTATTGTAGTGGGATATATACATTTTTTAATTTTCCACACCCCCCCCCCCATCTTAAAGCTGCAGACCAAGCAATATCATACATGTGTTTTTTTTTTTTTTTTAAATAAATCAGTTCTGTACTATGAGAAAATACTTGTAGCATATTTTTAAAAATAACTCTGAATTACACTGTTAATGTATTATAATGTAACGAGCCTTTTTTGTTTCTATAGCAACCATTTACAAAGTCGCATCCCCTTCCTCTTCTGAAACAGGCTCTGGCGCAACCCTTGTTGAGCCCTGCCCTCTCTCTAGCAGTGCACCACTTGTGTCTAGTGACTGACTCGTCTCATGATCTTCTCCACGGAACTTTGCATCCTTGGTCCTTGGTGCAGTGGCAGCCATTTAGGGAACCCCCGAGCTGAATCTTCGCTGATCGATCACAGGAGAACGAATCTATCGGCAACTTTCTTATCATTGTGTGGATTGTATTGATGCAGATATTAAAGGTGCTTTAATGTAATTTCTACTGCAATTTATAACTCTCTTTGAATTAGATAAACATACCTATTTCTTTAGTCAATTTTTTAGCCCAATTTAAACTTCACATACATTGTATGTTTTGTTGCCTTTGGTGAAGATGCAGTTACATGAAAATACTGCAAGGAACAAGTTAATTTATATAGCACACCAGCTTGCCACATAATCTCTGCGATAGCTGCTGTGCTAAAGAAGCTTACATTTTTCTTGGAGTTTTTTTCTTCTTTCATGTTTGTGAAAATAATTATAATTAAGGTAAATAGCCCTTATTAATAACTGGAACAGGGCATTTTTTTTGTTCTTTATTTTAGTCCATCTGCGGAATATATAGTTATCCTTGGTCTAAAGGACAGATATACAGTGTCATTGTAGGCACTCTATTATATTTATGGATAGGGGTCTTTCTAATGCAAGAGAATGGGTATTGGAGCCCTCCTCCCAAGTGGAATCTGTGTAGGTCAACGTCCCTCTGCTTTGATGTGTATTTTTATTGCTGTTATCTAAATAAATAAACTTTTTTTTTATATGGCAGTCTCAAGCCAGAGCAATCTGTTGTCTTTTCTCTTGTATATTACTACTTACATTTTATAGTTTCATTTTAAAATATCAGGGTCTGCAACGCATTAATCTGAAGGTTATAATTGAACTAGACAGGAGATGTAATTCTCCGAGGTTGGACGCTTCATGGAGAGGGGGACTTTTCTCTGCTAAAATCTCCAAGAGAGAACATATTGTTGAACTCTTTTTCTAGTCTCCAAAACGTTCTCTGATTTGGGAAGAATGTTGTTTCTAAAACAAATGTACTTTTCTAGCACGTATTAGAAATAGACCTTGAGCAGAGGTGGAAAACTCCAGTCCTGAAGGGCCACCAACAGGTCAGGTTTTCCGGATATCCCTGCTTCAGCACAGGTGGCTCAATCAGTCTTTGCTTCAACACAAATGGCTGAATCAGTGGCACTGAGCCACTGATTCAGCAATCTGTGTTGAAGCAGAGACTGATTGAGCCACCTGTGCTGAAGCAGGGATATCCGGAAAACCTGACCTGTTGGTGGCCCTTGAAGACTGAAGTCGGCCACCCCTGTCCTAGAGGTTTTCCCATCATAACACTGGAGATGTAAGGACACTAACACCTGAAAGAAGACAAAAGGTATTACCCAACAAAAACTGCTTCTTTGTCTCACATCTATGGCTATTTTAACTAACATGCAAACTAGCAAAGAAGTTCCTTCGTTGTACATTTTAGGGAGTACTTTGTATTTCAATGTGTTATTAATGCAACACCAACTTGTGTACACAGAGCTTTAAATGAAATATACAAGACATAACACAGGTCAGGGGAGAATAATACAAATTCACATTAGTCATAAGTGCACAATACACCAATGTAAACATTGTAGGGAATCTGTGCCCTGAAGAGCTTGCAGTCTAATTAATGTATTGGGGGAAATACAGAGGCAAAAGTAATACATGCAAGTGCAAATTTTATAGGGCAAAGGTAAGAGGGTAACTGTGTATACAGTGGCTCATGTGGTCATTTTACAGCGCCATGGATATGCTTTCATAGCAGCACTCCCAAAGCTTTGAATAATATATAGTGTTACTAATACATTTTGTTATATTGGTAGGTTTGAGGTTACCAAATTCCATTTTCCTTGTAAAAGGGGAGTTTCCAGCTGGTCGATGATGACAAGAAAGAGGGAGTGTGATGGATGGTAAGTGGGGGAGGGGGGAGGGGGAGGAGAGAGTTTCAGAGTTGGGGGGCAGTATGAAATACATATTTCAGGTGGGACAGAGCAGCAAAGATGACAAAAGTATAGCAAAATACCCAAAGTATAGCAGAATACCCAAAGTATACTAAACTACCCAAAGTATACCAAACTACAAAAGTATACCAGAGTACCCAAACTATAACAAAATACCCAAAGTATACCAAACTACCCAAAGTATACCAGAATACCCAGAGTATTATTTATAAAATGTTTTACCAGGAAGTAATACATTGAGAGTTACCTCTCGTTTTCAAGTATGTCCTGGGCATAGAGTTAAGATGACAAATAATACATGGTTACAATACATAGTTACATAAGTGAACAGGGTATACATTATATACAAGACATTGCATGCACAGTTAGAGATAATATATATTATAGGCGTATGTAATAGTTACAGACCAGATTAAAATGTGAGACAGGTTTAGTTTTGAACGAACTTAGACTGGTGGTGGATGTGAGAGTCTCTGGTAGGTTGTTCCAGTTTTGGGTGTACGGTAAGAGAAAGAGGAGCGGCCGGATACTTTGCTGAACCTTGGGACCATGAACAATCTTTTGGAGTCAGATCTCAGTTGATAAGTGCTGCATGTGGTAGGGATGAGGAGCTTGTTCAGGTAGACGAGTAGCTTGCCCAGAAAGTATTTGAAGGCAAGACTGGAGAGGTGAACTTTGCACCTAGACTCAAGTGATGACCAATCTAGTTCTTTGAGCATTTCGCAGTGATGTGTGTTGTAGTTGCATTGGAGAACAGAACTGCATATTGAATTGTAGAGGAAATCAAGTTTCCTAAGGTGGGTTTAGGGTGCCGAGCCATATACGATGTCCCCATAGTCGATAATTGGCATTAGCATCTGCTGTATGATACGCTTTCTGACTAGCAGACTTAGGGAGGATTTGTTCCCGTAAAAAACACCTAGTTTAGCATAGGTTTTGGATGTCAGGGTATCAATGTGCATCCCAAATGTTAAATGGGAGTCAAACCATATGCCCAGTTAGGGTGGAATTTGCATTGGTTCTGATCTGGAGCTCAGTCATTGGAAGCTTTAAAAATTTAGCCTTGGTCTCAAATACCGTTGTTACAGTCTTGTCAGTGTTTAAAAACAGTTTGTTTTGGGAAATCCAATTTTCAAGTCTCAAAAAGTCAGATTGAAGTATGTGTTCAAGGATGGAGAGGCTAGGGTTGTGTGATTATAAGATTGTGTAATCTGCATACATGTGTATTGAACCTCCCTTTCAAGCTGTAGGAATATCATTGATGAACATTGAGAAGAGCAGAGCCTTGCGGGACACCACAGGTGATATCCAAGGGGTTGGAGTTAGAGCCTGAGATAGACACATGTTGGTAGGAATGAAACCAGTTTAAAGCATTCTTCCCTATTCCAGAGCACTGGAATTTGTTAAGCAAGATAACATGATCAACAGTATCAAAAACCTTTGCAAAATCTAGGAATATTGCACCAGTGAGTTGTCCCAGTTCCATTCCACACTGGATCTCATTGCAAACTTTAAGCAGGGTAGTTACGGTGGAGTGTTTGGTGCGAAAGCCAGATTGGAATTGGCTAGAGAAATTTGTCTTGGTATAGTAATCGCTTAATTGGGAGTGAACACATTTTTCCATGTCTTTGGATAGTATTGGGAGAAGAGCGATTGGCCTGTTGTTTGAGACCGTGTAAGTATAGCAAAATACCCAAAGTATAACAAATACTGTACAGACATGATGCTTAGGCAAAAACAGAGAGGGGAGGATGACCACACTGACTTATTAACTTACAGAGCTAATATAAATCTTTGAAGCCATGGGCATTTAATTTATTTCGTTGTCTCACATGTACCAATAGCTACAGCTTTGTGGAGAGAGGTTTAATGAAGCTGTAATACTTATCTATTTTTATAACTGCGTACCCTGTCAGCACAATATAATAATAATAATATATGATTATTATTAAGAAATATTATATATTGATACAGCGTATGGACTTATAGCCCAGAGATTGTTCAGCCTCAAGTTAACTGCCCATATATAACAGAATAACATAACCCAGCACGTAATAATGCTTTAACTTAAAATCATTTTTTTAAAATATTTGTCGAAGGTTATAATTTAGCCCTTGTATGATCACTTGTCTTTCTGTGAGTCAAATCATGTTAATGTTGGTGTCCTTAAATGGTTCAGTAAGTCAAATAAAATATTGCTTTTACTTTGGAGAAAATGTGAGTGGATAAAAAGAACCCAAGAAGCAATTGATATGGATTAAAAGCAATTGTTCTGTTACCCTTAGCAACATCATCTAGATGCAGCCAATCAGCACAGTTGATACATTGTTTTGACATGCATATGCATATTTCTAAGAAAAATAGACCTAATAACAGTTGGTTTTAAAGGTTCAAATGGATGTCATTTCAATGTGTCATTTACAAAGGTGCAGAAATGTTTTCTTTTATCAGAAGAACATAAAATATATGCTGCGATGGCTTTATAAGTGATAGACATTTTCTATAATGCCCCATAGAAATTGCAGTAATTACACTGTCTTTTTCCAATTTCTCCAATGTATGTATTTTTGCAGTAAAATACATTTTTTTGTATCCAATCCCTGGAAAACACTCTTGCATAGTAATATGACGCTGTACCGCCTGCTGCTAAATTATAGGTGACGGAGATGTTCAGACATTGCCAATGATCCAAGCGTTAAACGCTATAAAATATGTTCAGTATGTTTATGTGCAAGTAAATATACCAAAATATCATTATTTCCGTGCAATGAAACGTCGCAGAGCATCACACACCTAATGACCTGCAAACAAATGACCGTTTTACAAATCCATGGATCATTTTAGAGTTATAGTTAATAGGAATAGTTTAATAGTACTATGTTTAGATGTAACAGGTAATGAAATACTTTGCTTTACAGATGTCGCAAGCCCTAGTGTCTTCGGTGCTGCGGTAATGGCGGCACTGGAGGATCAACGCTGTTGGGGTCCCATCCGGAAACATGTACCCCCCCTGTAGCGCGATTGTGGCAGACACTGTTCCCGGTGGTCTAGGACTATTGGTCGCGGCATTTTGGTCATGACCAAACTTTCACTGGCGCTCCGCCACCAGAACAACTCATCGCCAGGACACTTCGCCACTTGACATATCGCCACTCTAATCCCCACTCAGATGTCCGCTCCGATCCCGATCTCCACCCGTTTCCCCATTGCCGCTGAGATGTCCGCTCCGATCCCGATCTCCGCTCCAATTCTCCGCTGCCGCTGAGATGTCCGCTCAGATGGCCGGTCCCCACTCAGATGTTCTGTGCAGCCGCTGCTCCATCTTTAAATGTTCAGCGTACGGTACATTTAAAGATGGAGTGGTGCCCGCGTAGGACCTTTGTGTGTGGGCAGGGCATCCGAGCAGGGATCGTAGCGGGGATCTCAACGGCAGTGTGTTAACACCTGTTATTGCCTTAGCCATTATTTTCAAGCACGCTACAGTAAAGTAACGTGCCATGCGGTGCAATAACTCCTGCTACATCATTATGTCATGTTTCTTTGTTCTAACACAGCAAGTCATCCACTGTTACTCATCTTCTATACAAGTCATCCACTGTTACTCATCTTCTATACAAGTCCTCCACTGTTACTCACCTTCTATACAAGTCATCCACTGTTACTCATCTTCTATACAAGTCATCCACTGTTACTCATCTTCTATACAAGTCCTCCACTGTTACTCACCTTCTATACAAGTCATCCACTGTTACTCATCTTCTATACAAGTCATCCACTGTTACTCATCTTCTATACAAGTCATCCACTGTTACTCACCTTCTATACAAGTCATCCACTGTTACTCACCTTCTGTCAAATTCATCCACTGTTACTCACCTTCTATATGAGTCATCCACTGTTACTCATCTTCTGTCAAATTCATCCACTGTTACTCATCTTCAATTCAAGTCTTCTAGACATGAACAGGAATAGGGACAAGATTTATGTGCTCATATCAAATCCATCTTGTTATCTCCTAAATTATCTCATATATTGTGTGCATAATGTAAACAGATGCAAACAGCCACTTGCACAAAGGATAAATATTTCGGGTGTCTACCTGGTATCTAGAGAGAGAGAGATGAGGAGAAAGGCTTGGTGAACTTTGTCATTTTGCTAATTTTCCCCCAGAACACCCCTCCCTTTCCCCTCCTCAAATTCCTCCGGTTTTGCACATCTCTAAAGACGAAAAATGGTGCAATTCTGTGGCAAAACAACTTCACCAAATGTATCCGATTTTAAAGTTCCATCGAAAGAAAATGACTTTTTCCTTTGATGCCGACCATTTTTCCTTTGCTGCGCATTTTGTACCAGTTTTATACGTGACACACAAAAGGGTTTATGTCGTAGTCAATGTCATTTTATGAAATGAATAAGATTTTGTGTCCAAATAAAAATCGGTAATTTCCAACAGGACAGGGTAACACTTGTAAATCGACTATTACAAACTGACAATGTGAAACAGCACAAATTAAAAGTATTTTTTATGTATTACACAGCTGTCCAGAATTTGTACATATGTTTGCTCTCTTCAATATGATTTGTCTCCTGTCATTAACTTTTCAGTTTCAATGCATTCCAGTCCCACATTCCTCCACCATTGCATTTCTAATGACGGCACTTTAAACACAGTTATAAAAATAAAAAGATGATGTGACAGAAAGTATCTTAATCCTCCCTGCTATAAAATAAGGTGCTACAACTCTGGATCCAAGAGTTTTATGGAGGTGTACATGGCTTTCCAGGCTAGACATACAAAATATGGATACCTTTAAACAAAACAAGTAGTACTAGAAGCAAACATATTTGAGCCACATTTTTCAATGGAAACTCGGATACAGACACTTTTCTGAAAAGGAAAATTAATATTTGTCTCGTGTCTGAAATAATAGTATAATAATATTCAAATTGTTAAAACTGTGAGCTACATGCGAGCAAAGAGTAACCTGCCTAGTACTCAGAAATAAACTAAAAACAAGGAAATATACACGCTCTCCCACAAGTGAAAAAAGGCTATTTTTGGCAATATATATCCACTATGAAATTATCATATCGAAAATATGTGATAACACAATGTTTACAAAACACTTTACTGTAACCGAGAGAAACTGCATGACTTGTATAGAAGATGAGAAATAATGGATGACTTGTATAGAAGATGAGAAATAATGGATGACTTGTTTAGAAGGCGATTAAAAGTAGATGACTTGTATAGAAGATGAGTAACAGTGGATGACTTGTATAGAAGGTGAGTAACAGTGGATGACTCTTATAGACGATGAGTATTAGTGGATGACTTGTATAGAAGGTGAGTAACAGAGTATGACTCTTATAGACGATGAGTATTAGTGGATGACTTGTATAAAATGTGAGTAACAGTGGTTGACTTTTATAGACGATGAGTAACAGAGGATGACTTGTATAGAAGATTACCCTTTTGGTCAAGTCTTCAAACACAGCACACCTACTGACTAAAGTATTAACCCGACACTCTATAAACAGACAAAGGAGTACTGACAATTCCAATATTACATTATGATTCAAAATTTATTCAGATTTAATTCTTCAACTCGATATTAAATTCAATTCTGCCACGGGTACAAGTTATTCCACAATGTTTGGACACGAATAGGCATTGAAACAGAAGAGCGTCACTCCGGGATCTTCTGCAAATAATGAAAAATGTATTTAGAATAAATTGACGTATTCTGACTCAAGTCAAGATGACGAGAAAGGTCCAAAAAAGGCCTGGAAGGTTGATCTATTCTAAATAAATACCTATGTTACTGGATCCACTTTGATGTTCCAGGAATGTTATTTCTTTTGTCTTTAGCCTCTCATTTACAAGATCTGAATAGAGAAGGCGCTTAACCAGAATCCATAATGTGAGAAGAATAGGAAAAATGAATGAGCGCTTTGCACTTACTGTTTGTGTCAGGGGTATTGATCGTACTAAATTTATGGAGCCTATTCATGTAGCAGATTTCTCTGGCGTTATCTGGCTTCTCAAAGGCAAATGTTGGGGCTCGTAACAAAAGGGCGAATGTTTTTCCTGCTCAAGTCATAGACTTTCTGTTATCACCTTCTCTAAGAAAAGTCTTAATGTAAATGTCCCCTTTTCAGCAAGTTGTTTATCAGTAGATACATCAATACGCTGAACTATAGCGGACATTTATCTATACTTCACATTCTGGTTTTGTGAGAAGTGTAAAGTTAATTCTGAAATAAAACCCTTTCACTGGGAATTAACTTTCATTGATCAGTGTAAAATATGTGGCTAATATTCACTTTAATATTTACACTAATTTGTCTGAAATGTATCCGTTGTCTGTTGGCACAAATGGATCCACATTACAATGTACTCTTTGTACTTTTATCAACATAATAAGTATGCATACAGTTAATTGCATGAGGTAAAAAGGATAAGATAATCTGTAAAACAAATATACAGCAAATAAAAATACCCCTACCAGGGTCTGCAACCCTGCCTTTCCCCATTATCTCTAAGCATACACTGCTTCCACTGCAGCCAAGGATTCTGGGTAATGATATGCAAATGAGCAAACTATAATTTTTTTGCTTCTGGTCCATTTTCACATGGATCTCTATAAGCTTATGTCTGCCATATTACACAATGCAGTTAAAGAAGTGCATGGCCAGTAAACCTACTCAGAGACAGTTGTTTCGACCTTTTGGGTCTCATCAGTGTGAGGTTGGTTACTGGCTTTGCAATATGAATATATTTTATTCAACTATGTGTGACTTAACCCAATGTAACCTATTTGCTTCTAGGATGACCTGGTTTATATTTTTCCGTAATGCACTTCATCCCTACTTCCTCTCCAAACAAATAGCTTAAATGTCTCCTTGTGTTCATTCCCCATAAGAACATTTCAACACAAAAAGTTATAAGCGTACATTCTTCTAGAACCCCTCCCTTTCAAGTTCCATCAAATGTTTGCACCTCTGGCAACAGACATTAAATAGTTTGAGTGTGAAAAATTCCCACCTTGGAGAATTGATTCCTCATCTTACAGTGTTTAATTTATTTGAAATAAAATACACAGCAAGCGCTCGCCAGCCAAAGCCATATCCGTCTGATAGGAAGTATTAAATTAGAAGGCTGACAGTTAGAAGACAGTGAGAATTATGAAGAGTGCTCCTGGATGCCTGAAATGTGTCAGTTACCTGGGGAATTCATTAACAAAAGGCAAGGGAGAGGCAGCGGGGAAATGTATGGGTTGCATTACTGGGTGGAGGGCTCTCTCTTCTTAAACATGACGCTGTGAGAACTGAAATGTTGACCCAGTCGCAAGATGAGACTTCCCAAATTAGCTGTCTTCAATGACAGAAAAAATACCTGGCTGTCCCCTTAAGCAAGGCTGTGCACCGTAAGTGAGAAATTAGAGGCAAGGACCAGACCAGAACAGGTGTTTAATGGAGAGCTGGAAGCCAGCAGGCTGCAACATGTAGAGAGAGAGACCTGTAATAAACGGCAAGGGGATTTATCGTAGAATATGTTCTGGAGGAAAAACACATTTACGGCTGGTAGTGTCATTTTGGCACAGATGGTGGGGGTGTCACTCCAATCTTGTGGCTAATGGTGTTTCTTTTTTTACAGGTTTATCCATTGATACTCATTGTGTAAAAACAAAAGTCTCTGCCTCCCTGTTGCTATAGGGGATGTGCTGCTATTTCAGGTACTAGGCCGAGATAAAGCTCTGCTGGAAATAAACAGAGAGGGTTCAATGCATTAAGCTCTGAAACGCAGTGGTTTGGTATTAAACTGGTACCTAGATTGTAAGCTCCTTGGGGCAGGGACTCCTTTTTCCTAATGTTTGTTTTATGCCTTAAGCGCTTATTCCCAATATGTGTTATATTATTATGTCACGTGTATTACTGCTGTGTACAAAGATAGCGCTATATAAATAAACGTATACATACCAAACATGTTCATGGAGAAGATACACTGACATATACAGAGGTAGCCAAATGTATGTCACCCACTCATAACGCAGAATGTCTCTGATTTTCCATAAGATTCAATGGCAATGATTACGCAGAATATCACCGAATCTCGCTCTCCCTCTCGCTCTCGCTCTCCCTCTCTCTCCCGCTCTCTCTCAAAGTACGTTTTATTAAATCAGAAAAAAAGATCAAAGCCATTCGCAACACACTCACAGGTAACGTTTGAACTTGCTCCCCACTGCGCTATGACTCCTGGAGAGGCGCTTACATCTCCTACTTGTGCTGATTCCGCTTCTCGTGCCTTATACCAGGGGCGGGTATCTCCAGTCCTTCAGGTTATCCCCGCTTCAGTAAAGGTGGCTTAATCAGTGGCTCAGTCGAGGGAGAGGAATATTGTGTTATTTTTCCCCCTACTAAATATGGCATATTTTGCATATTTATATTGAACAGGTATCAACTGAAATCAGTGAGAATTTAATTGGGGAGTGGGGGGTCGAAACGTATAGATTTTATTGGAAAACACTGAATTCAATGAGTGATGCTAAAAATGAGGGGGTTAAAGAAGCATACGAATAGCACTGTGGATATTCTGAACACATGATACATAAAGCTTGGCCCCCTGCAGACGCACTTACCAGAACTCCCTCCTACTGTCTCTGTACGTTCTCCCTACCTACCAATTAGACTGTAAGCTCCTCGGGTCAGGGACTCCTCTTCCTTAATGTTACTTTTATGTCTAAAGCACTTATTCCCATGATCTGTTATTTATATTATCTGTTATTTATTTGATTACCACATGTATTACTGCTGTGAAGCGCTATGTACATTAATGGCGCTATATAAATAAAGACATACAATACAATACAATACAAGATGCAATAATGCCGATTGAGGCACTTTCACATGGGAATTCCCATGGACTTCAATAAGGGGTTTCTTGTGATAGCGCCCCGATCGGCACTATTACAGTTTAATTATTAAGTCCCCTGAGTTTAAATAAGTGAGGCTCAATTAATAGATCTGGTAACGTAGACACATGTCCGACTATTGCACAAACACAATACAGAGGGCAAAGTTATTGTAGACATTATAACACTCCACTAGTCAGCCGGCATACACCACCTTAACATTCGAATGGCACCCTTCATGTATGCATTAATTATCTTTAATTGGCATTTAACAAGTTACTTATGGAAAGTTAAATGAAGAGCTGCATAATAATTAGCAGAGTATTCAAATACAAATTTGTCATGCATCAGTAATTGCTTTAATTTTTTCCCCCTGAAAGTTTAATTCGCCTAACAAAAGATGGAAAAATATCATTAAAAATCATTTAAACACATGTGATTATAATACGTTGATGTGAGTCTTTTGGAAATCTGGACTTTAGTGGCATCATATTTTCGCTCTATTGGTTTAAAGTAGAATGGTTTCGCATTTCCAACGTCTCCTGCCCTGTGAGCAGAATATCATAAGAAAATTGTGGTTAAAATAATGGAATGTGGGAATATACAGTCAGTAATGTACGCAGAACTCCACAGAGACAGTATACAAATCATGATATGGAGAATACTAAGACAAATAAATAATAATAGCATGTTCTTGCGCTGCTAGTTTTACATAGCGCTTTACAGAGACATTTTGCAGGCACAGGTACCTGCCCCATGGAGCTTACAATCTATGTTTTTGGTGCCTGAGGCCCAGGGAGATAAGGTGACTTGCCCAAGGTCACAAGGAGCTGACACCAAGAATTGAACCAGGTTCCCCTTCTACAAACTCAGTGCCAGTCAGTGTCTCTACTCACTAAGCCACTCCTTCTCCATAAATATAGTTAAGTGCATCAAATATAAGTGTAAACATTGGGAGATCCCCTGTCCTGAAGAGTTTATGGTCGGGAGTCATCAAAGTGTGATCCACACTATCGCGGCTGATTTAGCGATATCTGCCATTGACTTTAACGGTATGTATGGCCCATTTGGCCGCGAAAGCGCAGATGGGGCGTTGATGAATCCCAACCTATGATCTAAGACCGAGATCCACAAAAGGGTGCTAAGATTTAGCACCACTTTACTCCCTCTGTCATATGAATGGGAGAGAAGGTGTGCCAAAGCTTTGCACCCTTTTGTGTATCTGGGCATAATTAATGTGCTGAGAGGCAGAGGAGAACGTGCGGGTGCCTGGGCCATGGTGAAGATGGAAGGTGCATTTGCAGCGGGTCATTTAGAGCTGTAGAATTTCTTCATTCTAAAGGTAAGTGTTCAAAGTGGAGGGATGAGGATATGCCCTTTATTAATAAATGAGAGATGTGCAACATTGTGCAAGATGCATTCTCAAACTTTGTAACAGGTTTTTTGGCCAACGTGGATTCCTGGCGACCCGGCTCGCAGATCTTTTGCAACTGACAATTTCCACCATCAATTTGTTGTTTCGCCACGAAGCTCAGTCACAAATAGCGGGTGATTCGCCAAGCCAATCCAGACCCTGAAATAGAGGGGTGGGGGGAAGAGGGGCAGCGGGGAGAAGAGAGAAGGAAGATGAAAAAGGGCCAGTTTCACATGGTTCCCGTGAAAGCTTCGCACATCTATATTATAATGATATAGTATAATTTGTATATATTAAATAGAATACGGTGAGTCAAAATGTGACAAAAACCCTCCAGTGTACAGTGTACAGCAAATACAAATCCCCCGTGTGAGCACAATCACATATCTCGGACAGGTCTGAAGGCCTGCCCTTCCCTATTATCCCTTAGCATGCAATACTTCCACTGCAGCCAGGGATTCTGGGAAATGACATGCAAATGAGCACACATGTCACCCTTTGCTTCTTATCCATTTTAACATGGAACCCCATAAGCGTACGACTTATAGTCTTCGACTGAGCCACCGATTGAGCCACCTGTGCTGAAGCAGGGATATCCTGAAAACCTGATCAGTCGGCCGCTCTTGAGGACTGGAGTTGGCCACCACTGATTTAACTAATTTTTTTTAAAACTTTGTGACAGCAGCCTGTGTGATTTTCAGCGCCCCTGCGCTGAACTGCGGTGAGGATAAAATCACCAGTGCCGCATGTACACAGGGGTCTGAATATGTAATATTACACTCAGGGGTCACGGGCGTAAAATAAATGTATGAGTACTGAGCCTTACATAGAAAAGGTCTATATTGGTGCAAAGCTCTGTTGACTGGATTTTAGAAATGGATTTGAAGCAAAAGGTGACACAGTGAGAGCTCATTTGCATGTCATATCCCAGAATCCCTTGCTGCAGTGGAAACGCTGCATGCTAAGAGATAATGGGGAAAGGCAGGGGTGCAGACCAGTCTGAGACATGTGAATGTGCTCACAACATGCTATTTTTATTTTGCAGGAAAACCTGAGCAATCTTAAAAATGAAGAGAAATGGTAATTTTGTCAACACTAAGTAAGTAATCTGGGTAAAAAGGACAAAGTTGCGTTTCTCTGTAACCCCCAGTATCATCACACTTTGACCACTGATTACGGTAATTTAAACTGTGATTGTCATTGTTTAATGATGACTATCAATATGAGGCTGTGGATTACAGGGCCACTTACAGATCTGTATACTCGGGGGGCGTATTGCAAGTATTAATGACACCCCCTGTTTTAACTATTTTTCTGCGTGACGTGCCTGCAATGTATATTCACGCAGAGGAGACAAAATGATCACAGTTGTGAAAGAACTTCAGATGTTTTTACTAATTAATTGTATACACTTGGTTTCTCATATGTTACATCAATATAAAGCAGCTACAGTTTATGTATAGTGACTAACATATTGTTCATGCTGTTGATTGAAATCATTGAAAATGGAAGGGGAAAAAAAATAAGTCAGGCAGTGGATGTAATTGCAGAAGGGAGCAGCCTTTAATCTATTATTTAAGTGACATAAAAGGCAGTAGGAAAAAAAAAAGACAGATAGCTGCAAAGTTCTATGTAAGCAAAACAAAAGGCAAACTCTACAGATCAATATATAGAGAATAGAGCAAAGGGAGAAGAAGATTGGAACCAAGGTAGCAATAAGAAATAGGTTACACGGGAGAGAGAGTGAGAGCGCGCTGAAAATAATAAAATCAATAGAATTTGTTTGCCTCGAAAAATCTTTGAAAAAGGAGAGGACCACAGTAAGAATTTTTAATATCTACATATCTTGTTCATTTCTGAAATGATAGTTTTATAGGCTACACAGTGGAATAATAAAAGCCTTGTCACTCAGCAGACATTGAAGACATGGTATACATGCAAGGATGACATCACTCTTGTTTTAAAAGGCTTTAAATAGGCCATCCAAGCGGGTGATTTTTTTTTTGCGTAGTTTTTTTAAATTTATTGCATTGAAGCAGGGGGTCTCCAGGGCTGAACCCCATTCATTCCAGCTCCGGCGACCAACTGCTTCCGGAGATACTTACCTCCGTAGTAGGTGCTTGTAGCCGCTCTGCTCTTCTACCAGGGATCATGTAACAGCTGCTGTTCAAAGCTCCCGTGCACTGTGGACCAATAGAAAGCTGTGATGTCATTGGTGCGGGTTCCTATTGGCCCACGTGTTTTTGCTGGAGCTCTAAACATTAAAGCCCAGCTATCTCACCTACTATGGAGGTAAGTATCTCCAAAAGCAGGGGGTCTCCGTAGCTGAAATGAATGGGGTTCAGCTCTGGAGACCCCCTGCTTCAATCCTGTGTTTAATAAATAAATAAATTGTGCAAAAAATATCAATGGCTTGGATTGCTCCTGTACAGTGAACAAGTCCCTCATTTCTACCTACTTCAAGCAGCAACCCCAAGATATTTCTGGTAACAAAATGTACCAGGTGTGAACCGTAGTGACCCCTCCCCAATACACCGTGAACTCGCTTCCAATGTATGGAACTAAAATCTTCTTCAGCCCGGGGAAGTAGCTTTACAGCATATTGACTGGGTATCAGGTGAGTGATGCAGGAGGAGAATACCTGAGGAACATCTACAGTACGTTGGATCAACTCCATGAGCAGAAGGCTGTAAACCTAAGGTGTTAAAAGACTTTGTTAACAAATATACACGTTGTGCCTGTAACAGGGGAGTTATCCCTGTTCTGGTAATGTGCCTCTAATCCAGCAGTGTGGTGGCTAACTGCTGGTAGTCATTTAACAAACACCACCTGCCTGATTAGATTGCTTTGAAAAGCCTGTCTTTTGAGACAGGAAGAGAGACTCCTTAGCTCACACCTGAGCTGAACTTGGAGACAGAGCAGAGATTGTCCTTGACTCTCACAACTTGTCTTGAGCCCTGCCAGAAGAAACAGCAGAGCTGCTTTCAAGACACAGGGGAAACTTCTAAACCTGAATGCTGACAAAACATGAGCAAAGGTAGCAACGCAGGAACAGAGAAGATTTTCCCTCCAAACCACAAGGAACAGATAAGACTTTCATTTATGAGACTTTATATATCTGCTTATTTCATGCTATATGTTTGGGGCTGGGAGACATGCTTATCTAAAGGGAGTGTGGACTGCATACAGTAGTATTTCACTAGAAATACTCCCAAGTGAATAGAAGCTTTGTTTACCCCTTGTTTGGATGGTTTCCTGATGTTAAGGAAACAAGCGCAATAAAAGTCTTATTTAATTTCACTATAACCAGACTCCCTTGCATACCTCTGTGAGCATCCTCCTACAGTGCCTAATCATAATCACATTGCATGCATGAAAATTATATTGCCCAAATAAAGATCTTCTCTCTCTCTACACAGGTTTTTTTTTCAGGGGGTATGCGGTGGGACGCAGTTCCTGGACTTTTTTTTTCATAGACCACATAGTCAATTTGATAGCATTATTGTGATAATCTTAAAAAAACTAATTTTTATGTTTTATAAAACAGTTATAATGTAATAAATATTATTTACCAAAAATTTTTAAATGGACAGATTCAAAGCAATTTTGAGATAAATGTGAATAAACGTCATATTATTGTGCATGTCCAAGAATGTCCAATTTCCCGCCCCTGATCCCAACCGCACGTCAGAGTTCCTTCACCTTTATATCTAGAAACAAAGCACGGTATATAAACATATTACACATATACACACACATTGTTATCTGATCAATAGTATTGCCAAACAGCTAAGGAACAGCGTGCACCACAGGACACCATTAGTATTGTAATTATTAAAGTATTATACAACATGTTTTAAAGGTATCACTGAAACCAACTCACTAGTGGATCCATATAATGCAGCCTTTGCTCCGATATACCAAGAATTTCTTGATTTTGCAATTCACTCTTTCCTATCACAAATGGACCAGTCTGTATTGTTATTAAAATTATTTTATTGCTTTCTCTACATTCTATTTTTACTATAAGAACACATTAACATTTGAAAAAAAAGCAATAATCACGAATGCGGACTAGTATGACAAAACCACACACGGTAAAAGCATAGCAGGAGTCTCATTATCGTTCTTGTAGGCAGAATGTTCTTGTAAGCTTAATTCTTCTAAGTATGCATAATATTATTTTATATGAGGCCTTTCCTGCAAAAGCATGTGGCTTTCACCCTTCCCTAGGAATATATACATAGCTAGGGAAGGGTGAAAGCCATATATATATATATATATATACATGTAGAGGTATCTGTACCGTGTTAGCCGAGCTTCAATAATCAAAAAATAAATAGATGATACCGTACAATGCATTGTAACATCGCCGGAAGAAGAGATCAGTGTATCTCGAAAGCTCGCACAAATAAAAGCATTTCGTTAGCAACAGAACGGTATCATCTATTTATTTTTTGATTATATATATATATATATATATATATATATATATATATATAAAGCAACTGTAAATATTACTGTATGTTCATTTGCATGTCTTAGACAGGTCTGCAACCCTGTCTTTCCCCATTATCGCCCAGCATACAGCGCTTCCACTGCAGCAAGGGATTCTGGGAAATGACATGCAAATGAGCACTCAGTGCCACCTTTTGTCTCAAGCTCGTATTACGCAAGCAAATCCTCAAGCCAATGCATGCTGTTTTAAACACAGCTTTTAGACAGAGGCTGGGATGAGATGCAAAGCCATTAAACCCACTCACAGACATGTTTCAACCTTGATGGGTATCATCAGTGTGAGGTTGAAACATGTCTGTGAGTCCTACTATGTTCAATTACCAATAACCAGGGCTATTTAAACTAAGGGACAAATATAACTTCTCAAAGAAATCACTTGCAAAACAACATAGTAGCTAGAAATGTCCAGATAATGACAAAAACTGGCAGGGGGATCAAAATTGTTCCCATTGAAAGTATAGACCTGCCAGTCCAGTAAAGACACAAAAATGCACAGAAATGTACACAGTACTAGATGGAACAGAACTGAAACCCAGCAGAATGAATAAACAGGGTCAAATATCATGCACAATTAGTATTGATAGTACTGTAGGAATCACTTGTTAGCTATCCATATCCTATTGACCGTGGGAACTTTGAGTTCAGAATCGTTGCAAAGAGAAACATATGTATCAGTACAGGGTATAAGTACGGAAAGATAATTGCAACAATAGTTGCCACTTGGAGTGAGAAAGGGCCCGAACAGTAAACTGTATTGCAGGCTTGAGTAAAATAAAATCAATACTTCACCAAAGTTCCCACGGTCAATAGGATATGGATACCTAACAAGTGACTCCTACAGTACTATCAATACTAATATCTGTCCCTTAGTATTAAATAGCTCTGGTTAGTGTTAATTGCATCATAGTAGGAGGTTTCTCTTTCAGGTCCCGTCTGATCTTAATCTGTCTTTATTGGTTTAATACATTTGTTACTTTTGCATTTCATCAGTGCTTCCTATGGGTTTTTTTTTCATCTCCTTTTAATATATATATATATATTATATGTTATATATATATATATATATATATATATATATATATATATATATATATATATATATATATATATATATATATATATATATATAAAACACTCCAGAAGCCAATTACTGGAAACTATACTCTCTGGTCCCCGATATGCACCCCCCGTCCAGCTGAGGAAATGCTAGTGCTAATCTCAGGCTCAGGTGATTTAAAACCAGGCATAACATGTGCACCTAGTTCGTTCGGTGAAACTGTCGAAGCCGTTTAGAACTTCAGACATATTATTGTAAATCCACATTTGTAAAACATGTTGCAAAACATATCTGTGTTTGGAGCGTACATCTGGAGTGTTGTTATGCTTAACCATGCCCCTCATACAGCCACGATGAAAAGTGTATTTGGCATGAACTGCACTTTGTAATTGACATGTGCACATTTTACTGTCTTGAACGGGCAACGGTTTAGTTACCTTGTAATAACATTACAAATGAAAAATGTTACTTAGAGGTATACCATAAATGCCCCAGCACTGAAAAAGACACGAGATATACACTATGAATGCTAACTAAATATGTATTTAGCAATGTTTTCATAGATTTGTATTTTTTTCTTACAAACATGACATTTACAATACAACGTCAATGTTTTTTGAATGATGGTATGTCCCACTTGCTGCTATGCCAATTAAGATTTGTATTCATATACTAAACTTCCTAAGCTGTTTTTTTTAATATATTGGGAGCGTCTGTTTACAATAAATTAGCACATCCTGATGTTTCTAGTATAATATTTGTCAGATGAAAGGATGGGGAGTACTAGTTAATATAAGAGGTTAACAGTCATAATGGGTAACTGGATAGGATTACTCCAGTTACTCCCCTCCCCATCATGTGATGATGGATGACTATGCAGAAAGGGATAGCCACTCCTATTTATGTCTTGTGACAGTGATATTACTATAGGGAGATAGAAGGGCACATATACTGTAGCTTCACCTGATGTTCTAGAAATAGGTTCCTCAGAGTTCAGACTGAAGCCTCACAGTGAGTCCTGTAAATAGGCTTGTGTGTATAGTTGTGTATAAGGATGTCCTGTCACCATTTATTGTTTCTTGTTATGGTTAGAGCCCCTAGTAATGGCACACGATTGTTCTCTGGCCAGAAGAGGAGTAAGCAAAGTACTCAGCAGTGAGTTCTCAGAGTAGAAGCTCCGGAGCATAATTGGATCGGCCCCTCCTGAAGGTCGTAAGTAAACTCCCGAACTGACAAGTAGAGGCTAAGAATGCCATGCACCGAAATGGGATAGTGATCCAAGAGAATAGTGTGTGTCTCCAACAAGGGTCAACCTGAAATGGGGCATTATTGAAACTATGCAGGCGATTGCCCATCTACTCAATACTAAGGGAAACAAGCCGAAGTACCTCCCCGGTGTAGGAGTGAGAGCTACCAGGGGAAGAAGCACAGAGTAACCATAGTGTTTGACACCAGTTAATGTCTGAAATGAAGTCTGTCTGTTCTTGGTGAACATTATGAACGTATGTAAATAAAGCTCTTGTTTGTACTATAAAAGTTCCCGGCGCCCATTCTTATTCTATCTGCATATCCATGCCCAGCCTGCACTGACCCAGCACCCTGACCAGGTATGAGAGACTGAGCACAGCCATGTACTGTATATAGTCAATTGGATGTTAGCTCCTTTACAGCCGGGCAAGGAGGGTTACATTAGCTTAGTGGATTCCCATTAAACTGAAGTTTAATAATGTCCATTACCTATCTACTTTAGGCAACCTGGCGATATTTGCCCTGATTTAATAGCGCTTAGTGCATCTGGCCCTAAGTGTAGTGCAGCAGGTTCCGTTTTAAGGGCCCGCTGCAAAGCGAAAATCGGCGGAAAGCATAACCGGCGATTTTCGGTGTGTGCGCATGCGCAGACTGGCAATTCGCCCTTCTACGCATGCGTAACCTCGGCAAACCCCCCCCATTCTGCGCATGCACGACCTCGGACCACCCGTTCTGTGCATGCGTAACCTCGGACCGGCCCATTCTGTGCATGTGCAGACATGGCGGCCCCTTCTCGGTACCGCCGTATCGCCAAAAAGCGGGGCGCCGAGAAGCGGGGCCTTGCTCTATAACAATTGGAGTGGTTCCATATTGTCTAGCTATGTTTTGTGTGCGTTAAGGCGGGACCTTTCCCAGACAAAGTGTGACCCTCTGACAGGAACGATGTGGGCTAAGGCTGTAGAAAGAATTAGAAAGTATTTTCATTATTGCTGTATACTGCAGCATGGCTCTGTACATGGAGACGGAAGCGTTGAAACATTAAACAGTTATTATTCTCTTATCCAACTGATACTCGAGCACAATTTGGGCATTACCCCTAACTCTCCCCATAACAGCCGCTAGCCCCATATATATATATATATATATATATATATATATATATATATATATATATATATATATATAAAATACAAATATTACTTGTGAGCACATTCACATGTCTTAAACACCCACCACCCACCATAACACACATATATATATATATATATATATATATATATATATATATATATATATACAGGCATACCCCGCTTTAAGTACACTCACTTTAAGTACACTCGCGAGTAAGTACATATTGCCCAATAGGCAAACGGCAGCTCGCGCATGCGCCTGTCAGCATGTTCTGAACAGCAATACCAGCTCCCTACCTGTACCGAAGCTGTGCGCAAGAGGGGAGACTATAGAGCCTGTTACACATGCGTTATTTACATCAGTTATGCACGTAATATGACGATTGCAGTACAATACATGCATCGATAAGTGGGGAAAATGTAGTGCTTCACTTTAAGTACATTTTCGCTTTACATACATGCTCCGGTCCCATTGCGTACGTTAATGCGGGGTATGCCTGTATATATATATATATATATATATATATATATATATATATATATATATATATAGTACATATTACCGCACTCCTCCATTTAGAAGTATGCTGTTAGTAAAAGGATTGGCCTTACATATATACAAAACAAAGAACAGATTCTGCGCTCCTACCAATTGGGCTAAAATATTCTAGTGGCATGTTTACATTTGGAACCTAAGTCTGTGTAACGAAGAAGGCATTTGGTTGCATCATTTGATCAAAAAGATGATTCAAGCTGCCAGTCTCATCAAGGAGACTCCGTTTAGCAGGTACAGTACCTACACTGCACATATGTAATTTCTTATTTGTCCTGTGGACTATATATATATACACACACCTTTTTTCTTCTTTTTTGTTGTTGCATGAATGTAGATCTTGTTTATGTAACTTTAAAACTTTAAGGAGTTATCATTGTGCCAGTTTGGAGGAGAATCCCCCTTCTTGTTTCCACGCTGACACAACATGTTTTAAGCAGATGAGTGTTCAATTTCATTACATTAACAGCATCTGTACGAGCTCTTTGATGCATCGCTCCAGTGCCTAGTAATTTAGTAACAGGTTGGAAATGGGCTGAGGGGTAAGCTGAGACCTGGTTTCTATAGTTACAACTACCCACCTCTTATTTCTGAATTACCAGAGTAGCAAAAGGCGATATTTTGCCGCAGGGTATAAGAAGTGGTTTCCAAAACATACAATAAACGCAGACGTACACCACACCAGTGTATACTGTACCTCCCATGTAAAGGAGTGCATTCAAGGTGTACTCACTGTGATAGAAACTACACTTACAAACTAAGATACCCCATCCATGCCTTGCTTCAAAGTCAATTTGAAGCTATTCTGACAAAAGTTATAATATATATTTTTTGGAGCAACATTTAAGATGGCCGCCTCCGTGGTGGTTCCTTTTTCTCTGTTGTAAACATCAATGCCATCACTGGTTTGTGTTTGGGCTGATTAGTTAATAAAGAATTGAATGGCACATCTGGACCTGAGACAGTTACTCCTCAAGAACAACTTACAGACCTACTTTTTATAACAATAAATATTGTAAGGTACAGCTATTTAAGTAAGGGGTTCTCAACTCCAGGCCCCCATCCCACCTTCCCCCAACAGGTCAGGTTTTCAGGATATACCTGCATCAGCACAGGTGGCTCAGTCTTGGACTGAGCTACTGATTGAGCCACCTGTGCTGAAGCTGGGATATCCTGAAAACCTGACCTGTTGGGGGGTCTTGAGGACTGGAGTTGAGAGCCCCCGATTTAAGTGTTAAGGAACGGAAAAGTGACGTACAGAGAATAGAAAAATGAAAGAAAAGGGTATATATATATATATATATATATATATATATATATATATATATATATTCACACAGGGAATATACCAAACACGTTCTGCGCTATAGCATGGAATGTTCTATTGGGGCTATCCGTGAGATTTACACCAGATCTACACTACCACAGTCTACAGAATAATGGCCGTAATTAGCTAATGTTTCACTGGAATTTCTTTGTTTGCCTTACTCTGGATCAATATAAATGCAAATATAGGATAAGTATGGTATCTTAATTGGCTAAATTTTACATACAGTAGGTTGAACTCGATGCAATGTGTCCATAGCTATTGTGGAGCTATGGATCTCTCTATGTAATGTCCAACAAATAAAAATACCACTTGTAAGCACATTTGCATGTCTCAGACTGGTCTTTTCCTGTTATCTCTTAGCAGACAATGCTTCCCCTGCAGCAAGGGATTCTGGGTAATGACATGCAAATGAGCACTCACGGCGTGTCACTTTGTGATGTCAGATCTTTTCTGTGATGCCAGAAATCTTCTGCGAATTAATATTTTTTTTCTCCAGAATACCCAATATTGATTCCTCATCCCAAGGCCATATTTAAAAAGTTCTATTCCATAAAACAACTTTCAAGTGAATGAATTCTAAAGTGTCTTCTGGTGCATCACTTAATGTATTCTCAAAAAACCATAGCTGGAAGTAGACTCCTAAGTCATGTAAAGAAAGGAAAGAATTGCAGCAGGCAGTAGAAAAGGGGTATGCTAAAAATTGACAAAACCATATTGTTTTCCCCAAATTAAAATATAAAAGAGGGCACCTTTAAAACACACAGAGTTTTCTTTTAAGTTTACAGAAGCTTACAATATGTCTTTTTTTTCTGCTCAAGAAATAAATATTGGAAGGTTTAAAGCATTTCTGAAGAATTTAAATAACTGCCACAATCTTTCCGTGGAGTTTTGCAAAATCCTGTACAAATCCTAGTGTTGAAAACAAAGCACTATTCAAACAGATGGTCCTTGCAAAATTAAACTATATAGCTTTAATGCATTGACTTAATACCTTAAGAATATAACTCCTCAATATGCCTAACATTTTAAAAAGGGTTTTACTTTTTGTGTTTCCTCTTCAGAATGTGATGCATTTTGGACAATGCCGAAAAGTAAAATAGCTCTTCCCGTTTTATGTTATGCAGCAAAGAGGAATTAAAACATGAGATTTATGGAATATGCTCCACCGTTTCATCAACAGAGTGAAAGAGCAAAAAGATCAGCGATTGCATTTCTAACAATATTTGCTAATGCAAACCCTAATGCTTTTTTATGAATAGAGCAGTATCTTCCCTGGAGGTCCCGGCTATTAGACACAAGAACAGATGCGATTGTACTATTGCAAATATATGGTACGGAGGCTACGAGGAAGCAGTTGTGAATCCCAACCACTTAAACATGCCTACATTCCCTTCAAAATAATAAATAGAAATTAGTTGCAGCCCCCTTTAGTGGTGAAGTCGTCAAACAAACCTTTGAATGTTTTCTACAGTGATTCTCTTGATTGCTGAATTCCTCAATACACTGTCCCCACCCAACACCATAAGAACCAGTCAGACAAGCATTTGGATGAAAACGGCCACAGCATTTTATTAAAACCAATATAGTCCTCCTTGCCATCCACAACCATTTAACACACTTTAATGTATGCTAGCTGTCCTGGAACAAGATTGTTGTTTCTGTTCCCCCCACCCCACCCCTTTGCCGCTCCTTATTCAGTTGCATGCTTCTCTTCTCTGAAGACTAACAGTGGCCTGTGTTATAGACACATTGTTTCAATCCCTGCCCTTTCCACTCAGTCAGTGGGTTAATATAGCAACCTCTCAATTTTTCTAACTGAGAATGGGCTATTCTACCCCCCCCCCCCGCCTCTGCTGACAAGATAGTTCAGTCCCATTACTTTCCTGTGTGGCATTTCTCCCCTTACTTCCTTTTCAAGCCAAAGTACACTGAGTGAGTACATTCCAAGGCCATTCCGTTTTTTCCACGTCCTTCCTTTGATACAGAGCACTCCTCCTAGATAAGCCCTCTCTACCGCACTACCACACCTACAAGCACCTTTATTTCCCTGACTTTTGCAAAAAAACAAGAAAAGGCAAAAGGACTTGTTGTGCTTTGGAAGAGGGAAGGGGTGAGTTAAGCTATCTGGCTCCATTCACACTCTACACGTGACCCTGGTTCCAGAATACTAGCCACTGGCTTCAAGGCCAGTGGGCATATCAACACAATTAACCCAAAGGTTAGGGCAACCCAAGCTGCAAAGCTAAAGGCGTCACCTTTCCCTTGACCTTCCCAAGGCCATATATGGCCAAGAAAACCCCATCAGCTTTTAACCTCATAAAACTGGCAAGGACATCCTGCTGCTGTGACACTCATAACATTGACATCATGTTTTATACATAATAATATAAACCTTTCAACAGTAAAACGTATTAGATATACATTTTTTTAATATATACTGGGAGGGTGGGAGGGTGGGAGGGCTGGGAAACTTCCATCTCCTGTTGCTAACCTAATATGATTGACACTTACTCTGTCAGTTAGCCTCATAGTCCTTTTAGCTCCAACCCTGCCAATGGAAACAACTTTCCAGAACATTCCATGTACCAAGCTTTCCCGCCCAATTATTAACCCCTTACTAAATCAGGTTATCCCTCATCAGCAAACACGATCCCCATTTCCTAATAATGGTACACAGGGCTCTGCGTTTCCCTCGTTTTGTTTCTAAGTATAATATATGTGGCTGTGGCAGCTTATTCTGTAAGCTCTGGTACCGGGTCATGGGAAGCCCCACTGACTTCAACGCTGCTTACTGTGCGATACCACCGGATCAGCTGTACCGGAGCTCACAGAATAGGACCATCGCCAAAAAGTGTTTTTTTTTTAATGTTTGAAAATTATTAGTTGTTGGTTGATTTAAAGATGACTACCGTCTCACTTAGGATTCTGCTTTATAGGCTGACAGGTTAGTAGCACTGGATTGGATTCCCTTTTGTTCCTCTTACTAAAACAGCAGTGCTGCCTACTTGTCCACCTTCAGATAACTATACCTACGGTAGTATGTAGTAGTTACACGGATGGGCTTTGGCAAAGCAGCAATACTAGATTGTAGTTGATCCAGTGCTGTTTACTGAAACTGTAAAAATGATGTCCACCTACTGTAAATAAACATCACCAACCAAGATCATTATATATACAGTATGGAAAGAAAGGCATGCACAAAGCGCTGGCACAATAACAACACTCCATATAAATGCAATTGTGCAAAAACGATATAGGTGCAAACTATATATACATATATATGTGCAAACAAAAAATACCAAAAGAATAATGATAAGTCCAAAGAAATGTCTCTGTTAGAAACAAATATTCGGCAGCCTAAAAAACTTGGGTTCTCTCAGAAACCCAATTTAGAACATGATTGGCATAGGTTCTCTTGGGCACAGGGTGATGTTTCTTGGGCACAGGGTGATGTTCCAGGAGATATGTGGAAACAAGAAGGACAAAGAACATATAGTGTAATATGTCCAGAGAAAATGTAAATCTTGCTGATGCTTGTATAGAGTTTAAACTCACATTTTAGTTGTCTTGAGTTTTATGCCTGAACTGCTGGTACTGTAAATGCTGAATGATGAATTGACACAGCTAGGTCCTCTATGGCATCAGGATCTGCATCTTGGAGATGGATATAAAAGAGATAAAAGGCACATTGCACAGTCTGTTTGTCCTCTTAATGTGATGTAGTTGAAAATACATATGGATACTCACATTTAGGAGGTCTTTGATAATCACATAAAATAATGATGCTTATCCTCTGGGCTTCACTATTTCTTGGGAATTTATCATCATGCTAAAAAAATAAAAGGCTGCGTATTATTTGTGTACTGTGTACTAAAATAAAATAACTACTATTGCCTTTTATTTTTTATGGTTTTTTTGTTATTATATATCCACAGTTCAGTGGTCAAACCCTTTCCATCCTGTTCAACCTAGTTTCACTATCCATTCCTATAAGGGAATTCCATTCAAGGACACATTTCCAAGAAACAGTCAAGCACAGAGGATAAGCAGCATTATTATTTTATGTGCTTATCAAAGACTTCCTAAATGTGAGTATCCATATGTATGTGTACCCCTTTAGGTATTGTAGTATTAAAAAAAAATGCAAGTTTTTTTTTTACGCGGTTTGCCTAATGGAGCTATGAGAATAACAGTTGTGGGCAAAAAAAATGCGAGATTGAGGCTTTTTTGACAAACCGATTGGATTGTTAGAGCAAGAGTGAAACCGCTTCTAAAAAAAGCCGTTTAGACGTGTGTAACACAGTTTCCCCCCCCCCCCCCCTCTCTGGAAGATGTACTACTGGTTACTGCTGTTTGTGGAGCTTGCATACCTGTGAGGGTCCAGGAAAGCTGAACAGTCTGCGATGGTGTGGGGATCAGGACAGGCATTTGGTGATAGTTCTTCACTCAGGGTGTCAGCGCCTCCAGCTCCGGTGGGCTCCAGGATTTACAGATACTGTCCCCACCAGAAAATACTTCTTTCACATCCCTGCCCAATAGACTGTAGACTCCGACAGGGGTATATAAAACAAAGGGCTTTATTTGGGCAGTCACAGAGGCCTCTGATCTCTCTTTTACCATGTCTCATTCCTTGCCGGGAGGAGCAGCACACACCTCCTCTCACTAGGAGGGGTGGAAGAGAACTCCCTATAATTTGGCACTTCCTCTCTGAGACTCCAGAAGGGGAGGGCACAAGGTCTGTACCACTATTGGCTGTACACAGATCCTTGTGGCACCACCTCTTCTGTCACTCAAATAGTCAGCATGATGGGGGTCAATGCCCCTAGGATAGCCTGCCACAGCCTGTAGCTATAAGGGCTTACATGACAGGAGGCAGAGAGGCAGTCTGGACCAGCCATGCTACACGTGATTTGGACATGCAACAAGGGTTTACAGAATAGCAAAGCATGCCAATCCGCTTCTAAAGGGCACTTTAGAAGCAGTTTGTCACACTTCGGTGCTTCTAGAATAGACCCCTTAGACCATTAAAGTAATGTGTGTTTAAGAGTAGGGAGCATCCTTACGCTTAATGCTCACGACCAGCAAGAAATGGGACCACTTTAGATGAAGAGCAGTACATGGTTTCATGGTTACTGATATATTGTAGCAGAAACCCAGTTTAACACACAGCTCAAAGATACATGCAAGATGATTGTCACTGGATAGAGTTCTTTTAGGGCACAAACCTTGCTGCCAGTATGAAGTAAAGTATTGTTATGCAGGTCCCCTGATAATCTGTTAGTCAAGAAACCTCACCATAAATTGGACCTCATTGTATGAGCAATGCATAAGCATTCATTAATGATTCACCAGACAGAATTTTCAAGATGAACACACAATGCTACAATTGTATTACCAATAAATAACCTTTTCTAACACCAGAGAAAAATGAGCAAACAAGTCTAATGTTTAGAGCTGGACTCCATGAATTAGGCTTAGGCCCCGCTCCCAGGGTCAGCGCGCCCGCACTGCAGACAGGCGGGGCGCTGACATACACAGACCGCGATATGCGGTCTGTAGGGAGCGGGAGCCGGAGCGGGAGGTGGGCGGGAGTGGGAGGTTTGAGCGGGAGGGGGGGCGTGGCTTCAGTGGAGGGACCCGCTACTCTCCCCCCCCCTCCCTCCACGGCTCGGGTAAGTAAAGCAACACACACACGCAGGCACTCATACACAGACAGAGGCAGGCACTCACGCACTCAGTCACACACATACATACACACACACACACACACGCAGGCACTCATACACAGACAGAGGCAGGCACTCACGCACTCAGGCACACACATACATACACACACACACACAGACAGAGGCAGGCACTCACGCACTCAGGCACACACATACACACAGACAGGCACGCACGCACTCAGACACACACACAGACAGGCACTCACGCTGCTTTCATTCCACACTCCTCCCCGCTCCCCGAAGCCTCTCCTCCTCCCGAAGCCTCCCCTCCCCATTGGCTCACAGCCACACCACGTGACGCGTCAACGCTAGGGAACACCATTCTCTTGTATCCCATAGCGGCTGACGCGCCACAGCGTGTAGTAAGTTGTGCAGCCAGGGGCGACCGGGACCGGCTCCGCAGGATTCCCCTACTGGTGGGGAACTCGCGTGTGGCCGCCCGCGCCACCGAGCGCAGCGGGACAGAGGCCTTACACATATACACAGGCTTCTGTAAGCATACACGCTCATAGAAACATCGCCATTACTAATATTTGCATTAAAATGTATGTTTTCCATAAGTAACTTCCAAGTAAGTTCCAACAGAAAAAGTCCATTTTAAAATAACTTCTTTAGGAAGTACAATGTACCGTATATTCTACGCTACAGTTTCTGAATAAGTATACAGTTCCAAAGATTAATTGGAAAAGATCAAAAAAAAAGATTCTGGCAGGAACATGTTTCAACCTCAGAATAGCACCGTTAGCTCCGGCATTATATCTCACACAAGGGGAATGAACAAGACCCTTTATTTCTCAGCAGCAATGCACCATCTACCATTATATCTGGATGCAAAAAAGGCTTTAAAATGGGCAATTATGAAAGGAATAAATACTATCACCACATGCACTCAACAATAATAATTAAAAGAGCACACTGTAAAAGAAATCTATACCGGAGAAACTGAAGTAGCAAAGTAAGACTCCAAGATGAGAAAGTAATTGAGGAGCGTAGGGAAGAGTGCATAAGCTGCTATTATGTAGCATTGTGAAACTAGCTCCTTAAATAAAAGAATAACACCATACAGTTTTCTCCCTGCTAGCACAGCACATGATCTACGTTTAATACAGGAGAGCTGTGAGTCACAGATCCATATCTTCTCATCAGGTGTGGTGAGATGGTGGGAATGTCTTCTCCACCCACTCTATTAAACAGTGTGAGCTTTTATTTTGCCCTATTTAAGAACCAGACTGCTGCACCGTGTCACATGTGAAAAGAGAGAATAATGTACGATGTGAACCCACGCTAGAACTGCCACTTACTTTGTTGCTTGCTTTCTTTCAACCGATACAAGGCAGTTCGGCTGCTGGAACAGTTCCAGTTTGTGCCAAAGATGAGGTTAGGAGTTAAACTAAAGAAACGGAATGTAAGGAATAAATAAAGAAAAAGGATTGACAAACTGGTGTAACCCTGCGTTGGGATTACTAGGGTTTTTAGGGCGGGCCCACACAGAGTAACGCCCCATCCCCCTCACATGGTGCTGCCTCCCTTCTTCCTGGAGACAGTCACATCACACTGGGATATAAATAGTAAGGGGAAGCTTCTGAACTCAGACCGCAGGAGGAGTTGAGGGAGAGGGATCTCACTGTGAATATGTATATAAGTTGCTATGTTTAGGATAGTGTAAGGATTCACCTTTATTTCTTTCTACTTAGGGAGAGTACCCTGGTAGATAGCATCCCACAGAAATTATTCCATAGTGTTCTCAAGGTTCACAGAGAGACAGTTCTCCCAAGCCACAGCCCTTGGGCATAGTTGGACCAGCCCCATCAGACGGTTTGTAGAGGGCTTTCATCGATAATGCTATGTGGTGGCATGTAGCCCTAAGAGGGAATAGTACCAGGCCTGCCAGGGACTCAGTGGACATGGAGTTTGACCAGCGCTATAGAGCAAAGGGATTCTATATGTCACATAAGAACTATTAAGCACCTTTCTAGCATTTCATGCACTTTTTTGTTTGATTATTATTTTGTTTAACCCTGGATTGAAGCAGGGAGTCTCCAGAGCTGAACCCCATTAATTTCAGCTCCGGTGACCCCCTGCTTCCCGAGATACCGACCTCCAAAGGCGGTGCTGGTATCTTTCCAAAGTTTAAAGATCCAACATCACGTGACCAATAGGAAGCTGAATCTGATGACATCACGGCTTCCTATTTCCCCTCAGGACACGGGAGCTATAAAACTCTGCCATTACGTGAACCTTGCTAGCCGAGTGGAGCCGCTACCGTCACCACCCATGGAGGTAGGTATCTCCAGAAGCAAAGGGTCCCTGGAGCTGAATTTAATGGGGTTCAGCTACAGATACCCCCTGCTTCAAAACTATGTAAAAAAATATATATAATGGGGGATAAAAGTGGCAAGCTTGGATTTCCACTATAACAGGACAGCTAATTTGCATGTGACTACTGTGCTAAGGCCGCGACTATAGTGCATGCTTGCGCGCAACGGCATGATGTCACGCACGCATGGCATGCATGCGAAACATGCACTGCAGGCAGGAGGCATCGGGAGGCGACAGGGATGCTTGTCGGAGGTGTGGCCATGATGTCACACGAGCGGTTTGCCCTCATTGGCTGAACTGCTCATGTGATGTGGCCGTCGTGCTCCAAAAACAAATTGATTTGTCTTCTCACCAGTCTGTCGCTCCTTAGCTTGCGGTCGCGTGCGCTGTCTCGTGCACTATGTACGCCTTCATTGAGACACATGTATTTGCTCCGGCGCGCGTGTCGTTGCCGGCACTATAATGGCGGCTAACATTGCATACAAATGTAGAAACACTGCCTAGTATTCATTTGACTCAAGCCAAATGGGGTTTCGGCTGTTCCTTTAACAATAATGCATTTTTGGTACGATGCCCTAAAAGATTGCTCATTCATTCCTTCCTGTTCCTACACACTTAATTAGTCAAAGAGACAAAAGAAAACAAAGAAAGGAGACAAGAAACAAGTAATCAAACAAAACCAGTTATTAAACCTGTAGAGTTGTGAGAATGTTTGTATTTGTGTGGTAATTTAATGTGTTGGTTCTTAAAACACTGCAATTTCGTTATTGTTTTTAGGATTGTATGCATTATTGAGTTATTTGCGGCTATTTGCGTTCATCTTACCGGTGCTAATTCATATTAAAAAGTTGTATTTTATCAACTAAGCTAAGAATAGCACCATATAATTTGAAAACATTTAAAAAAAAAAGAGAAAACAATTACTGAAGGGGATACCTTCATATTGTCCTATATTGTCCATATTGTATTCATATTGTCCTATATTGTCCATATTGTATTCATATTGTCTTATATTGTCCTTCTAATATAATATTTAATAGAATTTAAGTTTAACTGAGGATGAACGTGATAAGTATATGTCTTGTTACAAACTAATTTTACTATGTAGCTATATTAAGAAATATAAATGTGTTATTACCTATCCTAAAAATCATAAAAGAGTGACCGGGCAAAAGGAGAGTAAATAAGGTTACCAGGACTTGGGATGTAACTCACACTTGACTTACTCATGCCTCGAGTCCGGGGTGGGGGGGTGTTCTGCTCCATAACTTCATAAATAATAACATAAATAGACATACAATGACTTGGAAGAAATTGGTCACTGCTTTATTTATAAAGACCCAAGATAACCGAAAGTAGGGGGTACCCATCTAAGTTGCTCAACCCACCACAACCTCAGGCCCCTATTATATAGCTTCTCCTACAACTCCTCCCACACCCCTATACCAATCAATCACACTATTCCTCTTTCCTTCCCTTCCCCCTCTCTCCTCTCCCTTCAGTTAAGGCCTCGGGGACTTTCTAAACAAATATACCAGGTAAAGGTAAGGTGGTGATCCAAAAGTACCTACCATTCAATGTCTATCTTTGCAAAGTGATTATGAGGAGCTGAAGAAGTACAACGTTTCGGCTCCCAACCGGATCCTTCTTCTGATCACATTGGGGCAGCTCCTCTTAAATCACTGTGCAAAGATTTACAGGCATACCCCGCATTAACGTACGCAATGGGACCGGAGCATGTATGTAAAGCGAAAATGTACTTAAAGTGAAGCACTCCCTTTTTCCCACTTATTGATACATGTTCTGTACTGCAATCGTCATATACGTGCAAAACTGATGTAAATAACGCATTTGTAACAGGCTCTATAGTCTCCCCGCTTGCACACAGCTTCGGTACTGGTTGGGAGCCGGTATAGCTGTTCAGAACGTGCTGACAGGCGCATGCGCGAGCTGCCATTTGCCTATTGGGCGATATGTACTTACTCTCGAGTGTACTTAAAGTGAGTGTCCTTAAACCGGGCTATACCTGTACTGAATTTTTAATAGCACTGTAAGTATTTTGCATACACCGCCTTTAACCTTTTCCTTGTAATTACCTATCTTAAAATTAAACTCTCCCGCTGCCAGGGGAAGAACCCCCGGCTGTGCCAGTGAAGGACAGATTCCAATCTGTATTTGCAACTAAAATCACAATATGAAATAAAACAAATCGAAAAATGTAAATGGTGAAAAAAACTCAGATATTTACTACAGCTACACTATTGTTTGTTTTTTAATTACATACAGGAAATACATAGAAAGATGTCAGCGTGGTTAAGCACGTGCAGCTCACTCAAATTATGTAAATGAAAAGCAATAAAAGGCATTAACCATGGGGATCCATAATGATTTCCACTAAAAGTGCTCGAGATCCACTGTCTTTGGTTTCCCCAGTTTGTCAACCATTTAGCTATGTGCACTTTGAATGGGACAGTGATAACTGAATTGGTTAGAAATACATCAGAACAGCAGGCTGAGTTCAGTGAGGTATTGTGGGTAATTAGAGATTAATTACAATCCCATAGTTTGTATCATGGTGCCGGGTCAGCACAGGGTCACTGCACATGGCAAACTCGCAGAGCTGAAACTAGATGGATGACGCCAGCTTAGAGTAGCTCAGGAAAGTGAAGCGTGTAGAAATGTGGAGCCAGGGAGACTGGGGATCTAACGCTCAGCCAGGGTTCTGGCGACAGCAGTGCCACAGTGTTCTGGGCCTGCAGGCAGCATTCGCAAAGCAGCTGCAGCAACTCTCCGCAGATCCAATTAACCTTTTTCCTGCTTAAATCGGAGACGCACACACACACAAAGTCGTTTTCTTTTGGGGATTAGTATAGCTAGGATTGCTAGTAAGAGAGGTCTATGTAAAGTTTAAGCTGTTTGAGGACAGGCATCTTAAAACTACAGCTAGGTTAAGTTGCAGAGGAAAGATGCCTAAAGAAGCTGTCCCATTTGCAAATTGGAACTGATAAATCTCCTAGTGCAGGGGTGACCAACTCCAGTCCTCAAGACCCAGCCACACATAATACCCATTGCGGTCATACAGTAGGGCAGCAGGGCCAACTCATCCTCAAGGGCCACCAACAGGTCAGGTTATCAGGATATCCCTGCTTCAGCACAGGTGGCTCAGTCTTTGACCGAGCCACTGATTGAGCCACCTATGCTGAAGCAGGGATATCTTTAAAACCTGACCTGTTGGTGGCCCTTGAGGATGAGTTGGCCCTGCTGCCCTAGTGTATGACCGCAATGGGTATTATTGTGGCTTGTTCTCCCTGTACCTGCAAGGCTAACTGCAAGGTAGCATGGCTAGTGACAGATGCAATGTTATCATATACTTAAGGCTGAGGACCCGCTGTGGTCGGCGGCTCGCGCAATTGCGTGCACGCGAGCCACCAGCCCCTTGCCTCCAGTCTGGTGGTCCCCGCTGCCTCCTTCCGACGTGGCTCACTGCGTGCTGTGACGTGTCAGCCGTCCGGAGCTGCAAGGCCCGGGTGATCAGAAACGCGTCACGTGTTACGCGAGTGAGCCAATGAGGAGGGGAGGCGGGGAAGAGGGAAGATGGGGAGGAGGGAAGGAGCTACAGGAGGGAGTCGGCTTGGGAGGGAATTCTGTGATTGCAGCCGTGCATAGCTCTCCCTCTCTCCCCCCCCTCTCTGGTGCCCGTTTAGCAGGCTGCCCCTGCCCACTGCTGCCCGTGCTGCATGCTGGGGACTTGCATGCAGGCAGTTGCTGTGCCCGGAATCAATAGGGCTCTGTGTTTTGGCCCGCCCCCCCTGTCATGGCCGCACCCCCCCGACCCGTTTTGGACATGCTCCCGCGCGCCGAAAAAAGTTATCTGCAGAACCCAAATCGCGGTGCAGTGACTTGCACGCGCTGCCGGCAAGCAAAGCGGCCGTGCGGGCGCATGCAGTGGAGCCTTAGCCTTAGGCCTTGGCCATGTTTGGTGCTTGCTAGCGGAAGCGTGCTGACGCGCGCTCCCGTTCAGCACTGAGCCCCTACAGCCGCAATTAGAGCGGCTTTAATAGGGGCTCACCTGCGCTTCCGCGTGCTTGTGGAAGCGCAGGTCTTAGGGGAATTTAAAATTCCCCCGCTTGCCGGCGAGACAGGCCATGTCACGTGAGCGGTTCACCCAATGAGGGCGAACCAGCTCCGTGACGTCACTGGCCCGCCCCCGGCCAGTGACGCACCCGCCCCCGGACCGCCCCCGGACCGCCCCCTGATGGCTGCTGAGAGCGCTTGCGGTAAGCGACCGCAAGGCCAGGGAAAGCACCCGCTTTCCCTGAGCCTTAGCGCTCCTCAGCACGCCAGCGGTAAGCGTGTCCGAGGCCTAAGTGTTGAAGGGATGTGCAAAAACTCTGGGCAAACAGCAAACCGTCAATAATTCCATTTGATGCAGAGGTTGAGGCACAGAATGCTGACACCTGGTACGGTGGCAATACAATGTCAAGTCCCTAAATGTTTCCATGTTTGTATTGTATGTTTAGAGGATATATATAAATATAAGTGAAACATTCGCCAGTGGTTGCGAAGCAGGGAAAGTGTGACTCTTTTCAGCAGTGAAATAAAATGGTCAATAAGTCCGATGTGCATCGCAATTTCAATTAATATGCTAATTTGAGAAATTCTCTAAAATCACTGGATTGCTTAACACTAAGAATGTAAATAGGACAAAGACAACATGTTTCGCTCACCGTCTGGTGATACTTTGCTTACTAATTTGGAGATGTTATTAGCTCTATGAGGCTTAGCAAAACGTCTTGCAGGGGATTGAATTTGGGGGCATAAAATGTTAAAAATGTTGGACAGCATTAGGATAGTTTGGCACCTCTCAAAATAAACATTCTTCCATTAAATATGTATATGTCGTTATAACTCAGGATGTGGAGGTGCAATAATTCCATTTGGGAATATATATCAGACAATCTTGATAGACAAAGTAGTTTAGTTGGACTGATGGGAACAATAGTAAACAAATATATTGTAAGTACAAATATAGGATAAAGTATCTGTCGTCTAAATGTAGCATAGGTTGAACTGGATGGATGTCTTTTTTCAACCTCATCTACTATGTACTATGTAAATTAACTCCTTGTGTACCAGATTGCAGGCTCTCGCGCTCAAGGGGTTAGTTCAATGAATATATGCAACATATATATTCTGGGCTCTGATGCATGGAATTTATTTATTGTTTGATATTTCACTGCATGACTTATCATATGTATGACGTTTGTAAAGGAAGATTTAAAAAAAAAAAAATGTATGCTGATCACAACACAGAGAGGTTTATGCCACTTCCTCCTGGAATTTGGAAAAAAGGGGAAAAAATATGGAGATAGATACAGAGTTTGTTGAGCACCAGTAAAATATACCCAAAAAGAGCTATTGGTGCCATTTGAGGCTACAATAGCTTTGATACATAAAACCAGGGGCGTAGCTATAGCCTGGGCAGCCCTGGCAAAGTCCGGGGGCCAGGGTTCTTGGGGGGCCCGCTCAGGGTCACTGACAGGGGGGATAGCTGAGACATTTGGCCCAGCTGTCTAGCCGACGACCACAGAAGTCAGGGCCCCCTTCCTCCTCCGGGCTCCTTAAGAGCAACTTGCCGGCTGGATCAGGAGCTGTGAGAGAGAGGGGGAGAAGAGGAGAGGGAGGGAGGAATGGGGAGAGGTTACAGAGAGAGGAGGCAGCAGAGGCTGGGGGTGGAACTGAGGCAGATAGCTGCAGAGCGCTGCCCGCCCCTGCGCCCTGTGACATCAAGGGGAGGAGTTACTGTGTGCTGATGTGGGGAGGTATGCTGTGTGTATTTGTGGATCAATTTGCTGTGTGTGTTTGTTTGTCAGTTGGTTGTTTGTGTGTCAGTTTGTGTGTGTGTGTGTGTGTGTGTGTGAATTTGCTGTGTGTGTTTGTCTGTCAGTGTGCTTCAGTGTGTCTGTATGCTCTGTGGGTTTGTGTGTAAATTTGTCAGTTACAGTTTGCTCTGTCAGTATGCTATTTGTGCCTCAGTGTCTGTCAGTGTGCTGTGCGTGATTCAGTGTCTCAGTGTGCTGTTTGTGATTCAGTGCCTGTCACTGTGCTATTTGTGCCTCAGTGTCTCAGTGTGCTGTGTGTGATTCAGTGTCTGTCAGTGTGCTGTGTGTGATTCAGTGTCTGTCAGTGTGCTGTGTGTGATTCAGTGTCTGTCAGTGTGCTGTGTGTGATTCAGTGTCTGTCAGTGTGCTGTGTGTTATTCAGTGTCTGTCAGTGTGCTGTGTGTTATTCAGTGTCTGTCAGTGTGCTGTGTGTTATTCAGTGTCTGTCAGTGTACTGTGTGTATGTCAGTGTGCTGTGTGTGATTCAGTGTCTGTCAGTGTGCTGTGTGTTATTCAGTGTCTGTCAGTGTGCTGTGTGTTATTCAGTGTCTGTCAGTGTGCTGTGTGTTATTCAGTGTCTGTCAGTGTGCTGTGTGTTATTCAGTGTCTGTCAGTGTGCTGTGTGTCTGTCAGTGTGCTGTGCGTGATTCAGTGTCTGTCAGTGTGCTGTTTGTGCCTCAGTGTCTGTCAGTGTGCTGTGTGTGGTTCAGTGTCTGTCAGTGTGCAGTGTGTGATTCAGTGCCTGTCAGTGTGCTGTGTGTGGTTCAGTGTCTGTCAGTGTGCAGTGTGTGATTCAGTGTGCTGTGTGTGATTCAGTGCCTGTCAGTGTGCTGTGTGTGGTTCAGTGTCTGTCAGTGTGCAGTGTGTGATTCAGTGTGCTGTGTGTGATTCAGTGTCTGTCAGTGTGCTGTGTGTGATTCAGTGTCTGTCAGTGTACTGTGTGTGATTCAGCTTCTGTCAGTGTCTGCCAGTGTGCTGTGTGTGATTCAGTGTCAGTCAGTGTGCTGTTTGTGCCTCAGTGTCTGTCAGTGTGCTGTTTGTGCCTCACTGTCTGTCAGTGTGCTATTTATGCTTCAGTATCTATCAGTGTGCTGTGTGTTATTCAGTGTCTGTCAGTGTCTGTCAGTGTGCTGTTTGTGCCTCAGTGTCTGTCAGTGTGCTGTTTGTGCCTCACTGTCTGTCAGTGTGCTATTTATGCTTCAGTATCTATCAGTGTGCTGTGTGTTATTCAGTGTCTGTCAGTGTCTGTCAGTGTGCTGTTTGTGCCTCAGTGTCTGTCAGTGTGCTATTTGTGCTTCAGTATCAGTCAGTATGCTGTGTGTACCTCAGTGCAAGCAATTTAAGTAACACGTGATAACAATCAAAAGATTGTTATTAGAGCATTTTTTAAATAGTTTGTGTCATTCTTTACACAATTGTCTATAGTTAACTGTATTAAAAGAAGATGTTACTCTGCAGTGTACTGTACACCAGTGTTTTTCAACCATTTGTGTGTGTGTGGGAGGGAAGATTATTGTAGTGTGTGGGTGGGGGGAGGTTATTGTAGTGTGCGTGTAGGTGGTTATTCTAATTTGTGTATGGGGGAGGGGGGTACTGTATTGTATAGGGGGAATTGTATGTGTGTGGCCAGGGGGTGAAGGGGAGGATTGAGGGAGCTGGATTGAGTGTGGAAGGGGGTGGGGGTTACTGAGTGATAGCCGAGGGGGGATGGGGAGAGTGTAAGAGGGAAAAGGGGGTAGTGAGGGAGGGGCTGTAAGGCTGCGGTCCCAGTCACTGCTTGAGCGCACACCTCGGCGTGCGCTTTGCGTGTAAGCACCGCCCCTCAATGGGGCTGGACCCAGTACTCACCTTCCCGCTGAAGGTGCAGCCGCGCTGTACTCGCAGTTTTTTTTAACTCAATGGAATTGAGTTCAGAACTGGCGACGGAGGCGTGGCCACGCCCCCGCCGGCGGTTCAACCAATGAGAGCGAACCAGCCGCGTGAGGTCATGACCACACTCCTGCAAAACTCCGACCACGCCCCCTCCCATCGCAATCTCCCTCTCTCCCTAAAGACCGCAGATCGCGGGTAGCGCTGTGCACGCGCCGCCCCTCCCCACCCCGCCGGGCGTGCGTGTCACAGTGATCAGTGGGACCGCAGCCTAAAAGGGGGGAGATAAATACATGAGGGGTGAATAGAGCAGAGTGAGGAGGTGTAAAAGCAGGGGGGGGGCTCGCAGGGCTGCCAACATGCTGGGGGGGAAACGGGGGGCCAATGGAAACTCCTGAATCTACAAAATATGTTCACTCATAATGAGGTCCTGAAAAAAAATTGTCCGGGGGCCCACATGTCTAGCTACGCCACTGCATAGAACCCATTCGATATTCAACCCAACCAGTTGTGTGCTCACACTCATCATACACAGCACTTGTATTTATGTGAAACATTCTGCTCACTGTTTATGTGCATATTATGGCTGGCCACATTGGCTGTAAGTTCTGTGGTTACAGTACCTGCACAGGTACCTTTGCCAAGTAAACACTTGCTCATGAATTGCTGACAGATTCCATAGCCACCTGCTGTAGGAATTGTCACACTGTTTTTCCCTTGTGTCAGACCAGGCCACTGTTTATGGACAAAACAATTTAGCGAGGGCTATGAAGGTGAATTGTCCTCTGTGAACTTGGCAGAACAATAAGGCAACAAGGTCACAGCTCCAGCTTAGCACTCTGTACTCTCTCCTGCAGAGAATGCCATGTGCTGGCTGTACAACCATGGGAGTTGTCCTGTTGGCACCTGTGTATGTTCTCTCTGTATTGCTTACTTAGCCTTCCATTATCTCATAAAACTCTTTAAAATGATTATCAGTAGATTGTTTGTAAAGACAACACAGCAAAGGAGTTGGCATTCATTTTACATCATGCTGAAAACGTCTTTGCACAATTTAGGGTTGATGCTGCCTGTGCATTGATAATAAGTAGTCTGCCTGTGTATGGGACTGATGTGAGATACCTTATAGTTCTAAACTAACATGAAATTATGCTGTTTGAAGAAGATGGTTGTAAATGTATAACAAACTCTTTAATATCTTCGCCACTGGAAAAGCATTTTTGTTAAAGCAAACACAATAAAATTGAGCATTTTGCAACCACTGAACCTAGCTTGTTTGGCTCTGCAGCATGTCATTGTGACCCAGCGAGGCTAAACAGTGCACACTACTGCTGTCCCAGAATGGCTTGATAACCTTCCCAACACCGACAGGGTTAAGTGTAATGCTTTATAGCTTCCAAAACACAGTTCAATGGTTTAATCATTATAAGCAGGGCTACATAGGCTCTGTGATACGAAGCACTATTTCTCAGGTAGTGGCTAATCAGCCTGTTACTGGATACATCCCAGACTATATTTCAGAAATCTAAGAATCACAACTCAAGTTTCATGGAAGTAATTAGGCAGGCCTATAGCTAATTATCCATACCCATTACAAGGATGATTGATTGACATTCACCTAACCTAATAAAGGTTATTATTATTTTTTTTTTTTAACAGAAACAAAGCTTTTTAGCTACCTAATAAACTTTTAATCAGGTCTGCCTTGAGACTATTTCCATATTGATCTCCTTAATAGAATAACAATTCTAACATTTTGTGTTTTAATAGTGCCTAAATTTCGGTGCACAGATGAATTCATTCAGACATCTATGGATGGACATGTCTGATTCTCCTGTCTATGTGTTATTCAAATGGTAGAGGGAATATCAACCCTTTATTATCACCTAATTTTGGATGACTAAACTGAGGGTAAGGGTAAAACAAGAAAAAACACAAAAGCGCACCAAGATGAGAGATAGATAATGTATTAGCAACAAATAATAAAATTAGTAACTTACATATAAAATTTCTTTAATAATCCCCGATTCTGGTGTCTATCACAGGAGTAGGGCATCACATAGGAAGTATGAAGGGTAATCTCAGTTCTGAGAGATCAGACCCGCGCGCTGGGGCTGTCTCTGTTCACTCTCCTGTCCTCACACGTGGAGGACAGGAGAGTGAACAGAGACAGCCCCAGCGCGCGGGTCTGATCTCTCAGAACTGAGATTACCCTTCATACTTCCTATGTGATGCCCTACTCCTGTGATAGACACCAGAATCGGGGATTATTAAAGAAATTTTATATGTAAGTTACTAATTTTATTATTTGTTGCTAATACATTATCTATCTCTCATCTTGGTGCGCTTTTGTGTTTTTTCTTGTTTTGCTGATATTGGTATCACCATCGGGGTTCCGGTGGAGACCACATTTGGAGGTGGGGGAGACACCTCATAAACACAGAAGCAGCAAGAGAACTGAGAGGGACCAACACTCCAAGTTTAAAGAGCCAGAGCGCGGACTGAACTTTTCATTGAGGGTAAGGGTATTTGATTAGTAGAGTGTATTTTGCTGAAGCTAGAATCCAATAGAATCCAACCCTCCTTTACCACAACACACAACTCTCACAGGGGATTGAGACAATTACATTATTTCTGAGTACTAGTGTTGGATTAGAGCAGTGTTTTTGTAACCTTTTTTTTATTAAGGAATCCTATAATTATATTGGGAAAGTCTGCAAAACCCCAACCCTCTCTAATAGTGTGTCTGAGATCAGATGCATTGTAAGGAACCCCAAGCCTCTCTAATAGCGCGTCTGAGATCAGATGCATTGTAAGGAACCCCGACCCTCTCTAATAGTGTGTCTGATATCAGATGCATTGTAAGGAACCCCAACTCTCTCTAATAGCGCGTCTGAGATCAGATGCATTGTAAGGAACCCCAACTCTCTCTAATAGCGCGTCTGAGATCAGATGCATTGTAAGGAACCCCGACCCTCTCTAATAGTGTGTCTGATATCAGATGCATTGTAAAGAACCCCAACCCTCTCTAATAGCGCATCTGAGATCAGATGCATTGTAAGGAACCCCAACCGTCTCTAATAGCGTGTCTGAGATCCGATGCATTGTAAGGAACCCCAACTCTCTCTAATAGCGCGTCTGAGATCCGATGCATTGTAAGGAACCCCAACTCTCTCTAATAGCGCGTCTGTGATCAGGTGCTTTGTAAATTCTTCTGTATTTTGTACCATTTTCAAATGAACAGACAATCCCAGCAAGCTCAGAACACCAAAACCCACCACATCATATACATATATATCTATGTTAAAAGGAGTGCTACTGAGCGTGGCCAAATGTATACAACAAAAGACAGAAAAGCCCAATGTGGCAAAATACATGGTGAATAGTATATAGTTAAATACTTCAATACTTTGGCCAAAGAGTTACGAGCCTGCAAATCACGTCAAGGCATAACCAAATTTACTATGTATTTTGTCACATTGGATGTAGCATTGGGCTTTTCTGTCTTTTGTTGTAACGATTTTCAAATGACCTGAACATTGCAGGGAACCCTTTAGGAACCCCGTTGAAAACCCCTGGAATTAGAGTCTAACAGAATGAAAGCCATAGTCAAGAATGCCCAGCTCCCCTTCTACCACCTTGCAATGTAGATAGAAGCACTAACTAAGGGACTAAGGCATTGTGATAGGAATCGAGAGGTATGAATTGACACTGGTTATTTTAATGGATTTTATAGGAAATAAAAGCTATCACCAGGAAAGCAGCCATGCCACCTAAATGAGTTTCAGTGTATACATAGGAGGGCAAATAATTGATACCGAATCAAACAATGCCACTCTTTTCAACCAAATGCCAATAGAAGGTGCCCAGGAAAGGCTTGGTTGAATGTGCCCTTTAGAGGAGACATTGGCAACAGTAATCCTAGGGACTTGCGGTATTCAGACACAACAAGCTTGTATTATTCATTTTAGCAACAAAAGTTGTACTTGCCTATCATATAGAAATAGTCCTAGGTAGAGATGGACGAATATTTTTGGCCAAAGTGGATCCGCAGCGGATCGGCCGGTTCCTTTGGTCCATGAATTTCAGAGGATCAGTGTCAGAAAGGGAGGTTGGCATTTTGCAGATACAGTATGTCATTCTTTTTACCAATACACTCCACAGATTCTGCAACGTGAGCGGATTTGTAGAATTCCATCCGCGGATTCAGCAATGAATTCTACAAATCCGTCCATGGGTTGAATCCAATAGCGGTTTTTTGATGAAGCCGCGTAAATTAAAACCGACCAAATCTGTTTGCAGATTTTATACCGCAAAATGGATTTGGGGAGGAAAATGCGAGAAAATCCGGGAAACGGATTTGGGCGGATTCGCCGCTCTCTATTCCTAGAGTGCTGAAAGTATTGATAAATTATGCCTGTGATATCTAGCTGTTATCATTTTCTATACTACTCTATCCAATGTCCTTGTTGTACTGACGCAAGTGCCTGACGCAAGGAGCATATGGATTGGTTTGGAAAGCTGATAAACCTACTAAAGATTTCCCTTTTTTAAGGCGCTACTGGGGGGTAGATGCACAGTGCTCTGTTAGTGACTTAATGAGACATTAACTTCAGTTAACATCTCGTTAAGTGCTAATGGGGATCTTCAGAGCTCACTAACGATGCTGTAAGTGCTGTTTAAGCCCTAACGGCCCTTGCATTACTATAAAGGATGTTAGTGCTAATGTTATGTAAAAGGCGTTCTCTCTAACAGCGCAGATGCCTAGAGATCCGTTATAGTTACCGCAGGGATTAAATGCTACGTTAGTTAGGTCAGGGGTGCTCAACTCCAATCCTCAATTCTCCCCCCACAACCAAGGGTCAGGTTTTCAGGATATCCCAGCTTCAGCACAGGAAGCTCGTTCAGAGGCAGGGACTGATTGAGCCACCTCTGCTGGGATATCCTGAAAACCTGTCCTGTTGTGGGGGGGGGGGGAGTGGACTGGAGTTGAGCACCCCTGAGATAGGTCATAGCTAACCTTGGCATTACTCGCCCCCAGTCCCTGGAATAGTTCTCATACAGGGTCTGGATAAGTGTACGACCAGTTAGGTAGGATGTATCTATCACATTGTTATTTACAGGGTTCTTTTCCTGTCTTCTCTTTTTTGTTTTTTTACTTTAATGAAACACCTGCTCAGGGTCTGGGTGGGAGTAACGCCGCCTTTGGGTAAGAGGCTTAACGGCATGTTATTTGATGCTAACGCAAGGCACTGCTAACTTCACATGGCGTTAAGCCTATGCTAATGAGATCACTAACGGCCATTGTTTTTGCATATATTTATCTTTGTGGATACCCATTAAACTCGGGAAGATGACGTCACATTAGTAACACAGATTTAACGGAGCTCTGCAGATCTACCCCTTAGAATGTTCACGCTCACAAGGGCGTTCACACTCCATTTTTATTCCAAAATGTTGTCTATTTGTACAATCCAAGAACCCGATGTATAAAAAGCTTATGGGGTCAAGAAAAGCTCCATGCAAAGATATCAGAGTGCCTCATTTGCATGATTCCTTGATGCCAGAACAATGTGACATTGGAAATCTTTCTGTCGTACCGCAAAAGAGGTAGGTCATCCAGACACCATTAACTTGTGGCTCCCATGACGAAAATTAAGGTGTAGCCATTGTTAGGCAAACTGTATCTTTTAACTGCAAGTTTCAAGGTTGTGAAAACATCTCCGCAGATAGAATTTCTCTCTTAGCAAGTGAAAGATGGGGGTCGTTTAAAGAATGCTCCACAATTACAATGCCAACAGCTCTCAGCAATGGCAGAAATGTACATTCTCTGCAGCTCCGCGCTAAAGCTTTGCAGTAATAATTAAAGCATTTGTTAAATTAAACATACACTCAAACAGAGCTATCCTAAATATAGATATGCGAACCTGCTGAGATTTACTTAACCGCAGATTCTAAGAGTAAGTGAGTACAACTAGAAAAAACTTTGCTAGAATTTTTGGCACCAAAAGTTCTAGAGAAATGGCCCAGATTGTTCAAATGTTGCTACTGTATGTTGCCATGTTAAAGGGACAAAATAGCAGCCCCAAGACTTTGTTAATCTTTTCCTCTTAAAAGTATTAATAGCATTTGGAAAACGAACGTAATCACGATTTATCGAACATGCAATTCCCGTCAACTTTTTGGCGTTAAGCGAACTTGTTGTAAACTCTTGGATCGAAACCAACTTTTTTGCCAAACGAAATGGGGTGAAATTCGAGAGGGTTCTTGTGAGACGTTTGCCCACCTCAAATCCTAAAACATCATTTACTTCATTTCTCCATAGATAGCAAACCATTTACAAGAGCATAAAACCCTGTCTCATATTAGGGTTTTATACACACTTGAAAAAAGCCCTAAACAAACATTTCTTTGGATTCTAATAGGGAACAGATTTTTTAAATATATGCAGTATATAAAAAAGCCAGGGCTTACGGGAGAAAACATAAAATGCCTCCCCCCTAATCACTTAGGTGCAGAATGAGGGTGTATGTATTTGGCTGCAATGTGTTCAGGGCCTGCACTCTAACAATGACAGAATTACAAAGTTGCATGAAAAGTGTATTTTTTGCCTTTATTTCAGGGATGGAGTTACGCAGGCTGTATACAGGCCCATATTTTCTAAGTGGTTCTATCCCATAAAAAACCTTCACACTACGGAAGACACATTAACCTCCATACAGGTGAATGAGCTGTAGGGTGTTTTGCAAGGTGACCCAGCACTTCTTAGTAAAGTTGGACCCCAATGCTTACAGTGGCCAAATAAATAGTAACATCTAAACCCATCACCGATGTTTTTTTTTTTAATGATGTGTCGTGATCTGAGCTGTACATTTGCTCTGTAACATTGTATTGTTTTACAAAACGTTTGGGTGCCTTGTAAGATGCAATCCCACAAATAGACACAGTGAAACAAAGCAACCTAAAGATATCCAGCACTGATTAATTTTCTCCTTAGCAGCACTGAATGATTAATCAGCAAAAGCATTAATTTGGCAGTCATTTTGTCTATCCCCCAAAAATCAACAACAAAAAATCTTTAGGTTTATTTTAAAAGCAACAGATTAAAAAGAGGTCAGAGGAGATGAGGCATTGCACTTTTAAGTAAAATGGAGATTTGTTTTCGATGATGTAACTCTGCTACAAGGACAGAACGATTCTCTCTCAATAGAAACTGCAGTTCCATGGGCCGAGAGAAGCAGAAATAGACAATTATCTTGCAACAATAGACTGTGGGATATAACCTCTCCCTCTCTCCCTCGCTCTCTCTCTCTATGCTGAGAGTCCCTGAAAACTCCAATGCACAGTATTAGTGGATTTTATATTATGCAACCTGCATTAACGTTGATATAAATGTGCTTTACAATTATATGTTTAACCCATTTTTTCTTCTTCTTTTCTTCTTCTTTATATATGTAAAGCATGCGGCAATGTATAATTCTACAATCTTACCTTAGCTGGCAATCGTTTGGTGCTCCTGCTACAGTATAAATCTGTAAAAATCTGGAATGTGTGACTAACATAATGGCTGCTTCAGTCAGGGTAACTCTGCAGCTACAATGTATCCTTATATTACTACGGTAACAGTATCTATTGTTACCGTTTACAGCTCAAACTGCTGGGAATATTGGCCACAAAGTATCTCAAACAGGAAAGTGTTACAAAGATCTTGCACTGCTTGGGAGGTGGGCTAAAACCTGCTATAGAAATCAAAGGATGCTTTAAAACTCATTAAAAATGGCATTAAGAAATGAATAATATATATTTTTAAATACAGTAAGTATTATCTAATACCACAGAACTGATGTGTGTATATATATATATATAAGATTTTACATGTTTTGCTGCTTTAACCTACCAGCTCATCTTGCTCAATTAAAAAAATTACAAATATATTATGAAATGTGCTATTTAGTTGCCTTTTATTTTTTTGCTACATTTCCACGCTCATTATCATTTAAATCCAGTGAGGATTTTGTAGGAAAAAAGGAGCCGGAACCATTAAGAGAAGAAAAAATATATATCTAAACTAAAATAAATAACTCTGCTTTAAATAAAAAAACGGTGTTAGAAAAAGCATTTCTCCCTCTCTCCCAGTTAGTATTACAGCCCCACTCAAACAGTGTATAATCATTATATGATGTTTCTGGCTGTTCCCTTAAAAAAAAGAAGCCAGGTTGTCCCTGAGTTCCTCCAGCAAAAATAGCCCTGGCTAAATCTATTGAGGATGTCGATTCTACCTGGAGTAGGACAATTGGATTTAGATTGCATTGTAAGCATAGAAATATGATCTGTGCTTCTCAAATGTTGAACGAAATAGGCAAGATCGCAGTAGGCACACACAACGATGCTCTAAACCAGGGGTGTCCAACTCCGGTTTTCAAGGACCACCAACAGGCCCGGTATTAGGGATATCCCTGCTTCAGCACAGGTGGCTCAATCAGTGGCTCAGTCATTTTGAGCCGCCTGTGCTGAAGCAGGGAAATCCCTAATACCGGGCCTGCTGTTGGCCCTTGAGGACTGGAGTTGGCCACCCCCAGGTTTAAAGTTTTCACATAGCCAAACAAATGCGAACTCCTAACCTTCAGACAAGAACAGGTAAAAATGATGTGTATAAAGTCAACCACACTAGTGCGTTGTCTTGGCTGTTTCCATGTGTTTGATACAGTGTACTCTGAATTTGGTAACATAAACCCCGGGTTCTTTTTTCGTTATACAATGCGCCACGCATATTTGGATATTCAGCTTTGAATAAATTAGTCAGGAAAGCAGCATTTCGTTAGCAAGGAAAACAATCAGCCAACATAGTTCAGTCGCTACTCACCTTCCCAGTTGTCCTGCACTTTGTCAAAACAAAAGGTACAGGTTTTAAGATAGAAACAGAACTATTTAACCTTCATTAATCATTCATGCTGTTCAAACACATCATCTAGTAACTGAAGAGGGTTTAATGGTAGCTAAGCTTGAGTCTGTTGTCAAAAGTGGGTTTAACTTTCTATGAACTCGCTGGACACAAAGAATGCAGCCTGCTTACTATACTGAATGTCAGCTTCTAGCAGCAAACTGATGACTATTAATGGAAATGAAATACCTCTGGAGCTATTTGTACCAGTGACAAAGAAGTACTGTCAGAACTTGAAAGAGGTCCATCTGCCTTTTTTTAAGTGAATGTTAACATTATGTAAGTACAGTCACTGGCGGAAGTACTGGTAAAAAGTAGGAAGTACCGTGTCTGAGTTTAGGTAGGCCGGCTTCTGTGAAACCTTGAGGCAAAGCACCTTTAGAGAGGTTTTGGTACATAGATGCTTTAACAGGAATAGAGGAACTCTTTTTAAATGAAATCTGCTACACATAAAAAAAAAAACTAAAAAAAACAGTGGGTTGGTTGGTAATTAAACAGCAGCTTGTATCAATGTATCAATGTATCAATGTATCCAGTTACACAAACCACTGAGCACTGGAACGTATTTGTTTTGTTAGTAAAATAATTCCCTCAACTTTATTTTTTGTGATGTTTAGCTGGTCCAATATCTATTCTAGGAGCTCTCCAAGGTTCCTGAGAAAACAGGTTTGTTGCCCTTGAGTGTTCATTATGTATGTATGTATGTATATCTTTATTTATATAGCGCCATTCATGTACAAAACGCATCACAGCAGTAATACGTGACAATCATATAAATAACAAAGAATACAAATAACACATAATGGGAAGAAGTGCTTTCCAACATAAAAGTAACATTAGGAAAAGGAGTTCCTGCCCCAAAGAGCTTGCAATCTAGTTGGTAAGTAGGGAGAACATACAGAGACAGTAGGATGGCGTTCTGGTAAGTACATTTATATAAGAGGTGTATTGCATCAGCCACAGAGCTACTCTTATGCTTCGTTAAGGAGATGGGTTTTAAGATGGGTCTTATCAGCTAATACTGCACCGACACACTTTATTCGAGCAAATACCCAGTATGTACCTGGCAGATACCTGGAATGCGCCGCTCCTAACCTCTGACAAGCCCCGTTGCATTTGCCTTCCCAGCCTGGGTTCATGCCTGGCTGATGGGCGGCTGATCTGTTAAATGATAATGATTAGGATTTAATAGGCTGCAATGCTTCGCGTGTCTACCAGATGGCATAAATTCATGAATTGTAATGCAGTTTATATATATATACTGTGCAGTATTGCAGCCAGCGGGAATAAAATGCTTCAATCCCTGCTTGGAAAATAACTCAATGCACTCGGGCAGAAAACAGTCACAAACCTCAATACACCCGGGTATACCCGAATTCGTGGGACTAGCCAAGCTCGAATAAAGTGTGTCGCCAGTGTAGCTACAGGAATTGCAAACTGGACATTCATTTATAGTGTGTTAAAAGGGCAGCTACGGTATGTCACCCAGAAATCCAGCATTCATTTGTGCGTGTGTTTTATGCTTGTTACCATTGAGCAGAAAGAGCTTGGATTTATCCGGAGACCCTGATTACTGCAATGAACAGGTGCAAGCACTTTTTTACTTATCAGAAACTGCAGCTTAAAATTACAATGTGAACGACATGGATAGTCTGTTGATAAGTGAGTATACAAATGAATGCATAGTGAGACGTGCCTGCATTTTAATTTTCCAGTTTGTGTAGTTGTGCTTCTGCTTGAAGCAGCAGTCCTCTGAAACATACACGTACTGCTATGTTCATGCTATGAATACAATGCAGCCCTATTCCCCAATACTTTATAGCTAACACCAAGATTTCCTATAGATCAAGGAAATATATATATATTTTTTCTTTTTGTTTTTCTCCTGCAGGATTTGTGGCAAATCCTGCCAGTCAATTTGTTCCAGGCTCGGGGTCCGCTTTTGTGCTGAATATGTCCGGAAAGGAAAATGTCACAAATATACCAAAAATAGGAAATAGAAGAGTGTGACCAGCAGTTTAAAGAAAAAAAAAATACACCCCCTTCCCTTTTTTATTTTCAGTACCGTCAATGCCTCTTTTGATTTGAAAAAAAATCTATAAAATATATTTTAAAAATACAAATAAAATCTAAATTTGAGATGAACAACAAGCATACAAATAATAGCATACAGTAAAAAAATGTAAGTGTTTTTTGAAACAGGACCAATAAAACATACATTTAAAAGTTTACAGCACTTGCAATAAAAGCAATGTGAAGGTAAGTTTACTGCTAAAGAAATGAAAATACTCAGCCTTGTGCCTTTTTACTCACTTTTAATCATTTTTTAGTACTTCACAAACATTTTTGCAAATTTGGGCCTGTAGATTTTACTAAAAAAAATGACAATACAAATTACAAATAATATGACATTCTGGCACATTTCCCCCTGACTGAAGTAATCAGAATGAAAAGAGACACTAAATACACATTGTACAGTACAAAGCTACTGGACTTCCACTTTCAAGTCTTGAAAAACACAATATATGAAGATTATCCCTATGCTGCTTATGTACTATACTGTCACATATTGCAAACACACCTTTGACCAATTAAAACAGACACAGACTTTTAATAATTTGCTTTAAAAAACCCACAGGAATAACATACACAAATCATTCCTCGCTTGTGAACTTCCATTTAATTTACTGGCATTTTACCAGCAATCTGTCAAATCAATCATTGTGTAAGATCAACATCTGCAGTTGGATTTGCTTAACCTATCTGGCACTACACTCAGGTGTGCATAGCAGAGGGAAATCTTTGAAAATACTGTGGCAAGGGCATGCGTTCGACACTGTGAGATCCATGTTCAAACAGTTGAGCCTTCATAAACTAGTGTCTCAGTTGTATTGCTGCCCTCATGTTTTCTATGGTATCTGTTACATGTTTTGAAGTTGATATCACTTCTTACTAACGAATGCAAGCGGGGGTATTGCAGAGCTCTATTAAACCAACGTGTAACAACGTGACAAGAGGGCCGAAAGAGAGGAGGTTAACCATTCCATTCCAGAGAAGGCAGCAACTCATTGCTTTGCCATATGGCAGCAATGGTGTTGGCTGTGGACAAACTGGGATGTTACATTGTAATGAGTGAACAAGATTAAAACCAAAAGGCAAGTTGATGAGTCGATTACTTCTTAGGTCGCGCTTATAGTGCCGTCGATGGCGACGGCGACATGACAGGTGACATCACCCGTCGCCACAAGCGAAAGTTATATTTCGCTGTGCGGCGGTGTCACGGGTTTCCTGGGTTTCGCGGGGTACCTGGCATTTGATTTGTTCATGGGCTGTCACATGAGGTGACAGCCCTTGAAAAATCAAATATTTTGCGACGTCGCTCCGCATTACTATAAGCGCACGCGACGGCGGCAATGCATTTGTTTTGTCGTATCGCTGTCATCATCGCCGTCACTATAAGCGCAGCCTTAAGATCTTTTGCTTTTCGAGTTCAGAAAACAAAACCCACTTCTGTGCCTAAAAATATGAATTTAACAGATATTCTCCAGTTTTTTGGGCACACACTGTTGTTGTTGGTAGAGATGTGTGAATGTCTTTAAAAGTTTTAAAAAAAAGGACCAATTCTACCCAGTTGGCAAACTTTGGCAAACTTTTTCCACACCTCTAATTGGATTTGATATACATGTGATTTTAATATACTGTTACTTTCTTCTTTAATATGATGTCTAACATGTAGACTGATTTAGTTAACATCTGTTGTAATTTCTATATGCTTTTTAAGTATAGAAGGATTATGCCTATATGTCTGGTTTAAGTATATTTGCACAGGAGAACCATATTGTACTAAATATGTTTAGCAGGCCTCTCCAGTGACTAGTATTACCAATGTCACAGTAAAGATACACAGCCAGGTACAGAACTCAAATGTCTAATACGTGAGGTATTTTCATTTCTAAATCTACTTAGGTTTGTTGACATTTTTTACCTTTGTTACAGTCTTATGTAAGTTGTTGTATTATACAAGCATATTTAATCTCGTGTTAGTCTAGTTGAGATAGTGCAGAGTAAATGAGTACTTCAGTATTAAGCGATACCTTTTTTATTTGGACTAATGATTGATATTATAAGACAAGGTTCCGAGAGCTCTCTCTCTTCCTCAGGTCAAGCAGATTCTCAGTTGAAAGTGTTGCCTTATTTTCTAGAAAGCGTACGAGTCCTTGACCGATGCAGTTTGTAGAGCCCCCTCCCACCATTTGGAATAAAATACAACACACAAATTTTATTTGGGGAAGCAAGTCCACAGCTTTATTCAATCATTTTAACAACCCCTATTCATCACAAGAGCAGTGCAAACAACACAGGGTCATCCCTTAGGGTTGGAGGAAAGGGCTCTTTACAGTCAGGGCAGTTAAAATGTGACATTCATTGCCCATAGAGACTGTGATGGCAGATACAATAGATATCTTCCAAAAAAGGTTGGACATCTTTTTAGAAAGGAAAGGTATACAGGGATATACCAAAGAAGTAAACATGGGAAGGATGTTGATCCAGGGAGTAATCTAATTGCAAATATTTGGAGTCAGGAGGGAATTTATTTTTCCCCTTATAAGATATCGTTTGATGATGTTTCATTAGTTTGCCTTCCTCTGGATCAATATACTGTACAGTATATACAAATATAGGATAAAGTATCTGTCGTCTAAATTTAGCATAGGTTGAACTGGATGGACGTATGTGTTTTTTCAACCTCATCTACTATGTAACTATGTAACCATATGACCTTACCAGACTGCCCATCAATGATCTTGAGCCCACATCATGGCTACAGCTCATAATCACCGCTGCTACCGGAACTCTGGACCAGATTATTGATAATGGGGAACACGATATCCCAACTGTTTTAATTTAACTCGCCCAGCCAGGAAAGCCAACTCTGCCAAGCTGTGACAAATCACATACACTTCCAACAAAATTAGATTAATTATGATTTTTAACTTAAAATGTCCCCTTTATTAAAGAAAAACATATTCATATATATGTATTTGTTAATGCAAAAGAGTAACAACATAAAAGGGCAGGAGTACTTCTATGGAAGTAGGGTTTGAGGGAACCAGTCCCAGAATCAGGGCTCAATTATACCATAGCATCAGTGTAATAATGTTCACTTGTAAATCACCCATTGGGAATCAGCTATAATCAGAGCTATGTGAGACTTTCTTGAAACCTATATATCTAGACTCCAGTCAGTAAAACAATGCATAGGTGTTTATGGGGTGGTGACAGACCTATATATATACCATAATGGTCATGCCTACCCTCCCCATAAAACAGCCTGCACAACTAACATGACCATATGGAGTGAACAGGTAAGTACTCACAATACAGCAGCTTGTCCCTGGGTGATGCGTGCCTCACGCCAGCAAGGTAAGTTGAATGGGTGTCCCAGAGGGTCCAAAACGGAGCACAGCAGTAGCAAGGAGTGGGGTTTCGAAACGCGTCAGAGTTACCCTGTACCCCTCACTTGTCATGGAATAAACTATTTTTAAACCCTTTTTTCTGGTTTGTGGCCCCACTCCTTGCTACTGCTGTGCTCTGTTTTGGACCTTCTGGGACACCCATTCAACGTACTTCTATGGAAGGTCACAAGGTAAGAGGTCTCCCCTGTTTCACCACCCCCTTATATGTTCTTTCCTGAGAACATTCCCCCAATAGAACTTTATACTTAGGCTCCCATGTTAACTGGTGGAGAGAGGAGGCAGGGCCACTGGTTTATGCTGAACCGGCCTCTGTGTAGGTGCTTTGTGTATCATCAAATATTTTATTTTCCAATTATTATACACTTTTGTCATGTATTTCCCAACATCCCTTTTGACTACTCAGGTTTTTGCTGGATGATTTTCCAGGTTATGTGGTTGCAAGCCTCCCTTCTCCATATTGTTCCAACAAATTCCCTATTTTCATAATCCCATTTTACTTATGGTTGTCATCTTGGTATTTTGATATTCTTTGAAATCCGGCCGAGTACCATCTTTCTCCAGCGATGCCATTTCTTCCTGTGATATCATGGCGCCGTGATGTCACATGTCGCGCGTTGTTTGCATCTTCATATTTTTTTTTTCAATTTTTTGTTGTTTTAGATTCAGAAGATTGAGAAAGGAGTTAAAATTTGACTTTCGTCTTGGACCATGTACTGTATCTGCAGTAAAATCTATATTTGGGGATAATAACTGTGAGTTTATTCTTCTTTCTTTAAATTGCCAAAGTAGCGCTGGTGGAGAGATTGATTTAGAATGGGTTGATTTTATATCTACCCAGCAACAATGGTCCATATTTCTGTGCCAGGGTATGGCTTGTTTTAAATGAGCGGCTGAATAATACCTTTTGATGTCTGGAGTTGTCAATCCACCCCTTGTTTCCAGGGCTAAGTGGACTGATTTTGCTATCCTTGGCTTTTTATTCTGTCAAATAGATTAGAAAGATTTCATTTGTAGCTCTTTTAAGAATGTATATGTTACGGCTACTGGTAATGTCTGGAAAGAATATTTATTTTGAGAGAACATATTTGCCATGAGATTTGGTATTTATTCCATGTGGGTAAATCTCTCTTGATTCATGAGATTAGATTGGGGAAGTTGTATTTGTATAAAGTCTGATAATTATTAGTTAGGTAAATCCCTAAATATTTGAGGTGTGTTTTCATCTATTTGAAATTGAAATTTAGTTTGCGTAATTTCCCCTTATGTTTTGGGAGCTTTAAATGTAAAGCTTTAGACTTGTCTGTGTTTATTTTATATCCAGAATAATTCCCAAACTCTGTTAATGTGGCTTGTAAATTTGGGAGTGATGTTAACAGGGTTGACAGTGTTAAAATAATATAATCTGCAAAAAGCAACAGTTTACATGTTTCTTTATTTTTATTTATTATTATTATTATTAATCAAGTGTGATATCCCTAATGTTCGTGTTATTTCTCTTACCACAAGCTAACCGTTCTATCAATAGAGAAAATAAGAGTTGGGATAAAAGAGAACCTTGTCTAGTACCATTGGTGAGTTTTATTATGCCATTACCCCTTCCAGATAGATTTAAGGAGGCAATTGGGGTTTTATACAATCTTGTATCCATGGGACCTTCAAACCCAAAGAACTCTAGTGTTCTGTTGAGAAAGGGCCATCTTATCCTGTCCAATGCTTTTTCAGAATCCCGGTTTAAAATAGCTTTGGTTTTTGTAGAGCTTATGTGTTCTATTATATTTATCATTTTATTGGTATTGTCTGAAGCTTGACGTTTGTTAATAAAGGGCGCATGGCCCGAAATGCGTAGGTGTGCGTTTTCTGTGTTGTCCAGGGGTTATGTTTGATCCCCTTATTCAATAAAAGATATCTTTTTTTGCCACCATGAGCCTCCTCCACTATTTTTAGGCAGTGCACTGCCTTTGTTCACCCACCTTCTATATACAAATATAACTCACATAGACCCGTTTAAGACCACAGTCCTCGCTGATAGGCCACCAGATCCAAACACTTCCCTAGTGGAACGACCCCCATTCATAATAAAGGTCTCCATTCTCTCACTCTTGAAGACCGATCTCCGTGCGAATGATGTGCCTAGGTCCGTACACTTCTCCACATGTGGCCGACTTTTTCCAGTTGTATCACAGCCCTGTATCGGTAGGGTTGCCAGATTTGTGTTTCTATAATACGAGACACCAAAATCCAGTAGGAAAGGGATATCACAATGAGTTCATTATTGACCTTCAACATTGCTGTACAAAATATTATAAAATGTATTTACTTATTCACATTCAAATACAAATAAGTTGTATGTAACAGTATGAAAAATCTCTTTAGTTATATTTGCTTGATAACTTTACATCTCTCTGCAACTGTTTGTTTTGCAGTCCATAGTGATAAAACTCGTTGCACGATATGATTATAGTCACTAAACACCGCAGGATGGATTCCACTGTAAATATGTCAGATCGATTTCTTTCTTTCCTCCATTGAACACTCATTAAGGAAACAATGCGCTTGACACCAGCATTGTGCGCAGGTATTCTGAATATAAATTGGCAGGGGATTAGTAATTCAGAGAACTGTTCTTTGGATTCAGTTCGTGTAAGAATGCTTGCCCCCTTCTCATGACAGCATCTTTATCCAATATTTGGCATTACCCTTCTTTTGTGATTTGATTCAGAATGTTGTATTGGCTGAAGAAGTCATTATCATTCACTTCTAGACCTTTCTCCTTTAGGTGGATGCAGGTTGCTTCGAGTTGTTAGAAAAATGAGTGTTCGCGTCATCTCCAGAATAAAGCAATATCTCCATTTTGCATAGTGTATTTGATAAATTCCCCAACAGTTTCTCTTTTTCATTAGGCAACGAACATAAATGCAGCAGTTTGACTTGCATTCCCTTCTCATGGGTAAAATACCGAGTCAATAATGGGGGGAAAAAAATGTCACAGAGATGACACGTTTCGGCCACGTATCTCCGGGCTACGGATTTACCTGAGAAATCTCCGGGTGTTGCCATCTGCATCTCAACATGCAGGGTTCCGCAATGTCAAATGGCATCGTGTTGCCATGACAATGGAACATTATGTGACGCCTCGGTGCCATAAGATGTTCCGTTTTCATGGCATCGTATGGTGCCGCGGTCACATTGTCATGGTGACGCGGTGCCATTTGACGTCGCTGAGCCATGCTGACTGGACGTTGCAGGAGGAGATGCTGGTAGATGCCGCTTCCACCACCGGAGGAGGTAAGAGAAATAAATATATAAATATATATAATTGAAAACGTTGTATGTTTGCTATTCTTATGGGCAATCTCTCCTCTTCTCCTCCTCCTGCTTGCATTAAACCCCATGGGGAGAGCCCCCCCTCACAGACTAGAGGGAGCCATAGACAGCACAGACAAGAGACTCCAACTGACTGCACTGTGTGTGTGTGTGTGACACTGTGTGTGTGTGTGTGTGTGTGTGTGTGTGTGTGTGTGTGTGTGTGTGTGTGTGTGTGTGTGTGTGTGTGTGTGTGTGTGTGTGTGTGTGTGTGTGTGACACTGTGTGTGACACTGTGTGTGTGACACTGTGTGTGTGTGTGTGTGTGTATGTGTGTGTGTGTGTGTGTGTGTGCTTGTGTGTGTGAAACTGTGTGTGTGTGTGTGTGTGACACTGTGTGTGACACTGTGTGTGACACTGTGTGTGACACTGTGTGTGACACTGTGTGTGTGACACTGTGTGTGTGTGTGTGACACTGTGCGTGTCTCACTGTGTGTGTGACACTTTGTGCTGTGCAGGGGGGGGGAACCAGAGCTGCTCGGGGGGGGGGACCAGAGCTGCTCAGGGGGGAGGGGGGACCAGAGCAGCGCAGGGGGGGACGACCGGAGCTGTGCAGGGGGCGGGGAAGCGGAGAGAGAGGGGGGAGCGGAGAAAGACGGGGGGGAGTGGAGAAAGAGACGGGGGGAGTGGAAAGAGGAGGGAGCGGGAAGTTTTAATCCCGGGCAACGCCGGGTCTCTCAGCTAGTAATAAATAAATAAAAAATGTGATTTAATTGCATAACGTCTCCAGGTTAGCCTTCAGTAGAAGGTGGTTACACTGGCGTTACGGTTACTTGAGTCAGTAGATATTCCTTAGTATTGTGAGTCCATCACGTCTTTGACAACTTGCTTAACAGTGTGCGTGGGACCAACACATTTTTAATAATGACTGTTGACTTGGTTCTAGCACAAGAAATGTTGCTAGCGATCTTAAAATCAGAAAAGACAGTAGGACACAGTTTAGTGACACAATCAGTAAAGCTGAAGGAGAGATCATGTTTAATAGCGTGAAAAGCTGTGTCACTTCAGCTGTAATAACTGTGGTTTCTTCTAACAAGTCCTTTCTTACAGAATAACTGTCAATGGATATGGAACATCCTGCCACAGCGGAAGATACACTTAATGTACGCATCTGAATAGTTTGCATTCAGCCTCATCATCCAGCTTCCCTTTGTTAATGAAATCCCCCTGTTTAGAATAATTGTTATGGCATAATTATTAATTAAATGAATGAAATACGCTAGACTCTTTGGTTTTTATCATCTTTGCTCTTGGCAGGGCGGCCAAAGACACTTCGAACTAACAGGTAGCGGTGGGAGAAAAGCAACGCCCGTAAGGGTGGGTGCAATCGTAGTATTCTAATAATTTAGCAAGGTGACTATTTTTAGGAAAAGGTCACTATTACACCCAAATAAAATCTGTTACGTTTTTGTGACTGATTTCATTGCAGTAATTTTAAGTGCAGGCATTTCACATCAAGGCACCACAATACGGGATAATGATACGTCCCAACAGACCTTTCTGAATTCAATGAAACAAGGGACAATCCCTTATATACGGGATGTCTGACAACCCTATGCATAGATCTGTTATGTGTGTCAGAGTAGATCCCCTACATTTTTTTCCCCTTATGCATTTAAAATGGCTGATATGGAGACAGAATCAAATGCTTTTACATAAGCTATATATCCAAAGCTGACTGGTAGGTCATAAGAGAAATCACTAATTGATTGCACGACTTGGATTTGGTCCATTGGGTTGTATCCACTGCAGAGTTTTGAATATTCGCTAGGCTGGGGTGTCATGGAACAAGAACTACATTTCTGTTTCACCCCCCCCCCTTCCTTGCAGTTCTGCCCGTCAGTTTCTCATTTCCAGCTGCATGTGGCAACTACAAAGCACCCACAGAGAGACATTATCTAAACACCACCATCTCTTCACAAGTGCCTGTCTTTTATGCTGCTTTCCCCAAATAAAGTGAAGAAAAGATACAGAACTTGCTGTGCTTTGAAAAGAGGGCCGAGTTGAAACTATCTTGGCTAATCATCTTACACATGACCCTGGCCTCCAGGATATGGGGAAAGCCCAGGGTCTGTTGCAGCCGATTATTAGTGAGTATCTTTGTAAAAGTCTGATTGGTCTGTTGTTCCTGAGGTCTTCTTGGCCTCCTTCCCTATGGATGATGATAGTGTAACAATGGCATGGTGCCACTGTTGTGGAATGTTCCTATTCTCCCAGTAACATGTAAAGACCTCTGCTGGTATTTTCTCTACTTCATCCTCAACTTCCTTTAAGAGTTTAGTGGTAATTCTATCTTTCCCTGGGGCCTTTCCATACTTCATGCATTTTATTGTCTTTGCTATTTCATTTGGAATATCAGTGGTGGATTCTTCTCCCTCTATCTGCGTGATTATGCCGCAGGGTTATCTATGTTCTCATACAATTTATTTTACGTCTTCAACTTTCTCTATCTAAATATATATCCCCTCTTGTTTTCCCTGGATCAATTAATATATATATAAACTAGGGTGGGGACCCGAGTCCCCCTCCCCTGTATGCAAGTGATACTAATTAGCCAGCAACGCATCTGGCTGGGATCAAACAATATAGCACGACACATATTTGCAAAAAGCACGGATTTATATTCAAGCGACTACACAATGATCATAATTAGAGGCCCTCGAATTTGCGGAACCTAGATACCGCTTAGTACAAACTTATGGGTCGCTGTAGGTGCCAGCACAGCGTTGGAGCTCGTTGTGAATACTGATGTGTTTATAGGTGCAGGTCTGTGACTTTGCAAAGACTTGGTGTAAATTGTGTGTACTGAAAAGGATACTGCTGGGTAGTAGGGGCTCATCCCCCAGCTGCATCTCCTCGTAGGTTACTCACGGATCCAGAACCCTGTGGTCTGCAGGTTATTTCTGGTCTCTATGCAGCACTCTCCTTGGTAGCTCCAACTCTGAGCCTCTGATTGAGCCACCTGTGTGAAGCAGGGACTGATTGAGCCACATGTGCTAAAGCAGGGACTGATTGAGCCATCTGTGCTGAAGCAGGGATATCCTGAAAACCTGACCTGCTGGGGCGTTGGGGGGCTTGAGGTCTGAAGTTGAGCCCCCCTGGCAGAAGGCACACTGAACGGAATACCAGTATTATATTTTGACACTACCAGATTTATCACCCAGTGTGGTGGAAACTTGGAATTGTAAGTGTAACCAAGTAACATAGTAACGCAGATTGAAAAAAAGACATGCGTTCATATAGTTGACGCATTCCGAAATGCTAAATTTGCAGTTCCCTTGATCCAGGGTGAAGCCCACGAAACCCCCAATGGAGCAATCGGCAATTATGAGAGTAAAATAATGCAAAAGTGTTGGGTTTGCAGATTGCAGGCTCACCAGGCAGTGAGAGGGTTAATGGATGCAGGCGTTCCGTAGGGTTCTGCGCTTTTGTTAACAACACTGCCTACTAGTCATCACCACAAGAGCCGCGTCTGTTATAGGAATCCGTGGCACTTATTTATTTTCCCATAGCATTGTTTCCTCTATTCTGTTTTTGGGGCATTGAATTGATCAGCTTGTTTTCATTGTGATACTGTATATCATTGTAAAGGCTAAAACGATGTACTCCTTTCTCCTGTCTTGTGGTAGAAACTCCTTTGTACAAGGGGTAGCACAAACATAGCCCACAATACTGTGTTGTTTTATATAAGACACACAGACTTGCTTTTTCCCATGGGAGTTTTCTGGGGCTATTTTAAGGTACCCTGTCGGTAAACACAGACGAGCATCCGATGAAGAGGTTTTTCATGCGACCCTGTTGGAATCTGCACTGTCATATTTGCTCACAGGTTGATACTCTGGCTGGCCTGTTATTTTATTTCCCTGTTTGTATCACATTCATCGGTGAAATGTTTTCTGTATTTACTGACTCTTACTTGTTTGTAGTTCCCAGCTGTTTAGGAGTTCAGCAGCGGGAATGAATTCTTCACATTGAAGCTGCAGCCCATTCTGATTTTGAGCAGTGAGCCCAGCGAGCGAAACCATGGAAGTGTTTGAACACTTTTCTATTTTCTTTACAAATTATCAATGTCTTAATGTAGATTTTTATATTGGTCTTGATTTTTTTTTTTTTTTTTTTTTTTAAACCTGGTACGTTTTAGCACAATGTTATATACAATATCAGTGGGGTTTATTCTGAAAAGGGGATTTATATGGAAAATGTTGATCAATCGAAAAGTAAAACAAATAAAATGCTGTACTGTGGTTTAATGTAAAATCCTTTGTAACAATCGGCAGTATTCTGTAATTCAGGGGTGCTCAACTCTAGTCCTCAAGACCTCCCAACAGGTCAGGTTTAAAAGATATCCCTGCTTCAGCACAGGTGGCTCAATCAGTGGCTCAGTCTTCAACTGAGCCACTGATTGAGCCACCTGTGCTGAAGCAGGGATATCCTTAAAACCTGACCTGTTGGGGAGTCTTGAAGACTGGAGTTGAGCCCCCCTGTTCTAATACACAGGTTTGAAAAGGTTATTTTTTTTATTTTTAAACCAGTACATATTTTTTGTTGTAATATTTGTTTCTAAAAATACCAAATAAAAATATCCCTTTGTGAGCACCTTCACATATCAGACAGGTCTGCAACCCCTGCCTTTCCCCATTAACTCCTAGCATACGGTGCTTCCACTGCAGCAAGGGATTCTGGGAAATGACAAGGCAAATAAGCATACAGTGTTTCTAAAAGTAATAATAAGGGTATGGCGAACATGTGAAGCGGGGAGATTTGAAAAGGGGGGAATTGCGGTAAGTCTTATGCTGAGTTATTTATCCCAGGTGTCAAATAACATTCACCATTTATGGAAGAAAAAACCCGCTGAGGTGTATTGGATTTTCCCCCCTTCGATAAACCTTGGGTGATTTTTTTTGCCCATGTTTTTGTTCGGGGATAAGTCGCTCAGTGAATGAACTTTTAATTGGTGAGCAGATGCAGCAATGATTGACTTTCAGATTCATTTCAGAGCGTCTCCCTCCTCCAACGTGAAAGCTGATGAAGGCAACCCACACCTCCAAAAGATCAGACATCATGCAGATATTTATTTATCTCCAAAGATGTTTTACCAGGAAGTAATACATTGAGAGTTACCTCTCGTTTTCAAGTGTGTCCTGGGCACAGAGTTATAACAATACATGGTTACATTAAGTGAACAGGACCTCCCGATCCCTCCCGCCCATTGTAAATCAGCAGAAATGAAAGAGACAACCTTATTTTCTCTCTCTTTGTCCTGAATGAGATATTGGGATAATCTATGGTTTCATGTCTCCTGGCTGCTTCGGAGCAGCGAGGGAGTTAACGATGATGGCCCTGATAATTTGTATGTTTCTCATGCAGTTCTGTTTACCTCGGAGAATGGCTGGGATTCATGGGGTGGCTCATCTGTTTGTTTCCCAGGAGTGTGCTCCTCACCAGGTACAAACGCCTTGTTGTTCCGCTGTCCCGTCTGCCTCCCTGGTGACGGACAGACGAGAACTGTTCCCTGTGCTCTGCGACATTAATGCGATCTGGGTCAAGTTGGGGGGGGGGGGAGGGGGAGTGTGGGGAGGGAAGGGGGGGCAGATATAACTCTGAGAACTAAGAGCTTTCATCAAAGACATATAGGGGATTATTTCTCACTTTGCCTGGTGCAGTATCGGTGCAGGAAATAGCATGAACATTAAAACATTGCCAGCAAGTTTCCCATTGCCAGTATTTCCGGTGTAACGCGACTTCAACAGATAACTCCCCGGGTGTTTGTTGAACTTCTGCAATTTACTGTCATTTTCTTAATATATATATATATTCCGCTCATAAAGCGTCTTCATTGGTATTTTAGTCGAGCTTTACACAGCAGGTGCTGACACACACACAAGATGCGGGGATTATGTCCGCAGTGTCTCAAGTATGGACGTGCAAACTTTGCCAATTTCCTCCGTTTTGGTTCGACGGAAAAGTTGGCTTCTTTTCTGGAGTCCCAAACAAGTTCGCTTAATGCTCAGAGTAACCAGGCGTTGCATGTTGGAATTATTTTGAATTCTGCATGTGAAATTCAATCAAAGTAAAAAAAAAAAGGGGGTATCAAACTCAGTCCTCAAGGTCCACCAACAGGTCAGGCTTTCATGATATCCCTGTTTCAGCACAGGTGGCTTAGTCAGTCCCTGCTTCAGTACAGGTGGCTCAATCAGTCCCTGCTTCAGCACAGTTTGCTCAATCAGAGGCTCAGTCTTCGAAAGAGCCCCTGATTGAGCCACCTGTGCTGAAGCAGGGATATCCATAAAACCGGGCCTGTTGGTGGGTTTTGAGGACTGCGTTTGACACCCCTGTTTTAAAAGATAGTTTGAAAGAGTAGCGGGCCTTCTATTTTGCCATGTTAAGAAATTACGCAAATTTTGATCCATTTGGGCCGTTTCGGCAAAACGTTTGATCAACATTTTTGCAAACTTTGATTGAAACAGTGGCGAATCGAATCTCGGGAGATTTGCACATATCTTGTCACAAACATCTGTTCTGCCATTAAGCCACAAAGAAAATCTTCTCATATATCCCTGACGATCGATGTTTAAAGGCTCTTTGTGCTGATTTTGCCGCACACATGCCAATACTGCAAGGCAGGGGTGGGCAACTCCAGTCCTCAAGACCCCCTAACAGGTCAGGTTTTAAGGATATTCCAGCTTCAGCACAGGTGGCTCAATCGGAGGCTCAGTCTTCTACTGAGCCACCTGTGCTGAAGCAAGGATTGATTGAACCACCTGTGCGGAAGCAGGGACTGATGGAGCCATCTGTGCTGAAGCTGGGATATCCTTAAACCCTGACCTGTTGGGGGGAGAGGGGGGCTTGACTAGGGCTGGAGTTGTGCAATAAGTGATTAGAGGAGCGTTTATAGAAAGAATTAGGGGAGGAATTAGTTTGCACAATATTATAATGTTTCAATTTGTGTACCTCCTATTAATATTATTTGTACTAATCTTGCACGTCGATTGTGATTATTAGTAACAAGTGAAAAGTAACATTTTGCTCCCAAGACAGCTTTCCTTTTAATGCCTGCCTATCTAAGGCTGGGGCCATAGAGGGGTGAGGAGTTCCGAGCCGCGCTGACGCTGAGGCTCGCCTGCTGAAATCTGCGCGATTCCATGGACTTGCAGCCAGTGTGCGCGAAGGGAGCCGGGGGGAGGTGGTTGGAGGTGGGGCAGTGACGTCGCTGGGCCACTGACGTCAACGTCACGGCGCCGACATCACGGCGCCGTGACGTTGACGCTGCTTCAGGCTGATTGGATGTTTTCAGCCGACAGCGCGCTGAAAAACAGCTTCGCTGTCGGCTGAAAATTCCAAAGCCTCAGCACGCCTGCGGACGCTCGCGTGAGCCCCCTCTCAAGGCATCCTCATTGAGGAGGCAGGGGCTCAGCGCTGAGCGTCCGCACGGCTCAGCGCGGCCTGTCCTTCTATGGACTCTGCCTAATATTGATGCTTTCACTGTAGGGAAAGAATCAAATATACCTTCTGCATAGCAAGTGGAGAAAAAAAAACCCTTTGTATTACAAAAAGGTTTAGAAAATTATTAAAACGTCCTGTTTTTTTTTTAAGGTTTATTCTGTACCGTTTGCCATCTTATGTTGAGCAAAATGTCTCAATCTGTACGCTTCTTTAATTTTGCATGCTAATGCACTGTTTTAACTGACACCTTCGCCACTGACAGTATATCAATTTCATCTCCCCAGAGGATGAAAAACTTGGTCCTGTGACTAGTGAACTGGATTGAAAATCTAGCCTTGTGCTGACAGGTAAATGCACTAATTTTCTCCTATGGCCGACTCTACCTCGCAGACTAAGCCCGCTTCTAACAACTACCTGAAAGGACTCTGTAACCTGTCCAAAAGATGATGTCAAATGCTACAAGGGTCCAGCCTGCATGGCTGCTAACTGTTTCCCTGAGGATTAAGTTACAGGCATCTTTTCAATGAGATGCTTATTTGAAATGAAAGCCTGGTTGGAAACCCAAGTGCATAATAGTTATTTACAGAGATGCAAATGTAAACTTTTTTTAACAGTTTTTTTTGGTGTGCTATTCATGGGGGAAGAAAATGTTTTTTCCTTAATTAATGCCAACATTGAACTATTTTATGCTGTCTGCCGTCATCCTTACCTAGCATGTATCTTGTTGTACTCACTTTTGGAATTTCACGTTAAAATAGTTTATAAAGCTATTAAAGACAAAAAAAAAAACCCCCAAAAAATCACTCGTGAATATTTTTAGGTGCATCTTCAGTTCTTGTGTTTTTTTGCCAAGGTTTTCGACGCCGGTAAAAGCTTTGACCCACTAAATACATTTTCAAAGAAATTCACATGAAGGGAAACTTAATTGTACTCGTTGAATGGTCTCCACCTATATTAAAGTGCGGTGAGGAAAATATATAAATATACTGTGGATTGTACTTAAAGCAACTTAGTGGAGATTCCGAATGAAAAGGACACGCTGGAATATAACACAAGTGTAGGTATACCTACCTGCAACAATACATATTTATATATTAACACAATACATAAACCTTTTAACATCTGGCTCTGTTTTCTGTTGCTTTGTTAAATTCCATAATCACGACGCTCTTATAAGCGCACATTATCCCTGAAACTTATTCATCAACGGTGACGGTTATTCCACCTCTCTGGAAAGGTCACAAACTCTGCGTTTGAAGCTTTTATGTTACATTTTTTAACGTGTCTGTTCTCTGCTGTCTTTCCAAGAATGAAACCGGCACAAAGCATTTAAAGGAGCAAATCTTGCTGTTATTTATTGTTTTTTTTTTTAACATACGTTAGAAGCAGGGGGAATCCGGAGCTGAACGCCATTAATTCAGCCACGGGGACCCCCTGCTTTCCCGAGATACAGATCTCCTTACGGAGTGCCGGTATCTCTGCAAAGTTTAAAGGTCCCACGTGAGGCGGGCCAATAGGAAGCAGAACCTGGTGACATCACGGCTTCTTATTGGCCCTCATTACGTGAGCCCTGCTAGCCGTGTGGAGCGGCGTCCGGCACCTACTATGGAGGTAAGTATCTCATTAAGCAGGAAATTAATGAGGTTCAGCTCTGGAGACCCCCTCTTTCAATTCTAATGTTAAAAACAAAACATCTGCAAAACAAATCACCCGCTTGGATTGCCCTTTTAAGGCCTGTGCAATGGTGCGCCAGAGGCCCTTGTGACATGAGAGAGGGGATAGAGAGTGAGGAGAGAGAGGAGAGAGAGGAGAGAGAGAGGAGAGAGAGGAGAGAGAAAGAGAGAAAGAGAGAAAGAGAGAGCAAGAGAGAAATTGAAACGAAGGAGGACCCCCTCAACCTTTGTTTCCTGCATCCAGGGACCTGGACTTGTCATGTAGTTGCTCCTGGAGTGATCGCAGGGACCTGAAGTGCCGGAGATCCGGAGGCACCATACCCCCAGCACTCTTAAAGGTTAACCACTTGCATTAGTGGGCATTGCGTTGCCGGCCGCTCTGGCACTCAAAGAGTTAATTTAGGGAAATAAAATCCGGAAATGTATCAATGAGTTTGCTACAATGATGCAATAAGTCGTTATGCTGTCTGCTGTCATTGTGAGCTGGCCGGTTTCATGCAGTAGGACTCTGCTTGTATGTTTTACGAAGTGTACAACATGCATTAAATTTCCCACTGATAGGCCGCTGTGTAATGTGCTGTGGGGGTGTCTTTCCCATGCTCGAGGAGAGTTCAGATACATTCAAATGAATGAGACCACGTAGCCGCATATGTAGTCAACTGTTCTCAAGAAGATCTGATAGGGAGACGCAGGAGACCTCTGTATTTGGGTCAAGGGAATATTTTGTGGAGAAGATAAAAAAATGTCAAGCATGACCTGGGAGACTGCGAGGGAGCTCCCCTCCCCTCTACCCCAAGTACCCAGAACCCCACATATATATCATGCAAACAACGACAAGACATGGTCTGGGGGTACAAGGGTTTTTTATTTCATTAAACATTAAATATTTGGTAAGCGCTACCCATGCCAGAGCGCTCGCTCAAAGGGTTAAAGGTCAAAGGTCCTTGAACTGATGACCCGTGACCCCCAAGCCGGGTCCATGTGACCAAGGCCGTTGACGCGAGTGGGCTCCCGGAACTGCCGTTTAAATTAGCCCCTCCCACTCGCCACTCCCGGCCCCACTGGGTGTTACCAAATACGGAGCCTCTTCTGGCAAGGATAAGCTCGCTTACCCCCCTACTGCCGCCGCGACAGAGGCAACAAACGTCTCAACACTTTGACCCCGTAGGGGTAACAAAGCGGGGACTTATCTCCCCTCCTTCAAGGAACTTGTATTGTATTGTATTGTAGGTCTTTATTTATATAGCGCCATTAATGTACATAGCGCTTCACAGTAGTAATACATGTGGTAATCGAATAAATAACAGATAATATAAATAACAGATCATGGGAATAAGTGCTTTAGACAAACATAACATTAAGGAAGAGGAGTCCCTGCCCCGAGGAGCTTACAATCTAATTGTACTAACTTCAGTACTTATTCCCATATTTATTATTTGTCATTTGCTTCATTTTTTTGTTGCTGCCTTTTTATAATATTTGCGATATACGCAAAACAGGGACGTGGGAATTGCTGTCAGGGCGTTGGACTGACCGTGCGCCCGGCCAGCCGAACTAAACAAACTCTCCTGTGCATTCATTCAATTGTGATCACACAACTTGAGTTTTCAGGGAATTCAAGATTTTTGCAAAGTATCACAATGCAGCAACTGGATATCTATTTGAACATAGACCTTGATCAGGGGCGGCCAACTCCAGTCCTCAAGGGCCACCGACAGGTCAGGTGTTCAGGATATCCCTGCTTCAGCACAGTCAAAGACTGAGCCTCTGATTGAGCAACCGGTGCTGAAGCTGGGACTGATTGAGCCACCTGTGCTGAAGCTGGGATATCTTTAAAACCTGACCTGTTGAACTAAACCAGGGGTGGCGAACTCCCGTTCAACAGAACATACACTTACGCGCTTAGATAAAACAGAACAGCGATGTACAGGTATAGCTTAAACCTTTTGCACGGGTCGCTTTTGGTTCTGGGTGGTGATGCGAAAAACAAAATCACACCGAAACAAGCTAAAAAAAAATCCTAAATGATGGCTTAATTATGGAGCAGAAATCTTCGGTTACTGACATTTAAAAACCTTTTGCTGGGTAATGCGCTGCTGGCCATTCTGGCATCAAAGGGGTTAAGTGTGTGTGTGCAGGTGTCAGTGATGTCACAGCAAGAGACCGACAGAAAGAGGAGAATCCAGCGTTACATGGCTGTTAGACGTTAAGACTTTTACACTAGAGGGCACTGCTATTTCATGCCCTGAAGGCAGGACGAGCCCGGCACAGTGACCCGTCGGTACTTCACTGTGCATCTTGAAGCTCGCTCACATTACTCGTTGCACACATGGGATATAATGAAAGACGCGTGAATCATATTTCTGCGGGTGACTGGGCTGGGACGTCCCAAGAGAGTGCAGATATTATTCTTTATTCTCACCGGGACATCGTTTTGGATTAACCTCTCCAGCACTGAACAGCTCAGCAACGTATAAGCACAAGATACAGGCAATAGCCCCAGATTAAACAAATACAACATTCTGGTTCATTTAAAATGTTTAAAAAAAAGGCAAATATATCATCGTGGAATTTTTATTACTAGAGTACTGATTTGTATTAACCCCTCCAGTGCCAGAGAGGACTTGTCATGGCACTTAACCAGAGGCGAAACTAGGGTGGGTTTCAGAGGGCAGCTGCCCATGGGTGCATCATGATAGGGGGCGCGAGAATTCCGTTTGTTGTAGAGTTTTGGGGATCGCCATCCTGTGCGATCTGACCCGGAAGCCCCATTACTTCAATAGGGTTTCCGGGGATCAGATTGCAGGGAACGGGGATCCCGGAGCTTTGGGAACATGCCTTCAAATAATCTCAACCCCCCCGGCTGGAGGACAAGGTGCCGGGTCTGAATAACAAGAACGGCGGGTGGAGCGGAGGGGCTGGGGCGCTGAGGGTTCGAATGAAGCATGGTGTGGGCGGGCGTACGTCCAGCATGGGTGCCAGCTGGTGGTGGGCAAGGGGCAGCCCTTCTGAGAAGAGGACGAGGTACAAAGAAGGGAGAGGGGCAGCTGAATTTCGCAAGCGGAGGAAAATTAGGGAACAAGAGGAAGAGAAACTAAGAAGTGGTCAAAGTGGCTCAAACCCATTTAGATTACAAAGATTCACAAATACAGATAAGATTGAATGTTTTGCCTTCATTCTATAAATTGGGGGGGGGGGGTTATTTTGTATGTATATCATTATTTACATAATGTCCACAGTGTACACAACGCTTTACAAAAATAATACAGTACAGGGAATTATAATACAATAAGCGCAACAAAGTCAGGCGATAGGAAAGGAAATCCCTGCCCCGGAGAGCTTACAATCTAAGTGAGCCTGCCCCGGGCTCAGAAACACTTAGATATTCCTCTGCAATTGACACTTAATTCATGTAGCATGCCAAATAAAATAAAACGGGGTACCAGGGTAATCAGCTTTCCTAGAAACATCCATCCATCGCCCTTAAAGTAACCGTTTTACTAACCGCAGTTCTATCCGCTTGAAAATGAACATGTTTCTTTTCTCCAGGTCGGCTGAAGTCAAGCATCAACTAATTAGGTTTAGATATTTGACTAATAATGCCTTCATAATTACTATACAAATCACAAAACAATTAGTCTAAGGTTGAGGACTGGCAAACAGTCTTATCACAAAAAGACATTAGATAATGGATGTAAAAGCATCTGTTTACCATGGAGAACATAAACTTTTTAAATGTATTTCAAAAAGTTGTCGGTCGTCTACATTTAACCTATTAAAGCAGCTGTCCAAGCTGTGTTTTCATTTTTTTTAATTTTCCTTTAATATGTGCATCAATATAATCCACACAATGATAAGTAATTAGCTAAGTGTTGCCGATTGATCCGTTGTCCCGTGACCGATTGGTGAAGATTCGGCTCGGGGGTTTACTAAATGGCTGTCTGTGCAGCAGAGGACCAAGGATGCAAACTTCTAAGGGAAAGATCATGTGACCAGACACTAGATACAATTGGTGCACTGCTAGAGACAGGGCAGGGCTCAAAAAGGGGTGTGCCAGAGTCTGTTTCAGGAGAGGAAGGGGATGTGACTTTGTAAATGGTTGCTATAGAAACAAAACATGCTTTTTACGTTGTAATACATTAAAAATGGCATTCAGAGTTGTTTAAAAAAAATGCTATAAGTATTTTCTCCTAGAAAAGAACTGATTTATTTGAAGAAAAAAAAAACACACATGTAGGGTATTGCTTGGTTTGCAGCTTTAAACATGCCACTGGCCTTAGTTCCTTTTTGCCTTAAGAGGGACAATCCCTTTAAAGTACTACTACTAATAATAATATATATGTATATGGAGGAAATAATAAGACAATGTGCTTTCTCTATCGGTTGCCATGGCCTTAAAAAAGCAGGTGGGTCTGCGACTGATTTAAAAAATATATATATATCTTAATATATGAAACATTAATAATATTTTTTTTATACAGTGCTGACAGTGTACACAACCCTGTACATTACATTCTGCAGGCATACAAGTCCCTGTCTCAGAGAGCTTACAATCTAATGTTGATGCCTGAGGCACAGGAAGATAATGTAAGTTGCCTAAGGTCACAAGGAGCTGAGTGCAATTCTGACCAGGGTCCCCCACTTCAAAGACTGTGACATTACCGCTGTTCATTAGGGGCACAGGAGGGGGGCTAAGCTAAGTAAAATGTGTTGTAAAAAGATTGGTACAATGTTTCTGATCTAAGAACACAAATTGTTCAGAAGGCTGTAGCAATGTATTTGTCCTGAAGAAGGCTGTAGCAATGTATAAGTCCTGAAGAAGGCTGTAGCAATGTATAAGTCCTGAAGAAGGCGGTAGCAATGTATAAGTCCTGAAGAAGGCGGTAGCAATGTATAAGTCCTGAAGAAGGCTGTAGCAATGAATAAGTCCTGAAGAAGGCGGTAGCAATGCACAAGTCCTGAAGAAGGCGGTAGCAATGCACAAGTCCTGAAGAAGGCGGTAGCAATGCACAAGTCCTGAAGAAGGCTGTAGCAATGTATAAGTCCTGAAGAAGGCTGTAGCAATGTATAAGTCCTGAAGAAGGCGGTAGCAATGCACAAGTCCTGAAGAAGGCTGTAGCAATGTATAAGTCCTAAAGAAGGCTGTAGCAATGTATAAGTTGTGAAGAAGGCTGTAGCAATGTATTTTGGGTGGAATTGCTGCTTCTGCCCTTATTCAATATGCTTTGAACCCGGCTTCCCTATGTTGGAGAGTTGTTTAGTCCCCTTCACTTGAATTGCTACAAGCTATTCTCCAGCATCACAGCATATTGTATAACCTGCTGGTGGCCCTTGAGGACTGGAGTTGGACACTCCTGATATATATAGGGGCATTAATACTTTAGCTTTGCCAGGGAGCTGAAATGCATGACATGGCTTGTGACCAGTTATTTATCAGTGGCAAAAAGTGGAACAGAATTAAATACATTCTAAAGAAGGAGCTGAATCCAGAACTAGGGTTTATCATTCTTAATTTCGCTAAACAAATCATGGGAGTTTTATATCTTCCGGAAGTAGGAGCTGAAGCCGCAGTTCTGCTTGTCTTATTTCTTTTTATATGCAAAAGAAGTAGGGGGGTCTCCAGAGCTGAACCGTGTTCATTTTAGCTTCAGTGACCCTCTGCTGCTCGAGATACTTACAGTGGAAGGAGCTGCTTGTACTATTCCCTGCAGTGGGAGCAAAATGGAGGTTTAAACCTTCCGCGTCACACGCGCCGATAGGAAGTTGCATCATCATTCGGCGCGGCTTCCTATTGGCCCGGGTAAGGGATTTAAAGCTCCACGAAGAAGCAGCAGCACGATAAGTATCTCAGGAAGTAGGGGGTCCCCGAAGCTGAAATCAACGCGGTTCAGCATTGGAGACCCCTTGCTTTCCCAAATCTGTCAAAATAAAATAAAAGAGGGATGAGCCTGGGACGAACTGCTCCTTTATATACAAAACATTAAGTTCTAGTAGATATCTACCCAAGTGTCAGCAACGTCAGCTAAGTGCAAATAAGGAGACTTTTCCAATAACCAACTGTTGTTATACAGTGTGATTTAATACGTAGAATTTCAGGCCTTCTGATGTCCGTTCCCTTCCATCAGAGAATTTAGAGGAGCTTTTGCAAGTACAGCAGTGTTAGGACTTGCCAAAGAATTTAACTAAATGACCCTCCCTTGTGGGGAAAAAAAACCAGATGAGAATTTATCTATATAATATGTCATATTGGATGTAACACTGAGGCTTTGTGTCTTTTGTTGTATACATGAGGTACAGAATCCCAGTAGCACTCCTTTTGACACAAATATATATGGGGTGGTGGGGTTGGTTTCTGAGCTGGCGAGGGTTGTGTGTGTCTTCTGTTGTCACCCTGAGTCTTGGGATGTTTAGAGAGTAAAACTGGCATCTTGGAGGCCGGCGGTGGAAGAGAGCTGGGAATATAAGAAGACGGAGGATGTATTAAACAATTTTTTTTGTTTTGTTTCTTTAAAAACACCTGGGAAACAAAGTTTCGGAGTGATCAAGTTTCAAAGTTTCCACGTCGGGTGATACGGAAACGGAATGTGTACATATAAAAGAGATAAGCAGAACATAGTAAACATTCAAATTAGAGATCTAGAGTTTTCCAAAAGTAAAATAATAATAATAATAATAATATATATATATATATATATATATATATATTATTATTATTATTATTATTACTATATATATATATATACTGTATATCTAGTTTAGCATCAGCGTCTCGGTTAACGAGATTAACCTGCTCTGCAAGTTCCTTCGGCCTAATGCTATTCCCGGTCTGATTGTTTCAGGGTGTCATTTTTGAAAAGCAGGACTTCCGATGTCACTGGCCTCCTCCTTTCAAGCCGAAAAAGAAAAAAAAAGTGGCACATTATCATTAGGCAGGGGTTGGAGAATTCTCAGGCCCTGCTGCCTGGACACCCCAAATGATGACCTCATCCCAGTCACAGATGTTTACTGCACTTTAAGAGATCTGTAAAAACAGGGCTGTAAACTCAGCCAGCTTGCAGCGGGGCTGTTACCCATAATTCACTGAAAAATGTTGGATAGTTCCCACTAGCTTCTGGTTGGCTGGGAAACACCAATTTATTAATCTTGTGTCAGCCAGCCAGCTGCAGCAGTGGCAGTTACCATATTTCATCACCAACTCCATGTCTGGACAGCCATTGTCTTCACCCGAAAAACTCCACAAATCAGCTGCTTCACTCCCCCTACGTGCAGAAACAGAGTTTGAGGTCTGAGGAAGTTCTGGTGCGTCATCCTCCCGTGGTCAGGTTTACTAATTCAAGAGAGCGCTTAGTTTCCAACTTTAATGATATTCCCTCGGCATATCACTATGGTTGCTTGGAGACCAGATTTGAGCTAGGCCTCTCGTCTTATTCCCACACACCAGACCCTGAAAAGCACTTTGTGTTTCCTCCCTCAGCTTTTGATTCTGCCTCCTATGAAACCCTTCCCCCTGTGGTGTCAATATGGGTGGGCAAAATACTGGCAGGAGAAGGCCAGGGGTGAAGGGCAGCCTGTGGCTAGTGGTCACACATCAAGGCCTGAAAACAAAGCCTCCAGGAACCTTTACTGACAAACACAAATTCTCTTCACAGAAAGCAAATTTGATTTTCTCTCCATAGCACACGGCATCATTTTACTATTTCTCTAATTATATTTTTTCTTATGCTATTTCCAGAAGAGCAGAAGGTAAGGGGTCTCGGTCTCTCTCTCCTCTCTCTCCTCTCTCTCCTCTCTCTCCTCTCTCTCCTCTCTCTCCTCTCTCTCTCTCCCCTCTCTCTCTCCCCTCTCTCTCTCCCCTCTCTCTCTCTCCCCTCTCTCTCTCTCCCCTCTCTCTCCCCTCTCTCCCCTCTCTCTCCTCTCTCTCTTCTCTTCTCTCTCCTCTCTTCTCACTCCTCTCTCTCCTCTATCCATTTCTTCTCCTTCTCTCCCTCTCCCTCTCCCTCTCCCTCTCTTTCCTCTCTCTTTCCTCTCTCCTCTATCCCTCTCTCCTCTCTCCTCTCTCCCCTCTCTTTCCTCTCTTCTCTCTTCTCCTCTCTCTCCTTAAGTTTGTTAGAAAAAAAGAAGAAAAAAGTAATATCCCACATAGTACCACAGCACTTTGATGTTCTGGAGTCTGCATAGCAACAACTTGACAATTAATGGTGAAAAATAATTGTTTCCAAGTCACATACAAGTAGTTACATTATTACAGTAGCTAAATTTCCACGCCTCACCCTATAAACATTTTACCTCTGCTTATGGCTGTGGCATATTTAAAGGTTTGCTTAAACTTTTTGCTGCCCCACTGGCCAACGGGGCAATGCATTGCTGGCCTCTCTGGGCGTGAAAAGGTTAAATCAATGACCCTTCCAAAAATATTAACTCGAGTACTTTTTTTTTAATGAACTTAAATCACATGGATCCCATTTCCACACCTTCTAGGAAAACAAATAACAGTCAGTTTTTGTCTTTTGTTCCAAGTAACTACAACCACAAACAAAACTGCAGCAAATTAAAAAAAAAAGAAAGAAAGAAAGAAAGATTGGAATCACTGTAGATATCATTACATTTCTTTGCAAGTTACATAAACAAGGAGTTCTCTTTGATTGAGCTGTGGTTATCTCTGCTCTGATTCAATAACTGGGAACGATATATAGTATATACAGGCATACCCCGCATTAACGTACGCAATGGGACCGGAGCATGTATGTAACACAGGCATACCCCGCATTAACGTACGCAATGGGACCGGAGCATGTATGTAAAGCGAAAATGTACTTAAAGTGAAGCACTACATTTTCCCACATATCGATGCATGTACTGTGCGGCAATCATCACATACGTGCATAACTGATGTAAATAACGCATTGTAACAGGCTCTATAGTCTCCCCGCTTGCGCACAGCTTCGGTACAGGTAGGGAGCCAGTATTGCTGTTCAGGACGTGCTGACGGGCGCATGCGTGAGCTGCCGTCTGCCTATTGAGCGATATGTACTTTCTCGCGAGTGTACTTAAAATGAGTGTCCTTAAACTGGGGTATGCATGTACTCTTTAGAACACAAACATTAGTGTCAAGCAGGTGTGGCCAACTCCTGTCCCCAAGGGCCACCGAGTTGAGGTTATAAGGATTTATCTGCTTCAGCACAGGTGGCTCAATCAGTGGCTCAGTCTTTGACTGAACCACTGATTGAGCCACCTGCGCTGAAGCAGGGATATCCATAAAACTGACCTGTTGGGGGCCCTTGAGGACTAGAGTTGGCCACTCCTGCAGTATACTATGTGCAGTACTGCCTTTAGTTTATGCTTCTGGGCTATAGCGGAGAACAACAAGTATTTTATTGACACTCTGCTCTTCTGCAGTTTGTTTGGTTAGTATTACACCAGAGCACACTGCCAAGAACACTATGCCCTTTGTGAGGCGAGTCCTCATTGTCGTGTATACAATTAAAACATATGAAATAATCCTTCTGTCTTCAGGGGACACAAAATACGGGATGGGATCATCCTGATGGGTTGTTTGCTTATTTATCGAGATCTTTTATCCAGTCTTTCCCTAATGATGGGCAGATACAATTGACAGTTTCAGTGACACGGGAGAAGGACGTGGTTGATTTTGGTTCTGCAAATGTAGAATGGAAGATACCACCAAAACAACTCTCAGAAACAGACGTGGCATCATTGAGTCATACCAGCTATTGGCTTGTTTTTTTTTTTACAAGTATACTAGAATGGGTAATCACATTAATTTCACAGGCTCCGAGAAATAAGGTGTCTACAAAACTAGGTCTTTATCAGGCCATCTAGATTAGTTGCGTATCAGTTTCTCCCATTAACCCTCAATATACTTCTGGGTTCACATATTGATATTTTTACTAATATTGTAGAAGTAAGACATATGTTATTTCTTATCTCCTACACATATCTACTTGATCCTAGTAACTACCTTAGTACTTAACACAGGATCTTTACCGCATCGTTGTTCGATGTTAATAACCATCATTTAATATTTTGATATCTGTTATTAAAGTTTATTAATCTAATTTCTGACATCATCCAGTAAGGTGACAGAGTGTCCATAACAGGGTTGTCTTTCTCTTATTTAGTATATATATATATATATATATATATATATATATATATATTTAACAAACATGACTATGGGAATGATCATTGGACGTATGAAAAGTCGGACCACGGCCTTCTTTGCTGAGAATTGATTTCGTGCAGTTCTATCTCCACATGCCAATGCACTGATGTAAGAATTGGGAATGAGCTTGCTCAGGAGTGCCCAGATTAACTGTGTTGCCAGGTTATAACCACTCTAACCCCTTTTCCACTCCAGTGAATTGAGCTTTTGACACACTGAAAAGCACAATTTAAAATTAATTAAAGCTTCTTAGTTTCACCCGTTCTGCTGTCTTCCCCACTGCAATTTTTTTTTCACGTGCTTTTTTTTTCCTGCCAATTTTTGGTATTGGTTGAAAATTAATTTTTTTGTGTTTTGACCATAAAGAAAAAAAAATAAACAAAATATAGATATTTTTTTTTTAGACTACACTCACGTGCTATAAACATTACACACTGATTTGTCCATACAAAAATACCTGTGCAGGTTAAGCGACGGTGAGAAGTGTACAATGGTTTCTTAATGTAAATGCAAGGATTGTACTTGGCATATGGAAATATGAATTTAGATTAAGAAATATGTTAGACGTACGCCATTGTCTTTCCAAGTCTGATAGCATCCGACGATTTCTCACTCAAGAGAAATTCATAAGTAAATTGGACTAAGCTACTTTTCCTGTCAAAGTGTATGATTGAAATATTGATCAATGATAGGCCTCGTTATGGGGTGCCGGTGTCCCCTGTGCTTTTAAAGCTCCCGTGTCACGTGACCGGGGGATTTAAATACTGCAGGGGGATACCGGCACCCCGTGACGGGGCCTGTATCTCATGAAGTAGGGGGTCCCCGAGGCTGAAACCAAAGCGGTTCAGCTCAGGACACCCCCTGCTCACCTACACTAGTATCAAAATACATATCAATAACAAATAATTAATTACCGTAGCGGCCATCTTGTTGGGGCGCGCGCAGGAGGATATTACACAGCGCGCGCCTCCGGCAGTAATTTATTCACTCCTCCGACCTTCTACCCACGCCCCCCCGTATATAGCTGCAGCCCCGCTCCTGCTCTCACACTCCACAGCTGATCACAGGCAAGGATCACAGCCTGCACCAGTCACAAGGCGCTCCACAGCACACCTCCGCTCTGCCTCCTTCCCTGATTGGTCCCTCCACGTATATTACCTCTGTTCTCCCTGGGAATCATTGCTCTGCATAGCTTCTGCTAGTTGGGCTAGTATTCGTGTGTGCTTTTGTTCTTTGTATTCTTCAGGTTTTGCCCGGCTTGGCTTTCTATTCCTCCTCTGGCTCTGGACCCCGGCTTATTCCTCACGACGCAGTCTCTCTCCACCCTTCGATCTCGGCTCACTCCTCTACGTCCCGGACCTCTGGCACCGTCGACCCCGAGCTATGGCAATCACCACGATTCTTCTACCTCCGAACACGGCAAGTACCTTTGGTCCCTTTACTAAAGTCTCCTGGCCTGGCAACTACTACCACACTCCGGACACGCCCCTCTGCTGCGGGTGCATGGTATTATGCTTTCCACCTCAGTCTTGGGATGGGTCTGGTCTGCGGGCAGCACTACCGTGACATTATGCAGAGCTCAACCGACGCAGACCAGATCGAGACTGATGAACCTACCTTAGACCAAATTCTCTCGGCCCTGGTGGTACAGAACTAAACCATGTCCACCCAGATCTCTGACCTAGCTCAACGGCTAACCAACCTTTCTCTCCAGGGTGCACCCCCTGGCGTTTCCTCCCCATCTCAGCCCGAATCTTTTGGCGCAGCCACACCCGAGACCAAGATACCCGCACCGAAACCCTACGCTGGCGATCCGCAGGCCTGCCGCGGATTCCTAAACCAGTGTGAGGTCCAATTCGAGATGGCGCCTCTTCAGTTCACCATGGGACGTATGAAAGTGGCATATGTGTACTCCCTCTTGACTGGTGTCGCCCTGGCGTGGACTTCTCCGATTTGGGAATTACGGCCAGAGATAACCCAAGATTATGCTCTCTTTCGTCAGGAGTTTCAGCAGGTGTTTGACACTCCCGCACGTCAGGATACAGCCTCTTCTTCCCTTCTTCTTTTGTCACAGGGTCACCGTTCCGTGGCCAGATATGCTCTGGAATTCCGGACCCTAGCAGCTGAGACCCGTTGGAACCAGGAGGCACTCATCGCCGTCTTCTGGCAGGGGTTATCGGATACAGTAAAGGATGAACTCGTCGCTCATCCCAGGCCAGGAGCGTTGGAGGAATTGATTGCTCAGGCTATTCGGATGGATCAGCGCTTGGAATTGTCCCCTGCGTCCGGGAAACGACTCCACCCAGTGAGTATAAAGGGGCTTTCCCTGGGTGCCATTTCTCCTTGCCCCCTTTCCAGTGACGAGCTCCCCAAGAAGCTTTTCATTCCGGTCACTCTTTCGGGCCCTTAATTTCGCGCCTCTGCGGCCGCCTTTGTTGATTCCGGAGCAGGTGGGAACTTTGTGGACATACAGAAATTTGTGGATCAGGAATTCATGAAGCTTAATAATATTCCACTTATTAGGAAGAGAGTACCCATCGGACTAGAAGGGATCGACAGTCGACCCTTGAACCCGGCCTTCATTTTCCTCGAGACTATTCCCCTCACCTTATCTTCCACCGATGGCCACACTGAAACCCTTACGTTGGATGTGATTCATTCCCCCGGGACCCAGGTAACCCTTGGCCTACCCTGGCTCCAGCAGCACAATCCCCGTATTGACTGGAGGACTCTCACTCCTATACAGTGGGAAAAAAAACCTAAGGAGTTACTCATCTCTAGCACCATTCCTCTCATGCAACACGCTGGGATTACGGTTCCGTCAACTCCCAAGATCGACCTACCAGAGGTCTACTCTGATTTCCTGGACGTCTTTTGCAAGACTAGAGCTGAAGTTTTGCCCCCCCCCACAGGTCCTACGACTGTCCTATTGACCTGATTCCTGGCGCCACACTTCCTAGATCCAAGTCTATCCTCTCTCCGTTCCAGAGACCAAGGCCATGGACAAATACATATGTGAAAACCTCGAGAAGGGCTTCATACGCCATTCATCCTCCCCCACCGGTGCCAGTTTTTTTTTCGTTAAAAAGAAGGATAACTCTCTCCGACCGTGCATCGACTATCGGGGTCTCAACCGGATCACGGTCAAGAACCGGTACCCCCTCCCTCTCATATCCGAACTGTTTGATAGACTCCAGGGGGCAAAGATCTTCATGAAATTGGACCTCCGGGGGGCGTACAACCTTATTCGTATTCGGTAGGGTGACGAATGGAAGATCACCTTCAATACACGTAGCAGTCACTACGAATACTTGGTGATGCCCTTCGGGCTCTGTAACGCCCCAGCGGTCTTTCAGGACTTCATAAATGAAATTTTTCGAGACGTACTCAATTCTTTTGTTATCGTATACCTAGACGATATTCTCATCTTTTCCAGCAATCTCCAGGATCACATTCGACACACCAGGCTCGTCCTTTCCCATCTCCGTTCCAATCACTTGTAAGCCAAAATGGAAAAATGCCTCTTTCATCTGTCCTCTACGCCCTTTCTTGGATAGAGAAATATGGGGGAGAAGCCCCCACACTGATGCTCCAACACTGCGAGGACAAAGAATGAGTGGAATAAATAAATGATAATAAAAGTTAATAATTAGAGCCGGAATGAATATATATAAGTTCCGTGACTCCTCCAGTGAAGCCCAAGACGTGTACAGTCTGCGCTGCAACCCCCTCACCTGTGCCTCGTCGTGAGGATCCTCACATCTCCAGCTGCCCGTCTCCCCTACACAAACAGAGACAGAGGGAGCCTAGCTCCCACCTCGGTACTGTGACAGAGGGAGTAACACTCCCACCCCGGTATGGCGACCGAGGGAGCAACCTCTCCCACCTCGGAGTGGTAACCGAGGGAGTTGGAACCTCCCACCTCGGTCTTCGGGGATCGCAACCTGGGCAGCCCCAGTTGGAAGAAGGGGTAGGGACCTGGAGGATGAGCCTCCTATTGCCCCCCTCAGGTGCCGTAAACTCACCCGTGCGATGAAACCACAATCGTGCAGGGGGTGGAGATAGAGGGATAACCGGCCACCGACAACCACTGAAAACCGGTCCCGTCGGTCAGCACTATACTCTCTCTGTGAGGGAGGTAGAGGGGAAGTGAACGCAGACCACACACCGGCTGCACGAGCACCACAGATCAGCTCTGGAGGAAATCTTCCTGCTGGAACAGCTGAAAAAGAGTCCGGACAGGTGTGCTGCTATACCATAATGGATAGAGGAAAAATGGAAATAGAGGTAGAGCACTGCAGGAACAAAGCGCTGGAGGCAAAAAATATAATAAAAAATAAACTGTTTAATTGGGCCATTATGCCATGAACTTGACAGACACAATTAGAAAGAAACTCTGACACATTTCCCGCCGTGGAGGCGCTTTATCTATTAAGATGGCTCTTCTGGAGTGGAGACACCTGGAGGGGTCTAGAGAGTCAATTTCTATTCTTACTGACCATAAGAACCTTCTTTATATTGAGACTGCACGTCACCTGGGCTCCCGCCAGGCTCGCTGGTCACTCTTCTTCTCCAGATTTAACTTCACCCTATCATAAATCCCGGGCACCAAGAACGTAAAGGCGGATGCTTTATCCAGACAGTTCTCCCCGGAGGAGAGACCCGAAGAAGTTCCCGAGACTATTCTGCCCAAGGCACTTATAATTTCTGCGGCTTCATTCAACATTCTGGACAAGATCCTTAGGGCTCAAAGGAACATTCCGGGTGGTTTAGAGGTACCAGAAGGGAGGCTGTATGCTGCTCATGAATTTCGTCCCAAAATCTTAGAGTGGGGTCATTCTGCCCACTCTGCAGGACATCCCGGCTTCCGAAAAACCCTGGATCTTATCCAACGCACCTTTTGGTGGCCTAATATGGCTAGTACCATCCGGGACTTCACCAGCGCCTGCCCTACTTGCGCTCAGAGCAAAGCCCTTCGACAAAAACCCTCCGGCTTACTTTTGCCTTTACCCATTCCGGAACGCCCCTGGTCCCATATCTCTATGGACTTTATTGTTGAGTTACCCAGATCTAAAAGGATGAACACCATCTTAGTAGTAATTGATCACTTTTCTAAACAGGTACACTTTATTCCCCTCAAGGGCCTACCCACCTCACCCATCCTCGTGGACATTTTTTCCAAGGAGATTTTTCGAATTCATGGGATTCCCACTTCTATAGTTTCGGAGAGGGGCTCCCAATTCATATCCAGGTTCTGGCGAGCCTTCTCCAAAAGACTCGGAATATCACTATCTTTTTCCTCAGGATATCATCCTCAAACAAATGGACAAACGGAGAGTCAACCAGACGTTAGAGCAATATCTGCGTTGTTTTGTCTCCGTGACCCAAGATAACTGGTCGGAACTGCTGCCTTGGGAAGAGTTTGCTTTCAATTCCATGAAGAACGAATCTACCCGCGAATCCCCATATTTGATAAATTACGGATTCCATCCTGCTCGTCTTCCCATCTCCAATACTCCCTCAAGAGTGCCAGCTGCCGACGAATGGATCGCTTTACTTCAGGACTCTTGGACCAAGGTTTAGTCATCTCTCCAGGAGGCTGCAGGAAGGTTCCATCTCCAGGCTCATCGACATCGCCAAGCTTCTCCCAGATACAAGCCGGGGGATAAGGGTCTGGCTTTCAGCAAAAAATATTTGTCTAAAAACTCCTACCCCAAAATTGTCACCTAAATTTCTGGGACCTTTTTCCATACTGGAACAAATTAACCCTGTCTCCTTCCGTCTACAATTTCCACCAGCAATGAAGATACCCAAAGTTTTTCATACCTCGTTATTGAAGCCTTTTGTACAGAGTACTCTCTTTCCAGATTATACTCGTAGAACCGACCCTGTGATTGTTCAAGGACACGAGGAGTACGAAATACAGTCTATAGTGGACTCACGTCTCTCCAGGGGGAAGGTCCAGTTTCTTGTACAGTGGAAGGGCTACGTTCCGGAGGAACACACTTGGCTTCCTCGAGGTCATATTCACGCCCCTACACTCTTAAAACGCTTCCACAAGAAGTATCCGTTAAAGCCTGAGAAGGATTGTCCAGAGTCCAATCCTCGAGGGGGGGTACTGTCAGGAATCAGGGCTCACAACACCTCCTTACCTGCTTTGGAGGTCTTTGCTGCCGCCCCTCTCTCCCCGCTGACGTGTCCTTGGCGTGGGACTCGGCGATCTCGCCCAACGCCGGTTCTTGCGTCCGCCATCTTGTCGGTGCGCGCGCAGGAGGATCTTACACAGCGCGCGCCTCCGGCAGTAATTTATTCACTCCTCCGGCCTTCTAGCCACGCCCCCCGTATATAGCTGCAGCCCCGCTCCTGCTCTCACACTCCACAGCTGATCACAGGCAAGGATCAAAGCCTGCACCAGTCACAAGGCGCTCCATGGCACACCTCCACTCTGCCTCCTTCCCTGATTGGTCCCTCCACGTATATTACCCTTGTTCTCCCTGGGAATCATTGCTCTGCATAGCTTCTGCTAGTTGGGCTAGTATTCGTGTGTGCTCTTGTTCTTCATATTCTTCAGGTTTGACCCGGCTTGGCTTTCTATTCCTCCTCTGGCTCTGGACCCCGGCTTACTCCTCACGACGCAGTCTCTCTCTGCCCTTCGATCTCGGCTCGCTCCTCTACCTCCCGGACCTCTGGCAACCTCGACCCCCGGCTACAGCAATCACCACGATTCTTCTACCTCCGGACACGGCAAGTACCTTTGGTCCCCTTACTAAAGACTCCTGGCCTGGCAACTACTACCACACTCCGGACACGCCCCTCTGCTGCGGGTGCGTGGTATTATACTTTCCACCTCAGTCTTGGGACGGGTCTGGTCTGCGGGCAGCACTACCGTGACAGCCCTGTTGCGCACCTGCACTATATCTGAGGCCTAATTCAGATTTTATTGGCTTGTCCCAGGAGAGGTCTTGTACTAATCTTTGTTTTCAGCTCTCTGTGGTCCGTATAATAGCTGTGCATTCATTCTAAACACCTCACTCTAGCAATGATATTAAATAAAGTGATGTTTTATGTATCAACATTTATATGGACAGAAGACCCTGGCACATTCTAAACGAGGCTCTCATACTGGCTCTCTTCCCGCAAACAAGTCGAAAGACTCTGGCCCATATTTGCTAAGTGGCGCTACTCCACGTGACACATTCCAAAGGCGGAAGACACTTTATGGCCTATTCAAGTAAAGAGACCATAAGGCATCTTCTGGGGTGAGAAAATGTCTTGTGGAATAGCACTGCTTAGTGAATATGACTCTATGTCTCCATAGAAAGAGACAACCAGCCTGTCCACTTCATAGATAACTCAGAAGCATGGCGCCCTCACGTAAACATGATACTTTCCACCGGTGGTCAGTAAAGGTGGTCCCAAAGCAAAGTGGATCCCACCGACAGTCCAAGAGAATAAAGAAGTTGGCACTCTAGTGGTTGTTATAGAAAAGTATCAAAAAGATTTACTGATGGTAGATCGACGCTTGAGTTCCAACTTCTTTATTCTCTTGCACTTCAGAGATAACTAGATATTGGGTTTAGTTAACCTAGTTGGGCCTGGTTAGGTTACATTACCACATAATAGTAAATATTACCAAATAAATGATTGACATTATTGGGACAATGTAGCAAATATTGCAGAATGCTGTACATTTGGTCTTGTGTACAGTCACATTTATATATTGGGGTCACACATTTTATTTGATACATATATTATTAATATTTTCTTCTGCTTATCTGATAGCTAATCTGATGAGCACTACAAAAGATCCCGATAACTTGAATTCTCCCGCAGTTGCATCACCCCAGGTGATTGAATAAAACAGATGTAGGCATTCCCAGGTGCATCCTCCCTAAAGAGGAAAGAAAGTCTCAGGTATCAAACTTCAGAGAACACTAGAACATGAAAACCCAAGCCACAGGTCTTTAACACCTGCTTATCTGTGTCATACAACTGTGCCGTGGACGATCAGCTGGACAATAAACATGAACAAAACTGGCAAAAAGTGGCATGGCTAAAACAACCCAGCAGGCAAAGCGGACCCTGACCAAATACTGTAGATGCAGAAGAAATGCTGAAGAGCAAAAGCCTTGTTACCAGTTTGTCCCTGGGGCTTCAGTGCAGAGGACAAGACATACTGTAGATATGTGTCATTGTCTCAAGGTTTACAATGGATGGTCTCTTTGCCATTTTCTATGCACATTTCTCCAAGGACAATTCCATAATTGCACCTTGTATAATATTTCATCAACATCATCTTCCGCCCTTGTCAAACGACTGCTGGATGAAGGCCTCCCCAATGATTTTCCAGGTACTGCGGCTGCAAATCGCGTTCTCCTACACGTTGTTCTTCACTTTGGGAGGATGAAATCAGAAAATGTGTGTACAAACATACACTACACACACTTATATACTGTTTATATATTTATAGGGTCACCGACAGGGGGAGAGCCGGGACAGGTGTCCCAGGCCCGGTGGCTATGGGTGGACCGGCCGGCACTGTAAGTTGGAAAATATTCTGCATCCAGCTGTCAGACCCTGGCTCTTCCCAGCTGCTGCCTCCTCTTCCCATGCCGGGCCTCTCTCTCCCGTCGGAAGCTGGGTGCACCCGGAAGTCAGGTCCAGCTTCCGGCGTGCACCAGCGGGAGAGAGAGGCAGGCGCGACGTGGAGAGAGGCGGCAGCAGCAGGGGAGAACAGGGGCCCGACGGCAATCAGAGGTAAGTGGTAATTGTATTTGTGAGGGTGGAGTGGGGGGTGGTAATTGGGGCATAATTGTATTTGTGTGGGTGTGTAAATGTCTTTGTTGAGGGATAATTGTATGTGTGGGGGCGGGTTGCATCTGAGGGTGTATGTAGTGGTGTCTGCATCTGAGGGGTGTAGTGGTGTCTGTATTTGGAGGAGGGATAGTTTTGTATTGAGACTGGATATTGTGTCTGTATTGGGGAGGTGGGGGGGGGGGTGCAGTGTGGGATGGAGAATTGTATGGGTATTGGGGGTAATTGTGTGTGTAGTCAGGGGAGGAGGTGAAAATGAGTGTGTGGGGGGGGATTCAGGAATCGGGATTGAGTGAGATGGGGTAACTGAGGGATAGTGGAGAGGGAGGAGACAGGGGGTGTAAAAGAGTGAGGGGGAGGGAGAAAGATAGGGGGGAAGAGTGAGAGACAGAAGGGGGAGAGAAATACAGGTGTGAAAGGGGAGGGCTCGCAAGGCCATCGCCATAGGTGGGGAAGATGAAGCTCTAGTCTTGGGCCCTGTCAGGAATCGGCGTTCTCCTCGCTTCCCACACAAAGCACTCCCTCTCCACAACGAGTCCCTGGACACACAAAATAATCCTGCCTTACCGGTCTCCACGGCTCCTCGCCCCTGCCGCCGTCGCGGGATCACTCCCCTCAGCGATTCCTCTGCTCAGCGCCGGGCGCGCCCACGCCCTCCTACACGCACGCCAGCCCCAGACGTTATGTGCATGCTTTCTCAGTTTACAGAGCACACGCCTAACAGAGCACTTTTAACCACTGCTTCTGCAGTGAGGCGTCACCACCAAGCATCACACAGTTCAAGGCAAATCAATGATTACACTCAGCTGGGCTGTAACACCTCTCTCCTATCAGGGAAGACTCCTTGCAGTCCTCCAGGCCTGCCCCCTTTTCCCATTGGCCTGCCCAGCTTTATTATGCCTGTGCTTCCCATCACTCGTCGCTCGACATAGTTCTGTATGGAAGCATTTGACTATTCTCTCAGTGACTCCTCAGGTATTGAGGCGGATTGGACGACTACCCCCTCTGGCTCTCGACTTTGGCTCTACTTGGACTTCGTGACTTCTGGCATCCCTGATCTTGGCAACGGCAATAACTACTCCTTCTCTACTACCGGTACCGGCAAGTATTGTCTTCACTACTATACCTGGCCTGGCAACAATAACACCACACTCCGGACACGCTCCTTTTGCTGCGGGTGCGTGTATCCCTACGTCCCACCTCAGCACAGGGGACGGGTCTGGTCTGCGGGCAGCACCGGCGTAACAGGCCCAAGGATATCTGACGGTGGCCCTGTATATATATATATATATATATATATATATATATATATATATATATATATATATATATATATTTATATTGATATTTATATATAGTGCAGAATAAATGAGTTCTTCAGTATTAGGTGATACCTTTTTTATTGGACTAACAATTTGTGTCATAGGACAAGCTTTCGAGAGTTCTCCTCCCTTCTTCAGGTCAGCAATATTGATATACACTGGAATCTATGGCTAAAACAGTGTAGAGAGAAAAAAACAGATATGTACTGTAGATAAGGTAGTGTGTTAAAAGTGTTTGAAGCCAGGGGAGGGTGACAAGGAAAGGTGTGGAGGGGGAGGGGTATTTTCTGCTATATATATATATATATATATATATATATATATATATATATATATCTCTGTTTTTTTTTTTTTTCCCCTCTCTCCACACTGTTTTAGCCATTGAACCCTTTGTATATCAGTATTGCTTGACCTGAAGAAGAGAGGATAACTCTCGAAAGCTTGTCCTATGACATAAATTGTTAGTCCAATAAAAAAGGTATCACCGAAAACTGAAGAACTCATTTATTATGCACTATATATATATATAGTGCACCCTACCTTATCTACAGTAAATATCTGTTGTTTTTTTATTTTCCCTCTCTCCACACTGTTTTAGCCATTGAACCCTTTGTATATCAGTATTGCTTGACCTGAAGAAGAGAGGAGAACTCTCGAAAGCTCGTCCTATGACATAAATTGTTAGTCCAATAAAAAAGGTATCACCGAATACTGAAGAACTCATTTATTCTGCACTATATATAAATATCTATATATATATATATATATATATATCAATATATATATATATATATATATATATATATATATATATATATATCAATATATATATATATATATCAATATATATATATATATATATATATAAATATATATATATATATATATATATATATATATATATATATATATATATATATATATATATATATATATATATATATATATATATATATACAGGGCCACCGTCAGATATCCTTGGGCCTGTTACGCCGGTGCTGCCCGCAGACCAGACCTAACACGGCTATTTTCTGCTATATATATATATATATATATATATATATATATATATATATATATATATATATATATATATATATATATATATAATCTGCTTTGTGGACACAACCTTCAGATTGTGGGTAAATGCCACACAAATATCAAGTGAAGTCATTGCTCCATCTTCAAAAACTTTTCATTTGCACCAATTTGCTTCTCATGATCCAGGAAATGTATGAAGCTTTAGTATTTGATTATCTTACACCTGGCGCTGAGCAAAGAGGTTAACACCGCATCAGACCTGCAGTAGTAACGGAAAGAATGAATGCAGCACCGCTCCATTCCGTTTATACAAACCTAGGGGTAAATTCTCAGAAGGTCACTAACTTTTTTAATGTTACGTTATCTCACTTTAGGGTCTCCATATCCGTAACGCTCGGCGCAACTATGTCCTGGCATTTTCCTTCAAACGAACGGAATGTCATCCTTACATTTTAATGGGGCTTAGTCATTTGCAAATCATATGGTAACGAGCATTTTACTTAACAACAGAGATCCTCAGAGCTCCGTTACTGTTAGGGCGTGATGATAGCGTCACGATATTTAGCCCTTTCCAGAAGCCGCCATTACTCCCATCCAGACCCTGGTTATCATTGAGTTAGTTCTTAGAATAGCCTAAAAGCAATGTAATGAGTATAGGACTTAACCCTTTCATTACATAAAGCTACACGTGTCATACAAATGCTGTATATATATTAGGGATCATATAAATGTCTGAAACGCATCATAAACTATATTATGGTTTTTAGTGATTAAAGGGATATGTTTGTGTGAACTAATATGGTATATAACGTAATTATGACTGCATAAAGTTTGGGTGTACAATAATGTATATCCCTACATACCTCAATAATATTCATTCAGATTTCATTTTTTATTATTGTACAATTAAAATAAATGAGGACCTTCCTACAGTACGAAACGCGTAGGGCTTCGTAGCAGGACCAGACGACCAAACAGGCAGAAGCTGCAGAAACTTCACCCGATTCTTCCGGTGATGCTTCCAGAAGTGATTGCATCTCTTCGGTTCGAAGCAAAGAAGGAGTAAGGTTGGTGTGCGCCATCTATCAGTTCCTGGACCCAGGGTGGTCTCAAGGGCCTGCAACATAGCGCCCTTTGTGAATGCTTTGTCTTTTTTTTGTTTTTAGTCAATTGCAGATCTGTTCTATGGTCCGTTTTCGCTCCTTTATCTTTGAGCGGAGGAAGTGGATCCCAATTCCATTACCTGCATTACTCAAAGACTGAGTGTAACGTGTGCTCACCACAAACAAGGCTGAGGTGGGGATGTTGGTAGCCACCGACCTACAACTGAGCAGCCACGTATGAAGTGCACAGTGGTAGTCATGTAGATGAGACAGGGTAGGAGAAGTCAGATTGGTCATGGTACTTGCCGTGGTCTAGGATTGGAGAGATCGGATTGTCGCTGTGCGGTGCCGGGTTTCCAAGGGTATAGAATGTAGAATCGTTGTGTCCGAAGCCGTGGTCCAGGGGTCACAAAAGGCAGGAGTCCGGGTGCAAGCTGAGGTTAAAAATAGTAGAAGTAAACAAGTCAAAGGCTGGGCCGCAGGAAGCTTGAGGTAAGCACAAGTCACTAGAACAGAGTTTATGCTCAGCCAGTTTCCAAGAGGACTGGCTGAGCCTATAAGGAACAAGCAGCCAATGGAGAAGCAGCAGGGAGCTTTGAGCAATAAGTAATCACCGCTATACTGTGTACTGATAGGCAGGGTCGGAGTGAGTAGCAGCTGTGGAATAGTTGAGTGAATTAACCCCTTGCTTGACTGTGTCCGCGCGGCGTCTGTGCGTAGCTAGCGTGCGCCGTGCGTTGTCCATGTCATCACGGGAATGGAGCCTGGAGACGGTCCCTTCAGAGTTTCCCTTCCTAGCAGTGCGGCGCCTGCGTGCAGGTTGCGGTTGACGCGTGAGGTAATTCACGGGGGGGGGGGGGTTGCGGGCTAAGCCCGATCCTGACACTGAGCCTCTGATTGAGCCAGAAGTGCTGAAGTAGGAACTGATTGAGCCACCTGTGCTAAAGCAGGAATATCCTGAAAGCCTGACCTGCTGGAGGGGGCATGAGGACTGGCGTTAAGCATCCCTGCTCTCATTTTATTCAGATTAAATATCGAACCTGCAGATACCATTGAGTTTCGAAGTTTAGGTTTCCGGTCACATGTGGGGCTGTGCAGCTGGATATTGTTTCTCCCTAAAGAAAATTGCCCTTCTTTCTCTTCCCACTGAATGGATTGATGGCATAGGAAGGCGTGGAAAGGGTGAGTAATCAGAAAGTACAAAAAAAAAGGCAAATTCAAGTTTACACAGTCAGTGAATGAGAGACACATCTGCTTGTTAAACCTCAGTTTGTTTAAATCCAGTGAAGAGAGTCATCACGACTTAGCAAGACACGCAGAACTTGTTATAACAATTTAATAACACATGATGTTTTAACTTGACACACAAACGTGTATTTCCATTTGAGATATTTGCAAGAGTATGAATTGCCAGTGCTTCCTAGCTTACACATCTTTGGTGCTTGATTCATAGTTAGAATTGCCAGTAATGAAGCAGCACTACTTTCCTTAATTCAGGGGGGTGCTCAACTCCAGTCATCAAGCCCCTCCAACAGGTTTTCAGGATATCCCTGCTTCAGCACAGGTGGTGCAATCACTCAATCAGTCCCTGCTTCAGCACAGGTGGATCAATTAGTTCCTGCTTCAGAACAGGTTGAGCCACCTTTGCTGAAGCTGGGATATCCTGAAATCCTGACCTGTTGGGGTGGGGGCGAGGGGGCCCTGAGGATTGGAGTTGAGCACCCCTGCCTTAATCCATTGTGAAGATTGCAATAAAATCTTCAAAATGCTCATTTTAGCCCCGAATTTCTAAAAAAAAAATAAAAAAAATGTGTGGAAATGTCTCGAAATGGGTCCTAGAAACGGACCCAGACTCCCGGACAAATGCAAACTGATTTCACTTTTAACATTGTTTTTTGCAATTAAAAACAAAACGCCCGTTTTATTACGTGCGAAACAAAGGTTATTGACGTCTAGTTATAAGAAAAGAAACAACTGTTTTCCTCTGTCCTCCGAAGGAACATCCTTGATTGAGCTACAACTTCTCTGTTTATAAACCCTCACAAAGTTCCGTTCCACTGGACCTCACATCTCTCTAATGACGACACCGACCAGCACTGCGACCCAACCAAATATTTCAGGGAAACCACTGTCGTCGTCAACTTTATTCATTCACAGTGAATGTAACAGGAGAGTAATCCCTTGTTGAGTTTTTTTTTCTTCGTCTTCTAAAGCATCCAAAGGGGTTTTAAGACTTGTGAACATTTGCTTCCCTTGTTTTCCTAAATAAGTCTTTGAAAACATCAATTCATCCTGCAGGCTTTAGGAAGTTTACTGATCCCATCGGCTTACTAGCACGCAAGTACATTCAAGGGAGGCACTTGGGGGCTTTTGCTATTGTTTCCTTTTCGTAGAGCATGGCAAAGACATCAGCCACTCCTGTTGTCATTAGTATATAACTTAGGTTACATAACTGCATCATGAAGTGTTTACAGGCCGAAACTATTTAGTAAAAAGAAAGGCATATCATTAAATATTTGCTCAGTTCCAGCATCAAGACGCGACCAAAATGCGGAAAATAAAATATTTATTATGAAAAGAGAAGGTACTGGACATAAGTTTCCCGGTTGCAAACCTGAGATAAAACCAGCGCTAAACAAATTGCACCGTCTTTAATAAGAGGAATAACCTCTATTGTCTCACTAGATAAATAGCTTTCAAATGTGTATCCAAATGTAGCAATTTTCTGCTAAATGAAATAAACGTGTTACATGTACATCGCATAAATAAATGTGCTTTTTTTGGAGGACACACACATCTATAGTTATTACGCTTATTCTAACTAATATAAAATTGCTGTTATTACTAAAATAGAAGTGTATTCTTTAAAGATGGAAAGAAGTGCATAACTGCAGTATGCACATGCAGGTAGGAAATCTACATACTGTACATAGCTTACACACACAGGAACAGGAACTTTGCACATGGTATTACCCATATTCTTTCACCCGTCTTATACGTCTTTAGTAGCAATAATGAAAACATATACACGTGTCCCCAGGTCTAGTGAACATTCAGATCTTTATGACACAACGGGATATGGGTATGTGTGCTTTTTCTGCCTTTTTTCTGCCAAAAACGGAAAATATTTACTTTCTTTTACCTAGCTGCATTGTAACGCCTTGTAATTGAGTCTACAAAAGTGTGTTTTTAGCACCTATTGTAAGTGCATGTTTGAAGGAGCAGTCGAAGTGGGAATTTTTTTGTTTTACCATGTATTTTTATTTAATTTTTACCTAGGATAGAATCAGGGGGTCTCCGGAGCTACGCCCCATTAATTTAAGCTCAGGGACCCCTTGCATCCAGAGATACTCCCCTCTATAGTGGGTGACATCAGATGCTCCCGCTGAGCTAGTTGGGCTTTAAAGTTTAAAGTTCCCGCATCACGTGGGCCAATAGGAAGACGAACTTGGTGACGTCACAACTTCCTGTTGGCTCACAGGGCGCGGTGGCTTTGAAAAGAGCGGCTACTGTCACCCCCCTACGGAGGTAAGGATCTCTGAATGCAGGGGGTCCCCAGAGCTGAAACATTTACGGGGTTCAGCTCTGGAGACCCCCTGCTTCAAAACTGGTGAAAACCAAAAATGTAAAAATAAAAAAGAGCTTGGATTGCCACTTTAAAAGTGAAATAAAATGACATTCTCTGTTCCCTTTCCTTTTGGTAACACACTTCCCAGTAATATCCTCCAGCTGTGCTCCATTTCCAAGAAATAACAATATTGTTGGGATAACATTATCGCCATTGTGATTTTACTAACCGCTGCTTTATTACAGCAACCCTGATCAATGCAACTTTAGGAATCTTTTCTCTACAGGGGATTCGTCTTCAATCTCATGTATACCCTTCAATGTGTTCGGGACCCCTTTAGCAGCTATTGTAACCTCTTTGGGGCAGGGAATATTTTTTCTAACTGTTACGTTTACGTCTCAAGTGTTTATTTTCATGATATCTCCTATTATTTTGTCACGTGTATTACTGCATGAAGTGCTATGTACATGGATAGTACTATACAAATAAAGATATACTTACATACATACAGGAGGTATCGAGTTAAGCTCTTAATGACCCAACAAATCAGACACAGACTCCAAAGTTGGGGTAAAATGGCCACAGCTTTTATTAAAAAACCATGCCCAAAAATACCGGCAGCATTGGATCCCCAAACCCAGCGGCCGTACCAGTCTAGCAGGAGATATATAAAATACTGCTAGTCACCCCAGAAGGGCATCACCAGACCAGCCACCATAGCCACAGGCCACCAACACCCTCCAACTTTACCACGTGCAATATGAACACCACCCCTACTCCATAATCCGGGTGCTTTTAACCCCTAAAATTTGCCTGGTCCCCCACCAAACCAAGAGCTCTTTCCACCCCATCCTGCAAACCCATATCAAAGATGTCGAGGCCCTGGCTATGTCCAAGAGATTAATACCATCCTCCCTGTATAAACCTGACCAATTACCCTCCAAATCCCTGTGCCTCAAAGAGATTCCCCCTAAACTTTAAAAAAGAGTAGCCACTCCTTTACCAAGCTTGCTCCTACCTCTTAGCATTATCTGCTCTGGCTCCTCCCTTATTTTTAAACACCCCTGGGCAAGATGATTTAATCTGCATCCAGGACATGCATGCCTGAAGCGACAGGAGATTTCCTACAATTTCCGTCGTTGTATGCCCAGCACACACTTCTATCATCCTGTGTACGGCAGACCAACGACACCGGTCAGAAAGGATGAAGGTCGCTGGGGCAACATGAGCGACAGCCATAGATCGAAGTCTTTGAAACCCCATTGAGGCCTCTTCTGTGCCGCCATCCTTTGCCGAAAAACCTTGTCATATTTACACCAGGCTTCCATATGTTTTAAAAGTCTCCCATACCTTAAAGCGCATAGGAGCAGGGTTCACTCTGTGTATGCGCTATATAAGACATTGAGATAAATAGATAGATAGATAGATAGATAGATAGATAGATAGATAGACATACCTTATCCTGGTAAACAGCTCAAAGCATGACTTCTTCTCTATCAGGCTAGCACGGATGACACACGCCTGCAGCCAATTCCCCAAAGTTCTTGGTTCTTGCTTCTCATTCTTCTCATCATCCTTATCCTCTTTCTTGTCAACAGTCACCAGCAAATCCTTGTACCTTGGGAGCAATATCCAGTTGTCCACATATTTATTTCGAACTTTTTCAAACACGCTACTCACCAAGAAAACTTAGTAATGGAGCAAGCGCAAACTCGCATACCCAAAACAATTTCGTAGCCAATGGCAAGTGCGTACCAAGTGGACTTGCCCAACATAAATAGGCTTCCTTAAAACTGACATTGGGCAATTGTTATGGTGCTTTCACCATTGTGGAAGCCCCCAACCCTTGCGTCTCCTGATCCCCCACAGTGTTTGCTGTGGCTGGCTGACCCAGTGAACCAGCAATTTCTGTGCTAACCACACTGACCAGGTCGACAATACTGTGGGTCCCATGCCCTGCTACCCAACCCCCACCTGAACTACCTACTTCCCCCTCAGTGACTCCCCTGCACCTACCACCCCCTACTTACTCCTTCCTTCCCATCTAACCTGGCAAGAACTGAATGCAGCACTGCCCAAATAGCCCACAAACCCCCTTCCCTCTCCGTCCTATCCTCCCTCACATTATCCCCCCTCCCTCCTACAGGCCGATCAACCTGGTCTATGACCACCATTAACAACCGACACCAACCCAGGACTTGTAACCACTGGTGCCACCGGCTGCTTTGCATCCCCGACAAGACCCTTGCTACCTCTAGCAACAGACACCTTGTAAGTGAATCAGCCTCCTAACGCTGTGACCCGCCTTCCCCTTCCCTCTCTAACTCCCTGCATACCACCTGGCTGAGGAACTGTCAGCCCTACAGTGTCCACTACCCCTGTCTCTTTCCCCCCCTCCCCCCAACTCCCGGACCACCATAAACCAATCCCAAGGAGGCTGCTCAGGGCCCTAACTACTCCCCCAGAACCACTTTCCATTGGCCTGATCCCAGAGCCAGCCTGAAATTTGCAGGACTCTTACTTGCTCCGGCATCTCCTCCCTGCTCCTCATCTCAGCGGCAGCGCAACATCATAAGATGTTGCCATGACAACGTGATGCCGCGAAGTCACAGAGATGAGGAGATAACAGAGAGGAGAAACCAGATAGAAGATAAGAGGTACTTACAAAGGCCACGCGCTCTCCCCGGCAAATCAGTTAAACTGTTGTGGGAAAGCGATGGCACTGACGGCACCTACATCAAATCGGCCCTCCCTGATTCTCACCTTTACCCCTCCCAGCCCCTCCTCCCTAGGATGCCCCAGACCCCTAAAACTACCCCCTGACCACTTAAAGAATAGTCAGCCCTCCAATGAATCCTACCCTTCACATGCCTCTCCAACTTTCTGGCAGACCTAGGCCTCTCTCTGCACATCTCTTTGCTGGGAGGCGCTCCTCCTATCCCTTCTTCTACCGGTGGTTCCCGGTGACAGCCACTCTGGAGGCCCGGGCTTTTCTCTGGCTGCTTCTGGACCCTGAATAACCCCCTCCCCGCCAACATCTCATCTCTGCCGACAAATTAAAATTTCCAAGATCCCGGAAGGTTATCTGTTCTCCTTCCTCCTTTTAATTCTGACTTGTGACATCTTCATCTAAGCTTAAGTCACTGTCCAAGTCTTCTTCATCCGCTTGTAAAGCCACCGTTGCAGTCACCTGCTCGGGCTGCATCCAGGACCCTCCACAGCCAGTCCGCTCCAAAACAGGCAGAACTGTCCCGCATGGCAGTCAGGAGCTGCCTCTCTGACATCGGTGCAGGGTTTTCCTCCCCTTGTGCCGATCCAACTGCAGGTTCAGCAGTATCGGAGGAGAGTGTGGATATCTACGATGGCATGGTAAGTCTTCTCCTCTTGGCCACCAGCAGCGTAAAACCACAAGCACAAACTCCTTTGCTTTCTTATAACGCTCTAAACTCCCCCCAATCCTGATTATTTTAACCCTATTTTATGCCTTTCCAGGGGGTCCTCAACTCCCCCAACCCTATACTCCCTTCCTAAGGGATACAGGGGGCTACCTACTTACAATATAGGACTGTGTACTTAACCTCTTCACTGCCAATGTGACTAGCATCATATGGCAAAACAAGGTCCTCGCTGGTCCCTCTGGAAGTAAAGTGTATAATATCACACCTATAAAAGCCAGATCTTACCATGCAGGTGTTTGGGACTACAAAATCGGCATCACCTGCACCAGGTACGGGGTCTCTGTTCCTTGCTAAATGAATGGTGAAAAAAGGACCAAATAGCTGTTGGTTAACCAAGTACCCGCATGTACTGATCTGAAACAGCTGCAGAGTAACGTTACTCCATACTAGGAACAAAGATCTATTCCTTATGTGATACATAACACAAGCTATGTTTTAGGGGGGAGGGCGGTTATTGCTATGGGATATACAGCATGTTTAACCCTACCAGCACAGGAGGGGCCTGGAACACATTGAAAAACTTGAAAGGCACAATCCTGCATAGTCGGCCAGTTGAATTTCGTAGGGGCCTCTGAATGTGGAAGTGTTTGTCATTCAACTGTTTTCTTTCCCCTTATCCCACCCTGTCCTTATCAGAGAATCAATCATGATAACGGGAGGTAGGCTCTGGCTGCACAAGCGCTCGCTGATCACGCAGTGACATCACACAGTGCGAGCTGTCGAGGTACACTGATCTCTTCTTCCGGCGATGGTACATTGAATAAAGCAAGCAAGGATAAACTTAAAAACAGTGCATATACTGTAGGAATGTTATCTGTGACTGAAACCTAACACCCCCTCCTGTGTAGTGTGCGATTTATTATTTGAGGTGTTAAATAGTCCCTGAATGTTAGTGATGTAAGAGTGTGTGTGTGTGTGTATATGTGAATATAAATTGATAAAGAGCCCACAGTGTATACAGCGCTTTACAAAAGGTGTGCATGGAGTGGGAGTGTATATCAATGGTGTGGGTAGGTGTATAAATGTAAGAGACTGTAGCATTACTAGAAGTGTGTAGATACCATGTGGTCCCTATTGGTGTATGGGGATGGAATTACATAGAGTATTTGTATGTGTAAGAGACAGCTGTGTGTGTGCATATATATATATATATATATATATATATATATATATATATATATATATATATATATAGCGCAGTATGTATGGACATGCCTTTAGCACTCATGGGACGAGAGTTCTCTCATGTCAGTAATGACTCATAAAACTTCAGTCTCGGTTTAGGCCATCGCTAAGTGTCCCGAACAGTTGCATAAATTTGTATTCATGCAACCGTCTCTTTTTCGGTGTTCTAAGATAACCTTTGAGTATGGCCACCTTCAGATCGTTCATCTTGTGGCCAGAGTCAGAGAAATGTTCGCCGACAGGACTGTCTCTTGTTCCGCGTGTGATGCTGTGGTGATGCAGATTCATTCTCTTGTTTAGACCCCATCCCGTCTCACCTATGTAGTAGCAGCCCCATGGACATTTCATGCACATGATGAGGTACACGACATTGCTGGAGGAACAGGTGAACCTTCCTCTGATTTTGTACTCCAGATTCCTGTGTGGTATTTGTATTGTGCCCGCTGTGTGGAGCATTGTGCAGGTTTTGCATCTTGCGTCCTGGTATGGTCTTGTCCCGCATTTAGTTGTACTGTTGAATACTTTACTCCTCACCATAATTTTCTTGAGATTATGAGGTTGTCTGTATAATAATAAGGGTGTTTCAGGGAAGACCTGTTGCAGTCTTGTATCTTCCAGGAGAATGGGTTGTAGTTCCCTGGCGATCTTGCGTAGGACTTCTAGGTGTGGGTTATATGTGACCACCAAAGGTACCCTGTCGCTTGTCTCTTTCTGTCTGTATTCAAGGAGATCACTTCTTGGTATTCTGGTGGATTTGTGGATTTGCTGGTCTACAATTCTATGGTTATATCCACGGTTTATGAAATCCGATCTCAAGGCTGTGATCCGCTGGCCTCTGTCTGCTGTATTGGAGCATATCCGGTTGTATCGTATGGCTTGACTGTAGATGGTTGCATGCTTAGTGTGTGTCAGGTGGAAGCTGTTGTCCCTCAAATAGCTGGCTCTTGGGGCTTGTGAAAGGACCGGGAGGTCCAAAACGTTGCTCCATTTTTCTTGTGTTTACCCCCTGATGCTTGCAGATGAATTAAACCTGATATAATATTGATCAAATCTGGTGAGTGATGCGGATTTTTCTTTTGTGTGTGTGTGTGTGTGTGTGTGTGTGTATATATATATATATATATATATATATATATATATATATATATATATATATATAATATATAATATACACGGTTACTTCACTTTTGGTGAACAATTGGTTCACAAAAGATGCTACACCAGATTTTATAGTACATTTGTGAGTGAAGGTTAAATACTTTATTGCTGTTTATTTGACACAATTATGAGCTATAAGTGTAACTCGCTTAACTGCCTGTCGTATCGGCAAAGTGTTGGCTTTTCTGGCCGTCAAAGGGTTAAATTTCTGAATACTTGTTGAGATTTATTCAGGCAGACAAATAAAGATAACAAAAGTCTTTTGTGCGTTCGTCATTCCGTTCCACTCCCCTGTTGTTGTAGTGTCAAATAATGTCAGTTATTTGAGGACAATTACTGTAATTTTACATTTTCAACAAATTAAACCATAAAGAGGCGCCGTCCAATAAATAAAAAGGAGGACACTATCAATTTTATTCCTATCTTTCTCAATCAAATTCACTGTGATTGAGGGCCCGGAAAATCTATTTTTTGTAGTGATCTGCAAATGCATTTCCCATTTCCATCATTTTTTCCAGTGGGGTTTAATTTTTTTGGGGGGCTGATGTTTATAGAATTTTAGTGGGATATTGGGAGTTTAATAAAGGATTTATTGTGTAGTGCTTTGTGTTTTTGTTATCACAGTTGGTTATCGGAACAGAAAACTAGATCACGTTTGTGTACTTACTTGGGGCCACGTGGTATTAACGCCAAAGCGGTTGTTACATAGAACCGTAAAAAAATTCTCAGTGGGATTCTATGCAGATTTTCTATTGCCAATGGTGCAAGCGACCGCTAAGCGTATAAACAATTACCTCCCTTAATATTTACTTCATATATGTGCAAGGAGGAAAGTAGCAGAAAAACTTATGAAATCTCTTAGGTGGGTTTAAAAAAATAAAAATAAATCAGTTCTGTAGTAGTAGATAATAGTGGGTTTTTTTTAATTGTTTTTTTTATTCAATGCTATTTTTAATTAGTTTTAATGTACTGGGTACTGGGTATTCTATGATTTCGATAGCAGGCTTTAGCCCACCTCCCAAGCAGTGCAAGATCTTTGTAACACTTTCCTGTTTGGGATAATTTGTTGCCAATGTTCCCAGCAGTTTGAGCTGCAAACTGTAACAACAGACAATGTTACCATAGTAATATCAGGATGCATTGTAGCTGCTGAGTTACACTGACTGAAAGATTGAAACGGAAAGGCGGTCATTTCGTTAGGCACACAAGCAGGATTTTTACAGATTGGTAACAGGAGCATCAAACGATTTCCAGTTTAGAGAAGCATGTAGAATTATACATGGTCACTTACATATACAAATAAGAAGGGGGGAAAGGGGATAGGAGTGTTTTTTTTTCTTCGTGATGTATAATAAAGCCATAATGATTATATAGAATTATAGACATTTACAATTACAGTCTCCCAACAATAAATGCAGTTGATAATCACAATAACTTGGTCTTCGCATGCTTCTTTACAATTATCAATATGTGATCGAGTGCTGCATGGAAGGCCTGTCCTGTTGGTTAATGTTACAATGCGCGGGCATATAACTGGGAAAATGCTTCATTCAGAGACAATGTTACATAGCTGCATAGTAGATGTGGTTGAAAAAAGACACGTCCGTTGAGTTCAACCTATAAACTTATATGTTTGTTCTGTGAGATTTAATAGAGCTTCTCACTGATATGCTTTGAGGCCTAAATTTGCACAGATGTTAGTTTTTACATCTGTGTTAAACGCCTGGAATCTGTGTAAATCAATGTTGCTGACCTGAGGAAGAGCGAGAACGCTCGAAAGCTTGTCAAATAGCAGCAATGGCTAGTCCAAATATAAAAGATACCAACTAATACTGAAGTACTCAAAGATGTTATACAATGTTTACATGAAACAGCTGGGAGGTGTGGTAGGCACAAAAAAGGGGAACAGTGTGGATTGCTGCTTTAATAAAAAAAACGATCCCTGGAACTAGGGTTTTAATTTCTAATGCAAGAAAACACAGTATTTGGGACAAGTCCCTCCAATATGTTACGTTCCGATTAGAAGTTTACAGCAGCGGATTTACAAATCTGGAGCCCTTAGGCCTGTGTCTGCCGCCCTGCTTCTCCTTCAGAATCCAGCGTCAAATGACGCCACGGACGTCACCAACACGGCATCACACTGTGTCACGTTACCAGGGTAACGCGCCATCATGACGTCATTTGACGTTGCGGCGTCACGGTTGCCATGGCAACGTGATGCCGTGTGATGTTGTTTGTGACGTCCGCGGCATCATTTGATGTTCGATTTCTAAGGAGATGTAGGGCAGAAGAATGGAGGCGGCCGGCACAGGTAAGTAGGCCCCTTCCCATTAGGTCCTATAGGCCCGAGTGCACGGCAAATGCAAATGGGGGCGGACATTTTTGCCGTCCCCAAAAATTGCCGCCTTAGGCCCGGGCCTAACGGGATTTCCCTAATGGGAAATCTGACACTGGTAGTTTAACACTCACTGGGTTTACTGCCGACAGACTTGCAATAGGTATGTGCCTTAAATCAGCAATTTACATTACATGTGTACAGCGCAGGCACCAAGCGCTAACTGGCTCTCTGGAACGCTAAGGTAGATTCAGCTAATGGAGCCCAAGTTAATTGTTGAGGTCTTTTGATCATGTGTAATACCTTTTACTAACCAATATGAGAAAATATTTCCATATCACCTATAAATCTAATTGGTGCATGAGTCTTTAAGAGTGACTACAATTTGGCTTTTTGATAACATTTTAACTTTGTCGTCACACTGTTTCAAGTCTCTTCAAGAAGAGAGGTCTTTAATTATATGGGGCACGCATCTCTGTGAAATGTGTCAAATCCTCTACAATGTGGAAAACCAGATTTCAGACTCGGGCATCGATGTAAGTAACTCTGTTTCATTATTACCAACAAAACTTCACTTATTGAACCATGTGTAACAAACAATACACATTGAAATAAGCACTTGCTGACAGCCGTCATGGGAACAATCATGGAAGGATCTACCTTCTAATATATCATGTATCCACCATTGAGAAATCTGTGTCTGCCATACAAGTGTGGTCTGTAATAGATCTCCCCCATTGGTAGGGAGCGTGACCCAAACTATGCACCTGTTTTTTCTTTAGAACCTATATAGTTTTTTCAGCAACTTAACACAAGGTTGGTGAGTAGGTGGCCTTGATGGAGGAAATGATGCATTGCATTGGACTGTATTATTTTCCATCACAAGTCAATGGATATCACCAGCCATGGGATATGTACTATGTATATGACGTGGAGATAATAAACCCCCATAGCATCCTAACAATGTGCTAGGCAAGATGAATTCTCAGAGGTACAACATAGAGAGAGCAAGATTCAAACTAAATTAGAGAAGATTAGGTCTTTGATTATGTAAATCTGGGATCCATTCAAGGTCTACCAAAGAAAATCAAATGAGAGTTTCCAGAGGCTTATTGAAAGGTTGATGCACAAAGGTAGTGGGAAGAATCTGTAGGATGCTACACCTACAGCCCAAATATAACTCGCTTTATAACAGTGGCTTTTTCGGTATACAAAAACCTCAGGAGAAGATTCTGTCGAAAAAGGCTTCATTCGTTTTTTACGGCTGCATTTTGTATGGCTGCATGAGGTTTTTCTAGTAACATTTCTATTTGAGCACCAATGGTATAGTTACTACGTCTTTAATAAACACTCTAAGGGCCAGAGGAGCCTGTCGTGCAGTGTCTTCAAGACATTATACATGTGTGATAAGTGTAGGGAAGAGATAAGCAGATATATTGAGGAGGTTGAGGAAGCCAGTACTTCAGCCAGAAGTCAGGTGCTGGCACCTGAGAGAGTGCAGGGCCTCTTAGCTTCTCCTGCTCCTCATCTCCTCCAGCTATGTCACGTTGTCGTGACATTGAGATATACAAGAAGAAGATTCCAGAGATGCGGAGCAGGAAGAGGAGGTAAGAGGCAGTCAGAAAAAAAGGTGCCAGTACATTGTACCGACACAAAGCCCTGGAGGAAGCCATGAAGAATTCCCCAGCAGGGATATGGGGGGCATGTCTTATTAAATATAACAACGTTTAGAAATGAAAGTTACAAAATAAAAGAACGTTTATTTTGTAGAATGAATATATATATATATATATAAAAGAAAAAGCAGCTCCATAGCATAATATAATACTGTATAATTAGGAGTTTATTGATAAAACTGGAGATGACCACGGTCCGTAGGACCTGCACTGACAACAAGAGAGTAGAAGTTGGAAAGCATGGAAGAGATAATCTCTAAGGTGATGTCACATGATGTAACTTGTGCTTGGATGCCAGACATGGAAATGGGGGAACCTCCACTTCAGATTTTATCGGACTAAGGGCCCCCTCTAGCCCTAGAAAATAAGTGCGCATGACATACATTATTAGGGCTGCTAAAGGTTAAAATATTGAACAATAAAGTTGCTGTTATTTATTTTTTAATGATTGCAGCTCTTGCACTTAAGTATGCTCATCTTCATGAGCATAGTCGAAAAAAATTAATATATATCATTTGGTACATTTAAATTCTATAAGAACTGAAAGTAGCAAAGCAGAATTATGGAGTAGGTGGCATGATACCTTTTATTGGACCAACAAGTAGTTGATACTGTATGTTACAAGCTTTCCAACCTCTCAGGCTCCTCAGGTGCGGTAGAAATATAGAAACCCAATATAATATACTGTTTGTAAGAGTGATATCAGTTTGCAATCAGGACCAAATAAGATCTGAACGTTTTTAGAACCGACAACCAACAATAGAATAGTTCAGCCCCTCTCTAATATCCCAACATAAATATAGCATACACTTTAAAAAAAACTGGTTTCTAAAGATATCTCTAGTGTTCTGAATAGAATCTTTATGTTTTTCGGCACTTTGACCAGCGGCTCTTAACAAGCAGTTCAAAAACACAAATGCATTCCCAGGTAAGTAGCAAAAGATTTCATAGCACCACACCTATGTACCTGAAACTTTACCCTCGAGGCCAAAATCGGCTTGTGAACGGAGGTAGGTGGAATTACCTCTCTAACAGATGCAGGTAAAGCAAGCCCGAAACTTGATAACCCAGGCAACGAGATAGTCCTGTGGTACTTTCTGATGTATGTTCACCTGTTTAGTAGCTCTTCAGATATCAAGTTAAACACTTGTTTGTCACAGACAGAGCAAGGCTTTTGTTTAGGACAGGGAATAAATATATGTAGAGGCTGGCATTGAATTGCACAAAATGAGGAGAGAACCCTTCAAATGCAGAGATCCTCTTGCACTAGCAGAGTTGAGTCATGCCATGATTGCATTATTAACCCTTGGCTGCATTCTATTGCAAGAACAAGAAAGTTATTCTAAAAGTGACAGCTATCAATAGTAATAGTAAGCTTTCAAAAAACAGTACTGGGCACTAGTTTTACAGCTGGGAGACTTATAAATACTCTCTTTTGTTTTCTACATGATTCTGTATATGTGCATAAAGAAGGTGTCTTTTTTACCCAGATATAGCATCAAAGCATGACATTTTAAGCATGCTATTTAACTTTCTTTACACAATTCTTTCTGGATGTTAATTCTACCCTTACATATTTTAAAAGTATAAATAATATCCACCCTGCCCACCCATTCAGCCATTTAATAACATATTGGAGCTGCAATACAGTGACAGCATTTAACTCACTATCACTTTTTATACCGCTCCTAGGCCCCCATTAAATATGTTGTGAGTTCGCTTCCCTTTGCCTGAGAAGATTTTTATTCCGTTCATTTGAGTTCTCAGTGTTGTTTGTTATTATATTTTACATCAATGTACCACGGATTTCACAACCAGCAAAAAGATTCAAATGGAAATAACTAAAAGTACTAATATTATCCAGATGAGCATGATAACATAAGTACTTGTCTGTGAAAATGCTTTCAAATGCCCTTATCTTAATTCTGTTAATCATGTGTATGTGTTGATTTCAGGTAATGTTCCTTGTCAAGGTGCACAGGACTGTAGTTCTCTATGATAAAAGTTTGTATTGTATATTATAAATATACACTTCCAGCCACTTGGCGAAGGGGCAAAACAATTTGTAAAGCACAGTGGAAGGAATTAAATACTTAACAGTTTTGCAACTGTGTTTCTTCATTCTCAAAAGGGGCCTATTCTAGTTGCCGCCATAAAACTTCTCGCTGGGCCTGTTACGCCGCCAGTTTTGTTAGGGTTGTTATCACGGTACTCAGAAAGACTTGGAAGACTGGCGACAGCAAAATGACAAAACTGGCGAGGAGCCACCTACGATGTGATGTTCGCCTCTCTCAAGATTTTTGTACCTGATGCTGATCTTCAAGGAGGATGGAGTTGGATTGCAGTGGATGACATCGCGGGTCGAGAGCTTCCTGACACGCCGGGATTTGGATGGTGAGGACTTCTAAAGGTAAGATAAATATTGAATGTATGTACTTGTCTTTGGTCAGTTTTTTTTTATTGTATTTATTTATTTTTATGATTTTCATTGCCCATTGACTGCTCATGTATTTATCTGTGCCCCTTTAGGGTACAGATAAATACAGTGACAGGCAAGGCATTTTTTGGCAAATGCTTGTTGATAATTGAGTGTTATTTTTTCTTTTTCTGTTTATTGTTTTCACTAAATTGTTTGGTATTTAGATGGCTTGTTTATAGTACATTTTAGGATTGGTTAGCGTTTTATTTCTTGAATTGTTTAGTTGGTTAGCTGTATAATTTCATTAATTGATTTGCTGGCTAGTGGTTTTATTTCTTTAATTGATTTGTTTGATAGGTGTTTATTTAATTGTATTCTTATGTTTTGGAATAACATAATTGTAATTATTTTGCTGTTTTGGTGATAGATTAATTTTTATTGGTGTGTACATTAGTCTTTTAAGTTATTTTATTGTTGGGGTGTTTAGGTGCTTGTGTATTTCTTTTATTATTGTGTATTTTTGGCTTTAATGATTTTTATTAGGTTGACCATTGACTGCTATAGTGGCTTATCATGCCCATATTATATGGGCATGATGTACCACTGTCCCAATCAATGGGTAGAGGGTGGGTATAGTGGGGCCGGGGGTGGGTGGTTAGGCCTCCCGGGTGGGTAGCAGGGGATGGGGGGAAACCCCATTAATTACTATAGCAGTTATTAACCACTAAGGTGATTAAGGGGTTAGGGGCCATTAGATTGTATTTTTTCTTGTACTCTTGCTGCCAACGGAGAACATGGACCTGAAGTATGCTGATGAGGATACCATTCATGATCACAGGCGTAAGTAGAAAGGTTTATATACTTTATTTATGCTGGCTGGCTAATGTTTAATTTTAGAATGGGCAAATTAGCTATTATCTATATGTGGATAATAGTAATTTTGCCCATTACTGTACTATATGTGTTGGGGATTGCGGTGTGGGGGGGGGGGTTGTTGGGGGTAGAGGAGATGGGTAGAGGGTAGTTGTGTTTTTGAATGTTTATTGTGGGTAGCGGGGATGGGAGAAGTTGCATTTTGCCCTTGGTGGGTATTTATACCTACCAGGTGGGTAGTGGGAGGAGTTAACCCCTTCATCACCTTTAGCGGTATTCACAGCTAAGTTAATGAAGGGGTTAACTCTACCCACAACCCCCCTGCAGGGCCTAAACACCCACCGAGGGCCAAACACTACCTTCACCCACCTTCGCTACCCACAATAAACATGACACTGGTAGCTAACCCTTGCATTGCCTTAGTGGTTAGCCCACTTATCTACGCTTTCTGAATCGCTGTAGACATTTTTGGCCGTTAACAGCTAAAAAGCCTCGATAAGTGGGTTATGATGGCTACTATAATAGGTCCCAAAGTATTGTGACTTTTTGTATTTTATAAGTCGGATAGCAGCATTTTAAATTAGGACTAGACAAAAAATGAGCTATGGGGTGTAAAATAAGGTACCAAAAACCCTCCACCGTGCAGTGTGCAGCCAGTAACCAGGTCTAAACAACTGTCTGTGAGGAGGTTTACTGGCCATGCACTTCTTTAACCCAGGCTGTGTAATGCGCAGGCGTACGCTTATACTGTAGGGGTCCTTGATAAAATGGATAAGAAGCAAAAGGTGGCACACTGCGTGCTCATTTGCATATCATTACCCAGAATCCATGGCTGCAGTGGAAGCATTGTATGCTAAGGCCGAGTCCCCGGTGGCCGCGGCTGCATGCACGCTGTTGCTCACGCCGCACACAAAGTACAGCCCTCTATGGGGCAGGCCCCAGTCGGTGTTTATTTACGCTCGCAGAAAGCACAATGACGCGACCGCTGGAAGGGAAAACAAGAGCTGTGTCTTTCCATGCTGCGACACGGTCACATGGTTGACTGGCAACCAATGGCAGTGCAGATAGTTGAGCATGGCCGCGACCCCCCCCGTCATGGCCGCGCCCCCCTGCACATCCCATCACTACCCCTAGACCGCAGATCGCGGCTCACACTGGTGCACGCGCCGCCTTCCGATGCGCGCATGCACGCAGTGACGGGGGCCGTAGCCTTAGAGATAATGGAGAAAGGCAGGGTCGCAGACGTGTCTGACACGTGAATGTACTCACAAGGGATATTTTAAAAATAGGACCGCAACTTGGACATATCAAAATGACGCCAACCGAATATTTCCTCATGTTTGCTTTGTCATGCGTTGTGAACCTAACGAGATCAAATGCAATTTTATTTAGCGATTCCAGTTTTCTGTTGTAACCGAGAAACCCCCCATAACAGACCATTGAGCAGTCGCTGGGGTTTCTGGGTAAAAACTGATGAAGCTGGAAAAATAAGAAACCGAATGTAGCCGCCGATGATTTTGATTGGTGAAGTGTCCTTACATGGTGAGAGGAGGCAGCACCATAGGGGAGCCGAGGGAAAGAGCCAGGAGTGAGGCAACCAGGGCCGCTGACAGGGCGGGTGGAGAATCAGGACAAAGGTCCCAGGTCTGGCGACTCCTGGGGCCCCCGACCAGAAGCATGGGAGAAAAACAGTGAGGCGGCTCATCCCTCCCCTTCTGTGATAGGCTGAACAGCCTGTCACTCTACCAGGGACAGCCAGTAAGATTGCACCTCTTTACCCATTGGAGGAAGCAGTGGGGCAGAGGCGGGGCTCCACACTACAGCTCCAGCTGTTTCCTTCCTGCTGCAACATCTGCAGTTCTGGGCAGGATAAGCAGGCGCCTCTCTGGCAAATGCGCAGCACAGCACACTAACAGCTCCTCTGGTTGTCCCTGGCAAACGTGTCATGTTGTTTGCACCTATGCAGAATTCAGGCACTGTTTCCCCTCAGACACAGTAACACAAGCAAACGGAAACACCCCAATGTCCATTTCTTTTCTTTTCACAGCATGAATATCACTGTTTCCACTAGAGATTGCATATTGAAGTATTTTATATGGTATGTAAATTAACATTAAAGAAAATTTCATCTCTACCTGCTTAATACTCCTTGTAAAGCAGCAGCCCAGGGTTCAGCAGGGAGCAGGTACAAGAAGCAGGAAAGTGTTAGGAATAACATGGAGAAATAATGAAGTTAAAGCTTACATAGTATATAGTAAGATACAGTTTGTACAGGGATATTATGCAGTTGTTTAGTGCATAGAGGTCCCACCTGATTCTTTACTACAACAGATTTTGGTCCATTGGCTGGATCTATATCATACGTCTTTCTGCTGAACACATACTATGTACTTGGATGGACCGATTAAATAATCTTTTAGGGTCTTGTCTTCTGTAAGGGCCCCGGTTTAAAATTAGTCGATTTCTATTGTGAGCAAGGTAGGTTTCCTCTGTGATTTAAAGCTGCAGACCAAATAATATCCTGCATGTGTTTTCTTTAATAAATCAGTTCTGTACTATGACAAAATGCTTGTAGCATTTTTTTTAAACAATTCTGAGTGATTTTTTTAATGTATTATAATGTAACAAGCATTTTTTGTTTCCATAGCAACCATTTACAAAGTCACATCCCCTTCCTCTTCTGAAACAGGCTCTGGCACACCCCTGTTTGAGCCCTCTCTCTAGTAGTGCACCAATGGTCACATGATCTTCCACATAGAACTTTGCATCATTGGTCCTTTTCTGCTGCACAGACAGCCATTTAGTAACTCCCGAGCCGAATCTTTGGGTACGGATCGATCGGCAACTTCGCTAATCACTTGTCAGTGTGCAGATTGTATTGATGCACATATTAAAAGGAAAAAAATAATAAAACATTTAAAACGGCAGCTATGGATGCGGTTTTAATCCATTCAATCAATGTCATGGCTTCCTATTGGCCTGCGTGATGCGGGACATTTAAATGCCGCCATTATGTTAGGCACACAAGTTCTCTGCCTGCAGAGATACCAGTACCCCCTACAGAGGTGTCACTGGAAGCAGCGGGTCCCCGCAGCTGAAATTAATGCGGATCAGCTCCAGAAACCCCCTGCTTCAATCATATAATAAATAAAATAAATGAAACATGGATTGATGCTTTAAGCTTTTCTAAGTCATGTTCCATTTCAAGTCCAAAGACATTTTTCGGTACGTTATGCTCAGGTGCAGGGTTTTTTTGGTGCACACATAAAATAATCTTTATCGAGTTGTAAAATCGTGTGAAGTGACTGCGTAAGCTGCCTGAAAGCACCATTAATGTCATTATTTCAGTGGGACAAGAAGAGACTGGCTGCAGAAAGCTCTGTGTTGGCTTTGCTGTGCTAACGTTTGCTCAGTGACTCACAGGTGAATCATAGGTTTCCGCAGGTGTACGCGCACAGGGCCTGGATGCTGTCCATGTCTCTCTGGCTGCAAATGTTTACTTCATTAGTTCATGGGGTTACTCAGCAGTTTCAGCCAGCTCATTTTTTTTATCAAGGTTTGAGCAAAATGCAGTGGTTTGCTACCTGCTTGACATCTATATGGTATAACTAACTGGTGATGTGTTAATTACAGGGTTATGTGTTCCAGTTGGCAATGCAGGGTGTTTTGTTCTTTAGAATAGGCACTGCGATTGTGCTCTTTGGGGTCTGCAGGAAAGTATTCTCTGTGCTTCTTCTGAAGTCAGAAACGTATTATTAACACAGGTTGGGAAACTCAGGGCAGGATTTAAAGCAGAAAAAGGAAGAAAGGCACCCGGAGCAGCAGCAGAAAACCGGCAATAAGACGTATACGAACCCGAGGTCAGAATGAGGGCTTTATTGGTGCAGACAAATAGGACAGGCAATGACCGTGTCCTCCTACGCGTTTCACGCCGCAAGGGCGCTTCGCCAAGCAAACTTCGGGGCAGAACCGTATTAGTTTCAGCTCCGGGGGATGCCCTGCTTCCCGAGATCCTTACTTCGAAAGGGTGTTCTGGTGTCTCTTTGCAGTTTAAATGTCCCACGTCATGTGGGCCAATAGGAAGCAGCAAGGGAAGACATCACGGCTTATTGGTCCGCATGACGCAGGGGCATTTAAGCCGCCATTTCTATAACCCCAACTAGCCCGGCCGGAGCTGCTACCGGCACTCCCTTCCGAGGTAAGTATCGTGGGAAGCAGGGGGTGTCCGGAGCTGAAATCAACACAGTTCCACTCTGAATACCTCCTGCTTCAAACCTTTTTTTTTGCCCTTCTTATAATGTGACCAGTTCTGCTGTTTTTAAGCAATAATAATAATAATATATATTTTTTTGTTTTGTAGCACTGGCAGTATACTCAGCACTGTTCTTAGGGTCCCTGCCCTGGAGAGCTTACAATCTAATGTTGCTGCCTGAGGCACAGGAAGACAAAGTGACTTGCCCAGCATCACAAGGAGCTTACATCGGGGATCGAACTGGATTCACCATTGCCATTACCACTGACCAACTCTTTCATCCTTTAGGCCGCAATTATAGTGGGTGCTGCAGGGCATGCGCGCGACTGTGTGACGTCACTCACGAGGTGTGTGCGCAAAACCTGCACTGTACGCAGGAGACATCGGAAGGCTACAGGGAGGCGTGGCCACTGATGTCACGCGAGCAGTTCGCCATCATTGGCTGAGAGACATGAGAGACAAATTCATTTCTCTCCAGGATTCTGCCTCTCCGTCGCGCCTCATTCGCAGCCGCGCGCCTTGTGCCCCTTCACGGAACTCAGGTATTTGTTTTTGCGGCGTGCGTCGTCACGCACGTTGCCGCGGCCACTATAATCGCAGCCTAAGATGGGAAATTTTTTTATAGGATGGGAAGCAGGGTTTCCTATCGGAGCCGAATGGTCCTATCTTCTGTTCCAGTGGCCCCGTTCCCGAGTTACTTAACTTTCAAAATGTCTTCCTGGTTTTAAAAGGGGGTTTAAATAGTCCTCCAATAGAAAGCCACAATCGATGATGCTGCGGCTTCCTATTGGCCATAGACTTGGCAGCCATTTTGTTTTCCATGGAGGGAGATTTAAACCCAATAACGTCACCGGTAAGTATTTCTGGAACCAGTAGGGTCCCCGTAGCTGAAAATAGGGGACCCCCTCCTCTCTTCCCATTCTGAAAAAAATAAATAAAGATTTTCTTATATTACAAACTCTACATGGAATTATTATAGTATATATCTCCTGGTGCTGCATTAGGACTGTACGACAGTATATCTTTCAGATAATTGTTGGCATTTTAACCAAATGCCCACTGCGTCGTGTTTTGTCCTATAAATATGTTTTGTGTATTATATGTCTTATATTTAAAACGGGCAAATGTCATTTGGTGACCTTTTGTGTTCGCATTCCGCAGTTCATATTCGTAGACGATCTTTTTCTGAGCGTACGTTTGGTGCAGGAATGTTTTCATGTCTCATAAAAGGTAAAACGCAGCAGAGGCGTCAGTGTTTTCAATGCTCAGAAGGCTGCATTGTTCCGTATGACTCAGCTTTTGACATTGTGTTTTACGTCGCACCGTATCTGCTGATGGCAGCTTCACGACCTTGCATGGAGGAGAGATGTTAGTCATTGAAAACGCAATCGCCAGCTACTAAGTATCTGTCCAGCCTACTGCACTTTTGGCCTTTGATGAAATAATGGGTAACCTTGCAAATGGAAAACGCTGGCGATTAAAAGCATAGTATGTCTCAAACACTGGAAGAGGAAGATCTACCACAGAGGTGGTCAACTGCCAGTCCTCAAGGGCCATCAACAGGGCAGGTTTTCAGGATATCCCTGCTTCAGTACAGGTGGCTCAATCAGTAGCGCAGTCGAAGACTAAGGCTCCTTAGGTGTCTGCCATCAAAAGAGACTCAGAAGTCCTCCTATGACAAGGTATCTAAGGACCAATATTGTCTCAATCCCATTCATTTCCTATTAGACTTAAGGGCCATATTTACTAAGCAGTGCTACTCCATTAGACGCCTTTCTACACAGGCACAGCTTTGTAAATATAGCCCTAGTGCAGGGGTGCATAAACTTCCTGCGCTGCGCCCCCCTGCCTGCTCTCCCCCTCTGTCGCGCCCCCCCCCTGCAGCGTCAAATGACGCCACAGGGTCATGTGACGTCACGCCACGTGACCCACAGAGTCATTTGACGCCACGTTGCCATGGAGACGAGTGGACACGGAAGCCGGGTAAGTGAGCCGCAAACCACCAAAAAAGTCTCGCGCCCCCCAGTTTGCGCACTGCTGCCCTAGTGAATAGGCTGTACAGTGTCTTCCAGTAATGGCCCTTCGTGCTATGAACAGCAAAGGATGATTGGGCAGAAGAAGAACCCTTTTACAGATCAAATTAGTTGTCAAGTCAGTGGGATTGCCTGGGAAGCTGGGAACATGTATACTGTACGTATTAAAATATATATATATCTTTCATGTACCCGAGGTAATAAAGAATGTAAGCTCCCTGGGTCAGAAATGCATGGTCCTTACATTGTGCTGCTAACAGGGCAGCGTACTCTAGGAAGGATGTCTGAGAATTGACTAATATTGTAGCAAGAAATACTTATTGATAGATAATATCATTCACATGTAAGTAGTACTGCAGGGGATGAGCGTCAATGTGAGCGCGTGGACCTGCAATGCATTTATCATCGTACAACAGGGGTGGCCACCTCCAGTCCTCAAAGGCCACCAACAGGCCAGGTTTTCAGGATATCCCTGCTTCAGCACAAGTGGCTCAATCAGTCGTTAAATAAGGGCTTGGAAAGGTTTAGAATGCATTGCCCATTGCTTTGGAAGATCCGCTAACATTGGTTAAATTAAAGTCTAGAAACAAAACTCACATTGTGTGTGTGTGTGTGTGTGTGTCTGTGTGTGTGTATTAGTGTCAGTGTGTGTGTGTATGTGTGTGTGTCACTGTGTGTGTGTCACGGTGTGTGTGTGTGTGTGTGTCACTGTGTGTGTGTGTGTGTATTAGTGTCAGTATGTGTCACTGTGTGTGTGTGTGTGTCACTGTGTGTGTGTGTGTCACTGTGTGTGTGTATTAGTGTCAGTGTGTGTCACTGTGTGTGTGTGTGTCACTGTGTGTGTGTGTGTCACTGTGTGTGTCACTATGTGTGTGTGTCACTGTGTGTGTGTGCGTGTGTGTATTAGTGTCAGTGTGTGTCACTGTGTGTGTGTGTCACTGTGTGTGTGTGTGTCACTGTGTGTGTGTGTCACTGTGTGTGTGTGTGTCACTGTGTGTGTGTGTGTGTATTAGTGTCAGTGTGTGTCACTGTGTGTGTGTGTGTCACTGTGTGTGTGTGTGTGTGTCACTGTGTGTGTGTGTGTGTCACTGTGTGTGTCACTGTGTGTGTTGCAGTGTACACACTCAAACCACCCTTGAGATCCTGTTTTCACGGAATGGGACATTTGGCCGCGGCCAAATCACTGCCGGCGTTCGGCCGCAGACGGACCTTCCCCCGCTGGAAACCCGGCCGCCGGCCGCTTCTAAGGTGAGTTTTATTCCGGTTTAGGATAGGGGGTTAATTGAAGGGTTTTAGTGGTTAGGGTAGGGGTTTAAGGGCAAGGGCTTACGGTAGGGTTTTTTAGGGTAAGGGCTTAGAGTAGAAGGTCTTACGGTAAGTGCTTAGTGTAGGGGTTTTTAGGAGAAGGGCTTAGGGTACGGGGTTTTAGGAGAAGGGCTTAGTGTAGGGGTTTTTAGGAGAAGGGCTTAGGGTAGGGGTTTTTAGGAGAAGGGCTTAGGGTAGGGGGTTTTAGGAGAAGGGCTTAGGGTAGGGGGTTTTAGGAGAAGGGCTTAGTGTAGGGGTTTTAGGAGAAGGGCTTAGGGTACGGGGTTTTAGGAGAAGGGCTTAGGGTACGGGGTTTTAGGAGAAGTTCTTAGGGTACGGGGTTTTAGGGCAAGGGCTTACGGTAGGGTTTTTTAGGGTAAGGGCTTAGAGTAGAAGGTCTTACAATAAGTGCTTAGTGTAGGGATTTTTAGGAGAAGGGTTTAGGGTACGGGGTTTTAGGAGAAGGGCTAAGTGTAGGGGTTTTTAGGAGAAGGGCTTAGGGTAGGGGTTTTTAGGAGAAGGGCTTAGGGTAGGGGGTTTTAGGAGAAGGGCTTAGGGTAGGGGTTTTTAGGAGAAGGGCTTAGGGTAGGGGGTTTTAGGAGAAGGGCTTAGGGTAGGGGGTTTTAGGAGAAGGGCTTAGGGTAGGAGGTTTTAGGAGAAGGGCTTAGGGTACGGGGTTTTAGGAGAAGGGCTTAGGGTACGGGGTTTTAGGAGAAGGGCTTAGGGTACGGGGTTTTAGGGCAAGGACTTAGAGTAAGGGCTTAGTAAGGGCTTAGAGTAGAAGGTCTTACAATAAGTGCTTAGTGTAGGGGTTTTTAGGAGAAGGGCTTAGGGTAGGGTGTTTTAGGAGAAGGGCTTAGGGTAGGGGTTTTTAGGAGAAGGGCTTAGGGTAGGGGTTTTTAGGAGAAGGGCTTAGGGTAGGGGTTTTTAGGAGAAGGGCTTAGGGTAGGGGTTTTAGGAGAAGGGCTTAAGGTAGGGGTTTTAAGAGAAGGGCTTAGGGTACAGGGTTTTAGGGTATGGGCTTAGGGTACAGGGTTTTAGGAAAAGGGCTTAGGGTAGGGGTTTTAGGATAAGGGCTTACGGTAGGGGTTTTTTAGGAAAAGGGCTTAGGTTAGGGGTTTTTAGGAGAAGGGCTTAGGGTAGGGGGTTTTAGGGTAGGGGTTTTTAGGGTATGGGGTTTTTAGGGTTAGGGCTTAGGGTAGGGGGTTTAGGGTAGGGGGTTTAGGGTTAGGGCTTAGGGTAGGGGGTTTAGGGCTTAGGGTAGGGGGTTTAGGGCTTAGGGTAGGGGGTTTAGGGTTAGGGCTTAGGGTAGAGGGTTTAAGGGTAGGGGGTTTAGGCACGTACCTTAGCAGTGAAGTGGCCGGCTGCGGCAAGTTCCAGCTCTGGGATGAGACGTGGCAAAGTGCCGGCTATCATTTGGTGGCGGTGAAATGGCCACAGCCAATTGTCTTCGGTCGCTGTTTTCATGGACGGCAATTTAAAGCCAAAGGTATCACTGCTAGAACAGCAATGTTTTCTCGTGAATCAGCATAAATCACACAGCCCCGCACTCATCTAATGAGCAGCGGTGAGAAAAACATCAAGTGCATTCTCTGTCCATCTCCCTCTGTCCATCTCCCTCTGTCATCCAGGCAGACATTATAATAGAAGCAGAATGATTCAATGACTGGAGATTTTATTCAAGACCAATTCAAACTATAATTTACAAAAAAAAAAAACTGAAAGGACAGAAAAATTATCTAATCAAAACAATGTAAGACTGTGATTCATACCGCACGGACAAAAAAAAAAGGCAGATTATAGCCTCATTAATGTTCAAACTAGAAAAGAAAATCACAGGCTTTAATTCAGGGTAGGTTTGTACCAGGGCAAATCTCCTGACCACCTTTTAGAAGAGGAGTGTTCTCGTGTGCATTTCCTAGGACAGGGGTGGGATAACTCCAGACGTCAAGGGCCACCAACAGGTCAGGTTTTCTGGATAACCCGGCTTCAGCACAGGTAGCACAGGTGGCTCAATCAGTGGCTCAGTCGAAGAACTGAGCCACTGATTGAGCCACCTGTGCGGAAGCAGGGACTGATTGCGCCTCCTGTGCTGAAGCAGGGATTGATTGAGCCACCTGTGCTGAAGCAGGGGTATCCTGAAAACCTGACCTGTTGGTGGCTTTTGAGGACTGGAGTTGGCCACCCATGTCCTAGGGCTAATGGAAGAATCAGTGTGAACAATAATGCACAATGGACACTTTATTACGATCTCCCGGGAGCATTTCTGAGTCAAATAAAGCAGTGATTCAGATGGGGGCATCGCATTGCTGGTAAGTATACTGCAGGCTGGATCTGCGTTGACCTTCTTATGCCCTTGAGAAAGTAACCTACACTTCTTCTTGTCCGGCATAAATCTATACAAACGATTCATTTGCTCACTACAAAGCGTAGAAGGCATAGCAAAAACATAAGTTAAAGACCCCTCCCATAGCAAGGGGGGGGTTAACAAAGCGCCTATTTATCATTGAGAGGTATTATCTTCAAGGATCTTTATCTTGGAGTAAAGAGTGTAAATTGTTACTTGTAGTATTTATTGCCCGACATAAGAAATTGCACTTTAAATGATGTTGATTTCAGTTTGGACTTCCAAGATCAGGAGATAAAAGTGGGAGAAAATATTTGTCTGTGCGAACTGTTTTCATTAAGCGTTTTATATATACGGGTGTTACAGCTTTGCTACTTTTTTACGTTTTATATTCTTGGGGGTGCAGTACCCCGTAGGATCCAACTGAACAGATGAAAGTGATACGCTTAATCCAGGGGTTCTCAACTCCAGTCCCCAAAACACCCCCAATAGGTCAGGTTTTAAGGATAAATCTGCTTCAGCACAGGTGGCTCAATCAGACTGAGCCACTGATTGAGCCAAGGGATATCTTAAAAACCGAACCTGTTGGAGGGGATGGAGGGGACTTGAGAACTCCTGGCTTAATCAATTCACTGCCCGCGCAGCGCATTAAAAAGCCCAACTGGCCGGGCGGTGAAGGGGTTAAAACGAGGCAAGGGATGTCTTTACGAAATCAGACATATTTGAAAATGATTTTGAGTGTTTTTTTTCTCTCTCCCTAGAAATGTTTGTAAACACTGTGAAAACTCTCCTTTGTCTGCTCGGGGAGTAGACATGAAGACAGCTTAAGTGTGGAGCATTCAAAGGGACAATCAGTCTGTTTTCTGGTGTGGCACTTGATGTAACATACTTACGACTGGATAATGTTAGTGGATAAAGTGCCACGTTTCTTAGAGCGGCAATTTCACATAGCAGGCAAAAAAAGGGGTTGATTTAGCATCTTATCGATGTAATGAGCATTCTGCAAAACATTTAATCACCCTGAAACGTACGTATTTGCTTATATGCTACTTGCGTAAAAAAATCAGCATTTCTATCTTCTTGGGTGCATTCAATCTAATCCTATCTAGCTATTATTGTTCTCCTCTGTATCTCTTGAAACCCCTTATGCTGCCATCATCATTAGCCAAATAAAATACCAAAAGGGGACAGGCTATTTTCCGGCAACAGATTCCTTTGCTTTCATAAATCTGGTGCTATTAAAGTATTTGCACCCGTTTTGCAGTGGGGATACTTTGATAAACAATGTCGTCCAGGAAAAAAATTGCAATTAGAGGTGAAAGGCACTGTGGTCTCCAGTAGTCTCCCCTCCAGCATTTCAAAAGGTCACAAACAACAGATATAGGAGAACCAACACTCAATCAAAAAAGCAAAGCATATATACTTCCATGAATATTTTGAGCTTATTCAGGCTGACAGCCTTCTAAGAAAAAATACCGCCAACGCGTTTCTGGGCTGTAAAGTTAGTCCCAAAACGCGTTGCCAGGGCATTTTTTCTGACAAAGCTGTCAGCCTGAATAAACTATTCTTTTTTGGGGTGCTCCTTCCCATAGCATTGTAGCATAGGGCTCCCCTGTCTTTTGTTGTATAACTCTTTTACTTGCTCTGTGAAAGAATAAATTCAACAGGTTTAGCAATACTGTGCTAGAAATGCATGGATGAAGAGAAGATTAATAAGTAGAGTGTGCAATATTTTCACCCGATCATGAGAAATTGGCCTGTTTTTTTTAATCAAACAATTTAGCAAAAATGTTTTTGTTTCCCCAAAATGACTCATAACTGAGCAATCCAGGCCCTAAAATAGGACTTTTTAGGGAGTGAGATAATGTAAATATACAGATAAGTTTATTTCACAGGCATCTCTCCACTTATCGGTGACACTATTGGAAGGTATGCAAGTCAATAGGTACTCAATTAAATAAGACTCTCCCACCCACCCATCTTTCTCCCAACTCCTACCAAGCCCTATAACCAGGGCCAGCTTGATGGCAGAGTGCTGGGGGAGAGCGCGGCACCTCTGTAAGTGCCTCTTACCTTCTCTCCGGAGCTGTAAGCTTCTCCTCCTGCTCCCCCATCTCTGGCATCTTCTCCTTGTGACGACGCGTCGCCACGGCGACGTGACATCCAATGACATCACGACGCAGCTGGTGGAGATGCCGGAGATGAGGAGCAGGGAGGAGATGCCGGAGAAGGTAAGAGGTCCCCATGCTCTCCCCCGGCACTGAGTGCGGCCCAACACCCAGCCGGCTGTGCCTATATCAGTTTGGATTTCTGAGTCTGGCAAAATTCCACCAATTCCTGCAGCGTGTCAGGCTGAATGTGCACATTTTTTACCCCTGTGCTACTTGGCAAAACATTTTGCAAAAATGTCAAAAGAAACAATTGCGGAAACCGTTGTCAACACATTTGGGACCGTGTTGCACATCTCTAGTAATGGAACACAAATGGGGTTATTTTATTTTGTGTTTAGAGATCTTTTTTTTTGTCTATTTTTTTTTTTTTAAGTGTTTAAATGGTTACATTTTTAATTCTCTATTTTAACTAAATTAATCAGATCCGTGTCTGCTTTACTGTCAGAATTAGGTTAAAATGTTGAATGGATTCAGCACTGGTGATTATAAATTTATCTCCCCGCTGACTTCAGCGCCCCCGGGGTAAACGAGAAGAGGGCTTATGCATCTAAAAATATTTCATTTTTCGATGGCTTGACGAAAACTGGTGTAGGTGCGCTTGGCATTTGGCTTAGGAGGTCAGGTCATTTATTTTCTTCAAGTCATGCTGTTTGGCAGCTTTTCCTTTTTATCTTGCCATACATCTTTGCCAAAACTTGAATTTACTTCCGTCAGATTAACTGTCTCTAACAACAAACTGGCATTTCTTCTAAGGAGTCTGACTGGAAGGATAAGCTTGAATGACACCCTCCCTAAATTGCTGGAACTTCTTCTCGGTAGCTTGGCAGTTCAGAACAGCTAAGTTTGCACAGATGGCATCACATACTCAGTCATCGGTCTTTAATATGTTTAATTAGACAATAAACCAGCTTCAATTTTGCTTCTTAATTTGGGATTTATCATTGGCAGATTAGCTGTAAATCTGACTTAAAGGGAATTGTTTACAAATGTTAAAGTGGGATGAATGCTGAAAATATTCTTGCTGTGGCTGGCGGTTTTGCTGAAGGTTTTTCCGTCATGTTTTGTAAAGCTTTTTGGGGGTCACAGTCTCACAGCTGATAAATAAAATACTGACGTATCGCAGTGAAAAACCCGATTGCTTTCAAAGGGATTTTTTTTTTACCTTGATCAATTTGGTGCAGATTTTTAACTCAGTTTAGCAAATACTGTAGCTTAGTTTGTCCTTTTCTGTTTTATGTACAGAGATTGTAGCCCTGGCAAGTTTAACACATTAAGGCAAATCTTGCAGTGTTGTGAGACACCCTGAGATACAGTACTAACCCACCACTTTACATCATAACCTCACCTCTGACATCACAGACCCTCCCATGTAATAAAAAATAAATATTATTTCATAAAGCACTTTTCTCCCAAAGGACTTCACAATTACAGTATAGTAATAGAAATTAAGCACAGGAATTTTTACAGACACAGTACCTGCCCAGATGAGCTTACAATCTATGTTTTTGGTGCCTGAGGCACAGGGACTTGCCCAAGGTCACAAGGAGCCGACACCAGGAACTGAGCCAGGTTCCAATGATTCAAACTTGGTGTAATTGTTTACAAAGTCAGTGTGTTTACTCACTGAGCCACATCCTCTCTCTATATATCATAACACCACCCTTAACATCATATACTCTTCCCACATAACCTAAGACCCTGTCCTTAACGTTACAGGCCTGGTCCGATGTCACCGACCCCGCACTCGGCAGCCCCTCCCCTCCCTCTATAGTCACGGACACACTGTCCAACATGAAAATAGGTACAGTACACTTTATTTTCTATGTCAATTGCGTGATTGAGGAGCTTCCAAGCAACTGACCCCTTCTAAGCAGGCTCCGTAACACAAGTAATTTACTATATGCAAACATCATATTACCAATTGTGTATTTGTACATTTTTTATGTATATATATATATATATATATATATATATATATATATATTTATAATCAAAAAATAAATAGATGATACCGTTCTGTGGCTAACGAAATGCTTTTATTTGTGCCAGCTTTCGAGATACACTGATCTCTTCTGCCGGCGATGTTACAATGAATGAAGCAAGCAAAAGGTATACTTAAAAACAGTGTCTCTTGGAAAGTGACTTTCTTCCCACCTGTCACTTGAAAACCCCTTACATACCTTCGCTACATTGATGACATCCTCCTGACTTGGACCTCTGGCGAACAGGACCTCCTACAGTTCTATGACAACTTCAATACGTTCCACCCGACCATCAACCTCAAACTCACCCATTCCCCGGATGAAGTACATTTCCTAGACACCACCATTACTATAAAGAACAACCAACTACAGACTTCTGTATACCGCAAACCTACAGACAGAGCCAGCTATTTTAGGGACAACAGCTTCCACCCGACACACACCAAACATGCAACCATCTACAGTCAAGCCATACGATACAACCGGATATGCTCCGACACAGCAGACAGAGACCAGCAGATTAAAGCCTTGAGATCAGATTTTATAAACCGTGGATATAACCACAGAATTGTAGACCAGCAAATTCACAAAGCCACCAGAATACCAAGAAGTGATCTCCTTGAATACAAACAGAAGGAGACAAGCCACAGGGTACCTTTGGTGGTCACATATAACCCACACCTAGGAGCCCTACGCAAGATCACCAGAAAACTACAACCCATCCTCCAGGAAGATACAAGACTGCAACAGGTCTTCCCTGAAGCACCCTTATTATCATACAGACAACCCCATAATCTCAAGAATATTATGGTGAGGAGTAAAGTATTCAGCAGTACAACTAAATGCGGGACGAAACCATGCCAGGACCCAAGATGCAAAACCTGCGCAATGCTCTACACAGAGGACACAATACAAATACCACACAGGAATCGGGAATACAAAATCAGAGGAAGATTCACCTGTTCCTCCAGCAATGTCATGTACCTCATCATGTGAATGAAATGCCCAGGGGGCTGCTACTACATAGGTGAGACAGGGCAAGGGCTAAACAAGAGAATGAACCTGCATCGCCACAGCATCACGCGCGGAACAAGAGACAGTCCTGTCGGCGAACATTTATCTGACTCTGGCCATAAGATGAACGATCTGAGGGTTGCCATACTCAAAGGTAATCTTAAAACACCGAAAGAGAGATGGTTGCATGAATACAAATTTATGCAACTGTTCGGGACACTTAGCGGTGGCCTAAACAGAGATCGAAATTTTATGAGTCATTACTGACACAAGTGAACTCTCTTCCCATGAGCGCTAAAGGCCATGTCTGTACATACTGTGCTATATGTATGCACACACAGCTGTCTCTTACACATACTAATACTCCTTGTTTTTCCATCCCTATACACCAATAGGGACCATATAGTATCCACACACACTTTTAGTTGTGCTACAATCTCTCACATTTCTACACCTACCCACACCATTTATATCCACTCCCACTCCACACACACATTTTGTAAAGCACTGAATGTACTGTGTGCTCTCCATTCATTTATATTCACACAGATACACACACACACTCTTACATCACTTGCTTTCAGGAACCTCTAGCCATAAAACACATCCACACCGGGGGAAGGAACAGCACAGATAACATTCCAAGAGACACTGTTTTTAAGTATACCTTTTGCTTGCTTCATTCATTGTGTCACTGAAATAGTATCAATGGCGCTAAACACAATCTGCAAATGGCAGCAGATTCAAAAGTGCTGTGGGTCACAGAACTGCACGGCTGGGCTGGCAATGGAAAACGGCAGCTGACGGCAACGGGGGGATAACGGGGACCACCCAACGCGTTTCGGAAGCAACTGCTTCCTTCCTCAGGGGTTAAACCCTGAAACCCAGTTGCTTCCGAAACGCGTTGGGTGGTCCCCGTTATCCCCCCGTTGCCGTCAGCTGCCGTTTTCCATTGCCAGCCCAGCCGTGCAGTTCTGTGGGCGCCACGGGGGGGGGGGGGCGAGCCGCGAGTCACAGGGAATGGGGGGGGCGAGTCACAGGGAACGGGGGGGCGAGCCGCAAATCACAGGGAACAGGGGGGCGAGCCGCGAGTCACAGGGAACGGGGGGGGGAGTCACAGGGAGGGGGGGCGAGTCACGGGGGGGCACCAGCCGAACCAGCAGGGGGATGGACGCACGGAGGGGAGCGGGGGACATGCACATACATAAATTATGACAATACATATGCCCACTGCTCTCTACCCCCCCCACTCCCCTTTCCCCCCCACTCCCCTTTCCCCCCCACTCCCCTTTCCCCCCCCACTCCCTTTCCCCCCCCACTCCCCTTTCCCCCCCCACTCCCCTTTCCCCCCCACTCCCCTTTCTCCTTTCCCCCCCGCTCCCCTTTCCCCCCCCGCTCCCCTTTCCCCCCCCGCTCCCCTTTCTCCCCCCCGCTCCCCTTTCTCCCCCCCGCTCCCTTTTCTCCCCCCCACTCCCCTTTCTCCCCCCCGCTCCCCTTTCTCCCCCCCTGCTCCCCTTTCTCCCCCCCCACTCCCCTTTCTCCCCCCCGCTCCCCTTTCTCCGCTCCCCTTTCTCCCCCCCGCTCCCCTTTCTCCCCCCCCGCTCCCCTTTCTCCCCCCCCCCGCTCCCCTTTCTCCCCCCCGCTCCCCTTTCTCCCCCCCGCTCACCTTTCTCCCCCCCCGCTCCCCTTTCTCCCCCCCGCTCCCCTTTCTCCCCCCGCTCCCCTTTCTCCCCCCCGCTCCCCTTTCTCCCCCCTCGCTCCCCTTTCTCCCCCGCTCCCCTTTCTCCTCCCCCCTCCCCTTTCTCCCCCCCCACTCCCCTTTCTCCCCCCCACTCCCCTTTCTCCCCCCCCCGCTCCCCTTTCTGCCCCCCCGCTCCCCTTTCTCCCCCCGCTCCCATTTCTCCCCCCCCCGCTCCCATTTCTCCCCCCCGCTCCCCTTTCTCCCCCCCCACTCCCCTTTCTCCCCCCCACACCCCTTTCTCCCCCCCACACCCCTTTCTCCCCCCCGCACCCCTTTCTCCACCCGCACCCCTTTCTCCCCCCCCCCACGCTCCCCTTTCTCCCCCCCCGCTCCCCTTTCTCCCCCCCCGCTCCCCTTTCTCCCCTCCCCACTCCTCCCTTCTCCGATCCCCCCTCCTCCCCTCCCCCCTCCTCTCTTCTCCCCTCCTCCTCCTCCCCTTTCCTTCCCCGTCCCCTTTCCCTCCCCCTCCTCCCCTTTCCCTTCCCCTCCTCCCCTTTCCCTCCCCCCTACTCCCCTTTCCCTCCCCCCTCCTCCCCTTTCCCTCCCCCCTCCTCCCCTTTCCCTCCTCCTAAAACATTCGATCTGCAATTGACAACATCACTGCCAAATTAAAAACAAGTCCAAAGGAAAATAAAAACATCATCAGAGAATTCAGCAAGCACCTATCCAAAGCATTAAAGAGTAAATTGCTATAAAACTTACAATTAAACAATGTGTACATGAAGCAAATAATATTTCCATCATGTACACAATTGCAATCAATGGTCCAAAACAAATACACGATTGAAAGTAAACATTCTATATAAACAAAGCAAGTCGACAATAATACATTACCAACACACAATTAATGCCATCCGAAAAACATTACAAGCAAATCTAAACAAAAAACACTATTCAAGATTGCTATGCAAACACAAAACCATTGCAAAAACAAATTTATTTCTAACTAACACGATCGTACACAATCTAAATGCACCAAATAAGCCACATTAAACCATTAAGGCAGGGTCCCAACATATACCCATGCAATCATCATCATGTTAAATGAGAAAAGTAAATCTACATAACATTTCACACACACAATAGTAAGCAAACAGGGAATAGAGTTGTATAATTCATGACCAAATGCAATAAACATTTGAAAAACAACCCGTTAATAAACATGTATGTATATAGCTCCAGAGGGATATATATACATACATGGCCATGAATGGAACATTAAAAAAAATCATCTGACTTTTGAGAAAAAACACAAACAAAAAAACCCCCCATTTCGCCGCTCAGCACCAGCTTCTTGCCAACTTTTGTTGGCAGAGCGATTTGGAGAAAATCTCTCCATTTTATAGCCCCGATCAGCGCCGAGATGCTGATCGGGGCTACTAGAATACGGCGGATTTTAAAACTGGAGAAATATTGCTTCTCGCCACCCATCTGGCGAGTTTTTTTTAAAGAATCCAAAAATCGGCGGATTTTAATCATATGGCCAGTTTCTCGCCATTTCAGGATTTGCTATGGGCATATCTGGCAAATACATGGCGAGATAGAGCTTCTCGCAGCTCTCTGCGTAGGCCCCACAGTGTTTAAATAAAACTCACCACACTTGGTTTTTTAAGTAGCAGGTCTTTTCATGTACCTGTGCAGGACAGGTCTATAGAGACCATTCTCCCTCCAGCAGAGGTAAATGAGAATTTTCACAGGTAGTGTTAGGACCTGTATACTGGTCATGCCGTGACGTGGCTGCAGGCTTATAATGCTTTGGCCAAAGGGTTTAACTAAATAACCCTTACTCATGAGAATACTAACATTGAAGTATTTAACTATGTATTTTGTCACATTGGATGTAGCATTGGGTATTTTTGTCTCTTGTTGTATACATTTGGCCACGCTCAGCCTTTTGATACAAATATATATGTAGCGCATTTTCCCCCACCCCCCCGAGAGATATGGCTGCAAGTGTGTATATGCTGATTTACCTGCGGCTCACAGGAGGCCTGAGCCTCCGTTGCTGGGAGCCTGGGGTGTACCTGAATCGTCTCCTGGTAGCGCCTCCACCTATACGGGATCCTACTGTGCGGGATAACCCCGTTACTGGACCCCATGCAATAAAACACACACCGGTAAATGTAACAGTTTACTGCATGCATAGATCAACAATAGTACCAGTCTCACCCACTAGACCACACATGGCCCTCCCCTCCAACACACTGTCCACATCTGATACACAGTCCCCAAACTACTTAGGTGCCCTTGGGCACCCAAACACCCTGGTGTCCACAAAGAGCAACCCAATGTGTGAGACAGCGCTGCCACCCACTAATGTGTATACCGTTGGTGCACATGATGAGGTGAGGTACCTGCCGGGTGATCCCACATCCGGTAACGCCACAGCAGAAGACAGGATCCACTGATCCGTCGACGGTTGTGGTCAGCGACGAGTCTGCCTCCGCCTTGGGTGGTATCCAGTTGGAGGGTCCCACACTGAAGAGAGTCTCTGATAGTAGCAGATGTTCTAGTCCTAGACCACGGTAGACCAGGATGCAGCCGCGTCCTGGCTGTGTCCCTCACACTGGTACTACAGGTCAGTGTCCCTAACTCATGGGCCTGTCCCTGCAGCAACCACAAGTGAGGTGAGTCGGGGCCTAGCTGGGGCCTAAGGGGTCCCTAGCATAGTGCAGGGGCCCCTGACACCCCGCATATGCACAACCTACCCTTCTGGTGTCCCAGAAGTGACGTCACATCCTTTTGAACTAATGTGACCTATCACATGGTACAGCAACCAATGGGATTGTCTTCAATCCCATAGGCTGTAATACCATGTGATATAGCCATGTGGTTTTAAGGATCTGATGTACCTCCCTTGGAAATTAAGTCACAGCCTTAAAAAAAAAAGAGACAGGAACATGATATAGCGTCCAATCCGATTGGAGCTGTACCATCAGACCATAAAATGGGAAGTCACAGGCCATATATAAGGTCATTTTACCTCATGAAGCCGATGAGACAACATCCGTTGTGGATTTACCATGAGGCTTTGGATTGACAGATAAAGAAAGAAGATAGAAGATTAAAGAAAAGCTAAAAATAATTACAGATGAAGATAGAAGACGGTGATAGAAGATAGAAGAAGGAAGACTTTTTTTAACTGATGCTGGTCTTCAAGGTGGATAGCGTTAGATTACGGGTGATGACGAGAGTTTGCAGATACGCCGGGGTGCGGAGGGTGAAGACTTCTAAAGGTAAGTAAAATATTGAATGTATGAAATTGTTCTTTTTTCAGGTTTTTTATTGTATTTATTTTTATGTATTTGCTTGCCCATTGACTGATAATGTATTAATCTGTGCCCCTTTAAGGTACAGATAAATACAGTGACAGCCAATGCATTTTTTGGAAAATGCTTGTTTTCTATTGAACTTATTGCTTTGATAAATATATTGCAGTTTTTTTCTCCAATTTTGCCCTAGTTTTGCAGCCAGAAGACTGTTAAATAGGCCTTATACTGTACACAGTACCATTATCATGTGGGTGGGGAAATTGGGCCTGAGAATTGGATTATGGTATGCGGTCTTTGAGACTCATTATGGTATACTAAGTATACTAAGACTGCTGTGGTGACAAAGGGGTTCACCAGTACAGGTATGAGGAGGATGGGGAAAAGGAGATAGTGGGGCCGACTGGACTGTTCACCTCAAGAGCAGGGTCATATGCCACTAACAAGATTAGACAGTTGATTTCGTAGAAAATAGTAGGTGAAAAAGCAGAAATTGTTTCACTTGGCACAATATTTGATCATATTCCTTATATTGGCATTATATTAGTTTAGCTGTATAACAATTGCGTAATTATATCAGGTGGTTTAGATATATGCAAGATGTTTAGTGTTTTTAGGGTTAGACCAGGGGTGCACACACTTTTGCTTCTGAGCCCCCCTGCCTCTTGTTCCCCGGTTCTCGCCCCCCCACCCCCTTCGCCCAGTGCGGCATCAAATGAAACACGGGGTTATGTGATGTCATGTAACATTTGGCCATTTGACGCCGCATTGCTATGGCAACGCGTGTGTGAGTTCATGACGCATGACCCCGCGGCATCATTTGAGGCTGTGTTGCCTGGGAGAAGCTTCCTGACGCTGGCTGCAGCAAGCTAAGTTGAGGTTCCAGAGACCTCACACGATCCACTGGCATTTAATTTTAATGCCTTGGGAAAGAGCGCGGGGCCTCTGCAAACACCCGCACAACCCCAGAAAAATCTTGCGCCCCCCAGTTTGCGCATCCCTGCGTTAGAAAAAGCCTGTGAGATATTATCATTTTGGTCTGCTTGCAATTGCCCATAATAAAGAAATGATTACTTATTTTATTCTACTCATTTTTGGACAATCAGTTTTTCATTCTTACTACCACAATCACTACTACTAATAAAAATAATCTATGCCTTTCTGTATCTGTCTGTGAATGTTTGTCCTTATTCGCCTGCACCTGTTTATGGGCATGGGTAGCTGGGTTGGGCATGGATAGCTGGTTGGGCATGGGTAGCTGGGTTGGGTGTGGATTGCTGGGTTGGCCATGGGTAGCTGAGTTGGTCATGTATAGCTGGGTTGGGTGTGCGTTGCTGGGTTGGGCGTGGGTAGCTGGGTTGGGCGTAGGTAGCTGGTTTTGATGTACGTTGCTGGGTTGGGCATGGGTTGCTGGGTTGGGCGTGGGTAGCTGGGTTGGGCGTAGGTAGCTGGTTTTGATGTACGTTGCTGGGTTGGGCATGGGTTGATGGGTTGGGCTTGGGTAGCTGGGTGGGGGGTAGGTTGCTGAGTTGGATGTAGGTAGCTAACTGGGCTCCTCCCCACTCCATTGTGATGTCATCTGGCTACACGGCTAAGTCTTGGATGATGAAACTGCTGCAGCAGTGAAACAAACAATAGTCCATAACTACCCCCCCATCCATTACTACCTCCAAGACCCATATCTGCTTCTCTCCCCCCAGGGACCCTTTCTTCTTTTTGTGTATGCAATAATATACCTTTTGTTGACTTATCTGATGTGTTATGTCTTCTTTTCCTTTCCTTTGGATCTGGGTGAAGTATATTTTCGACTCTTACCTTATTATCTGCCTATTTTGGAATAAAATATGGTGTGCAGTCTCAAATATATATATAAAAACATACAAAAGATACCACAATCACACCGTATAATTGAAGGTACCCAAAAACCAGCCGTAAAACTGCAATGTATAGCTGCTGGTGGTGCTCCAGGGACAAGAGATTATGGGACCAGAGGAGAAAAAGAATCCCTCCACTCGGGTTACTGGAAAATGAAAACACCATTTATTGAGAACAAAACAAAATGGTAAAAAAAACATGAACCCTAAAGAACCTCAATCACAAACTAAATAGGCTGTAAGGACTAAAGTGTCAAGTGTGACGTTACAAAACATGCAGATGACACAAAAGAAAATGCTTCTGTATCATGTAGAACCGGGGGGCGAGATAATTTTTTTTGGATTGCGAGGTGATTACTGAGGTCCCGGGCTCTTCCCCAAAGCATTTAAATGAAATGCCGGGGAGTGCGCGAGGCCTCTGTAACTCACTTACCTGCTCTCCGACGGCTTCGGGCGCCGGGTCGCCATGGCAACATGGCGTCAAGTGACGCAGTGGGATCACGTGGCATTACATCATATGACCCTGCAGCATCATTTGACACCGGGCACGAGCACAGGGGCTGAGCAGGTAGTGGGGCGCAGGGCCAAAAGTTTGCGCACATCCCTGATCTAGAACATTGTATATAAACAGGTCTGTAAGACACATAGATGGAACAAAAGCCTCAAGCTGCAGGTAGAAGAAGTCAATGTCTAGAGTACTAATAATACTAATAAAAGTACTAATAATCTCTCAGCTAATAACGTACATCATGCAGGTAAGTGCCACACACAAAAAGGATAGAGAGCAACAGATGTACATCACATAGGAATCTCTAAATAGTATCGTGACAACGCTAAAATAGCTTCGTTCCAAAATATATGGAGTGAGCCGACCATAAGCAAAGCTGATATCATGAAAAGGGTCTCCAGAGTTTTCTGGATTGTATGGTGTGTGTATATGATGCATGTATAGTGTGTGCGTGTATGTATATAATGCATGCATGGTATGTGTGGGGCTGCAAGCTGCATGTATAATGCGTGTAATAGCGACACATGTAGTCTGCATGCGTGTGTGATATGTGTGCCTGATTTGGATACATGTGTACATGATGTATGTATCTGGTACAGTATGCGTGTGTATTGTGCATGTGGATGGTGTATGGAGCTAGCGTAATGTGTGGTGTGGGCAGGGCCAGCTGGGAATCATTGGGTAGGGATTTTGCGGGGCCTTTTACTTTGTCTGGCGCGGCATCTGCTCTTCTAACGACGTGGCATCAGGGCTTTACATTGTCATGGCAATGCAGCGTCATGTTGGCATGACAACGTGATGCCATGTGACATTGTGGCGCCATAACAACAAGATGCCACAGGAGGAGATGCCACCCGACCTGGTAAGAGGCGCTTACAGAGGCCTCCCGCTCTCCCCCGGGAATCAGTTTAATTGCTGTGGGGAAGAGCGCAGGGCCTATGTAACTGCCGGGCTCGTGCAGGGGCACCGATGGAACCGCCATAAAGTTGGCCCTAGTTGTGGGCATACATGTGCGTATGGTGCGTGTACCTGGCGTTTGTCTGTGTATGGTTTGTGAGCAGCCTGATTCTTGGGTCAAGTGCTCAGTCTTTCCCCCCGGGTACTGTATATTAAAGTGTGTGTCATAATCTGACCTATTTGCACAGGATTAAGACTTTCAACCTCCATTGATATGTGGCAATAAACTGAGAATATGATCTCTGCCTAGGCACACATACAGGGTATCGTTCTGGTGCATAAGCCATGCAATGTGTTTTATTCTTCACTGGGACTATATTGAACTCTTTAGTGTTGGATGGTCTTACAACCTTAGTTGCAATGAGGTTACTCACCTCGGCACTTTGAAGAGTCCGTCCAATTGTGGGTTCCAAATATTAGTCTCTGTGAATTGTAGCTGAGAATGAAATGTGTGACAGATACAGATCCTCATCACCTATACCCTCTGTGGTGCATTTTACAGGAGCTTAGAATAAGATTGTCAATATACCTGAATAGTACAAACAAGGTAGAGACAGGAAAACGGAAAAGAGACAACCGCAGTGTTTCCCAACTCCCAGTCCTCGGGGAACCCCAACAGGTCAGGTCTTAAGGATACCCCTGCTCCAGCACAGGTGGGTCAATCAGCGGCTCAGTCATTTTGACTGAGCCACCTGTGCTGGAGCAGGGCTATCATTAAGACCTGACCTGTTGGGTTCCCTGTGGACTGGAGTTGGGAAACACTGGACTAGAGAATGACTATGTTTAAGGTGTGATAGACAAATGGGTGAGTTCATCATGTTTAAAAGAGTAGTGGATGCATGGAAAGGCCCTTAAGAAACTTCCAAATTAGGAACTATTAACTCCAAAAGCAATGAGTATAGAAACAAAGTGAACTTGGTTGACTAGATCTTAAGTATCATTTTGTTTTTAAAGGGTTACCTATCTGTTCACTTCGCTAAAAATGAGTAGCTGTGAAAATAATTGCAATATAATAACAATAATACTAATATTTGTCAGGTTGAAAGACACTTGAGATGCATATCTTTTTTATAAGTACGTACAAAATTAAGAGAGGCAAACCTTGCAAATGAATAGATAATAAACTGGTATGAACAATACGGTGTAAATAAGTGCTTTCCCAGACATGATTGAAGCTATAATTTAACACAATGTTTCCTAATAGAGATACACACAACAACCTCTTTTCAATACGCTTCCCAAAGGGCACCTTTCAAAGTCTGATTATCAAACTTTTGTTAATTGAGTTTTTTTTTAAGAGGAGTATGATTCATAAGAGAAACCCGACATTACTGATGCTTTGTCTGTGATAAAATAAATAATTTGTTTCCATGGTACCACTTGTACAACATCTGGGTTTAATACAATACTGAATTACATACTAGATACAGACTTCCAGACCTTCAAGGCCATGCAAGCCTATTCCTATATTCTGCATTGTGTGTCGGATGAGTTATTATAATGGGGGCATTGTTATTCTGATTTTTTAATTTGAAAAATCATCTTAATATTGTGCCAAATGTAATACAAACATGGGCATTATGCAAAGTAAAAAAGAATGCAGCAGTCCTAAAAACGAGCAAGTTTGTAGAGAATGAGTCAGTATCTTTCCCAAACATATAAGACATTCCGTACAGGAATTGTCACATAATGCTTGTGTGGACCTGACAAATGCACTCTAAACAGTTCCCTACCCTTTTAGTCCTCCAAAACAGTGATGCTCAACTCCAGTCCTCAAGAGTCCCCCCCAACAGTTCAGGTTTTAAGGATATCCCAGCTTCAGCACAGGTGGCTCAATCAGTCCCTGCTTCAGTACAGGTAGCTTAATCAGTCCCTGGTTCAGCACAGGTGGCACAATCAGTGGCTCACTGTGCCACTGTTTGAGCCACCTGTGCTGAAGCTGCTCTAGAACACTCATACACTTCAAACATAGTTCAGTGGCTACAGATTGATTGCTGACCAGTTATAACCGGAACATCCAATACCAGAAACATCTCCCTAATTCATTTTCCAAGTCAAGCGTTTTGTACAGCGGTTGCTGTACCTGCCAACTTAGCCAAGACGTGTCAATGATATGTCTAAAGCGCTGATTCCCACGGTGTGCTATATTATTATGTCACGTGTGTTACTGCTGTGCTATGTACTTTGATGGCGCTATATAAATACAGATATACATACATACAATAAAATAATATTTGAGTGGGTAAACACTGTCCCAAATCTTAACCTTGATAGGGCCGCGGGGATGGCCCATGCTGGACATGCTGGACATTTGGTGAGAATTCAAGGTGTGCCATGTTATGGTGCTGGAAACATTTTCAGCGTGATAATGGTGCACGAAGAAACATTTGAATGAACCTAATAATATTAAACTTACAATATCCACAGACACTAAGGATCAGCATTTTGAGGAGTCCAGCATCCTTCAACATGTGTAATGGGGGTGCAGATGGAAATGCTCATACACACAGACCCTCTGACACTTTTTTGATGAGACTGCAAGCGATTTTATTGCGATTTTTTTTTAAACATAGGATTGAAGCAGGGGGTCTCCAGAGAACCCCGTTAATTTCAGCTCCGGAGACCCCCTGCTTCCGGAGATACTTACCTCTCCACAGTGGGTGCCGGTAGCCACTCTGGCTTGGCTATCAGGGGTCACGTAATGGCCGCTTTTCAAAGTTCTCGCACCCTGTGCACCAATAGGAAGCCGTGATGTCATCCGGTGCAGCTTCCTGTTGGCTCATGTGACTTGGGATCGTTAAACTTGCAGGAGATACTAGCACCCCCTTTGGAGGTATCTCGGTAAGCAGGTGGTCCCCGGAGCTGCAATCCTATGTTCAAAAAAACAACCATTTAAAAAAAAAAAAAACATCCCGCTTGGATTGCTCCTTTAACACAAAAAGGTATATTTTGATTATTAATTGGTCTAATAGAATTGATAAAACATTAGTCTTATCAGTAAGAGGGTTCTTCCATGCATACTAACTAACTCATGAAAGAAAACAGAATCCTACGATGTGACTGTATCCCACACTATAATAATATGTATATAATACACGGGTACAGGCTGGAATTGAATCCACACTGGTTTGTCCGTTGAAGACCTTTACCATTTACACCACGTCTCCTTCCTATAATTATTAATTATGCTTTGCTGAAGTGCGTTTTCTCAGTGAATTGTTCTAGACCTTGATGAAGATAAAGAAGCTGCCAGCACCATACCTGGCTCCCAGATAATTAGATATTTCTAGCTACATGCCAGCATCAGTCCCTTAAACCTTTTGTGCCAGTATAAATATTCATTGAAATTAAAAGAAAAATCATAGGGTGTAAACATTAAACAAACTTTTATATGTGCGAACATAGACTGTGGAGTCTAATTATAATTTATAATTACATCTTCTAATGCTGTAATGAATAATTGGTAAAACTACAAGTAATTATGGTGTATCAGTAACTAATTTGTGCAATAATAATTATTTTTGGTGGATTTGGCTGTGATCACAAAATCTTTGTTTGAAGGCTGAAGTATTGAAAATGGCTCATATCCAAGCACATTTCTGTCCTTCCAAATTAATGCCACATCACAAATTGTTGTGTAACAAATGATATCATTCTTACAAATATTGTACAACCTTTATTTTGATATCTTAGGTTACGTTGCTAGCTTCTGAATGTGCTACTAGTGCAAAATGGGTGTGTATTACTTATTAATAAATAGTCCCAGCAGCATTCTTAGCTATAAAATAATGTGTTTTTTTTTTAGTATTCACAATGCGCTTCTCACGTCCCATATCTCAGTGATCCCCAACAAGGGGTTTAAAAACGGCTTGGGTGTTTATATATGATGTATGTATGAGGTGGGTGGGTGTATATATGATGGATGGATTCATGTATGGGAGGGGGGGGTGTGAGAGTGTGTGAGTGTGTGTGTGTGTGTGTGTGTATATATATATATATGTAGCAGGGATCCCCCTTCTTAACTCCTAGGGGGAGAACAGCTCTGTAGGGCAGGAGAAACTGCAGCATTGCGTCGGCCATGTTATGGTTGGCATAGCCCTCCAGACACTAATTTGAAATGCGGCGGCCATCTTGGGGCTGGCATGACCGGGAGGAAGGGGCCGAGAGAGACAGGATTTCCTCCGCGGTACATAGGTGACCTTGGCAGAGCATCCGGAGCCAGGCAAGAGGAAGGTAGTGTCCTGGGAGCCTGCCATGCTCCCGGACAAGGCCCAAGCCTGCCCCCTAGGCCCCAGATAGTTTCCCCTCACTGCAGAGAAGTGTGCAGGGCTGGCCCTATGGTTAGGTAGGTCCTGTTAGTGAGCGACGGAGCGCAGATGGAGGCTTCCCCCAGGGCCTGAGTACCAGGGGCTTGTTGATGGAGACCCCGCAGCGTGGGACCCTACTGCAATTCTTGATTTGCTAGCAAGTGTGGCTTGTCTGGACCTTAAGCCAGGAAGGTATTATGCACCAACGCAAGGTAGAGGGTAGCGCTGCCCTCACACACACTGGGAGGGGTTTCTTGCTGGACTGGGTTACAGGTGCCCGAGCACCCTAAGTACTATTGGGGCTGGCTACCCCAGGACTATATTACTGCAAATACTGTTATCCTTGTATTTGTGTACAGTATTGTGTTGTAAGTGTTATTGGAGGCTTTCTGTGGGACCACAGTAAAGGAGTTATATTATACCTGATTGTAAGTGTGTTATTGGGGTATACCGTAAGGTATACGAGTTCCTATGAGGAGTCATATTATTACCCAGGATCCTCATAGGTGGAGGCGCTGCACCATAGAGATATAGAGAACACACAGCCACCCCAGGCTCACTATGAGCGGAGGCCCAGGCCTTCTGTGTGCCTAAGGCTGCGGCCCCGCTAGCGCTGAGCGTGCTGGCGCGCAAAGCATGCGTGGCGGGTGTCCTGCGTCTGCTCGCGTGGGGGGCGGCATTGCCGAATATTGAGCGAGCGGGAAAGTATAATTTTTTATTTACCTAAGCGCTGAGCGTGTGTACACTTGCATACCCGCGTGCGCATCGCGTGAGCGGGGACATGTATGTGTGTGTATGTATGTATATGTATGTATATATATATATATATATATGCGCAAGTCACCTCGCCAAGCACCACGCTCAGCGCTAACGGGGCCGCAGCCTTACAGGTAGCACCAGTACCAAAATTGGTACCTCAAACTCAATTTCCGCTGCACCTTTTCACATAGTATGCTCAAACTTCAACATCTGTGTCAAAAGGATTGTTTTTCCATTTGTTTTTGGCGCACAGAAATGGGCCGCGCTTGGCGTACAGATGTAAATGTGTATACTAAAAAATAAAATTTATGTCACCTCAAAATCAATTAAAAGTAATTCAAAATTGTCAGCAAAGTTCACCTTGGCGAGAACCCTAAAAGATTCTTAATAGTGCCAGCGCAGAATCAAGTTGCAATCAAGCAACAATGTATTCTATGCAACACAGATGTTTCATTATATACATGAGGTTAACAGAATGTATTTTTTTTTCACAGTACAGCTCATATAACTGTATAACTGATATTTACTAGCACTAGTTATAAATATAAATATATGCATCATTCTGTTTTAAGTTAGATTGTATCCAGCAGGTATTCAACAAGTCATTTCAAGCAACACATTGTGTTGTGTGTGGAGTCTGATTTCTGCTACTTTTTAGCACTGAAACTTTTGATGTGAAAAATAAAATCTTAGGCCCCCATAATATTTGGGCCCTGGGATGTATAAAGGGCTATCTATCACACCTTTATTAGCTTATGTTGCTGACTGAAACCATTAAAATACCAACATCACATTTATTACAGCTTGTTTCACTAGAAACGTCCTTTTTTTTTTGCTTTTATAAATCTTTTCAAAACTGACATACCCGTTATCTCTAATTGCCAGCAATTTGAACTTTAAGTAAGCCAATCTTTATCAACTACTGTTTTAATAGTTGATTAATTAGGGCTATATGTATCCAGTCAAGGGCTTTATCTGAAGAGCAGTTCAACCATTAGCAAAAGAAACTTCCTTGTGCACTTCTAGCTCAGATAACAGTGTTAGATAATGGATCACAATCCTTTTTAGGCTAGTGTAAATAGAGTTACTCCCTCTTATCCCAACACGCTACGAGCCAAGCAGAAATCCCTGTCACATGCCATTATTCCTCTGATTATGACTTTATTACAGAACTCTATAGAACTTGTATACTTCTAATATTTCTAAAGTTTTGCCGCACGTGTAGGTTTGAGTTTGCTACTCCCCCCCCCCCCCTCCCGCATCAGATGTGATGTTGCTCTTAGAATACATAATATGCATGACATATTTATGTGCTAAGCCCGGGCCAACAGCCCAGGTATTCAAACACATTTACCAAGTGACAAATAAATCAATAGCGTGAGCAGTCCTGTATACATGTTGAACTTGTTTCAGAAAGACCTGGCAGGATTTTTTTTAATTTTTTGCTTCAAATAAGGCAGGTGAATTCATTCAACAGCAGAATGAGCACATTGACCCTTTCCCTGCCAGCGCAGCAAAACATTCCTCGCTTCCCAGGTAGCAGTTAATGGTGGTTAAAATGAGTAGAAAAGTTGGGAATATCAATTGGCATTCCTAAATTATAAGCTCTTTGGGGCAGAGACTCCTTTTCCTAATGGCTAGTTTTCTGTATGAAGCGCTTATTCCTATGATGTAGCATTACGGCTGTAAAGCGCTATGTACATGGATGGCGCTGTATAAATAAAGATATACAGATGCAGCCACGAGTATCCGAACACTTGCATTCTGGGGCAATCTCCCAGTAATTCTGTGACATTTCTGCAGACAGACTAATGGCCCATCGGATTAACACGGCGTGGGTCTCTGGCAGTCCCATTCAAACTGAACCTATTTGTCCACTTATTGTCTTGCATTCTTTGCATGTTTGCATAATTCCCAGAGCGTTTGGCCTGCTTGATGTAACCATTTCATTTTATTTAAATTGAATGGAACTGCCAGGGACCCCTGCTGTGTTAATCCGATGGGCCATTAGTCTGTCTGCAGAAATGTCACAGCATTACTGTGAGATTGCCCCAGATTTTCCAAGGCAAGTGTTCGGATACTCGTGGCTGCATGTGTACAGTATATACTTAAAAAAGAAATGCAAATAAAAACTTGTGCGTGTCGTTTCATTGATAGCATAGGAGTTGCACAAGTTAGAAAATGACAACACTAAAACAGCAATCCCCCCCCCGAAAACCTTGATGAGTTTAACTCATATCCCGTTTGTACCCTGTCCCCTGAACACTTCCTGCTATCTCTCTATGGTTTTCTAAAATCATGATTTCGTTAATATCTAGCTTCTGAGGTTTTAATGGTAATCTTTAGACTGCGCAGTTCTCTGGGGAGAGCTTCATTTTAATCTCCCGGACACTTAATATTTCAAACGCTTCTACCGCCTGATGGGAGCATCAAATTTAAAAAAAAAAAAACGAGCTGGAAATGGCGAGAAGAGATACCTTAAATTATTTCAAAAGTAAAGTGCAAGATATGGCAATCAGTGCAGACTGCTGCTTTAAAAGCAACAGTCAGGGATAGAAGTGGCTTAAAAATAGTGGTACTGTGACCAATAAAAAAAATTATGATAATCTGCCTTTTATTAAACATTGGACAAAGATCTTTGAAATGTTTTAAGAAAGACTTATAGAAATATTTATACCACAGATATTATTAGTAATTCTAGATTACAAAATGGGGACAAAACCCAGCTGTGGTTGTGTCTATGATCTTTAAAAATCACCCTGAGGGGTGTGTAGGCGTGGGATGATTGAACCTAACATCCCTCTTAGATCCTCTGGCTACACCCATTCATTTCTATCACATTCTTATCCATGCAGCATTCAATGCAAAGGTTTTGTATTTCCTTTTCATCTCCAGCAAGATACACAAATCTAGTAAGCACACCTGTGCAAGCGAGTTGACTATCTAAATATTGTTTTTTTTTTCCCCCCTCTCTCTCTCTCCCCTATGCAGGAAAGTAACCATACCTTTCTCTTCCCATGTAAGAACAAACAAAACAAACAAAAAAAAAACAGTTGTGTGGTTTCCTTGAGTGACTGACTAATTTACGGCAGAAGGCAACGGAATACGACTGGATTTAAGTCATCCCTAAAAATGTGAACCCTTTCTGAACTCCCTGGCTTAAAACCGAACTGAACGCCAATGTTCTGATGTGTAGAAGTTGGATCCTGCCAATGTAGGAAATGTATAGGAGAGAGGCAGCCTGTGTTATCTAATAATAAAGCTCATTGAAGGTACGTTCTCTCAAAAATGTAACTCTTTGGGCGTACATTGACGTAGACACTAGAGAGGGGCGAATTCACCCAAATCCATTTCCCCGATTTTTGCTGATATAACCCCCAAAATCCATTTTGCTGTGTAAAATCCAAAAACGGATTTGGTCGGTTTTAAGCCACGCGGATTCATCAAAATCCGCCATTGGATACAATCCGTGGATGGATTTGTAGCGTCCAATCCATGGATTCAGCGATCCATTGGGGATTCGGAAAAACTCGTAAAAGATTGCTGAGTTCATGGATTGGATTCTACAAATCCGTCCACGGGCTGCGGAATCCGCGGAGTGTATTGGTAATAATGAAAAAAAACCACAAAATGTGAATTGCCCTTTTTCAGATTGATCCACGGACCAAAGGACCGGTCGATCCGCCCAAAAAAATCTCCCATCTCTAGAAGCCATGTCTTGGGGTCTGGCACTCCAGGCAGTGGCTACATCAGTGATGCCCAATTCCAGTCCTCAAGCGCCACCAACAGGTCAGGTTTTCTGGATATCCCTGCTTCAGTACAGGTCATAATGACTGAACCACTGATTAAGCCACCTGTACTGAAGCAGGGATATCCTGAAAACCTGAACCGTTGGTGGCCCTTGAGGACTGGAGTTGGCCACTCCTGGGCTACGTCATGGACTCACTGTCCAGGGGAGAACGCGTTTGATGCTTCTGCGGAGCGCTGAGCACAAAGAGGAATACACCTGCTCTTCCAGTCACCTCATCACTGATGTCATGACCATGTGATCACTCCGAGGAGCAGTCACATGATCGTGGTGTGCCGCATGGGCTGTGGGCCATCACTGCTCCTGCCTTTACATGTCTGTGTATATAAATGCTCATGAAGCATAAGAGGGAAGATGTGTATGTGAATCAGATTTGTGGTTGCCTTATAGATTATTACTAATTAAGGTAACCATGTTACCTGCATTTTAAGGGGGGACAAAGAGAGTGATGATAAAATAAGAAAAAAAAGCATAGGGTCTTTTTTTTCAGTATATGTTTGTACCATGAAGCTACCTTGGTGATATTATACTATAACCCCCCCCCCCCCCCGTGTCCCAGAAAACATACTACCAGTTTGTTATAAAAGTGATCCAATGCTGAGCAAGTGGACAATAATTGTGTCCATGGTGAAATTGCCCTGTCATTGTAGGAATATTAGTCTAGGGCAGTGATGTCCAACCTTTTTTTTTTGTTAAGGAAGCCCAACCCTCTCTAATAGCGTGTCTGAGATCAGATGCATTATAAATTCTTCTGTATTTGGTACAGTTTTCAAATTACCTGAGAATTACAGGGAACCCTTTAGGGAAACCTGGAGAGCCCTTGTTAAAAACACTGGTCTAGTGTATATGGTACCACTCGCAGCATTCTGCCATGAACTTGCACCTTATGCAATATAGTAAAAGATTGCTTTGACATACCCTTATCTGGTTGTTATCATGATAAGGGTATTTAAATTATAAGTCTTTGTGCTCTTCTGCTGCTGATTTTTTCTTGGAATATAAAACATTTTTATGAATACTATTACTGATAAAGAATGTTCACATGCAACTAAACTTCCGGGAAAAGGTCTCAAAATAACTAACTTCTAAGTAATATATTTACAAATAATGGATCATAATATTTCTTGCAGTTTATTCTGTCACCGACTTGGGACTAAATGAGCGATAGAATGAGTCAAACAGAAATATTACAATATTTTTCCATGTCCTAGAAACAGCCAGAACGTGTCTATGTTCATCTAGTTCTAGTAGGAGCATTGTTTCCATTATTCTTGTTACAATATGTATTATATATTGACATGGATCAGTTAATATATATATATAATCGTTGCAGTGTAACTTAAGCAAATATAAATTAAACCTTTTACTACTATCACTCTTTATTTAGTTAAATGGGATTCCTGTTGTTCGACCAACTTCTCTAGTGCCTCGTTGTCATGCTGTTCTGGACACTGTCACGATCCGTGATGTTTGAGAAATTGGTGTTTTGTAACCTTTTGGCAGCTCTTTGTGTTCTTTGAAATGTCGCTTGTGTTTCTGTAGGTGGAACTCATAGGAGGGGGATAATTAAACAAACTGTGATAGTTCCAACGAAGGCACTATCGCATGGAAACGCCCATTAATGTCAATGGGAGTTTCAGTGTGAATTTACCCCGATTGGCACTATGCGAGTGGAAAGAATGACCCCCATAGCTATGATTTCTGATCTTGTGCAAGCTCTGCTATAGCACTATCGTTTATGTGGAGACGGGCAATTTAATGAACAACATCATTGTAGGAAATGATGTAGAAAATGGTTACAAAAGTGGTGCTTACACAACATTATGTACGAGGAGCTGAAGAGACACTTTATTTCAATATGCCTTCTTAAATCTCCAGCTGCATATGAAGTTTGGTATTTCTATATCAATCAATAAAGTAACTCAGTTACACGGGATGACTTTTATCAGCACTTCACAACTCTGGCTGTTCTGCTTTCATTGTGTACAAGTTACTTTAATGTGGCACTTAAACAGTGCTGTAATCTCAAGAATAAACAGATTGCTTGTCGCGTTCCCGTCACCTGTGTACCAGTAACAGTAACAGTAACATTTCCTAGTGTTAGTTGTGCTCTAGCATTCCTTTTAGCTATTGAAATGACAAAGTGGCATTTCATGCAACTTTATATTCAGAATCACAATAAACAATGTAATAATTCCCACACCGGAGTTTAACGTTAAAAATAAAAAAACATTGGGGAAAAAAAATCCAAAATATGTTTTCAAAATGACATTAAAAAAATATTCAAAGAAATCAGATGCAGCTAATATTCTGCAAGAAGATAATGTAACCATGTGGGTGCCAGAATGGGCAGAAAAGTTTTGCAGAGCAATACGTTTATTAGGAAATAAGGATGGCCAATGCCGTTTGTACAGTATCTGCAGACCATTGCACACGCATGCACACATACTCTTATACACACACATTAACACACGGAACCCTGCAGATACTGATACACAGTCACTGAAACAGTGCCAGATTTACACACGCACACATATGTACAAATAAACATACAGTCCCACTCATGCTTATATACTGTAGAAATGTTAAAGCTTTAACTTGCTTAAATAGGGGCGCCATGTCTCCGGTACTTAATCTGTCTTTTCCTTATATATACAAAAAAAAAAATTACCTTTCCAATCCCACATCTCATTGCTTGACAAGAATAGCAAAAGCCCCAGAGAATACAGCTGCAATTGATCTGTTTATAGGAGGGCTTATTAATTATTCTCATGGAAGAGCTTTATATTCTTAATAAGGTACAGTCAGTAATACTAAAACGATTTTAATTTTATATTCCATACTGGTCGGGATAAATGATAATGAGGCATTTTGTGAAACCCACTTGCCTCTGATTTCCATCAGGAATTGAGTGACATATCACTTATGACTCTGTAAGCCACAAAGAGAGACGTTTTTATTATACCGTAATAACATGCTTGCAGCATTCCAACAGCTATAATGACATGTGATAAGTACGACAGCAAAGACCTCCTCCTCGGGAGTTCTCTAAATCAGTGTATGAATGGCATACTTCGTTAAATGTGTCATATATCACTGCCGAATTCAAACTTCCTTAACATTGCTACATGGTTATTCTTTAACCCTTCGTGTCTGCGTTAGACGTGCTCAGCACAGAGGCCTAGATTCGCTAAAAGTCGCAGAAGCTGCGTGAAAACTAGCGTCGTAAAAAATTCCGATTTGCTGCAACTTTTCCCCGGGAACTCCGCTGTGCTTACTAAGGCACGGGTTGCGATATTCAATCTCATTTAACTACACGCAAAAAAGCGTTTACTTGGTGAGAAATAACGCCGGCGCGGCAAATAGGTGTTAACGCACGGAAATATGCATTAGTCAGCATTAGCAGTGTGTGTGTGTCTGGAGATATCACCCTTTTCTACCATAGGGTTCTGCAATAGACCTTTTTATAAAACCCGATGGCAGCAAATTATTTAACCTCTTTGATGCCTAAGGCTACCGATGCATAGCAAACAAATGTATTTAGGCAACCAAAGAGGTTCATATACAGCGTAAACACACCACAAATAATGTAAGTCATGGGTTGATTATTATTAGTTGGCCTCTTGGACTTCTAAGGGGTCAACATATTAATAAATTCAGCATTGTTAATACTATGCATATTTATCATTCATTCTAGGTTGGCTAATCGTATCTTACCTGTGTCTATAGGGGCCATAATACACATAGGCAGGATAGGCCTAACACCAGCCTGGAGTAGGTAATAAAAACGTGCTTTGTTTTTTGGCGTGATCCCCTGATGAAGCTTCTTTTGACGTGAAACGCGTAGAGGTTGTGTCACCATGCAGCAACGTCAGACGCCGTGACGATGGACGCCCTGATGCTGGCATCCCTCCCACGAGCCAAATCCGACTGCCTAAACAACTCTCTGGTTGGACTCTTACCTTTCCATCAAGGACTTTGTTTTGGGCCTGGGTTTCCAGGATCCGACCCCCATGCTTGTGCCTACTGGGATGTGTGGGATGGAAGGATCCATATGATCCTATTTTATATGCAAGTGTCTTATTTCTTCTTTTTTTTATACATTTTATTGAATTGAAATTTACTGTGTTTTCCTTTTTATTGCAACATTTGTAGATAAACTAACATTGTTTGCCATTGCTTTATCTGCAAAAAGAAATGATCCCCGTGCCAGTTTGTTTCATGATATTCGGTATATGTAGTATTTGTGCTAAAGAAAAAAACAAACTGAAATGGACTTGCTGGCTTTTGTATTATAAGCCTCTTACTGTACTGGGAGGGTGGAGAGTTCAGAGATGCAGGAAGTCAGATTGTCAAATGCGGCTCTGAGGGTCTGTGAATGTCCCAAAGAAATGTCACACATGAAATGGCTGACCTGCTCTCCTACACTGCAGGTCAACTCACATTCTGTAGCTGGAGGCCTTCACCGTACCCGCACAAGCCGTTAAATGATTCTTTTTAGTAAGATCCTACAGCAGAAGGAAAACGCTCTGTTTTTGGAAAACTTCACTTAGGATGGGCAGAAAAGCAATACGTGTACAGGCGGTCCTCGGTTAGCACACGGAATCCGTTCTGGAAGTAGCGTTGGATAGTGAAACCGCTGTAAAGTGAGCCCCATGTTAATCCGTGGCGGTGAGCGTTGGATAACGCATTCATGTGTCGGAAAACAGCCCATAGGGTTGCATTGTAAAGCGTTGGATATGCCATTCATTGTAAAGTGAAACGTTGGCTAGCGAGGACTACCTGTATATGTCTATTTACATTAACATTATGAGCCCCTAATGAAGTGTGCCGTAATGTATGAAACATTAAGTGAATACGTTTGAGGTGAATACGTTTGCGTTACGTGCAGTATGTGTCGCTACTCCTGGGGAACCTGGCATTCTGTGCCCCGTGCTATATTCCATCTGCGGACAGCGCGTCGCTCCACCACTGTATTCCCTTGTGAGCCTATCGATATGTTTCTACGTGTTAGGCCTCGGCGATGACGCACATGATGTCACACGCGCCTGTCCTAGAAGTGATCCGTGTTCTGTAGGATTGCGTGATTGGGGTGTGGCGAGAGCGTGCCCGTGACGTCACGTGAGCTGTTCGCCCTCATTGGCTGAGCCGCGCATGTGACCCTGCCGTCGCGTGGCAAAATCAAAAAAAAATTGTCTCACAAAGTATCTGCCGCCCTGTCGCTCTTGTGCACGCGCGCTCTATGGCTGTGCGCATTGCCTTACAGCCTTTTGTTTTGGCATGCGCAACATCGCTCATACTATGGACGCGGCCTCAGTTCTGTATACTTACTTTTTTTGAAGGATTTTTTTAAACTTCTGATGTGCGCCTCTTCTGAGTCTTTCACATTTACATTATTGTGTTTATTGTCGGAGACATGATTTGATGCAGGCCAGGATACCTTTAACCCTCGCGTGAACTACGTGATTGAGGCGTCACTGTGATGACGCGAACAGAAGAGGGAGTCACCTGACTGCCAGATCTGAACATGTTCTCCCCTAGAAAAACGAGCAACACAGACGATATCGTACAAGTAGTTGTTATGTTACAAGCCGAGCTTCTCAAGGGCCTTCATCGGGCAACCAACATGGCTACCCACCCTTCTTTCCTTTTGTACCCTTAAGCAGGAGACTATACAAGCGTAATGCTTCAGTGAGAGAGAAGGCAGCAGACAAGTTGTATCCCATATCTCCATGAAAAATGGTGTCAATGGTTGAATTGAAATTGAAATCATTTAAAGAAATCATTTTGCCAGGTTGATTATATACTAATTTGTGACAGGCCTTCACATGGCCGATGTGTAACAATGGCATGCAGCAAACCTCAAATTGTTTCGTTCCATTGTGGGTAGCTTCAGTGCTAGGGGGAGGGGGCTAGTAATTAACTGCAAAGCAGACCCACCAACCTCAAGCATCGACAAGGTCAAGAAGAAGAGATATAGGAGCAAATATTTGTTATTTTATCAGGAAATCCCCAATATGAAAGATGTACATTTCAAAGCATGGCAAAGAGCAAATCAATTCTATCCACTCCATAGCACTGGTTCCTGGCAGAGAGATATACTCTGTTATCACGATTCCTGTGTTTCTGTGTGTTGTGTAAATAGTGTGGAGGCGAATTCATTTCTTGCTATTTACAATCAAACACGACACTGGGGGTGTTGTGCTCTGGCACTGCAGTAATAATAAGTAATTTCAACGGTATCTTCCTATATACACACACACACTTTTTGTTAATATCTGCTGTACTCTACTAAGCCGTCATATGCCTGGAGAATTGCAGAATCTACAGGTCTTTATACCTCTTAACATACCAACATGAAGAGACTTGAGAGCTGATGTGTACAGTACATCTGTAATATTAGGTGATTTTAAGAGAGGAGACAAGAATTGGATACGTTCTGAGCACCTTAACCCAAGAACCCTGTTAAAAAATATTTTACCTTCCGATCCAACTCTCGAAACTAGGTTGATACCTAGATACCAATAAAAGATATTCGTTGACTTTTGCACATAATTTGCTGTACCATGGGTAAGTACTATATCCAATTTGAATAGGCTACAGAGGGAACAGGCTTAAACAGTCTTGTTCATAGTGAAAAGAAGACACAACAGGACTTAGCTAGAACATCATACCACCTATATATGTACTACAGGTAAATAATATTAACTTTATTTCATATAGCGCTTCTCTCCCAACCAGTACACAGCACTGTCCTTAAGATTTTTTTTATAGACAAAGCCCGTGCCTAGATGAGCTTACAATCTATGTTTTTGGTGCCTGAGGCACAGGGAGATAAAGTGACTTGGCCAAGATCACAAGGTGCTGACACCGGGAATTGTACCAGGTTCCTCTGATTCAAACTCGGTGTCATCGTTTACAGTCGGTGTCTTTACTCAGCCCGTGTGTGGATTATGGAATACTATATCCAATTTGAACGCACTAATTAGGGAGCCGCCTTAAACAGTTATCATAGAGGAAATGGGTTGTACTCTTAAAAGACAAAACGGGACTTAGATAGGATACCATGCCGCCCATATTAATATTGTGTTAGATATGCAATGCGATGTGTATCCTTATTTATAATGGATACTCTGTATAAATAATAACTATCTCTTTATGACATAGTTAGGAGATCTCCGCCACACAGTTGTATTGTTTTATCTTATATGGGGTCTCACATTTACCTCACACACACTGACAGACACTAGTGTGTTTATTAGCCACTGCTTCCTTTGTACTTTCAGCATCCTGATGGACTACTTGGTATCATGTACAAAGAAGTATTACGTTCACAACTTTTTGTTGTGTGTTACATTATTTGGTATAAGAATATTGCACTTTAATATTGTTTTATTCACAAGGTTTTTCACACGGGCTTACACATATATATCAAATTCATTGAATACTTATTTACCACAGAGAGCTCAAATTTGATACATGGTATCCTTTTGGTAGTGCTGGTTTCTCCAAATATGTAAAAAGACGGAAAACGGAACGTTGCTAAGAAACATGCTTTATTTACCTAGGACGTATACTGCTGTATGATGTCACAAATATATTAATGACCAAGTGCATGTCGTGAATATATTATGTTCGGCATCCATCTTAGAAAGGGAGGGGCTTCACTGATGGGTTTGTTTGGGTATTTAATGGAGTTTGGGTCACTCCTATTGCTGCTTTTTAAACCTGACAAAGGGTTTTCCTGAAATGGAGGGGGTCTGTCACAGTAGCCATCACTCCGCATCAAATGAATCTATGTGTGATTGAGCCAAGCTGCGTATAGTGGAATTTATCTGAAGTGCGACAGAACTTGTTGCTTTTCTTCGGGTATCTTGGTGTGGCCACGGATCTTCTCACCTTTACCTGCACCAGATCCTTTATCCCTGCATCACAAACTTGGTAGTGACCGCTGCCGCCATTTTCTACTGCGCCTAAACCCAAGACCCCAGAAGTTGTAATTCAACATTTTTGTGGAAATTTCTTTTAGCAGATTTGAAAATGTTTGCTTTGTGCCACAAGGCCAATGTGTTTACTAAACGACAGAGTTTGCGTGAATCCTATCCGTGTAATGATAGAAATAGTTTTTCTCAGTATGCAACAACGTACCTCCGTGTGAGCAACACGGCAACAATGAATGTCTTCCGTGGTAAAACCAAAACACTTAGCTAAACACACGTCATTTTAACTGCCTCTGCAGGATAATGGTCTACAGCCCTCTTTTTTGGAGTTGGATCATGTGCTACCACCATGGTCCTTCGAAAAACAGAGCAAGCAAATGTATTTATTAAATCTCCCAAATGAGGATAAAACGTCGACGTTTATGGTATTTCAAGTTAAACCTCTTCTTCAGTGATGGAGTTGCCAGTAAGGTATTGCATGGCAATACATTCCACTGCTCATTGGAAAATGGCAGGGTTTAAAGTTACTCATCCGCATAGAAGTAGTTTACATATCTACAAAATGCTTGGGTCAATTCTTTACGGTGATGCATGCATCCATTACATGTCAGATACATCAGGAGATATCCAGGAGGTTCACCTAATGGTCAGCCTCTGTCCATCAGGTGAAATCCATTCTAAGTGGCATGGCCGTGACTACAGGAAATGTCGGAGCGCTTTTAATTGATAGGGCATTGTTACTTCCACGAGAGTCTTGTTTTTAAATCTGGGAAATTGCCATGTCAGTACTAGGCATGAATTGTAAATCAAGCACCTGCCGTGCAATGGATTTGCACTTAGACTGAATGTTTGGGGTCTCAACAGGTCAAAGATAATGTTGATTTCTTTAATGTATGCAATGTGTCAGAAAAACGGATCTCGACTTTGCAAGTAATACAATTTATATCTAATTTCTTTATTTTTATTACATTTAAAGATGGAATCCACGCCGGTGATATTTTTGAGAATTTTCTTTTTTTACATAGGATTGAAGCAGGGGGTCTCAGGAGCGGAATCCCATTCATTTCGGCCTTGGCGAACCCCGTGCTTCCGGAGATATTTACCTCCGTAGGCGGTGCCTGTAGCTGCTCCGCTCGGCTAGCAGGGTTCATGTAATGGCGGAGTTTCAAAGCTCCCGTGCCCTGCGGACCAATAGGAAGCCGTGATGTCATCAGGTGTGGCTTCCTATTGGCCCATGTAACATGAGAACTTTAAATTTTGCTGAGATACAGGCACCCTCTTCGGAGATGTGTATCTAGGCAAGCAGGGGGTCCCCGGAGCTGAAATCTGTGGGGTTCAGCTCTGGAGATCCCCTACTTCAATCCTATGTTATAAAAAACAATAAAAAAACATCTTTTACCCAACACTACCTCAGGTGTCATGGAGCATAATATTTGTTTTCAGAGATTTTATCTCATTTGGACTTTTCCCTCAGTTGATACCGCATCAGAAGGAATCTAACTTTGTTAAGGCTTAAATGCCTCATTGTATTTTTGTAAGTCTTGATAGATTATAATTTTTTTCCAATTAATATTAATATATTATTACTTCAACGTTAAAGATTTAGACTTTGCATTATATTAACTTCCTTTACGTCCACACCATATTTACTTCCGAGAGCCGTCTGACTTGGGATGTGTTGGTTGCGTCTGGTCTGACTCGTGGGGGCTGATGTATAATCGCAAATTTGGAGCAAAATTCACACACACTACATCATTTTCACGTTGAGTCTCTTTGTGTTAATGTATCAAGGTCTTTGCTCCAAGTTTTGCGCCATTTGCGTCACGGTGAGATGTGGGGAGTGACAATAGGAAGTTAGGGAGGAGTGATATGACGCACGGAATATAATGGCATGTAACAAATTCTGTGTCTCCCTACATCCATTTTGTATTTGTGTCCAAAAAATTCCAACAGGTCTGATATGGCGTAAACTTTTCTGGGCAACAATTTGCGTCAATAAGAAACGCTTTTAAAAAATTTACGTAAATGTGAGCAGAAAATGAAGTCGTGCGTCAAAACAAACTTGTGTTTGGACTTTCTTTGCGTTGATACATCTCCTCTTTGGGATTGTGGAGAAAGGGAAAATACCTCGTGCAGCATAATTTACAGTGAGCCAATGAATAGGGGAAACATCCAGGATCACGTTTGGTCCCGAAAATGCCAGGGTCAAGGGAGTTAAATAGATCATAAACCGTGAACAAAACCAGAACATTTATTCCCCAGAGCAGGGAAGGGAGAGTTGGGGGCAACTCGAGAGCTACTGTACCACACCAGGTCAGGTTTTAAGAATATCCCCACTTCAGTACAGGTGCCTCATTAGAAAAGGATATTCCTGAAGCAGGAATATCCTGAACACCTGACCTGTTGGTAGCTCTTGAGGACTGGAGTTGCACACTCCTGCTCCAGAGGATCCCAAATTCAGATAAGCTGAAAAAGAAATGATTACATTACAAATGGTGTAAAAATGTCCATTTATTGTCTTAGTTGTTAAATGTGCAGAATTCAAAATGGCGGTTATATTGCTTGAGATACACAAGACAATGAAACCCTGTTGACATTAATCAGTTATCATTTCAATAATATAATCCTCTGCGTTAATTTATTTTCAAATTCATGGGCACGGTTGCCAAGTTATTAAAAGACTCATGCCAAAAACATTGGCAAAATAAAAGGGCGTGTGATCACTTTCTAATCCCTATAGACAGACGTGTTTCCAGACCATGCTACAAGTGATGAATAATGTGTTGTGAGTGTGCAGTAATGTTACACTCTTAATTACTACTATAAGGAGTCATAATATATTTCTGTGCACAGTGTAATGTACCAGAGGTTACTGAGCATCACTTTATTTTTTTTTATTATTGACTAACCTACGCATCTTAAGGACCAATGTATGTGTAACACATTGTGAAAGCCCCTCAGCTGGAGAGGACGTAATCATGCATCAGTTAAAGATCCACTGAAGTCTGAACAATACATGATTATTTATTACCTCCATCTCTATTGTGAAGCCTCGGCAAAAGTGTGGGATCAAAGGGTGAACCATCTGCCTTCAGAAAAGCAAAACGCTGTGGAAACATTTTCTTTGTTTAATATCTTTTTTTTTTTTTTTTTACAGCATTTCCACGTGATAAAGTATGTTGGATAAATGTTTAAAACTGAATGTACTATTTCTCTTCTCCAGACATATAGATTCATATTCACACACTCCTCTCCCGCGCTTCTTACCTCTGCTTCTAACTTCCTAAAATCTCTCTGCTGGCTTTCTATACATTTACGTATAAACGACAACATTTTAAGGCTCTACACTCCTCTCCACCTCCATATCTACTCTGATCGCTCTTTGCGCCCCTATTCGCCCCTTACACGCGACCCAAGGCTGTCTCTTCTCTTCTCTGCACCTTCTATCTCTACAGCCCTCTAACATCTAAAGCCGTTTTCACTCATCTCTCCCTACCTATGGAACCCTCTCCCACTGAATATTCGTCAAACACTTTCTCTCGCCATTTTTAAATCCCCACTGCAAATTCACCTGTTAATAGAAGCATCCCATTAAATGATTAACGCCTACACAACTCACTCCAAATGCATTCACCTCACTGCACTTTAATAAATGCACTTTTACTACTACTATGTTTGCAAGCCTCTCAATATGCCACTTAGATTGTAAGCTCTGTGGGACAGGATCATTTACTTGCTGCTCTTAATCCCATTGTACTTTATTTTCCTTGTATTGTTAATTTGGAAAGTGTTGCGTACACTGTTGCTGCTACATAAATAAAATTACACATACCTACACGTACTAAAAAAATACTCTTGAAAAGTCCTTATTATTTCTCCTTAAAATACCCCTGGGTAGTTAGTGTCCCAAGTGTGGTAGGTCTCATTAAAAAAAAGTCACCTTTTTTCATCTTTAAACAAGGAATGGGTTATAAAAAAAAAGATCATCCCCTTTGTGCACGGATTACAGGATTTTACTATCCTGCAATCAAACATGGGGCCATTACTTTATTGTGACACTTAACCCCCTGTGGACTGTTAAGGTTTCATAAAAGTGGTATAAACTGCACTTTAAGGGACATCACAGGAGAGGGACAGTTACAAAAATCCCAATGGATTAATCAAATGATGTACATTGTATAGTAAAGAGCGAATTCCTTTTTATCAATAACTTAACAGATCATGCTAAGTGTGTACTGTGCTGTACCTAGATTTTGCCGGTGCCATGTATTTCTAGCCCCAAACATTTGAATCCAAGTTGAGGTGGGGTTGAAGGCAGTGTTGGGTCTCATTCCTACTATTCGCGGCTGCGCGCTTTTTATGGTGTTCGCGTCGCGAACAAGATCCATCCTGCTATGGGGGCAGGCCCATTAGTTACCCGTGCGCGCCTGCTGAAAGCGAGTTGCGCAGCCGCATTTTGAAAAGACGAGGATTTTGTCTTTTCATGCGGCGAACGGCATCACGTGGTTTCCTATAAACCAATCAGAGCGCAGAAGAGGATGTGACGGAGGAGGTGCTGTGCTGAGGAAGAGAATCTGACGTCACGGCCGCGCCCCCTTGTCTCGCGTCCCATCGCAGAAGTCGGTGGGTAGGCGAGCCCACGGATCCGAGCTTTCACACGCGCCGGGCGCACACGCAGCAGCTAACACTGCGGCCGTAGCCTTAGATGAAGTGACCTTTTGTGATTAATAGACTTGGTCTGATTATCTCTGATAAGATTATCTTGCTTCGAAAGACCATTGTATTTACTATGTGGCTCTTTCACATACATAACCTACACAGGAGCGAAACGCGTCAGAGGACTTTTTCCCCTGGATATGTGTTGTCAAAGAGCAGAGTAAATAGTTATCTCAATACTTACGTCCAGCCTCTTTTTACCTTGCTGTGCACTGCCATTCTTTGGCTATCACTTGCTACTTTAACCTGAACAATTGTTATTTTCTTCATTGGGAATTATCATTTGGGACAATGTCCTTGAACTTTACTGTAAGTATCTACATATTGGGATCCATGAAGTTATGCCAAAGTTGGACTATTTCTTTGCATTGGTGTATCATGGTACTATGCGCCCCTTGCCCATAGTGAGTGGTTAAATTGAGCAATAGTAGAAATTAAATGCTTGGTGCACATAATATATTATAAGGGTAAAAGGGGACGATAGACAGCACTCTGATAGTGTTAAATTTATGCAATTGCAGGGTGCACGGAACAAAAGGGGACCCTTATTCCCCTGTATAGTAATATAGTAATATATTATGTATCATTTTCTGTCTAAGAGTTACGTCTAGAGATGTGCAAAACTTTCCAAAATGTGTTCCTGAAATTTTAAGTATTTTTTCTCCAAATTTGATTCCATGCGAAACAGTTTGCCAGGCCGCAGAGAGCCGAAAACGCGGCCAAATTAGTCATCTTTCCGCGAAATATTTAAACCTGTGCATGTATGCCTTCTTTACAGTCTAAGCCAGGGATGGCCAACTCCAGTCCTCAAGAGCCACCAACAGGTCAGGTTTTAAGGATATCACTGCTTCAGCCCAAGTGGCTCAATCAGTGGCTCACTCGATGACTAAGCCACCTGTGCTGCAGCAAGGATATCCTTAAAACGTGACCTGTTTGAAACAACATAAGCCCAACCCTGTCGTAAATCAGCTAGATTGATGGCTCTACGACAGAGAGAAAAAACTTCTACCAAACAACGTTTAAGTTTTGCCTCGGTGTATAAACGCACTCATAACTTCCCTCCTCATACTTAGACACACGGGAGTCTCATCAATAGATTCAGGCGTTGATCCTAAATAGGAGTGACAAATAAATATCTGTCCTCGGCACCCCTTACCCATGCAGGGTGTGGTCTCATTGCATGTGACTCCCTGCCACGGGTAACTCTTAGTATGTACAGCAGGTGACGTCACAGGATATTCTCATTTTTAATAAAGTCCTCCAACGAAAGCATTAAAAACAAACAAAACCTGTCCTGTTTGCTACCCTTGAGGACTGGAGTTGGCCGCCTCTGCTGTACATAACCAATTCCAGTACAAACTATACAACATGTTCCTGCCCTATCACTGATGTAACACTTCAGGGAAAACAATGATCTATAAATATTCCAGGTGTTTAAGATGAATGAGGTTGCGTGTGCATAACCTTTCTGAGGATCCGTGTGTGCTTTTTGTATTTAATACTGGATTTAGCTGGCGCCTGTGGAGGTTCTACAATATTAGAAGGCTCACCTTCTGAGAATGAGCTTTCTAGTAGAATGAAGATATATCATTGATGTTGGGCAACAAAGTTATTCTCTGTAATCCTTTTGATGTTGTAAATGAAACAGAGAATGGCGCGGGCATCATCTGAACCTTGGGCAAACCGTTCGCTCAAAAGCGCCATCAAAGCGCCAAACCCTGGCAGAACCCAACGCATACACAAAATGAAATTGGTGCAAATTAACTCTATTGTGTTAGGAGACTGATACAAAAAAAAACACACCGCAGTCTATAAAAGGAGGTCATAGGAATCTGGGATTGAAGTTGTAGCTTCACAGTGGCCATCTTTTAAACGTTCCTTTCTTCAATGCTTTCAACTAAAAAAAAAAAAAAGCGAATTAAAAAAAAAAAAACCTATTGTTTCGCCTCTATTCATCCCTCATTCAAAGTCATTCACTTTGCATTAATTACCACTTTCTTCAATGCACCGGGAAGCTTCCAAAACTTGTCCCTGTTTTCAAAGAGGCACACTTCCATGCCTGAGCTTTTTATATGCACGGCCGGTTGAAATTTGAGTTTGCCCACTTTGAGATCCCCCTAATTTTCGCATACTGTAATTGTTAATAAAAAGAAAGACTAAGGCTGATTTCATGCCTCCGTAACACTTGTTTGCATTCCTTTCATTTGTTCCGTCTCCAGCTGAGGCTGTCAGCAGAAGGTCCCTGTAGCAGGTGTCCTGCCAGCAGTGCGGTCATTTTAAACTTTCCTTCTCTTTCTTTTATGACCCGTCCTGTGTGTGCAGAAGGGCCCTCCCGTGCCCTATACCAGGGGTGGTCGACTCCAGTATTCAAGGGCCTCCAACAGGTCAGGTATTAAGGATATCCCTGCTTCAGCACAGGTGGCTCAGTCATTGACGGAGCCACCTGTACAGGGATATTGTGAATACCTGACCTGTTGGAGGCCCTTGAGGACTAGAGTTGGCCACCTACATTATGGAATAAAACTCTAGGGTTTTCCTTCATTATTTATTGTGTGTGTGTGTGTGTGTGTGTGTGTGTGTGTGTGTGTGTGTGTGTGTGTGTGTGTGTGTGTGTGTGTGTGTGTGTGTGTGTGTGTGTGTGTGTGTGTGTGTGTGTGTGTGTTAGTTAATGCATTGAACAAGCACATAATAATTCTCGACCTTTCATCTGTAAGCAATTACATTCTTATTATCAATTTCAAGACCACTTTTAAAATGGCTTCTGCTTCCTCGTGTACATTTGGGGAGGAATGTGGGCAGTGACATATTTGTAATAACAACTGAAGATGGGAGCACATCTCTCTGTACATTTTTTGTTATTTTGTATGTTTCCCAAAAATATCTTTTTTTAGAGATAACCGACTCTAACAGGCTTACAATAAATACTTTCTATGTATCATTGAGGATCAACTCTTTCCTACAAATCCCTCCCAATGTAAAAGTGAAACTGCGTATTTGTAGGTTTGATCCATTTGGATCCCATGTGGAAAATGATTTGGGTCTTACGTACTAAAACGGAAGCTTCCAACGGCTTTGCTTCAAATATTCAGTGAGTCTGTCACTGAGCTGAACAATCGATATGCTTCCACTTACTGTTTGTTTCTCAACGAATACATTCATAATTAAATAATTACGGCAAGGTAGCAAAGCAGAAGTCTAGTGAAGGAACCTTTGCTATCAGTTTACTTTACAGATTAAAAAAACTTCTTAAACTTAAAAATAAGATTCTTAAACTTTACCACATTAAGTGGAGCACAGCCCTGCACAAGTGAAAGATGGCATGGCCTACGGAGAATTTTATTTGACTAATCTACCCATTTGTCTCATTGGTGTAAAACCCAATTCCAGTCCTCAAAAGCTACCAACAGATCAGGTTTTCAGAATATCCCTGCTTCAGCACAGGTGGCTCAATCAGTGACTCAGACAGAGCCACATGTACTGAAGCATTGATATCCTGAAAACCTGACAGGTCAGGTTTTCAAGATAGCACAGGTGGCCCAGTCAGTCCCTGCTTCAGCACAGGTGGCTCAATGGGTAGCTCAGTACCAGTACTGAAACAGGGATATCATGAAAACATGAGCTGTTGGTGGCCATTGAGGACTGAAGTTGGCTACCCCTGGTGTAAAGTCTAAGGCCCTTATTTAATATGCTATGAATCCACTTCCCAGTGCCAGGCAAGAGTTCAACATCGTTCAAATGAATGGGACTAAACTCTTCTCCGTATTGGGGAAAACAAATATTGACGTCCCAGAGATTGTAATCAACTAGAATATTATCGGCCACCGTTATCTGCCACGAGGCTATGTCTGCTCATATACTTTGTAGGCAATTAAAACAATGGAGTAAAATGATTAAGGACGTTTTGCGTCAATTCTGCTTCAGCATTGCAAGGAATAACGTAGAGAAAAAAATCCTCCATATAGTTTCTGTGCCAATTGCACGCACTCCTATCACGACTGCGTGACATAATACACTGACCTCAACACTTCGCCATGTTAATTACAGGAAAATAATGACGGTTATTATTTATAACAGAATACTACATATCTGCCATTTCAGAGGAAGGTAAAAAGGGGAATAAAACCCCCATGATAAATATGTATAACATGTATAAAATGTTGCAAAGTGTGACAATGACGGATATCTAAAAGTTGCATACAAGCTAGAGGAACATAGTCACTGCAATGTAAACAGAAAAAAAGCTTCTATTTCAAAAGCAAACCCGCTGAGCCTAATTTTCCCTATTCTTTGCCAATGGGTATAATCTTTCTTAGCGTGGCCCGCTGTGCCTCCGGTATTTTTGGTTTCATAGCATTTTACGAGCACAATAAAACACCCCCCTGAGCCTGATGGTTGTTCTTAAAACTATACTTCCTGGGTGGTGAAAAGGCAAGAATCAGAGATTTACATCTCTCTTATAATGTGTTTATGAATCCCACCTGCGCTGTGCAATATACGGCAGATCCCTTCCGTGTACGTTAAAACCACTATTCACATCTTAACAATTCCTAATTTGCCCGTGTGTTGTTTATGCATTCCTGCTTTGTCATGTAGAATTACTGTGCTATGTACATTAAGCTCCACTTGATACAAAGACCCCAAACTGTCACCTTGCGTTAATGTATTAAGCTGCTATACATGGCATATTTTTTTGTTTGTTATAGCTCCATTTGGATTACCGAGCATTGTAGGGTACGGACTATGGTCTAGGACATTTGGTCGGCAACCACACGGCATCGGCGCTTACGTACTAAGGCAAGTCCCTAACCTTAACCCTTACCCTAAAACTCCCTAATGTTAACCCCTTATTCTAGGGCTACCCCCTACCCTAATAACCTTAACCCGTTGGCCTAAAACCCATTACCCTAACCACTAAAACCCCTAAGGTTACCCCCTACCATAACCACTAAAATCCCTAAAGTTAACCCCTACTCATAGCTCTGAAAACACACCTTCTCACAGAAGCGGCCGGCAGCAGCGGTCCCAGCGGGGGGGGGGGGGGGCTGTGGCGGAGGGTCCGTCTGTGGCCAAACGCCGCCGGGTAACTTGGTTGCAGTGACACAGCCGCGACAAAATGTCCCATTCCATATGGGCTATGCCAGGAGTGGCCAACTTCAGTCCTCAAGGGCCACCAACAGGTCAAGTTTTTGGGATATCCCTGCTTCAGCACAAGTGGCTCAGTCAAGCAGGGATATCCTTAAAACCTGACCTGTTGGTGGCCTTTGAGGACTGGAGTTGACCACCCCTGGGGTATACAGTGCATTATTCCAAACCTGTTTTACCTTTTATATCAATTTTAATGGGCACTTTGAACATGAGTTATTTAGCATCAGCATCAACCTATCAAGCTTTGTTTGTCCAGCTGGTACCAGCGTTCTATTTCTATTATGAAGGTGTTGCATAAGAGAACAAATTATTAGAGAATGGGCCAAGTTTTCTTGTTGGGGACATAATTTTTTTCTCTTTTTTTTCCCCTGCTTCATTCGTATAATAAATCTGCCAGTGCTGAGATGGCGCAAACTTCTATGGTAAATATATCTGCATCAAATGTCGGCTGGATTCACACGTCTTACATGTGACCAAAACGCAGGTAGAAAGAAATATGTAACTGTGACGGCAGATACAATAGATCACATTAAAAAAAAGGTTGGACAGGTTTTTTAGAAAGGAAAGGTATGCAGGGATATACCAAAGAAGTATACATGGGAAGATGTTGATCCAGGGATTAATCTGATTGCCAATTCTTGGGGTCAAGAAGGAATTTATTTTCCCCCTTATGAGATATCATTGGATGATATGTCACTGGGGTCTTTTGTTTGCCTTCCTCTGGATCAATATACTGTAAGTACGGATATGATAAAGTATCGGTCGTTTAAATTTAGCATAGGTTGAACTTGATGGACGTATGTCTTTTTTCAACCTCATCTACTATGTAACTATGTATCTGTGAGGCTCTGATACTGCCCATAGTATACCCTGTTCATTTATGTAACTGTATTTGTAACCATATATTATTTGTCTTAACTCTACGCCCAGGACATACTTGAAAACAAGAGGTAACTCTCAATGTATTACTTCCTGGTAAAACATTTTTATAAATAAATAAAAAATGACACTATTGCAGTTTTATACATAACCTGCTAAAATCCTAAAAAGACACTGCATGTTATATGGAAGAGTCTTGTATGACTTTATTGAATATTGAGTTATGTACATGGGAATGCATTGTGTGTACGTGAGCAATATCCATTTGGCTTTGGCAAAACAACATCAAAACATCTACTTTTCCCATCATGTGCCAGTGATCAATTACTCTTCTTAACACCAGAGACAATAGCAGTCAACCTGTAACCTTTTAACCTTCCTCCCTTCACATTCTCACACAGCATTGAAATGGTTAATCTGGGCTGGGTGGGGGGGGGGGGGGGGAGTGCTTCTTCCTCCTTGGTCCTGGTGTTTATTTTGCAGGGACTATGCAGTTGTTCTAAAAGCAGAGAGTGTACATATAAAACAAAGAGCCTGAAACCATTTTAATTAGTACAGACAAAATCAGTTTGTATAAGTGTATGGGGTGTGCCTGCCGAGGTACAATCAGCAGTACAATGCTAGTCAATGAATCCCATTATCAGGCCTTCCAACATATTGTGGGAATAAAGTAGGTACCACTGTTGTTCCTCTACTCGTACAAGACGGAAGTGCGTCCAAGCAATCACTATGGAAGTTTCATAACCCCGGGGTTCTCAACTCCAGAACTCAAGACCCCCCAACAGGTTGGGTTCTAGGGGGGAGAGGGGCGCGAGCCTGGGAGCAGAGCGGGCAGGGGGAAAACCTTCCACACCCCTGCGCTAGATTGTTCTATTGCAACTTAGTGAAAAAGGCCCAATGGCTTAATGTAACTATTTTTCAAAGTACCAAAGATGCCTGGTATCTCAATAAGTGAGGTCTTGAATAGCTTGTATTAAACAATCTCTTGGAAGCAATATTCGATTGTACGGCACCACAAACTGAAATGTTGTGTGCAAGAACATCTAGGAAGAATTGTTTTTATGTCCAGTAAAATAAGAATCCCAGTCAGACAAGTCTTTTCTCAGAGACTGTAAAAACAAACTCACACGACTTTTATCAGCGCTTTGGGTAGAACAAGACCCACTTATTTCTCATATCCCTTGTCTGCTTTGTTGAAAACTTCTCAGTGTTGTCTCTGCCAACATCTGCTATCCTATTTCTAAACTGGGATCTCTCCTTAACTCATGTTTTCCAGGATCCTTGCACATTTTCATCCCAGCTGTCAGCAGTTTCAAGTCATACGTGCCATGTTCCTCACTACTTATTCAGCTTGTTATTTGTTGGGTTATCAGGGTGGCTCGCTGAAAAGCTTCAAGAGAAGACAACAGGGAACATCCTGCTATAAGAACAAGTTAGTCCAGGGGTGCTCAACTCCAGTTCTTAAGCCCCTTCTCCCCCCATTAGGTCAGGTTTTCAGGATATCCCAGCTTTAGCACAAGTGGCTCAATCAGAGGCTAAGTCAAAGAGAGCCTCTGCTTGAGCCACCTGTGCTGAAGCAGGCCCTGTGACTGCGTAATGCTAAAGACCCCAACAGTAGGATAAATGAATGAATGAATGAATGAATAACCAGATACTTGTAGGGGGGACCCCTAAACATAAACTTGATAGAAGACAGGTACTGGGTTGCAGTCCCGGATGGTAAGCTCACTAATAAGTGACGCTGTTGTTAACAATAACACCAGGAAGATTGAGCATAATAACACCCTATAACGTACCAATTGTCTAAATAAAGTCCTGACCAGGAAAACATGTAGCAAGCGATTGACTCACTCTGAGTGCTGCACAGTCCATGCGATCCAAAGGTGAGGGGTCCCCAGGTGTGCTTCCATTCCAGGGGTAGTCTAGTAGAGAAGGAGAAAAACTGGAAGAGCACTATTGTAGGTATCAAAAAAGTGGAAAGGAGGGTGCGTATCCCATAAAAAGATTATTTATTGGTCATGGAAAAACAGGGCAATGGAGAGCCCTACCAACGTTTCACGCTTCACAGAGCGCTTTCTCAAGGTATGAGAAAGCGCTCTGTGAAGCGTGAAACGTTGGTAGGGCTCTCTATTGCCCTGTTTTTCCATGACCAATAAATAATCTTTTTATGGGATACGCACCCTACTTTCTACTTTTTTGATACCTACAGTAGTGCTCTTCCAGTTTTTCTCCTTCTGTGCTGAAGCAGGGACTGATTGAGACACCTGAGCTGAAGCAGGGATATCCTGAAAACCTGACCTGGTGGGGGGGCTTGAGGAGTGAAGTTGAGCATCCCCTCAGTTAATCAACCACCTTGTTCCCCAGATTTCCGCTGAAGGATGGTTGGAGCTTACACTTTCCGTATCTCGCATTTATTTAGGAACGAAGACAAAGTGTGGAGACTTCAAAAGGAAATCAGCGGTTCCTAAGCAGGTATCAATGCTCGGTTCTGGGATTATCAGGGATAGCATAAATGGGGACAGCATGCATCACAGATTTGTTTTTGACACTTTTGCACCATAACAAAATAGCAACACTTGCAATTAGAAAATCCCCACAGACAGGAATGAATAACCACAACAGGTGAATGTAGGAAAAATCTTAACATTTAAATGGTTAAATGCAGATTTAGTAAATGACTAAGAGACTATAAACTTTTGAATATATCAAATTATTAAGATGCAAATAAAACAGTTAAAGTTTGATCATATGCCCTTATGCACTCTTCAGGAACTTGATATATAGAGCCATGTCCCTATGTACCTTGGACACGTACTTCAATCACATTTTTGAAGTCTTCAACACTGGATTTCCCAAAACAAACTGTTTTAAATACAGACAAAACTGTAACTATGGTATTTGGGACGAAGGATACACTTCCAACGACAGAGCTACAATTCAGAACCAACTCTAACACCTTCTAGCCCCTGTCACTAGTTTTAACTATCTGAGAATAAGGCTACGCTTATTGTATTGTATTGTATGTCTTTATTTATATAGCGCCATTAATGTACATAGCGCGTCACAGCAGTAATACACGTGGTAATCAAATAAATAACAGATAATATAAATAACAGGTCATGGGAATAAGTGCTTCAGACATAAAAGTAACATTAAGGAAGAGGAGTCCCTGCCCCGAGGAGCTTACAGTCTAATTGGTAGGTAGGGAGAACGTACAGAGACAGTAGGAGGGAGTTCTGGTAAGTGCGTTCTGCAGGGGGCCAAGCTTTATAGTGCCGGCGACGCAACGGCAATGGTGACGTCAGGCTGCGGTCGCTGGAAAAATCAAATTGAGATGACTTCCAGCGATCGCGACCAAACCGTCGTTCCATCGCGCCAGCACGTCGCGCTTACTATAAGTGCACGCGACGGCGGCAATGCATTTGTTTTGACGTGATGTTGCGTCGCTGTTGCCGGCACTATAAGCGCAGCCTTAGGCTTGTCTCCCATTTAACATTTGGGTTGCATATTGATACTCTGACATCCAAAACCTATGCCATATTGCAGTAGGTGTACTTTATAAGAACAAATCCTCCCTAAGCCCGCTGGTCAGAAAGCGCATCGCCCAGCAGATGCTAATGCCAATTATGGACTACAGCGACATAGTATATGGCTCAGCACCCCAAATCTTGGCAAACTAGATAACTTCTAAAACTCAATCTGCCGCTTTGTACTGCAATGTAATTACAACACACATCACTGCGAAATGCTTCAAGAACTAGATCGGTTATCCCTTGAGTCCAGGCGCAAAGTACATTGTTCCTGTTTTGCCTTCAAATACTTTGTGGGCAAGATACCTGCCTAACAGGCTCCTCACCCCTACCACACGCAGCTCTTATCCTCGGAGATCTGACTCCAGAAGACTGTTCTCGGCCCCAAGGTTCAACAAGGAATCCGGTCGTTCCTCCTTCTCTTACCGTGCACCTCACACCTGGAACATTCCACCGGAGACTCTCACAGCCGCCACCAGTATAAGGCCACGATTATAGTGGCACGTGCGCCTGTCACCCGAGCGCTGGGGTGATGGGGAGGCGTGGCGGACGCATCACCAGGCTGGTTCGTAATCATTGGCTGTACCGCTCACATGACGCGGCCGTTGCGCGGAAAAAACAAATTCATTTGTTTTGTTTTTTCAAAAATCGCCCGCACAGTCGCTCTGCAGCGCTTGGGCGCACTATGGGCGGCCTCATGGAGAAGAGGTCTGTTGATTGCACTGCGTGCTCTGTTGCGCCCACTATAATTGTGGCCTTAGTTATTTCAAGACTTCAGCTATCTCACTTAATAATCTTGTCTGTAACTGTTACATACGCCCATAACCATATTATCTCTAACTGTCCATGAAATGTCTGTAAATTTAACATATAACCGCAGATAATTTAATGTAACTTTGTATTGCCATCATAACTCTGTGCCCAGACCACACTTGAAAACGAGAAGTAACTCTCAATGTGTTACTTCCTGGTAAAACATTTGATAAATACATAATATACAACCTCTTGACAAGCCCATATAAATGTTTCCTCAGTGGAAAACAATACAATAGTATACCAGATCAACCAAAGTCCCATTAAAACAGTTTAGTTTTTTTTCCACCAGAGTTAATTAAAAAACATCTGACACTACATTCACCCACTTGGTGTTTGGTCAACACATTTTCTCCCGGTAGCCCTTCCTCCGGCATCATTTCACCAAATCCTACTCAACTTCCAATTATATTCCCATTACAATGGGCTTTGTATAACTCACTGCAATTGCCTCGTTCACTTTTCCCCTTTAAAGCTCAGATAAGGCAGCAGATAAAACCTGAAAGTGAGCCAAGCTCACCTGGCTCGCCGGCTCCAATAAGTTTACATTACCAGAAGAACAAGGTAGGGTTGACAAGGCTGCCGAGAAAATACTTAACACAGATATGAATGCATGCTGACAAGCAACTCAAGGAGAAAAGAAGTATAATTGTTGTGGACACATTCCTTTATTTGCAATGCATGTATACAATATCATAGCCACAGAATATTGTGTAAAAGAGTCAAAAGGAACACAGCCTGTCATTCTGGGTCAGAGACTGGTGATAAGATGTTTATATTGTCAGATCACTTGAGAAGCTTTTTACATGAACAATAAGGTAAGAGCATTGGTGGTTACATTAGTGTCAGAAAATAAAGTAGCAGTTTGAGTGAACACAGTAACATGAAATGGGTACACACACACACACACACACACACACACACACACACACACACACACACACGCATCCCATAACATACAATGGTACACACACACACACACACACGCATCCCATAACGTACAATGGGTACGCAGACGCACACACACACAAACACACACGCATCCCATAACATACAATAGTACACACACATATACACACGCATCCCATAACGTACAATGGGTACACACACACACACGCATCCCATAACGTACAATGGGTCAACCACCCCCATCCCATAGATTAAAATGAGTACACAAATACCGCCCCCCCCGCATCCCACAACATAAAATGGGCACACACCCGCATCCCATAGCATAAAATGGGCACACACACACGTCCACATCCACTAACATAAAATGGGCACACACACCCGCATCCCTTAGCATAAAATGGGCACACACACGACCACATCCACTAACATAAAATGGGCACACACACCCGCATCCCTTAGCATAAAATGGGTACACACACACCTGCATCCAATAACATAAAATGGGCACACACCCACATCCCATAGCATAAAATGGGCACACACACGTCCACATCCACTAACATAAAATGGGCACACACACCTGCATCCAATAACATAAAATGGGTACACACACCCGCATCCTATAGCATAAAATGGGTACACACACAAACAATGTATCCCTATTGCTTTCTCAGGTCGAAAGCATTATATTAAAGGTCACACACTATCATATATCAATGTATGTAAAATAAATGCTTTCTGCTCACATTGGGATAATTCGGTTGAAGCAGCAAAACATGTGACGTATATGTTTTTCTTAATAAATCAGTTTGTAGTATTAGATAATAGGGACTGTTTTTTTTTTTAAATTCAACTTTTAATGCCATTTTAATCCGTTTTAACGCATCCTTTGATTTCTATAGCAGATTTTAGCCCACCTCCCCAGCAGTGCAAGATCTTTGCGACACTTTGCTGTTTGTAATAATTTGTTGCCAATGTTCCCAGCAGCTTGAGCTGCAAACTCTAACAATAGGCAATGTTACCTTGGTAATATAAGGATACATTGTAGCTGCTGAGTCACACTGATTGAAAGATTGATTGAAACTGCAAGGCGGCCATTATGTTAGGCACACCATCAGGATGTTTACAGATTTATAACAGTAGCACCAAACAGTTGCCAGCTTAGGTAAGAATGTAGAATTATAATACATCGTCACACCCTTTACATATAAAAATAAGAAGGGAAAAAAGGGGGGAATGTAGTATTACTGCTTTAATAAATATATTTATAGTCTAATTAGAATAGATTCTCTTTACATGGGCTTACCTTTGTGGAGTTGGGATAAATTATGTCACCACAAAGGAATGACGCACTTTAATGTATTCTTCAGAGAAGACTGGTGTTGTTGGAAAGAGGATCTGATATTCCCACACCAAATGTATTGTCTATATGTCTATAATCTTGGACATGCGCAAGAATATACACATTTATTCACATTTCAAAATCGTTTTGAATCTACGTTATTATTTTTGCGAATAATAATTATTACATTCTAATTGTTTTATAAAACATGTAAAACATTTTTTTTAGATTATCACAATAATGCTATAAAAATTTCCACGTGGTCTATGAAAAAAAGTCCAGGAACTGTGAAATAAAGTGTTACATGGGTAAGTGCTTTTTGTTACTGTAACAACTGTTGAACTTCGCTGCACTATCAAAGTTCAGATTCTGTTTGCTTATTCCACTGAATTATTTTTCCGCATGACCTTTTAATTTTCATTTTCCCCATGCACCTCTTAACACAGGGGTGGCCAACTCCAGTCCTCAAGGGCCACCAACAGGTCAGGTTTTCAGAATATCCCTGCTTCAGCACAGGTGGCTCAACCAGTCCCTGCTTCAGCACAGGTGGCTCAATCAGAGGCTGAGTCCAAGACTGAGCCCCTGATTAAGCCACCTGTGCTGAGGCAGGTATATCTTGAAAACCTGACCTGTTGGTGGCCCTTGTGGACTGGAGTTGCTCCCCCTGTAAGACTTAATCCCTCCAGTGCCAGGGGAACTGGAAGCATGTTGCAGGTGCCCAGGAAATAAAAGGGTAACATTTACAGATTACAGATTTTCTGTCATCTATTATGACTTTTAAAAACACAAAGATGTTCTGTCTAGTGGATCAAGTGTACTAACCAGCAGGTGGCGCCCTTAACAGATACAGAACACACTGAATGCAAATCAATTTGACACTTGAATTCAGTGTGTTATGGTGTGTGTGTGTGTGTGTGTACTGTATATACAAATATATACTGTTATTTTGTAATCTACGAAGTTGTGGCCAAAATATCACTACTGGTGAGTTGATAATATTAGAGACCTGTATTTTCCTCACCTCTTTATCAGTAGAAGCACAGACATGAAACAATTCCTCTATGGGTTGGCAGTCTACTTTGTTATAAACATGCAGTTTAAACCATTAAGGGGCAGGGCAGTCCTACCTTGGGCCAAAATGAATTTATAGGAGGGATGAATGAAAACAATTTTTTAAAGCTGGAAGGTTTTCATTTTTACAGTACGGTGAGGATTCTGAGGTAGAGCCATTATTATTTTATACTGCTTACTCCACCTCAATAATAATGAAATACAATTTATGCACACACCCTCCATGTCAGAAAGCAAAGGAAGAAATGGCAGGATAATTAAAGGCAAAAAAGCAGAAGATAAAAGTACTAAATCAACATTACACACATTTCAGAGGCAACTTTCTAAACATTATTTGACTATTATTATTATGCTTCCTTTTACCGCAGATACAGAAGCATAAACTTTACTCAGGGCCACCAGTTATCTTCCTTCTAGTCTGTCTAATACATTGAATCACTTGTAGTGGACAACGTATTAGTCTCGCCTCTGAAGAAGGTCCATTATTTTACTGCAGGGCAAACTTTGGAGTCTACAGGGTTAATGTTAGAGTCCGAAGCTGCCATTCTGGACATTTTTGGCCAAAGATCACCATAGACCTCAATGGTCATTTTTGTCCGAAAATGTCAGAAAGGCCACTTTGGCATATATACAATGCATCCCTAAGAGCCCCCTGGCAACATGCCCTCTTGTAATTATAATTCTGTTTGTATTTGTCCTGTATATACACAGTGTTCAGGAGAAAAGAGACCCCTTTCATTTTTCATGCTATCTTATATATTTCTCGCCCAATCCCCATGAACATTTGCTCAGCTGTGGGGTCTGTTATGTAGAGTAACACTATGTAAGAGGCACAATGTAGACAATCAACTGATGATAACTAAATTGATGTCACTGTATTATGTCAACAACTAACCAGATACACTGCGGGAGGTGCGTGTACATTAAACGAGAAATATGTTTTTCCTTCGTAGCTCGTAAACGTGTTAAACTGTTGTAATCTAATCTGAAACACGAAGGTTACTATAAAGTTTGAGTTCGAAGCATGGTTCAAAGTGTGTGTGTTTTCAAAATGTCCTCCTGCTGCAACGCGCGCCCGAAGACGAGAACGCCACTGCATCATCGATAACGCGGTGACCCAGCTGCTTCCCACTCCTGAACGATACGTTGTCGCAGCTAATCAACATCTCGGATCTTCCTCCAGTAGATTCGTTCTTGCATGATGCCCCAGATTTTGTAGTCGACAGGATTCAAATCTGGCTGTTGCAAGGTCAAAGGGTCGGGGGAATGAAGTAAAACTTGTCCACTGTGCAAACAGTGCGCAGAAGACGGCTACCCAGACGACGCGTGAAACTACCCCTGGCATCAGTTATACAAATGAGTTTTTTCTGTCCTAGCGACCGTCCTTTATCAGGACACATTAAATGTCAGAGTTTTGGACCCTAACTCTTGCTCTGTCCAGCACTTTGTAACGTGCTTTTATTCTTCGCTACACACCCTTTTGTAACTATGCACTTGATGAGGTCATCACGCCGTCACCATATTCCAAATAATATTTATTAGATTATCAAATAATTAATAAATGGGATCATCTACTGTGACTGACCTATAATTGCTCACATTTTCATGAAAATTTAGTGATTTTTTCTGCAAGATATGACAAAAAATAAAAGGGGGCCTGTTTTTTCTGAACACAGTGTACTGAATTTAAATATCCTACGTCTGGGGCAGCTGACTTTAAAAAAAAATAAACATCGCTAAAAGCGGCACCGATTCCTGTTAATCCTCATAGTTTAACCTCTTCATTGCCCTGCCAATAGAAGTGCCGCCCAGAGGCTGTTGTTGCCCCTTGATCATTTTTTAGAGGCTCAGTTGGAGCGGGTGGGAAGCCGCCCAATATAAAAAGCATTACGTGATTGCGCCGATGAGTGGTCATGTGATGCGGGCGTGCCGGATGGTCCGTTGCCACGGAGATGGCATGACCCTCTGGCACGGAAAGTGTCAACGTCATGAGTAAAAGGCTTGAAAAATGAAAAACATCTTATTAAGAAATGGTAGTGCCTGGATAAACGCCAAGGTTACATGCGAATATACAGTGAGCAATACATCCCTGCCGCTAGAAAGGGGCAATCCGCATGGGCTGCTGCTTTAAGATCTTATGCAGTATACGGAGAAGCAGCTTCCCTTGGCTGGAGAAGATTTTTATCCCATTCATCTGAAGGGAGCAGATCTCTCCAGCATGGGGATGCAGCTTTAGAGCTTATAGAGCAGAGCTCACACTAGTCAGAAAGTCAGGGCATTCACTGTTTGTAGAGATATCAAGTTTACTTATTTATAATACATATAGGGGCCTATGCTATAAGCGTTCATAAATCACTTATCGAGCACTAATCGGCCAAAATGCCTACTGCGATTCTGTAAGCCTCGATAAGTGGGCGATAAAGGCATGAATCGACACATTTTTCAGCCGTCAGAAAAAGATCGCCGGGTGAGCGGCGATAAGCCACTTATCAGCAGGTTCTGAAGCTCGTGTAATTCTAGTAGCAGCGATTAGCTTATTGAGGCGAATCGCGGCTCTAGAATGGCGAGTTTTTCTCAAAATCCTCATGCGAGGAAAAGTTGGAGTGAGGCTGGTGAGAAGCTGTCGATAAGGTGGCGAGACAGGAGTTAGGGAAAAAAATGCATTTTTTCTGCATCGGATTAATGCCGGGAGTCTCCGGAGCTGATACCCATCAATATCGGCACCGGAGACCCCAGGCATGAATCCCATGCAAAAAAAAATGCATTTACAGGCAACTTCATTACCTTAGCGGCTAACCACTAAGGCAATGAAGGGGTTAACCACTCCCGCTACCCACCAAAGGTCAAATACCCCCTTCACCCACCCCGCTACCCACAATAAACACCAATACCCACCTCCTCTACGCCACATGATTGATACCAGAGGCTGCGGGTGTCCTCAGGTGGTCTCCGCAAGTCCCCGTGGGCCTGCGGTACCAATCCTGTGGCAAAAAAAAATGTGCAATACATTGAAATAAATATACCCCACTCCCCCATACAGTAATGGGCACAAAAACTATTATCCAGATATGGATAATAGCTCATTTGCCCATTATAAAATAAAACATTAGCCAGCATAAATAAAGTGAATAAAAGTAAAGTAAATAAACCTTTCTACTTACCCCTACCATCATGAAGGGCGTCCTCATCAGCATACTCCAGGTCCATGTCCTCCGTTGCCAGAAAGAATACAATCTAATGGCCCCTAACTCCTTAATAACCGCTATAATAATTAAGGGGTTAACCCACCCTCCCCCACTACCCACCCGGGAGGCCTAACCACCCACCCCAGGACCACTATACCCACCCTCTACCCATTAATTGGCATAGTGGTACATCATACCCATATAATATGATCTTCATGCTTTTTTATAAGGGTGACCATTGACCGCTATAGTGGCTTATCATGCCCATAGAGGGTGGGCATAGTGGTCTCAGGGTGGGTGATTCGGCCTCCCGGGTGGGTAGCGGGGGAGGGTGGGTTAACCCCTTAATTAATATATTGGGTATTAACCCGGTGATTAAGAGGTTAGGGGCCATTAGATTGTATTTTTTTTGTATTCTTTCTGGCAACCGAGGACATGGACCTGGAGTATGCTGATGAGGATGCCCTTCATGATGGCAGGGGTAAGTAGAAAGTTTATTTACTTTATTTATGCTGGCTAATATTTTATTTTATAATGGGCAAATTAGCTATTATCCTTATCTGGATAATAGTTATTGTGCCCATTACTGTACTGTTTGTGTTGGGGGGGGGGGGTATTTATTTTTTTGCCACAGTATTGGTACCGCAGGCTAGCGGGGACCACCCCAGGGTCCCCGGACACCTGCAGGGACAACCTGAGGACTCCCGGACACCTGCGGCCTCTGGTATCAATCATGTGGGGATAGAGGAGGTGGGAATTGGTGTTGTTGTGTTTTTGATGTTTATTGTGGGTAGCAGCTGTTTTAATATAAAATGTAATACTAGTGTAGAGGAGCAGCAGGTCTCCGGAGCAAAACCGCGTTGATTTCAGGTCCGGGGACCCCTGCTTCCCGAGATACAGGTCCCGTTATGGGGTGCAGGTATCTGCTATGCATTTAAATGTCCCGCGTCACGTGACCATGGGAATAAAATGCATAGGACCGGCACCCCATAATGGGGCCTGTATCTCGGGAAGCAGGGGGTCCCTGGACCTGAAATCAATGCGGTTCTGCTCGGGAGACCCCCAGCTGATCTACACTAGTATTACATTTTATATTAAACAATTTTAATTGCTGGTGTCTCTCTCTGAGCAGTTCTCCCCGCAGCTGAAAGAAATCGCCGGATGTGGCCTTTTCAGAGAGGCGATCATCACGCCGCCGGTTACTCGCCGTTTTGGGAATTTTGCTATCACAGGTAATCGAGGCTTTCTGAATACCATGATAGCGACGCTCAAAAAACAGGCAAATGAAATGGCCCAGCGATTGTTTTTATGAACGCTTATAGCATAGGCCCCATATTGTTTAATTTTCTTGTGTTGCAACATGCTGGGGAAACAGTAAAAATTAAGAAGTAATATAAATTAACATATTCGAGACACAATAAAACTCTGCAAAACTCCAATTTAGTAGCCATAGTCCCAGCATGCTCAACTTCAGCTAATGTAGATATGTCACGTCAACTGATTTTCAATTTCTTAATATTAAGGGTACCGAAGTACAGTTTACAAAGTGCTGTAGAACAGACACAGCTAAGTATAGCGAGTGCCAAAACATGCCATTGCGCACTGCAGTTATACCCACGATCCTTATCTCTTTGTCCTTTCACAATGTTTTTACAAATCTGATTAAATATTCAGATCCTTTCCTGCAACTTTTAACTGAGATGTTTCCATTCCTGTAACACATTTTAGAAAACGCAAATAGAGAACACACATTTTCAATGACTGGATTAGTGTAGGGGTGGCCAAATTCCAGTCTTCAAGGGCCACCAGCAGCCTGGGTATTAGGGATATCCCTGATTCAGAGCAAGTGGCTCAATCAGTGGCTCAGTCATGACTGAGCCACTGATTGAGCCACCTGTGCTGAAGAAGGGGTATCCTAAAAACCTGGCCTGTTGGTGGCCCTTGAGGACGTAAGAGAAATGTGCAAAAAACATTTTTCACTGTGTATTTGAAGACATGTTTGGTGATATTTAGCGTAGGGACATTTAGCGTAGGGACATTTAGCGTAGGGACCTGCTATAGAGACTTACCTTGACGTGGTTAGCAGACTTGGCATTATTTGATCAAAGGATGTAACCAAAAGTCTCCTTTATCTTATAGATTTTCACACTATATATATATAAATATATACATATATATAAATATATACATATATATATATATATATATATATATATATATATATATATATATATACACACATTTATCCCCATTTATCCCCATTTATTGCTATCCCAAAGGGAGAAGCGCAGGGATTCACTGTCTGTATGTTTGGTGATATAGCTCTTTGTTGACTTTACTCCATTAATAATGATTTGTTTTCCGTGCCCTGATATCACATCCCAAATTTCAGACTTGCACATCAAGATACTTTAGTGCAAAATGTAATGGCCTATTCTAAAAAAGAAATGTATTGGGCTCTCAAAACATACCACAGAAAAAACAGCATGGCAGACCTTCTCAAGATATATGGGCAGCTGCGCTGGCTGATATTCTATGTCAGATACACTGACCTTGGCCCCTGCAGACGCACTTACCAGAACACCCTCCTATTGTCACTTCGATTCTAAGCTATTCTATTGTTTTATGTCTGAAGCGCTTATTCCCATTACGTGTTATACTATTATGTAATGTGTATTACTGCTGTAAAGTGCTACGTACCTGGATGGCACTATATGAATAAAGATATACATACATACAGTACTTATATACAAGGAACATTTGGAAGGGAACACGCCAAACTAAATTAAAGCCGCAGTGCAAGCTGCTAGTTCTTTTTTGTTTGGAAGGGTATTATTTTTTGTATCGCTTGAACCAGGGGTTCCCTAGGATCTGTAGGGCCCCAACCAACGCGAACTGCCTGGTTTTCCGAGATACAGGCAGATTCTCCACTGGGTAGGCATACGTCCCTGGGGAGACGCAATATGGCTAGATCATCCCGTTAGGCCAATAGAAAGCTTCCATTTTTTGTCTCACCCTGGCACAAAACCCCCACAAATACCTCATGAATCCGGGAGGTCTTTGGAGGTTGAGGGACCTCCAAGTTCCGGTACATCCGCTTTCCCCCTTCCGCCCCACCCCCCCCCAAAAAAAACCTTTAAACGGGACCTCTGCTCTCATTACACAAAGTCTGTCATTTAACCAAGTTCACTAAATGGATTTGATTAACTTTCTACGTACCAATTATTTGTTACCTACTTTATCAAGCATATGTCCTTTTCCATTTGCTTTTCCATCCATAGAGTCTAATTAGAGACAAAAATGAAGGTGGTGGTGGTGGGGGGGAGGGGTTGGGGGGGGGGGACTGGTAGTTGTATTGCCAAATATACACACAAGGCTACCATTTACTTTTTGGAAATCTTCTAGCCTTATACATATTCATGTATCAGTTGGCCTGTTACAAAAACGAAGACGACGCCTTGGTCATTGGGATTGGCACTGTTGGGATAGTACAGTATGTAACCACTGGGATTTAAATATGAAAAGCAACTCATTTAGAGAAAATGCTGTGCCTTCATTTACATGACAGGGCGTCTTCGCTTAGAATGTGCATGTTTAATGCAAGACATGCCACTGGTATCACAGAAATCTAGTGCATGCAGCAGGATTTATTTTGTTTTGTTTTTAGCAAAGGGCGATGACAGCAAATACAGTGGGGCCAAAAATAGCACTTTTATCAAATAACAAAAATCCCATTGGAAGCAGTGGGGATAGTGTTCATTAATAAATCTGCTGCTATTTTCAAAATCCTTCATTAGGGCCGGGACACATTTGATAAGTGACCCGTCTGTGTGCTTTCATTTCAGCTGTTTCTGATGTTGGGATACTGCATTTTCTGCTTTTTTCATTTCTGTTTTTCTTTTTTATGTAATTACAAGCTATTCTTTAAAAAAAAAGTATAAAAAAAAGTCTTACAAAATGAAATTATAATGACATTAAACAGAATTTTGAATGCTGCTAAACTTCTCACATGGCCCTTCAGATTAAAATAAAGCTTCATGAATATAAAATAAAAATGACAATTCTATCCAGCATTATCCAAGGATTCCTTTTTCTCTTTCTGACAAAGATTCGGGACATACAGCTGCTTAAATAACATATCTTTGTTCTGACCTGCACATGTATTTATGGAATGGTTTGCCCAAGGGATTGGTGGAAGGGATTAACTATAGGTCAGGTATCTTTTAATTTATGAGTTCTAATTTCAAACCCCCTCATGTTGTTTGCCAAGCCAAGCTAATCTGGACACCTTCATCAAATACTGTGCTATATAACTTTAATTCCCAGCCTAAAGACTGCTGTGCATATTTAGCATTGAAGATGATAGTATTAGGATATTGACCTATCTTGTTAAAGAGGCAATCCATGCTGGGTTTTAATTTTTTTTAAATACAGGATTGAAGCAGCGGGTCTCCGGAGCTGAACCCCAATAATTTTAGCTCTGGGGACTCCTAGTTCCGGAGTTACTTACCTCCGTAGTGGGTGCCGTTCGCCGCTCCAGGGTTCACTATATGGCGTATTTTTCAAAGCTCCTGCAGGCCAATAGGAAGCCGTGACGTCACTCGGAGCGACTTCCTGTTTGCCCATGTGACGCGGGAGCTTTAAACTACAGAAATCTGCAGAAAGAGAGGGGCACCCCCTTTGCAGGTAAGTATCTCTGGAAGCAGAGGGTCCCCAGAGCTGAAATTAACGGGGTTCAGCTCTGGAGACCCCCTACTTATCCTGTATTTTAAAAAAAAAACAGCTTGGATTGCACCTTTCAGCTGAATTGATGATTTACCTAAATGAGGTTAACATGTAGGAACACAAGTATTAAATATCACACAATGCAGCATTGCTCCAAACGTAAAGCAAATGGCATTCATTTAATTGTATGACTTCGGTATCAAGGTACCTTTTTGTTAACGCTTCTCCATTAATACCAGTGATTTGTAAACTGGTTAAATGAGCATTTAAAGGAGGAGACAGCTCAATATTATATTCAGCTGTACAGCAAATAAAAATACCATTTGTGAGCACATTCACAAGTCTCAGACAGATCTGCAACCCCCTGCCTTTCCCCATTATCTCTTAGCATACCATGCTTCCACGGCAGCAAGGGATTCTGGGTAATGACATGCAAATGGTCACTCACAAAGACATGTGATGTACTCACACGTGGTATTGTTATTTACTGTACGGTGGATGGTTTGTGTCACTTTTTTACTCGCCAGAACTTATTTTGTGTCTGATTGAGATGTTTCAAACTGTGTGTCCAAACCTGTTGTGTTGTGCGCTTCCTGTGCACAAGGAGAGGGACTGCAAACTTTACTCAGAGGGTAAGACCCTAATTATTATCCCTGATAGATTGAGGTCATACTGTAGGTGAGAGAGTGCCAATGTAAGAGAGAGAGAGAGTGCCAATGTAAGAGAGAGAGAGAGAGTGCCAATGTAAGAGAGAGAGAGTGCCAATGTAAGAGAGAGAGAGAGAGTGCCAATGTAAGAGAGAGACAGTGCCAATGTAAGAGAGAGAGAGTGCCAATGTAAGAGAGAGAGAGTGCCAATGTAAGAGAGAGAGAGTGCCAATGTAAGAGAGAGAGAGAGAGAGAGAGAGAGTGCCAATGTAAGAGAGAGAGAGAGAGAGTGCCAATGTAAGAGAGAGAGAGAGTGCCAATGTAAGAGAGAGAGAGTGCCAATGTAAGAGAGAGAGAGAGTGCCAATGTAAGAGAGAGAGAGAGTGCCAATGTAAGAGAGAGAGAGAGTGCCAATGTAAGAGAGAGAGAGAGTGCCAATGTAAGAGAGAGAGAGTGCCAATGTAAGAGAGAGAGAGAGTGCCAATGTAAGAGAGAGAGAGAGTGCCAATGTAAGAGAGAGAGAGAGTGCCAATGTAAGAGAGAGAGAGAGAGTGCCAATGTAAGAGAGAGAGAGAGAGTGCCAATGTAAGAGAGAGAGAGAGAGTGCCAATGTAAGAGAGAGAGAGAGTGCCAATGTAAGAGAGAGAGAGAGTGCCAATGTAAGAGAGAGAGAGAGTGCCAATGTAAGAGAGAGAGAGAGTGCCAATGTAAGAGAGAGAGAGAGTGCCAGAGAAGGAGGAGGAGGATTTGCCAATTGGGTACTTGTAAGGAAGGTCAGTGGGAGGTTGCGAGGACTCCGGGGAGGGGCTATCCTCACCCTCACTACTGCCGGCTTCAAACCTGAAAGTTATGCATTCGTTTTAACATCTGTGACAAGTAATAATATGGTAACATTGGATGTCATAGCAATGGGCCCGTGCAGCAGAGACATCACCCTGCATCTTTTAAAATAACTATATTTATGTCAACAAACACCATTTGCTTGTATCCATATGTCTTTGTCCGGCACATCATTGTTTAAAGAATGTTTTATGAATTATTCACGGAGTGAATTTTCTACAACATATCATCTGCCAAAAACAAGCACCCGAGGCTACTTTACATTAAGAAATTATGTGTTACTTTAGTTAAAACAAATATAGGGATATGTACAAGTATACCACGTGCGATGACTCGGAACGTCCAAGAAGCCATATTGTCTACGCCTTTCGTTTAAGACAGACCACATATTATTCTATAGCTAACTCAATAATTATATTGTACTACCAGCAACAATTCAATATTTTTCTCGCCTGAGGGTTACAACACATTTGCACAATAGGGAAGCTTTTTCTCTTTACATCTCAAAACTGTACCACAAACTCTTCCTTTATTCATAACAGCTAGATCTCCAGCTGCGATAGGCACTTTGCTCTTGCTCCAGATGACAGTTTTCTGTGTTCATTCCAAGCACAGGGGGTTTAATAAACATATCTTGCAATCTTTTGATAGCTGGAGGGCCTTGGATGACACTGTGTGCAAACATTATGTTCTCACTGTTAGGGAAACAAGTTTATTCAATTATTCAATTAATAGATTAAAGTCAAGATGCATGCTATCCTACAATGCAAAATAGAAAAGAATTTCATGAATCAGAAGTACAGGTTTAGTTTTTTTTTTTTTTTTTTTTTTTACCTTTGCTGGAGAGGAATTTTAAGAAGCTTTATATTGAGACAGATTAGAACGCTCTTCACATATAGCAATAGAAGCCAGCATGACACTCAATAGCCCCTCATTACAGGATGTGGAACACCCTTAACTTAAAGACATCTCCAGGTTGCCCACATAGAGTATAAGCTATCACTCAGGCATATGGTACTGAAATACCTGCCTGCCTCAGCTCATCATTTGTCCATCACAAGCATTATAGATTAATAGTGACATTCATGGTAACCATATGTTCCTCAAACTGTACGTGACTATGTTTAGTAATAGGTGTTAATATAAATAATAGAATATGCTGCACACCACCATAAGAAAATAAATACATACAGTCCACCGGTGCTGCTGGTTGACACTTGAGAAAGACCTATCTAGGTCGAAACGTTGTGTGGCACAAATAAATTAGCTTTAAATACAAAATCCGTAGAGCGTTGGATCCCTTTTTTCCTTAGTAATAGGTGCTGGCATTGGCGATCCCATGTTTTCCACATGCATTTTCATAGAAACGTAGTTCTATGTGGTGTCACTTTGAATTAGATTTCAAAAACCGACAACTCAACTGTTATTTTGACAAAACTGGATTAGAAAGTTACATAGTTACACAGTTACATAGTTACATAGTAGATGAGGTTGAAAAAATACATACATTTCCATCAATTTCAACCTATGTTAAATTTAGACAACAGATACTTTATCCTATATTTGTACTTCCAGTATATTATATATCATTAAAAGTATATAGTATATATATCATTAAAAGTAATGATACATATTAATGTAAGGCATTTTTAAAGATCTACATTGTTTATGAACTTTGAAGAACTCAGGAGCACCGGATTCTTCATCATATTTCAGTAATATGAAAGTTCAGGGAAGTAAATACAGCTCAACCCTGTTATAGCGCGAACCGTTACAACGCGAACCCCGCTTATAACGCGATGCAAGCGTGGCTCCCAATTTTCGTATTTATGAATACTTTACAACACGATTATTGGTATCTTAAATACTTTATTGTACAATGCATACAATTGTACATTATTTCTAACGCGATCCGCTTATAACGCGATGTGATTCTTTGGACCCCAAGCACAGCGTTATAAGGGGGTTGAACTGTACAAACTAAAAGGAATTGAACTAATTTAAGGAACTGTGATGTGAAATACAAAAGAGAAAAGAACTGAGAGTGTTTTGGCCTTGAGTGACAGATGTTATCAGACAGGATTTAATCTTCCTTCAGCCTGTTGAATGCAGTCGTGAAATTGTATAACTGATGGGTTACTACAGTAACTCAATTGTAGAAAGAAGAATCGCTTGAATGCAATGATTGGCGTTTGATGCTCATCGATGGAATGGAGTAACTGCAACTTTGTGTCTTTTATACATTGTTCTTATCATACGAGCACCAAGATATATTGTTGGTATATGCATTTCAGACAAAACAAAAAAGAAAATGCTACGGTATTAACGATAAAGAAATTCACTTAGTAGCACACCACCAAATATTATTAAATAATAATAATAATAAATAACTTTATTAGTAAATGGGTTACATAAAACATAGATCACTGTACAAGAAGAGCAGTGAATAAAATACACAGTATATAGGCGTAGCTCCCACCGATGTATCTTACAGTAACTGGTGGAAAAAATACCAGTGTAAGGACAGAATGATTGTGCACTAAAGTTGGTAAATGTCACAATCACATAGTAAATGTTGTTATAGCAATATTGCTGTTGATAAACGGGTCACATAACTCCCTAAATGCGACCCAGTGAAGTCAGTGAAGGGAGACTATGCATAGGGATTAGTATTGCGCATAAGCAAAGACAAATATAGCCGTGTTATAAACAACACGACACTGAACTGGTATACAGCTGGATGTTGTGGATCAGTCGGCCTAAATATAGATCATACATGCCAATTATCAATTGCCACTATAAATAGATAGCGTTTTGCCTATGATTAGCAAGTTGCCAATGCACCGATAAACAGCAAGTAGATGGTTAATGATCAGTCACCAGTGGATATATCACACGAAAGTAACTACCCCACTAACGGGGATAGACCACGTAGATGGTAATGCATCTCCTGAAATCAATCAGGCGGTTAGATGGATAATAGTGTAGGTAGAGGCTGCATTTCATCAATCTAAATGCCTAGATTAGCGGTGGATAGAGAACACCCAATATTATAAAAACAGACCCATAATGGCGACTGATGTTCTTACACGGTGGGAGCTGCGCCTATACGCGGAGCATTTTATTCACTGCTCTTCTTGTTAAGTGATATATGTTTTATGTAACCCGTTTACTAATAAAGTTATTTATTATTATTTAATATTATTTGGTGGTGTGCTACTAAGTGAATTTCTTTATAGTTAATACCTTCGTATTTTCTATTTTGTTTTGTCTGTACCCCCTGTTCACGTTTGCACCTCGCAATTATACTTATTTACACATTTTGGTCCAATTAGCTGGTAATTTTAGTTGATCAATAGTCTCCCCTACTTATTTTGACTATATGAATTTCAGAATCATTTTATTTAAATACCCCATTAAAAAAATCATAATTGATACAGTATATATATATATATATATATATATATATATATATATATATATATATATATATATATACAGTGTTCGACAAACCTTTAAATTTGCTAGCACCGAGTGAGTGGATTTAACATCGTGGCGAGCTCCTATTGGCCCCAGCAGCACACGTTTGGTACTAGGTGGCGAGTAGATTTTTTGGTGATTTGTCGACCACTGTGTATATATATATATATATATATATATATATATATATATATATATATATATAATGACGCGCATAGTTAACATTTCAGTCTTACACTTTGAGCCTCTAAAGGATGGGGCACGAAGATGTTGATGATACTAGTGATTTTATATTAAAAATATATTTTTTGTTCTAAAAAAAAAATGTCCGTGTTTTGTTTTTGACAGAACTCGATTGGTTTTGGCTTTCCTTTATTTTGCTAGAGAATGTCAGGTGCAATGAATTATGCCCTAAGAGATTACAATCATACTAATTGTGCCCCTTCCTATGAGAAGTGATTAATACAATGTTACAAAGAACTGGAATTCAAACCAGGCTCTCTCGCTTCAAAAACAGTGCCATTTTCACTACTACACAAGGCCAGTCCTGTGCGATTTGACATTTCCCATCCTTTTTAACGACAGTGCTTGCTGTAGCTGCACCTGTGAGACTTTTAATCTTCAGATAAGCTGTCTGTGATCAGGTTTACTGGCTCTGCACTTCTTTAACCCAGGCTGTGCTGGACATGCTGTGCAATACAGCAGGTGTAAGTTTATAGGGTGTCCATCTTGAAATGGACAAGAAGCAACAAGTGACATACACTGCTTGTCTGCATGTCATTACCCAGAATCCCAGGCGGCAGTGGAAGCACTAAGAGATAATGGGGAAAAGCAGGGTTGCAGATTTGTGCGAGGCGTGAATATGCTCACGAGTGGAATTTTTATTTGGGATAATCTTCGCAAAGAAATAAGATTAGGTGTCTTCTAGGGACGTAGGCATTGATAAAAGTACTTAATATTGCATTATTAGTTTGCCCATAAAAATTGATGTTACTGCAGAAAACTGCTACTTACAATCATTATGCAGCAAACTACTTCTTCCCAAGATGAAAAACTTACAAAACATTCAAGCAAACATCTACAGCATGATACGACATACATAATAAGAAAGTTGAGTAGTTTATTGCCTGCTAATGTGTTACAAAACATGGAATCATGACTTTAAACAGAGCATGCGCATCATTTTAAATAATATTTATTATTTTTTTAGGTGGTTAATATAGTTTATTTTGCAGTCAGCGCCCCCTAAAACATCATGGCCTACCCCCTTTCCCTAAAATGAAAATGGTATACACATGTTTTCTGGTTTTTTTTTTTTAATACATATTCATCCTCATAATTTGACAGATGGGAGGAATATTGCAGTCATTTCAGCGGGCGGACTAAAGGCCGTCGGTCCTGCTCCACACGATGATATGTAAGGACAGAATATCACAGGCTTTCCATTGATGATTACATAGGTCTATCCATCTGTCTGCCACTGGAGGTTGTGAGAGTGAGATACAGCTCACACCATCTTCATAAACAAAAGCAGACTGTGCTGTCACTAGTCAGACACGCCAACTAATTGGACCTGTCGACAGACAATATTCTGTGTCAACAGCGCCAGTAACTGTTTGAAACAGCAATGATATGTTGGGTGATGGTGAGGATGACACATATGTCTCTAATAGCATGCTGGAAATCTGACATAACTAGAAAAGAATCATTAAAACGTGGTTCCAGGTCCTCGCGTTCGCTAGTATGACTAAGAATCATCTTTTTTTTTGTGTGTTGTAACACATCTTCCACTGTATCATTACACAGGCTGACAGCTTAATTTGATACTTATAATGCCCAACTTTAAAATTAATCTCACTAACGATTTGCTTCAACAAGGCACACAAGTTCCAGAAAATGAACGGAAAACGAAATAGCTTTATTTCGCTGGCGCACGGCCAAACAGTGTCCGTTGGCTGTTAACGTGTCAGCATCTTTAGATAAGAATACAAAAATGGAACAGTCAACATTTTCCCTGAAAATCACATTCAAGACACGGATCCGAGCCATTTTCTAAATAAATAAATACAAATCGGTTATAATTGTTGTTTATTTGGCTTTAGCTTAAGCTGTCTTCTAGCTTTAGTCTGTGTTTTTCTTCCAATATGGTGATATGCAGTGCTTTATATTCAAGACAAAGACCAATAAATAACATCCAATAAAAAGGCATCTGTGACAAATTTTAGGAAGAATGTTATGCAAATTAAATAATTGTACCAAAGAGTGCTGTATAAGAAAATATGAACTATAAATTAATATTATCTGTTCACGGGTGGTTTGTGTTGGAATCAAAGTTGGTGGCTTTCCAAAGCTTTATAAAGAGTTACCAGAAATTGGGATGCTGAATCATGTGAAATGTAAGGAAAAGTTTGTTACAAAGACCATGGAATGGATTCACTAAGATCTGTTCCCCTATTTAACGTGATATTAACCTACGTTAACTCTCATTATTCAAAACGCAATATTCACTACAGCAAATAAGGCGAAAGTCGCCAGGATTTACTTCCGTGAAGAGCAATGCGCTATTTGTACCCAAATGTTATTGCTCATTACAGCCTAAATGATATTCATCCCATAGTCACTAAGCTCTGTTAAGGTTAACGCCGGGATATAACACTACGTTAGTTGAGTCATACCTAGCTCTGGCGTTACTCCCGTCCAGACCTTTAGAAAAAGGATTTTTTTTATTACCCATGGAGACTGTGATGGCAGATACAATAGGATCGATCAACAAAAAAAGGTTGGACATCTTTTTTTTTTTAGAAAGGAAAGGTATACAGGAATATACATGTACATATGGAAAGGATGTTGATGCAGGGAGTAATCTGATTGCCTATATTTGGAGTCAGGAAGGAATTTATTTTTACCCTTATTAAATATCATTGTATAACGTGTCACTGGGGTTTTGTGTTTGCCTTCCTCTGGGTCAATATACTGTAAGTACGGATATAGGATAAAGTATCTGTCATCTAAATGTAGCATCGGTTGAACTTGATGGACGTATGTTTCTTTCAACCTCATCTACTATGTAACTATGTAACTATGTAACTATGTAACAATCTCTCTCAAAGGTCATGGTTGGGGCGTCGGTACGTGCGCGCGCATGTTCGGGACTCTTCTATGCTACCTTATTGAAGGTAGCATAGTACTGGCGGCGACGTAGCGTGTCGTCACTGCTGCAGTTTTTAGACACAAGTAAATTTGTCTTTCCATGGTGCAGTCACGTGACATCAGCATCACGTGAGCTGGTTCAGCCAATGAGGGTGAACCAGCTCCGTGACACGTCCGTGATGCGTTCGCCACGCCTCCGATCGCCTCCCCAATCTCCTGCAGCCAAGTGCACAGATTGCTTTGGCTGCAGGAGTGCGCGTGGGGGCGCGCTCGACAGTGCACACCCGCATCATCACCATGAGCGCGGCCTTAGCCTCAGTGCCACCAACACAATGGTGTCTGCTCCTCTTGTGTGTCGCACTACAACACGCTAGCGGGAGCAATAAAGGCTTCTACATCTGTATGTGGTTAAAAGCTATTTGCAACTCCTATTGGGAGCATATACTGTATATTCTGGCCTATATGCATAATATGCAGGGAGAGGGAGTGGCTCAGTGAGTAAAGACTGGCACTGAGAGTTTGAAGCAGGGGAACCTGGTTCAATTCCCGGTGTCGGCTCCTTGGGCAAGTCACTTTATCTCCCTGTGCCTCAGGCACCAAAAACATAGATTGTAAGCTCCACAGGGCAGGGACCTGTGCCTGCAAAAAATGTCTCTGTAAAGCGCAGCGTACAACTAGCAGCGCTATACAAGAACATGCTATACAAGAACATGCTATAATAATAATAATAATAATAATAATAATAATAATAATGTTTAGCACACACTGTACCTGTGCTTCATAATGAACATGTAACATTTGTAACACATGTACTATTCCAGGGGTGGGCAACCCCAGTCCTCAAGGAACCCCAGTCCTCAAGGGCCATCAACAGGTCAGGTTTTCTGAATATCACTGCTTTAGCACAGGTGGCTCAATCAGGGGATCAGTCGAAGATTGAGCCACCTGTGCTGAAGCAGAGACTGATTGGGTCCCTTGTGCCAAAGCAGGGATATCCACAAAACCTGTCGTGTTGGTGGCCCTTGAGGACCACCCCTGTTCGTCACCCCTGTACTATTCTAACATGTTTCTTGGCCAACATTGTTACCACAGATACCTGTATCCATTCAACCTGCTGGAGAAACACTGCTATGCTCCACTGGAGTAATGCTGTTATGCTTCACTCAGTATGTTAAAGCGACGTTGCTACGCTCAATTCATTTGGTTAAAGTAACATCACTTAGAGCATCAGAACAATGTTTAAGGAATAGAAGGACTGACAATTCCTGGAGTTAGATGGTCAGCTCTTTGGGCAAGAAGAGCTTATTCTCTGTATGTTTACTTTTGATGTGCCCTTTTTTTTTATTATACCTTACTTAAACTTCTGAGTTGTTCTATTACCCCCGACCACCCGAGTCCCCCTCCAAGTGTTCTTGCCCCCTGGGGAAACCCCTTTCTCGCTCGGGAACTGATTCAGCTTTGAGGACTCCCTGGTTCCAAGCCTGTAAAAAAAAAAAATGGAGGTTAATTAGGGTTGATTGTTTCTTTTAAGCACAAATACAGGTTCCATTTTTTACATTTCTTTTTTATTACAGGATTGAAGCATTAATTTCAGCTCTGGGGGAACCCCCTGCTTCCAGAGATAGTTACCTTCATAGCGGAGCCGGTATCTCTGCAGTCAGGGAACTTTGTGCCTAACGAAATGTCAGCCTTTAAATGACCCCCATCCCACGGGCCAATAGGAAGCTGTGATGTCATCCGGTGCGGCTTCCTATTGGCCCACGTGAGCGGGACATTTAAAGTGAAAAAGATACCAGCAACCCCTCTGAAGATATCTCTGCAAGCAGGGGGTTCCCGACGATGAAATTAACCCAGCTCAGCTCCGGAGTCCCCCTGCTTCAATCCTATAATAAATAATAATAATAATAAAAAAACTAAATCAATATTGCTTCTTTAAACTTATGTTTCTAGATTACTTGTGACTTATCACAATAGATACATGCAATATTTCAACATTGTGTGACACGTGTTATTAACAACAAATGTTTTCACATTACCTGTGAAACGGAGTATTGAATATTCAATACTTAGTAAATGTTGCTTAATGCAGGGATTGTGCAAATGTTTTTTGTTGAAAACATACCATAACTGCTATTCCTTTACCATAGGGAACACCTCTATTCCAGAGAAACTGAGCAAGTCTCTGATGTCAATAAAATATTCCTGGTGGTAAGAATTAGTAGTTCTGCCTGTTCCAAGTTTACATATACTGTATATTGTTAGCTGCTTTCTTTTAATATTAATTCTAATGACCTGTTTTCTTGAGGTCAGATAATTTCCTAATGGCAGCCCTGCTTGTTATCCCAAACTGTTATCATGAGCTCTGATACTACAACACCAGACTATTCTCTATTTGTGAGGCTAAAAATCAATGAATTGATCAAATTACCAAATATATTTTCAATAGGTTTCTAGATCAACACTAAATCCATATGTATTGAAAGTAGAGAAAGTATCTGCGAAATCAGGACGTACCTGAACCGTACATTCCAAAACCAAACACAAAACCTCTAGGATGTTTAGACCCAAAACCAGTAGACAAAAATGATTTGCAAACAAAACCAAAACACAAGGCCAAGTGCTCAACTACACGTTTCTTTACATATCTTCATATATGGTTTATGTATTTTATTTTATTAATCATGTTTGTGATGCTATACTTATTTTACGCATGTTCATGCTTTATTAAATCAAACCCACGTCCAAAACCAAAACACGAAAAAATGTTTAGACCCGACACCCGAGGGAAAGTGCCCGCCCTTCATGGAAATGAAGTGAGATGCACCCCAACCATATACATGCCAAACTAAAAATTAATGGTAGTGCAATGGGGATATTCGTATTTTCCGGGAAAACCCAATTTCTTTTTCTAGTTGAAGCCGAAAAATCTGGCCCTTGAGGAGCATAATAATAGACTGCATTGTCTAATCCGGTGGTGGGCAACTCTTGCCCTCAAGTGCCACCAACCGATTGGGTTGTAAGGATATTCCTGCTTCAGGACTGATGGAGCCACCTATGCTGGAGCAGGGACATCCGTAATACTTGACCTGTTAGTGGCTCTTGAGGACTGGAGTTGCCCACCCCTGGTCTAACCACTAGCACATGTTCATCATAAAAGGTCACAACAGTGTGTCAGAACTAACCATCTACTCCTGTATATGCTTACGTGCCTGTGATTATATACTAATGAACTTGATTATGTCTGGGCTCACAATGCATATTCATAAATTACTAGGTACCATATCAGCAGTTGGGTTTTGTTGTTGTAGCGTAGTCATTGTAATGAAAGGTTTTTATTTTGGTTATTTTGTCTTGATCTGGCACTTTCTAGCTGTAGGTTTTAGTCATTTTCTCTGAATTAGATCTCTTCTCACAGGTTGTCCTGGGAATTCTAGGGCAGTGGTCAAATTAGCACTATTGATGGTTTCTTCCTGCCTGCATTGTCGTGTAAATGTACTATCCACTGTTCTCATGCAACAGCCAGAGTCCTTATGTTAATCCCTTCACCCCTGATGTTCTAGCTGAAGCCCACAAAGAATTTAATTAACCATTTTAATACTGGAAGGGAAAGGCAACAGCGCATATCTGGCCCTACAACTTGTAAGCCGTTAATATGAAAAAAAATCGTAATCTTTTGAATTCATTTGACCAATGCGCTTGTTTTTCAGAGATTGTTCCAAAGAAAAACTTCTGAGGCCATGTGCATATCTTCTAAATGTCCCCAAAAAGGTTCTTCACCCCATAATGATATCATTAATAGGTTCTGCATGAGATTTCAAAGTATCAAACAAACAGAGTTGCACACAAGGGGGGTTATGCACAAAGCAGTGATAAATTTTTTTAAGTGAGATAAATGCCTTTATTTCTCAATATTGCATTCAGCGCGATTCACAAAGCAGTGATAACACTGCAGTATCACGCTTAAAAGGCTTTTTATCATCAAAACACAGTCATTGCTAAAAAAAATTGCGCCATAAATTGCGCCATAAAGCATTTATCTCACTTAAAAACACTTATCACTGCTTTGTGCATAACCCCCAAGGACTCCTGTCAGATATTATAGGTTGGTTTATTCCAATGCTTTGGTTCCACAACAAACCGTTATCAAGGTTATAACCTTGATAAAGTTCCGTTTTGGGACAGAGACGTTGGAAGATTAAGGAATAAAGCAACCTATAATCTCTGATAATAGCCCCGGTGTGAAACTCCGTTTGTATATTTACCGTTTGATTAGCGGTGGGGACTTTTTACACCCATTCTTTACTATTGTTTTTTATTCTTTGTTTGTGGTGTGTGCATGTATATTTTTCTTTGCATTACTGCATGAGCTCTGAAACATCACAGCGTGGCCCAATCCCTCTTTCATACCGGAAACTGTAGAGTGTGGGGCTTCTTTGCATAGCTGTCCATGCATTGGAATAACCGTGTGCAAATCCTGCCACAAAGGAGTTTTATTGATTAAAGGGCGCAGTTGTAAATCATTCTTGCCCTTCCATCTGCTCTTTAAATGGGGAATCAAATACTCACCCACAAGTTGGTAAAACGATCATGATGTTTAGAAATACATAATTAATGACAAGTGACATAATATACATCAGGGAAGGAATCATTGGCTGGGTGTGATCCGTGCTTAACGCCTTCCGTGCTGGATAGGATAGGACCATGTTGCTATCCCCTGCGGCACTGAAAAGGTTAAAGCTGATTCATCAGGCACCACAACTTTCTGTATCAACAGCAGGGACGTTATGTAAACGGATTGTAACGGCAGCTGCTGGGCTGTTTGTAGCGTATGTAAATTATGCATCATTCAAGCAGAGCATGATAAATGTTCTGGCACCAACCATAAGCAAAGGAGAGGGTAGATGCGCTCACAATTACAGGGAAGAGCTGCCACGGGCGCTCAGAAAGTCCCAGCGAGTTGGGGTATGGCAAATCCCAGGAAGAACGGCAGTCCAGTGGGCTTGGCAAAAAGTGTTTTAGTAGTGCAAAAGTACAACGATCAACATGTCGTTCCCAGTGTGGACTTTTGTCACACAAAGGGCCACACTAAGACCGAAACTTTGAACCTTTTTTTTTTTTAGCATGTTCTTGTATAGCGCTGCTAGTTTTACGTAGCGCTTTACAGAGACATTTTGCAGGCACAGGTCCCTGTCCCGTGGAGCTTACAATCTATTTTTTGGTGCCTGAGGCACAGGGAGATAAAGTGACTTACCCAAAGGTCACAAGGAGCCAACACTGAGAATTGAACCAGGTTCCCATGCTTCAAACTCAGTGCCAGTGTCTTTACTCACTGAGCCTTTTGCACTACTTAAACATTATTTGCCAAGACCTCTGGACTGCCGTCTTCTTTCCTCCCAGGATTAAGTAGCCATAAGCAGACACTTCTACACTTGGTTTTTATATGGGTAAGAAGTAAGAACTAGACCAAAGAGAAATGACTGAACTGGTGGGCTGTCATCCGTACAAGTTGAAAGTTAGAACTCTAGTTTTCTCTTAGAAAAAAAAAAAAAGGTGCCCCAGCGTTATAATAGCAAGTGTTATTAGTGCTATAATGGTTCCTTAAATCTTTGGCAAATTTCAACATGTGACCTTCAAATCGAAAAAAGACATAATATACACTACAAAGACATTCATCTTCCAGTCTTACCAGGCACACCACAGGATAGGCATCAAGGTTATTGCCCCAGGCCCATACTCAGACTCATACATTCATTGGGTGGGACTAGCCGCATCAAAGAAAGCACGAGGGAAGACTTCACACAACGGTTAAAGTTTGAGTAACGTTCATTAGCAATATATAATGATGGGGCAACACAACAGGCCTCTTAGACATTTTAAACATCTATCGGTTTTAGAAGATATGTTTAATACCTTTTCAGATGTAGGTCCTGATGCCTTATTGCTTTATCAAGAAAATGAAAATGCATATTGATTTCATTATGGGAATGTTAAGGGCTTATACCAAATTGAGGAAGGATGACAGTAATAATGCCACATTTGCAGTCATCATGGCCAAGGTTTGAAGCCACGCTACGAAAACAGAAATCTAGTTAATTTACATCTCAAACTGTTGTCATAAGCGCTGATAATACAAAACCCAACTATTCTATATTTATGAGGCTAAAAATCAATGAATTGATTAAATGACCAAATAGCTTGGCAATGATACAGTTACGTTAAAACCACATAAGTATATTGAAAGCGGTTGGAGTTGGAATTAATTTACCAGTCTATATAGAAAACTCTAAGGTCATGTTTCTAAGGGAGGATTTGCACTTGACTTGACAGCCGGCCTCCTCAATGAGACTTGTGTGGGCCGCAGCTTGGCCCATGTGGCTGGTCTCGCCACATTCCCCCACACTCTGCTCCAGGTTTCCCGCACCTGCTGTGCCCCCCCAGACCCATGCCTGTCTTTCTTAGGCCCCGGACATGTTTGCTGCGTGCTTGCAGAAGCGTGCTGACGTGCGCTCCCGCTCAGCACTGAGCCCCCTACAGTCGCAATTAGAGCGGCTTTAGTAGGGGCTCACCTGCGCTTCCGCGCGCTTGCGGAAGCGCAGGTCTTAGGGGAATTTAAAATTCCCCCGCTTGCCGGCGAGACAGGCTGGTCACGTGAGCGGTTCGCCCAATGAGGGCGAACCAGCTCCGTGACGTCACTGGCCCGCCCCCAGCCAGTGATGCGCCCGCCCCCGGACCACCCCCGGACCGCCCCCTGACGGCTGCTGAGACCAGGGAAAGCACCCGCTTTCCCTGTGCCTCAGTGCGCCTCAGCAAGCCAGCGGTAAGCGTGTCCGAGGCCTTAGGCCAATATCACCTTCTCCTCCCCAGGCACATACATTCTTCTCCCCATTCCTTCTCCCTCCCCAGACCCACTCCTTCACCCACGCACATACCTCCTTCTCTCCCCCCATCTCCCACCCGCCATACCTCCTTCCCCCCAGGCCCATACCTCTCCCACCCCCCCGTCCCACCCCAGGTGTATTTGATTCCTAATGCCAGAGTATTCAGCACCACTGATCTTGGGAAATTAAAAGACACTGCACATCTCACACTCAAGATTTAGTCTCCCTGAAGTTCACCCTAACACTCTACAGCTCAATGGGACATAATTATTCAACCCCAAACATTTCTTCCTGTATACATTAAGCCAGGGGTCCCAAACCTTTATGTGCCCAAGGGCACACTTGAGAGTTGAGGAGAGAGTGGTAGGCACCAAACAATTAACGCACACACTCACACACACAGACACACACAAATAAAAATAAACTTACATTGCGTGGAGGCCTCCAGTGCCGAGGGAGAGGCATACAGCACTTGTTGGCGAAACTGTGACGAGATACTCACTGGCTACCGGTGATTTACCGGTACCTCGCGTGCGATGTGATGGAGACCCCTGATCTATGTTATATTATCAACTGGTTGGCCAGTCAGTCGCGGGAACCCACAAAAGGCTTGGCGGCGCCATGGTGCCGGCGGGCACCGCGTTGGGAACCCCTGCATTAAGAGATCATCACATGTCGAAGCCGTGAGAAAATAGCTTTTTTTCGGTGATTTGGTTCTGGCTATGCAATTCCGTGCGGTATGCAAATTTGGAATGCAAATGAGGCAAACGCACACAATTCCACATTAAGGGGCTATTAATTAAGCTGCCAGTTTGTAGATCGCCCGGAAAGTAAATAGGACATTTAATGGGGATGGTGAGGGGAAGGAGAGATCTCTCCCACCCATTGCAAATCAGGGGGAAGTGCATGCAAATAAGATGTCAAACCGTGCAGTTTTTATTCCGTCACATTGTATGCCTTTTCAGGCCATTTTACAATGACAATATCAGACTTTAATGAATTGGTAACCATGTGTCACATGTGAATGACACAGGCTCTATCCAGTGGAAACCCTACGCAGCCAGCTTGTGTTGTTAGCATTGTGCATTCTGCTCTTTAACACGCTCAAGCCGAGATATTGATTTGGGGGAACCATAGGACCAGAGGAAGATCTAAGTATTTATTATGGGATTCTCTGTGAGGAAGAGATTGATTTGATTAATTCAGATATGCAATATGTCGCTGAACTGCAGCACTAATGCTGTAACCCAGGGGTTCTCCGCTCCATTCCACCAGATCACCAACAGGTCAGGTTTTAAGGATTTTCCAGCTTCAGCACAGGTGTCTCAATCAGTCCCTGCTTCAGCACAGGTGGCTTGCTGAAGCTGGGAAGCTGTTGATCACCCCTGTGTTAGAATGATAATAAAAAAATAAAGTCTGGCCCAATGCTAATGTCCACTCTCTGTTCCTAATGCACAATAGCAGCACTTGATAAATCAACATTTGTGGATAGCTTCCCAGCATGTGATCGGACTCCTTGCTCTTTTGTGGTGGATCCCTGACAAAGCAGTTGCGAAACGCGTTGGATTGGAACTTACAGGCCACCGTAGCTCTCGTGACGTGGGGATCTCCCCTTGCCTAAGCCGTCAGCTGACCGCCCCACGGGTCCCCGCACACGAGTGCAACCCGGAAAACACCGCTGGTGATATATCTCCTCCTGGCTACCTCCTGTCTGTGTGCAAGGTACAGGGAGGAAGGAGAGGCGACGTGTCTCCCCCCCGCATGGAAATCTGAGGAGTCGGGCTCAGCAGGCGTGTGGCGGTGAAAGGAGAAAAGACCGCCTGGATTCCATGGTGCCAGAACTGTGAGCAGGACCACTACAAAAGAGCAAGGAGTCCATGGACCACATGCTGAGAAGCTATCCACAAACGCTGATTTATCAAGTGCTGTCTGTAAGTGCAATATTGTTCTAACCCAGTCTAGTGTAATACATTCACTGTGCCATGATTTTCCCTCTTTTGTTTGTATCAAGTCAAATATCCTGAATAAGCAGAGACCAAGCCTCATCTATCGGATTAACCTCTGAAACTCCAAGTGGGAATGAATTTATAGATCCAAAACTACACTAATCTGTAAGTGCATACGTTTAATTTAGAGTGTCTAAATAGGTTAACAACCTTCATTAGTACATCGTTGTCCCCTTTTTGTATTTATCTATTCCATGCCCAACATCTGTACTTGAGTCAACACGCCGGAGGACATCTTCCTTGCTTGTTCACATTTTGGAGGGACCTGGAACTTTCTCCTTGACTCTGGCAGCTGGACTTAAGTATATTTATATTACACTCTATACCTCCTCAATTTGTATTCACTTTGTATAAACACTGTATTGTATTTGGTTATGTAATATTATTAGACTAGTGGTTAGTGCTACTTCTTTTTTTTACAATAGCAGCACTCACTACTTATGGTATATATTGTATATCAAGACTATGGGAGTCAAGGGAGGTGAACATATTACACCATCTGTGGGTGTAAATTAGCAAATGTCTATTAGATGACTTAACTGCTGAGGGAGTGGGTCACGTGGCTGACATAAAAGGGTTAACATAGCCCCGTGTGTGCCCTAATGTCTGCAAAAACATATCGCCTGATTCATAAAGTGGGAATAAGGAGTTGGGTTACCATCAGCTTATTTTATCGTTAGGACCATTTGAAGATCGTTCAGTCAGAAAAAAACAATTAAACACACATCTGTATCACGACACAGTGAACTGTTTCCAGTAAGTACATTTAATATATAATAAAATAAATAAAATCGGATAGGAATGTGCTTTCTGCTTATCATTGTATTATTCTCTCTGTTATCATATCATGATAAGAGAAAGGTCACAGCAACGGGTGAGATCAGGCTCAGCAGACTGTCTCTAACCCCGGGGCTTTTTCGGTAGCACAATTCCATCCTATTGTTGGAATGATGGGAGGAAGTGGTTTAAGGTAGTTACACGAGGAGTAAACATAGGGCAGGAAAGAAGTGCAATATAACACACTTTCACTTCCTTTCTGCCCTATTACATGGAGCATTACGGCGGGGGGGGGGGGGGGGAAGGAATAGAGCAGGAACGGCCTAAGAGTTATGAAGGTGAGAAACAGCCTTTCTGGAAAACATATGGAGAATTGCTCTCTAAAAGCAAAGTGTAGGGCCTCCTGACAAAATACTAAGCGGTCACAGGAACAAATACATTGCACCGCTAGTGTTACTAACATAGATCCTCTACTTCTATGTTGTCAGAAGGCTGGATTCATACACATTTAGAGTTTTACGGTGTGATTGGGAAAAAAAAACAAAACAAAAAAAAACACAATCTGATTTACAGAGATTTTAGTAAAACATCTTCTCTTTCTAGAAAACAGAAATGACGGGGAATACTGCTATACCTGCGGATGAGTGTAAATGGAATTCAAGCGATTCGGAATCCATGTTGTCTGTTAGAATCCATTTTGGATGTGTCAATGGTATTTATGGAATTCAGTATCCCTTGTCTTTTCCAACACTGAACTAAGACATGACAAATAATGGACAAATAAAACAAACTTTCTTCTTCATCTTTGTCACCATTGATCAACCTTTCATATTATATTCAATGAGCATGATATTTTCCCACAGCTGGAAATAATGGAATGTATCCCTATTTGCTCTCCTCTTTGCAGTATAAAGCATTTCGAATCCTTGAATTCACATGCTCGCGGCCCCTTTTGCCACCTGTAATACCTCCTGCCCCACGCATTTCCATTTTCCGGTTACGGCGTATGGTCAGAAGTTGTAAGAGTTTATGTAAAAGCTTTCACAGAAAGGATTTTGCAACCTGTTGAGCGTCATTAACATGATGAAGTCGGTGCACAGTTTATATTGTATAAAACGATGCCATAGTGCATTTAGTGGAAATCTTGCAAAATACATTTTTCAATGTCATCTGGCTCTGCTACTGAATACAGAATAAGCACAGATGCTCAGACAATGGGATTTTTTTAAGTAATTGTGATACTTCCTTATTTCAACATGCAACAAGGCACTCTGCCAGCATGACATGCTGTTTACCATATGTATTAGCTGTACACTTATGACCTTGATAAGACTTGATTATAGAATACTGGGGCATTTGCCTGTTTGAAAACTTTTTTCCTTTCAAGCCACAATGCCACCTACTGTACACGGGAAGCGATGAAGAATCTCCAAATAAGCCACGCTAGATGTAGTCAAATAAGTGGTTGTTTGAAACTCACGGAAAAGAATGTGTTATTAAGACAGAGAAACAGCTCACGGAGCATCACCTGTGCAGGACACAATTGGACGTGTCTTTATACAGTGCATACAGACATTTGGGGGTGGGTCAAATATTTTGTAAGCACAAATTTAAACCCATTCAATGCCACAGGGGCAGCAACACTTTGCCCTGTGCCAATGATGGGTTAATGGCACCTTTGTATATAGATATATAAAATAATAATAATAATAATAGCATCTTCTCGTATAGCGCTGCTATACGTATCGCTTTACAGAGACATTTTGCAGGCACAGGTCCCTGCCCCATGGAGCTTACAATCTATGTTTTTGGTGCCTGAGGCACAGGGAGATAACGTGACTTGCCCAAGGTCACAAGGAGCTGACAGCGGGAATTGAACCAGGTTCCCTGCTTCAAACTCAGTGCCAGTCAGTGTCTCTACTCACTGAGCCACTCCCTCTCCCCTGTTGCTGTATATCTATTGGACTGGTTTGCTGTTTGCTGTTCCCTGTTCCGCTGCGCGCACCTCTATCTCTGTTAAGTATACTTTCTTCATTTTTTCTATACACGTCATTGTGTTTGAGTGCACCCAGCAATTCCTATTTATATAAAGCTTAAAAAGGTTCCATCTAAAAATGGATTTCAGGCAAAAAGTGACACAGTGTGCTCATTTGCATGTCATTTGCATGTCATTTCCCAGAATCTCTCTCTCTCTCTCTCTTTCTCTTCTCTTTCTCTTCTCTCGTACTGTTCTGTTGCTGGGTATTTGCATCTCCACAGAAGCGATTTCCACCTGAATTTCACGTTTTTCACTACGTTTTTCACGAAAGCTCAAATTGCTCAGGAATGCGGGAAAATCTGGCGAAATGCAATATGTTCAACAGATGGCCAGAAAAAAAATCTTGTAGCAATAAAAGCAGCACGATCTGTGCAATTTTCCACTTTGGTGTTGGAATTTACCCGCTACATGGACTTTCAATGCTTGCCGAACGGTTTATGTTTTGTGCAGAAATAAAAGACAACTTTTGCAAGGTTCGCCAGCTTGCCGGAAAAAATGTGCGCATCTCTGTAGTTTGCATACCTCCTTACATCCTACTATGTGTGTCTGAAGGTGGAATTTTCTTTCCTTTGAAGTAGAAAACTACTCGTGAAATTAATTTCAAGATAAGGACTTACCACTTTTTATATTATTGTAAGGAATCCACTCCTGACTTTGATTCTAGCCTTGCAGACCTCTGCAGTTTACAAAGTCTCCCTCTGGCAATCAATGGCACATGTGCTGTCTCTCATTGCAGCTTCAGCCCTGTGCTCCATTATTGGAGGAATGCTTACACACCTCCCTCCTGTGATTGGCTCGCCGCCCTTTATATGCTGGGCTTTGGCACTAATTCAGTGCCGAGCATAGATCCTTTATGGACGTTACATGTGTTCTGCCACAAGCCCTCTGGCTTGTGTCGTGTGTTACTAGCGATTTCGCTCTAGTTTCCAGTTCTCGTCTCTTGTCCTGGTTCCAGTGGCCTGCTGTTGCTCGCTAGGCAAAGGCCTGTGTTCCTGTTTCCCGTAGGCTTTCTGTTGCTCTCTACGCAGAGGCCTGTGTTCCTGTTTCCCGAAGGCTTGCTGCTTATCTCTATGCAGGCATGAGTTCTGCCTGCCTAGATTCTGCAACCTACTGTATTCTCCCCTAGAAGAGGTTACTGTTTGGATCCCATGGCCTTCTGCTCTCTCCCTTCGCAGCGGACAGCTTTAGACTTCTGTGCTGAAGCGCTGGTTTACCAGTGCTGCCTGGTGGTGTGCCAACTCCGGTCAGCCTTCTCCTTGCTGAGACCGGTACCATGGGCCGTGGTCGCCACTCGTGCAGAACCTGCTCCCGCCCTGCAGCTATTACGCTGAAGCAGGACCTACTTGACTTCCTGTTGCCGAACTCCGCTTGGATAACGTTTACCCTGATGTCTCCAATCCTGACCCTGGCTCGTCCACTGAATATGCTGACTTCTCCAGTCCCTGCTATGTACGACTACGAACTGCGCAATCCGGATCCGACTACGTGGTCTCAGGTCGGTGATTATGTAACCCCACCTCAGCCCCGCGGTCCAGTCCTGGTTTGTGGCGAGCACAACCGTAACAATTATGTGGTTGAGTTTTCACTGCCCAGTTTATATATGATTATCATGACGATGGAACTTTTTAAAAAGCCTGGCACTTGGCCAGACCAAAACAAAGATGTTTAGACTTGATGAATGGGGAAGGATAGATCCTGAAAGATTGCCAATATAAATGTCTCCATTAAACTGGTATCACTTATGACAGATAAGATGACACATTTCCTACTAATTATACAATACGACAACACTGATATAGCAATATAGAGGGCAGGAAGGAGAGGGGAAATAAAAAACACAAATCCCGTACCTTTCTGTATTTTGTGACATAAAACAAAAAACAAGATCCACACTTACAAATGAGAAGCTAAAATAGCATTCGAGTCTTAGATGAACAGCCAAGAAATACTGCAAGAGCACAGCGTCCATGTCAGTGGGATCATACATCCCTGACGCATTTTGCAATAATCGGGGCTTCATCTGCTTACTTCGGTACTTTAAATTACAATCCTTAGAAGCAGATCGTTTAGCAGGAAACTGCAATTCAGCACAAACAGCTAACATAGTACAGTTTAGTACGTTAGCAGAAGCACCCGCTCCAATCTTTTGGATTGTTTCTCTGCAATTTTATAATGTTACTCAAGTCCATTGCTGCGGGGGAAATAGTATATTGAAGACTTGTAAAATATATATACCTCGGTAATTACTGTATATAAACTGCACAAGTGATCACTAAGCTACAGAGTCCGAACTGTAACACTCTTGAGAATAACATGAACTCTTTTGCGGTCAAAGGTGAGCCACCTGGCAGCGAAAGGGTTACACCTGTATTAACGATGAAGAATATTCTTTCCCGTAATCTCCGCACAGGTATGACAGAGCCAAAATATGCAACAAACATTTGGCAAGGGTGAAACTGTCAGTCCGTTTACTTTTCTGCTGTATATTAGTGTTGTAACAAGTGAGACTGTTTGCACATGGGAGGCTAAGAGAAGTTAAAGGTCACTTCTGGTCCATAGTACAAGTGAAAGGCCTATAGCATGTTTGCAATTTCCCAGAGTGGTAATACCAGACATACCTTGAATAGCTGTTTTGGGGAATTCAAAGTCACTAGCCCTGAGCGTGGCCAGGACTTATTCCAAATGCAGGGCTCACTTAACCCATGACTGCCTAAGGGGCATACGAATATGACGCAGAGCCTCTAGGCCAGGGGTGGCCAACTTCCACTCCTCAAGGGCCACCAACAGGTCAGGTTTTAAGGATATCCCTGCTTCAGCACAGGTCTGCTCAAACAGTGGCTCAGTTGAGGACTGAAAAATAGTTTTTATTTTTGGTGGCTATGAATTTCAATCTTAATACAGTATATATTTATTGTTTTCAACTCTTTACCTGTTTGACTAATAACGGCGTCAGAATTCCGTTACACAAAATAACGAAGATTTCTTTTAAACTATTTCCCTGTCGATACAAACCGAAGCATTTGGTTACCAATGAAACATTAAAAGTAAATATATATATATATCTCAAAAAACACAGTAGCGCCAAGAGATAAGCAGACAATAGTAAATAATGATGAATATATATCAATCTAAATACAGCAAAAAAGGAAAATAACATCTAATATATGTAAAAAGAAACAGATACTGATCCACTCCTTTGAATATGAGATCCAGTCGAATAGTTGCGCTTGAAATGTGTGTATGGCCGCTTTCCTATGGGAGAACCACATCCAATAAATCTACAAAACAAAAAGAGAAAGCGCGCAGCCCATAGCGTAAAAAGCGTAAAATGTAATAAAAATATCTATGGAGGAGGGAAACAAGCTCACTCACAAATGACAAATAATAAAAGGCATTTGAAAAGTATCACCACCACGGGAACAGCAGGTTGAAACCTCCACAGCAAGATGAGATGAGCGCTGTCAGCTGTTTGTCCAAAAGTTCAGACCTCGTGGATGGGTGATGACAATCAGTATGGAAGTCCTGGGTAGTCAAGTTCTTCCTACCAGTGGGTTCTCACCCGAACCGACACTGGAGCTCCGTGCAGCCGGGGAAAATGTTCGTCACAAACCAGCTGCCCCACAATGATGACGTATCGCCGTCGCTGCGTTCCTGACGCGTTTCGTCAGATGACTGACTTTATCAAAGGATAAATGAAACTTCACTCAAACCCAAATATAAAAAGAAAGGGGTGGGTTGCTAAGCGACGAATATCCCACCCCTTTCTGTTTATATTTGGGTCTGAGTGAAGTTTCATTTATCCTTTGATAAAGTCAGTCATCTGACGAAACGCGTCAGGAACGCAGCACAGCATTTATTTAGTTAAATCTGGTGCTATGTGTATCCCCAGTTTTGGATCCCAGAGCCTTTGATAAATAGATCTCATAGTGTTGTGCTCAGCGTTCTGCTATATCATTAAATTCCTGCATCAGAGACTGGGGTTTTGTAAGGTCAGTTTTAGAGGTTTTAAGACACCGATAATAAAACTTGGAAACTGGATAACTCCTCCTGCCTTACTTTAATATGATTGTGATGTAGCTTTGGGGAGCGCAGATCTCACCATATGTGGAACATAAAAATAATACAATAGTGTAGTAAGTTCCCAAATGTTGTGACTTCTAGGTATCAGCCAAAAATGGGGACTCACACTTTCCCAGCAAATAAATAGCAGTTTCTACACTGGTGTAGTCTTAGATGTCTTACTCTTAGAATACATTTCTGGAATCCAAAGAGCTTACTCTTCACTGACTCTACGCGTTTCGCTTTGTACAGCTTCTTCAGGAGTCGTATCCGACTCTTGAAGAAGCTGTACAAAGCGAAACACGTAGTCTGTGAAGAGTAAGCCCTTTGGATTCCAGAAATTTATTATCGCCAGTTTGCTGCTCCAAAATCGGGATCGATCGCATCCGGAAGTGACGTGGTCCGCTACCGGAAGTGACGCGACGCAGACCGGCAGCCAGGCAGACTGTGCAGACTGAGAAGAACAAAGAATACAATGCAGAGATCCCTGTTATCCATCTGAGTTTGGAAGACATCTAAGACTACATCAGTGTAGAAACTGCTTTCTATTTGCTGGGAAAGTGTGAGTCCCCATTTTTGGCTGATACCTAGAAGTCACAACATTTTGGAACTTATTACACTATTGTATTATTTTTTTGTTCCACATATGGTGAGATCTGCGCTCCCCAAAGCTACATCTACAATCCGATTAGAAGAGAAATTGGACCTTCTCTACATAGGGTTGAGCTGCGAACTTTTCACCTTATTCACTATATAATTTTACACATTTGCACTTTCACTTATTGAAGTTATATTAGTGCACTGTATACACCTTTTCAGTGATTATTTATATATATATTATCAATCATCACTGTTTTCACACTCTGTATAGGAGCGCCTAAAACCACCTTTTTTTGCACTAGTTACTTTAATAGGAGTATGTTTTTGAGGGACTATTCATAATTTCAAGTCACTCAAGTCAGTTACTCATAAAGTCAAATTTGATAAACAATTTGGGCAAAACTAGTAAGAAACCAATGCTACATTTAATATATTGCTTCCAACTAGATCTTTTTTCTTTATTAATCTGCAGTTTTGCAGGTGGTAGACTTTTTAAAATGAATATCCTAAACACTTTATAGGGAGAAGGAGTGGATCAGTGAGTGAAGACACTGAATTAGGGTACCCTGATTCAATTCCTGGTGCCAACTATTTGTGACCTTGGATATGTCACTTAATCTCCCTGTGCCTCAGGCATCAAAAACATAGATTGTAAGCACCATTGGACCGGGACTGTGTAACATTGCTATGTGCTGCGTACGAGACACTATACTATAATCATGAAGCGCTTTGAGTCCCATTGGGAGAAAAGCACTATTTGAAATAAAGTTATTATATCATCATTAACCCATTTTTGGGGGGGCTAAGTATTTCTCTGCAGTCATCGTTGGTCACAAAAGAGTTAATTCCGAAGGTTCGGTTGAAGGTGCAGCGTTATGCTTGTAGAGTTCTTCATTTTCAGCCACTATGTCATGGTATACTGGGTAATTACTGGGGCTTAAGCAAGACCACACCTTAGATAAACCTGTAATGCCGGAGTTTTCAGCAAACATTTTCTTTTCTACAAGCTGCAGCTTGCCTCGCACATATATTTGCACTCTAGTCTTAACTCACTTCTCCTTTGGCTAGTTCGTACTTGGTTGAACCAACAAATCAGAATGTGTTTATTTAGCTCCATACCACGCCAGTGTTTGCGTGAGACAGCTATGCCATTAATGTGGTAACTAATACTGTGTGGGACAGCTGACTTTATTTTTCCACCATATGAGTAAAACAAGGGGGTAAAAATTAAAAGGTTCAGTGAAAGGTGATGATTTTGGGCCACCTGCATACATTGATGTAAAATTAGCATCATATTTCCATATTTTATTGGAATCATTCATGCGAGTATTTCATGCATTTAAAAAAAAATAATAAAAGGTCAGAGAAAATATACAGAAATAAGGCTTTTATCTTCAGTTCTTGGTGTAAGTGATATGGAAAGTGAGTTATCCCACCATTCTAAAGCACTACCTCACTTCAGAATAATTTATTCAACTTTGACGATTGTGGTGGTTTTGATTAAAGTCACTTGCGTTGCGATAGTGCGCCAATCTGTACTATCGCAATTTCATCAATAACCCCCTTAATACATAATTTTATATGATTTTGCCTGGGCCAAGGGTAGCCAACTCCAATCATCAAGGGCCACCTACAGGTCAGGTTTTCAAGATACCTCTGCTTCAGCACAGGTGGCTCAGTTAGTAGTTCAGTCGAAGACTGTACTTATAAAGCAGGACATATTATGGTCCTTCCCTGATAAGTCTTATGCTGTGGCAGTATTTTTCAACCGGGGTTGAACACTGGAGGGTGTGCTGGCATTCCTAAAGGGTTCACTATGATTCTCAGGCCATTTGAAAATTGTACCAAATACAGAAGAATTTACAATGCATCTGATCTCAGGCGCGCTATTAGAGAGGGTTGGGATTCCTTACAATGCATCTGATCTCAGACGTGCTATTAGAGAGGGTTGGGGTTCCTTTCAATGCATCTGATCTCAGATGTGTTATATGAGAGGGTTGGGGTTCCTTACAATGCGTCTGATCTCAGATACGTGCTATTAGAGATTGTTGGGGTTCCTTACAATGAGTCTGATCTCAGATACGCGCTATTAGAGAGGGTTGGGGTTCATCAAAATTTCACAATATAAATTACTGGTTCCTTAACCAAAAAAAAGGTTAAAAAAACACTGCTGTAGATCATGCACCATTTTAGTAGTCTTTGCCCAATCTCCAATTTAGATATGACCTTCCGGAGATATGGTCTCCAGAACTGGACACCGTGCTGTATGGCCCTTATTCTGTAAGATGTGATAAGCACAGCTGACGTGCTCATGCAGGGAAAAAAAACATTCAAGTCAATGGGATTTTTCCTGCAATTGCATGTCATCTGCATTTATCACACCTTACAGAATAAGGGCCTATGTGAGGTCCTACCAATGATCAATAAAGTAGCATCACTACCTCTCCCTATACAACATAGTATCCTGCCGACCTTCCCCATTGCTTCATACATTGCTGCTTTAAAAGTAAGTAAGCAATCGCCCCCAGAACCCCATATAAGTTTAAATGTTAGTATTTTGCCTCCTGAGCAAAATTCTGCTTGTTACATTTTTTGTATACAGTTAAAAAAAAAAGCATGATTTGCTTAATCTCTATTTTATGTGGTTACCATATAATCTTAAAACTGCAATGGACTCTGGAAGAGTTTCATTTTCATCTCCCGGACATTTAATATTTAAAAAAAAAATGCAGACTGCCACTTCATCAGCTGAAATACTGACTTCCAAGGCCCCATGCCACTATAGCGGTTGACCGTATAGTGTCATTAATTCTGTATTCTGCTATGAAAGCACAATAAAGTCCACTGATTGTCCAAAAATCCTTTCTTTTTTTTTAGTCAGTTAGGATATAGCTGAAACCAAGTACAGGCATACCCCGGTTTAAGGACACTCACTTTAAGTACACTCGCGAGTAAGGACATATCGCCCAATAGGCAAACGGCAGCTCGCGCATGCGCCTGTCAGCACGTCCTGAACAGCAATACCGGCTCCCTACCTGTACCGAAGCTGTGCGCAAGCGGGGAGACTATAGAGCCTGTTACAAATGCGTTATTTACATCAGTTATGCACGTATATGACGATTGCCGTATAGTACATGCATCGATAAGTGGGGAAAAGGTAGTGCTTCACTTTCAGCACATTTTCACTTTACATACATGCTCCAGTCCCATTGCGTACGTTAATGCGAGGTATGTCTGTATGACTTTCTCTTAGGGGCCGGTAAAATATGGCGTAGAGCTTCGTGGCGAGTCAATGGTTTGTTGCGGTGATGGGAACTTTAACCGCCATGAGGGCCGGCCACATATGAAACCTCCATGTGCTTCCGTGTGTTCCAAGTGCCGGAGAAATCCATTCAAATATTCTGTTTACACTTAAAATATTCATTTGGGGGGGGGGGGTTGTGCAAAACCTCCAACATTTGGCACATAAATATATAGGCACCGCTTCCAAACTTGTCCTATAGAAGTCCCCTAACCTACACAACTCACAACACACATGAAAAAGTTATGTGTAACAGGTACAGCTGGTCTTACAGGACTCACAAATATGTAGTGTACCTGCTAAATAGGTGCAGTGGGAGGGTATGGTTTATGTATCTAGTTGTATCAAGTTCTTAGAGCAAAGTTCAGAGCATGTCTTGTGCAAATAAAGAACGTCTCCTTGGGGGTTATTTGCTGAAGCCTTCCAGCACCAGATTTACCAAAGGGGGAAAAAAAAAAAACAATTACTTTCTATTAGATTCTTTTTATTTGATCATTATTAGAGATGTTCCCTTGACCCCATGTTTTCGTTTTGGGTAAATGTTTAATTTTGGGGGGGGGGGGGGGGTTCTGGTTTGGGATTATGACAGTATATATAAAACAAAAATATTTATTTAATCAAAATAAAAGTGAAATTTTGTTGATTTTATATTTTTAACAGAGTTGTTGTCAACATCAAAAGGGAGAAGTAGTAGCTCAGTGAGTAAAGACACTGACTGACACTGAGATTGTTGCAGGGCAACCTGGTTCAATTCCCGGTGTTGGCTTCTTGTGACCTTGGGCAAGTCACTTTATCTCCCTGTGCCTCAGGCACCAAAAACATATATTGTAAGCTCCACAGGGCAGGGACTGTGCCTGCAAAATGTGTAAAGTGCAACATAAAACTAGCAGCGCTATACAAGAACATGCTATTATTATTTATATCCTGCAAACCTGACCTGTTGGTGGCCCTTGAGAACTGGAGTTGTCCACCCTGGTGTTAGTAGAACTCAGCAGGGGTTTGTGGGAAGCCTTCTGTTGTTGAATAATGCTTGGTGCTTTAAGGATTTCTTTCAATTGCCGTTTTGAGCTGAGCGACATATTTACGGAATAACGATAAGCCCAAGTCCTCCATGCCCAATAAAAAATAAATAAATAAGCATTTTACCAAACAAGTTTTTGCTACCATTTCTTGTGGTCATTTAAAAAATATATATCAGCCATGTCCTTAAGCATTCTAACGACCCCTGGATATGCTTAATCAATATACAGGTGTGCACATTGCCATGTATATGCTGGGTTATCTTGGCATAGGGAGGCTTTCCATGTATTTGATCTAAGGATGCAATGAATGACCCCTGTAGGGAATTAGGATATCACACAGGGTGAATAGTGTTAATGAATTGCCGGCTTTAATTCAGCGTTGAGGAGTAGGATGTGCCTTGGTACCCGTCCTCCCGCTACTTTGGTAGCTGTGCTCCGGTAAATATGACGAAGCATACAAGGTATATGTGTTGGGAGAGCTTGCCAGAAAGTACAGATTTGGGGATGTTAGTAACATTCATTTCAGCCCTTAGATTGAAAGATTCCGGACCATATTTTCAAAGGGTCGCTATTCCTTAGTGCACCTGGCACCAGAAGATCACCCTGCCGGACATTCAAGTGAATGAGGTGCAGGGTGTCTTACAGTAAAGCACCACTTCAGAAAAAGGGCCTCAGTGTTTAAACCCCTATACAGCTGCAGTAGTACGCATTTGCGATGCCTTTATTTGATGAATGAGCAATAAAGTATACAAGGGGGGTCATAAAGGCAAAATGAGGTGTTCAATTGCACCTACTGTTCTTACTAAAGGACCTATTCTCGTAGCTCCGGCATGGTCATTGCCAAACTGCGCGGTTTGGTATGTTCAGGAGTAGCGGAATGAAATGTGAGAAAAAATCCTATTCGCTATTGCAAACCGCTTCTTCTAAACCGCTTCTTCTAAACCGCTTCTATAAAAAGTGACAAACTGCCGAGTTACCAGCCAATCTGCCCAGGTCGTACGTGCTTTGGAAGTGAGATGACCTGAGTTGGTGCTAACTCCATCACCAGGCTGATTTATGTGTTTTGTTCTCTCAGCCAAACCCAGATTTCAGGCTCTGGCTGTAACTCGCAATACAAATCTCGCCACATGAGGTGGTGTTAAAAAAAAATGTGAGTTTTTAGAAGCGGTTTGCATAACGGAGCTATGAAAATTGCAGTTTATATCAAAATAAAATGAGTTTGAGGCTTTTTTGACAAACCGATTGAAGTGGCAGAGCCGGAGTGAAATCACTTCTAAAAAAGCCATTAGACACAGATTGGACATGGGAGAAGAGCTTACAGAATAGCAAAGCATGCCAATCCGGTTCTGAAGGGCACTTTAGAAGTTGCTTTTCATACTTCGGAGCAACGAGAATAGGCTCCTAAATATTGGAAAAATGAAAAACATAGTTGGGAAGTCCAAAAACAAGCACGCTGGAAATATTTCGGTTCCTAACTCATTGAATGTATCTTTGATCATTGGACCCTGATAATAGTTCCATGTTAGAAACGAAATTGTTGCTTCCATAACTTCGTATTAATCTTAATTTGACGTTGCTTCTGATTTGATGTATCAGCCACATCCCATCTCGTCATAGCTTTATGCAGCAGGATATGTGAAGTATCCACAATTGCTATTTGGGAGAGCCGTGCGAATTGTTCTGTTTTATTAGTGGAAAATATGGGGCAACAAACTCATTTCCCCCTAATCTGCGGCCATGACCTCTTGCTCACCCTGGCTCCAGTATGTACAGATGAATATGGTAGCCTTTTGAGCAATTTCACATGGTGCAGCAAAGTGAAAATAGTGATCCCTCTCCATTGAGATGCAATTGCCCAAGTCGAATACCAGGAAAAGGGATAAACTACATTTGTTTTCTTATGTTCATGAAGGACACCAACTCGCCCCCTCCCATGAACACAGGGGCAGCTCTCAATTAGTATGTGCCATTTTTCACACCCATTATTTCACACCCAATTTGTAGGGTAGTGAAACCAGGGGTGGCTCTTGACCCAGCCATTGAGAGATGGTTGTGATACCATGATGATTTCTTTGTTTTCTCTCAGAAAAACGGCAGTATTAGGTGGGCCCCATAACTAAAGGTTAGAAACGTATTCTATATTATGCATATTGTTCCAAGTTCCAGTATCTGTTACGCTTCAAGAGAAACTCAGATTCGTGGTCGGTTGCGATAATTCGTGGTCGGTTGCGATCATTCGTGGTCGGTTGCGATAATTCGTGGTCGGTTGCTATACCTTAACGTGAGAGGGAACTTTGTAGATGGGATTAAAGTTACAGAAATTGTAAAACCTCATAGGTTTGTTATTCTTGTTGAGGACATGTAAGTAAGAGACCGATGAGGTTTGGGATGCTCTGTACACCTTCATTTCATCTACGAAGAACACTAATATCGGTCCACTGAACGGTACAACCTACAATGAATCTGCATATCCTGTATATATTAATACACACTTATTGATACAGATATAGCAAGACTTGATGTCTGTGGGGCCGCTGCCATGCGCGGTCACGCAACCGCAGCGGTGCGGCAGGTCCCATTCAGAAGCATGGACCACAGGCAGCTGCATTGCGGCAGACAAGGTCCCCGGCGCTGCAGACTTTTCCTTTATCAGCTGTGGTGCCCGGGACAGTGAGCCTGGCTACATATGTATATATGTCACTTTACGGTCAAATGCCTGCAACATTTATACACCTTACAATTTATAGGGACTCAGATCCCTTATTAAACAGGTTAGGATTAAATTATAATGTCTTCCTAAACATTTTTATATATATATATATACACACACACATCACATATATACACACAATCTGCAGAGAAATAGATATTGAATCTTTTTTTCATAAGCCAATACCTACATAACAGTTAAAGTTCTTTTATAGTAACATATATTTGCAGTAGCAATAAGGTGAGAGGTTATACTGTACATTACTCAACTTCTTCTAATGCTTTGAGCTTGAAAAAGCGCGAATGAAGAATGCAAAACAACAGATGCCATAGACTCACGGAATATACAATGCGTACTGGGTTTGTTGTGAGCTGCTAAGAAACTCTACAAACAAATGCTTTTTTTTTACATTAATATTTCTGGAAAAAAATACTGAAGGATTAAAAACGTGAACTATATCTGAACTGGATAAAAAAAAGTGAAAGTAAAGGTAATTTGTGCAATCATTGTAATTGACCTTTTTTAAGCAGAACTGCTCTACTTACCCCTAAAATCCTTCATCGCCAGAAACCGTAGCCCTGCGATACTTATCTCTGGAACCTGTCAGTGGTTCAGGTAGCTGGGGATATATTACAGGTTGGCAAGTTATGAGATGTTTATTTCCACTTTGTACACAGCCCGAGTGAATACTCTGCCTTAGTTTCTCAGCTTCCTTAATTACTTGTTTGGCCTTTCAGTGTCCCTTACTAAAAAAATAATACACCTGTGTGTAGGGAGATTGTATGCAGACGATTTGCTTTCCTGAACAAATTGGTAATGTGTCCAGATCATGGATCTACAACACCCTGGGCTGAGAGCTGTGCCGTAAACTTCTTCTCAACTTTCATCCTTTCTCATTTAGGGCCTCATGCAGAGAGCAGCGAATTTTAAAAATGGCGAATTTCATAAAAAGGAGCTTTTTTGGAGAGTTTTAATCTCCATATGCAGAAAAGTGCGAATTCTGCTATGTTTAACATGGATGCGTCTGGCGAGTTTAAATTGGCGAGATGCGCGCTTCAGAAATGTGTTAAAACAAATTCGCGCCTTTTTTTTTCCCTTTGCAATGGCCGCGAGCGGCAGTTTTTTTTGGCGAGGCAAAACGGAGACAATCGCGCCATTTTATTGGCGCGAACAGCCGCTAGATGCCGTTCGCGCCTCTCTGCATACGGATATATTTTAAACTGGCGAGATTGCGGTTCTCGCCAGCCGCGAGGCGAGTTTTACAAATAGAAATGAAAAATTGGCGCGATTTTCGGAAATCTCCATTTTCTGCTGTTTTCTGCGCGATTATCTCCAAAAAATGGCGAATTTCGAAAATTCGCTGCTCTCTGCATAGGCCCCTCTGCGTCCACTGAAGAAAAGAGAGTGTAATTAACAGAGATGGGTGGGGGGGGGGGGGTGATAACGTTTGCACTGGAGGAGCCCGGCTGCCAACTTATAGTCTGCATCAAAAGTGGCCATTGTAATACATTGTGCATAGTTTTATATGCAGTAAGAGCAGTCACCTGTGGTGCATTTTTTTTGATTTGAAGCTTTTGCCAAATGTAAGAAGCTCTTGTCACGGCTGAATCCTGTGTCACGAGGCAATGAAATAATTAAAATAGGACTTGTGTCTTCTATATATACAGGGGTATATGTATCTAGGCCAGTGGGGCTCAACTCCAGTCCTCAAAACCTGCCTTAACAGGTCAGGTTTTCTGGATATCCCAGCTTCAGCTCAGCTGGCTCAATCAGTCCCTGCTTCAGCGCAGGTGGCTCAATCAGTGGATCTGTCAACGATATCCTTAAAACCTGACCTGTTGAGGGGTCTTCAGGGCTGGAGTTGAGCCCCACCCTGGAGATGAAGATGCTCTCTACATAAAAGTGCACTAGACTTGGGATCCACTGAATACAGTTCAATGCAGAACGTTTTCGGGCCTTACTGGTCACAGAACATGGCCCCTAGTCTGGACAAATATATACATATTTGTTTTTTTTACCATTTGCTTTTATTTTTCCCTTTATGATTCTGGTGAAATAGGCCAGTGTGACATCCTTTTTGTGGTCTCTCCTTTAAATGAATATTACAAAATAATATTTTTTTGCAGATTTAAAGTGTGCAGTTGTACATTTTCAAACTGCTCAACCCTTGTTGCTGCAATAGAGTATAGTAATATTCTATTAGTTTCAATACAGTGTTATATCATCCGGTACTTGTGCGACTAAAGCAACAATCCCGCTGAATTTCAATATGGATTTATTTACATCATTCAAACCGGAGTTCTCCCAGAGCTGAACCCTTTAACTCTTAGCTTGGGGGAACCCCTCCTTCCCTGAGTTATTCCCCAGTTCAGTCGTTGGTCTTACTTCCTGGACATTTCAATGGCCATCCAATAGGAAGCCGCAATGTCATCCTCCTGGTGCCGCTCCCTTTGGCTCCCCTGAACCCGCAAGATTTGGCAGCCATTTTGATTTCACTAAAAGGGGAAGAAACCCCCGGGAACTAAACCAGTAAAGTAGCAGGAACTGGTAGGCTCCCTGCACGTTAAAATAGCACGATTCCTCTCCAGAGGATCCCCCCGTTCAAAATAAAATGGCTGCAATATGTTTTTGGTTCTTCTGGAAGAAAAAGGGGTTAAATGATAACATAGAAACCTGTTAAACATTGTAGAGAGAGTGTGAGGTGACTAGATGTTTTAACTTTATTGTAAGTAACTCCAATAGCTAGTAGCTAGAAGGCACTGGATTGTTAACACACTCCTCTCCAACACTTGGGGGGGTTGCCAGGGGTCCAGTTTTGAACCGGACTGTCCTGTATTTGGACACTGTCCAGTAAAGAATTAGAGGTAATACTGGATGTGTATGTGTATACCGATACCGATACCGATATTACCTCTCTGGACATAGTCACCTGACCGGCTTGGGGGGCTGCGGGATTTCCCGAGCAGAGCTGTTGCTAGGGGGCTGGGCAGCTTCCTCTATCCTGATTTGCTGCATTACCCAGCAGCAGCTAATCAGGAGGAGTTTTCAGGAGCCTGGGGGTGGGGCCAAGGAGAGGAGGAAACACCATAGAGCGGTGAGAGGTGTGTCTCGTACCTTTCACCATTGTGTCCAGTCATTTTTGGGCAAGTCCCTTGGCAACCCTATGAACAAATGCCCACATTAGGGGTTAATGTGATCCAGGTTAGTAATCAGATCTTTGACTGTAAACTAGTAACGGGTTGAGGTTTCCAGTACAGATCTGCATTCTCTACCACAACATAAGAATAATGTTATTATTAACTTGTATATCTACATTCACAACACCAACACAAGTCTCCTCGCATATCCCCCGTGCAGCAAGTCCCGTAAGATAAGTAAACATGGATTTATTATGCTTACTGTCTGTTTCCGGCAGACTTTTTCTCCATCACGTATTTGACTGGAGAGTAAAAATTCAGGTGCAGACAGGGAATACTGTCTGTGTTTGCTTATTCACTGTTTTTTTTTTTTTTCAAATATGTTATACATGAATAAAAGTTTAAAACCACTTCTAACAAAACTCCCAACAATGCACTAAATATATCCCCTCCCATTCTTCCTTCTGTGTGCTTTTCCTTTTGAGCGATCTGTAAAAACAATAATGGAATGCGTGTTTACCAAAACACATATGCTGCCCGTACTGTAGTTAAAGCTCCTGCTGCATTGAAAGGTGAATCCTATTGAACTGGGCGGAAATATGACCTCATAACCAGGCAGGTAAAGACACGGTCAGCTGCCGAAAACAACCACAGAAAGAGATCAGGCTTAGAGAGTGACATTTTCTGCCTTTTGTCCCCATGTGTTTTGTTTATTTTTTAAAGTTCATATGAAGCACATTAAAGGAACTACATTAATAATATCTCTAAATGTTCATTGGCTCAAAGCGCTGGCCGTTGATGATCTGCTAATGTGTTTGGTTTGCATCTCACAATACAAATACGATGCAGACAGACCCACCCTGCAATATCAACAATAGGAAGAGAAAGGAATAAAAAAACTAATAACAAGAACTGAAAATTGGTAGTTCTTTATTTATAATCCGGCATTGTAAAAAGGACAATAGCTTCTCGTGCACTGGTTCCAACGCAACTAATGCAGGGCTGAGGGGGGTTTAATGGCATAGCACAGGGGTAGCCAACTCCAGTCCTCAAAAGCTACCAACAGGGCAGGTTTTCGGGATATCCCTGCTTCAGCACAGGTGGCTCAATCGAAGACTGAGCCACAGATTGAGCCACCTGTGCTGAAGCAGGGATAGCCTGAAAACCTGACCTGTTGATAGCCCTTGAGGACTGGAGCTGGCTACCCCTGACAGCAGCTTGTGTGGCTAACTTGTATGGCTGTTAGCAAAATGTTATTTTCTGCTACATAGAGATACAAAACAACAGATAATAGAAATATATATATATATATAATTTATATAATTTATATATTATAGTGATATATATATATATATATATATATATATATATACATATATATATATATATATATATATATATATATATATAATCAAAAGATAAATATTGATAAAGCTTATCCCCTGAGGAAGTCGCATGTTGCGACGAAACGCGTAGGGAAGCCTAAGTATTGGACATTTATCATATAGTATCCATTCTTGAGTAGTTTTGTTACTGCTCGTATTGAAGCCGATCCGTTATTTACTACGTTTGGTGCCTGGAGCAGGAAATCTGACTGCCGTGTCAGCTCCTTGTACTCCCGTGGACACATACTCTCGCGGGATTCAACACCAGGGGGTGGTTGAGCGCGCCCCCCTCTGACGCCCACAACAGGAGTGTGTTGGACTCTGCACACAGCTCTTATCCACGGAGGCTCCATCGGGTGAATACAAGACTTAACTCATTGCCTTATTTTATCTTGCTTATTGTAAGTGTTCGTAATTCACATGCGTGTTTACTTTTAATATTAAAATACAGTATTAAGCTATGGGAGCCGCACTGTCTTCTTTTCGTTCTACAGATTAAGAGGAAGGTGTTTTTTTCCTGAAGACTGGCAGCGACACCCAGCAGTTGTTGAAAGACACCTCCATACTTTTATTTTATTTTTATATTTATTTTTATTATCTCTTGGGGCTTTTTAACCCCGTCCTTCCCCTTTCCTTCCCCATACCCTCCCCGTTCAGTGTTTGTGTTGTTTGCATTTGTATGTATCATCCCTAGCAGTTTTTTATACCATGATCAGTGCTTTATATATGTGGACATTTACTCTGTGTGCTATCACCACCCTTGTGGTCTGTTATTCCGCTTAACGCAGCAGCGTTTTTTCGTTGTTATATAAATATATATATATATATATATATATATAATTGCTGACAGTGTATACATCACCCTGCATAGTCCCGGACCCACAGCAGGCATTCTAAAGCTTAGCACCCTTGTGTGGATATGGGCGATACAAGTTTTCATGCACAAGTTCCTGCCTTGTATGGGACTTAGGGCCATATCTACAAAACATTATTTAGCCACATGGCTTCTATCGCATTTACAAGAACAGGCTGTAAGGGACCTCCCGGCAACATTAAGTGTCTTATGGATAAGCATCACTTAGTAAACATAGGCCTTATTTTGATGCTGAAGCACAGTGAGATACAGTGGGTTGGCCAAGGTCATTGGGATTACAGATAGGTTCATCCACCTCACAGGCAGTGATCTCACATAGGTACTGCATACTACTATCATGCTACTATCAATCATACGACTACCACACTACTATCAATCATACTACTACCATACTACAATCAATCATACTACTACCATACTTTTATCAATCATACTACTACCACACTACTATCAATTATACTACTACTATACTACTATCAATCATACTACTACCATACTATTATCAATCATACTACTACCATACTATTATCAATCATACTACTACTATACTACTATCAATCATACTACTACCATACTACTATCAATCATACTACTACCATACTACTATCAATCATACTACTACCACAATCCTATCAATCATACTACTACCACACTACTATCAATCATACATCTATCATACTACTATCAATCATACTACTACCATACTACAATCAATCATACTACTATCAATCATACTACTACCACACTACTATCAATCATACTACTACCATACTACTATCAATCATACTATTACCATACTACTAGCAATCATACTACTACCACACTACTAGCAATCATACTACTACCACACTACTATCAATCATACTACTACAATACTACTATCAATCATACTATTACCATACTATTACCATACTACTATCAATCATACTATTACCACACTACTATCAATCATACCATTACCATACTACTACCACACTACTAGCAATCATACTGCTACCACACTACTATCAACCATACTACTACCACACTACTATCAATCATACTACTACTGTACTACTATCAATCATACTATTACCATACTACTATCAATCATACTACTACCATACTACAATCAATCCTACTACTACCATACTACAATCAATCATACTACTACCATACTACAATCAATCATACTACTACCATACTACTATCAATCATACTACTACTACCAATCATACTACTACCATACTAATATCAATCATACTGCTACCACACTACTATCAATCATACTGCTACCACACTACTATCAATCATACTACTACCACACTACTATCAATCATACTACTACTACCAATCATACTACTACCACACTACTATCAATCATACTACTACCACACTACTATCAATCATACAACTACCATACTACTATCAATCATACTACTACCATACTACTATCAATCACTACTACCATACTACAATCAATCATACTATTACCATACTACTATCAATCATACTATTACCATACTACTATCAATCATACTACTACCACACTACTATCAATCATACAACTACCATACTACTATCAATCCTACAACTACCATACTACTATCAATCATACTACTACCATACTACTATCAATCACTACTACCATACTACAATCAATCATACTATTACCATACTACTATCAATCATACTACCACACTATCAATCATACTACTACCACACTACTATCAATCATACTACTACCACACTACTATCAATCATACAACTATCACACTACTATCAACCATACTACTATCAACACCACCATTTGCATTATTTTTATGTAGGTTCAGACAGCATTTTTTCTTCTATATTCATGAATATTTTATACCTTATTAATTAAATATTTTAACGGGGAAAAAATCATTGAGATTTACCTCTCGTTTTCACGTAATGTCCTGGTTACAAAATAGTTTGTAATGTAGACAGAAACCATGGTAATACAAAAAAGCAAGGTCAAAGTGATAACTTTAATGCAGGGGTGGCCAACTCTGTCTTCGAACGAGCCACTGATGGAGCCACCTGTGCTGAAGCGGTGATATCCTGAAAACCTGACCTGTTTGGTGACCCTGGAGGACTGGAGGTGACCACCCCTGAGCTAACGCCACTAACTGGGTATTTGGATGGCATGTGGATGACCCCAGTGAAATAATCAGACATCTTCCCAGTGCATGAGGTTTTACAGAAGAAAGAATATCAACATACCGTTGCCCTTTGTCAGACCTACAATGCATGTATCATGTTAAGCTAATTCATTCTTTAATTACAGCAGTGTCATTTAGACAACAAGTAATACATCTGATTTTTGCCCTACAGGCCAAACCAATTCACCAAGTATTTATTATTACCCCTGAGCAGTAATCTCAATATATTTGCTTCTCCCACTCTTTTATAACAATCTCTTGTGGGAAGCGAGAACTTAAGTCCTGAGACAGATGATTACTTTAAAATCCATAATTAGGAGTTATTGCTGAACAGTGTTATTTGTATCAGCAGTGCGGCTTATGTGTTTAGATCCTTTTTTTTTTTTTTAATTTTGCTATCCGGTATGTCGTGTTTGTAGTCTTAACCGTGTATTTAAAGCATTACATTTCTTTGATTAACTACTTTGCCACAGAGTTGCAGAGCAGCAGGGCTAGCAAACAAATATTAACGTTACACTTCCTTCTATCTCGTGTCTTAAAGTAAATTGTGATACTGGGTGATACTGATGTGGAAGACTGTGGGGGGGAGAGGGCGCAGTCGGTCTCAGTCAAAGACGAAGCCACGGATTTAGCCACCAGTGCTGAATTAACAGTGTTGATCCCAGAAGGATCAAAAAGGTTCCCTCTATTAGTAGCACTCTATGTTGGAGTTCAATAGGCGGACTGCAGTGGTCCAACAGATAATTACTGTGATTAGGTCTATTGACCCATAGAAACCGGAAGATCAGGAAAAAATAATAATAAAGTTTTATTCAAATATTGGTTAAAAAACACATATATAACATTCATACATTAAAATAACCCCATGATGAAGTGGCTAAACATGCAGTCTATAAAGGTAAGTATTATTTTCCATTCATAGGTTCAGGCTGCTGTCTAAGCGTCTATTTTAAATTGATCCAAATATCATACAGGTCAGCAGTGTAGTTATAGTGTAATAGGGCTATGTACAGTGAAGATTTATCTCAAAATAAGACCAATCTAATCCATCAATACAGATTCCTTCATGAAGTATATCAACATTCTTATGTTCTGTCCTCCCTGTATCGCATGTATAAGTGTACTGGTATGTAGCAGTAATATCTCAGTATAGTACCACATACATGTACTAGATATCTGCTCTTAATGCATAAAGTACTCCTGTATTATAACCATAAATATGTCTGTATGTTCCGTGATACAGTAAGTCCTTTGGTGGGAAAATAGTTCTCATAATACCATCTCATAAATTGGGACAACCACCGTTACTAAATGCATATGTATACGTGCTACAGGGTGGATTCCCTATGTGGATCTTAATCAGATCAATAATCTCACACAAGGAAATCAGAGCACAACCGTCACAAAACAATGATAGATAGGACCACAGTGGGTCAGCGGTAGCACGGAAGGCTCCGTCACTGATACAAGCCTGACTGTGGAGGTGTCTGTCTGCTGCCTGAGTCGAAAGACGCCGCCACTTCTAATGACGTCACAAGTGACGTCACACGTCCCGACGATCGTTTCACGTGGACTACACGCTTCTTCAGGGGGAGGACCTGTGCTGAAGCAGGGATATCCTGAAAACCTGACCCGTTGGTAGCCCCTGAGCACTGGAGTTGCCCACCTCTAATGAAGCCTAGAAGAGCATCCTCCACAAATGCTTTCCCTTCATTTTGCCACAACATGTACAGACAGCGGAGTGGGGGAGACCCTTTCTGCACGCCGTACCCTTACTGATTCAGTTTTCATCGGGCGCCAGGACTCAGCGTTATTGACTCTTTTGCTCCTGACCATATTTGCCTGCCTATGATTTGAGGGGCTACAATATTGGGGTGTTTGTTTTTTTTTAGACTATTTGTGTCTAGCATGTTAAATTATTTGTGCTTATGATTGTGGGGTTACTATACTGGTTTATTATTTTATATTATTAAAAAAGTAATTATTTGAATATGCTCCCTGACCAAACAAAATCTTCAGAAACCCATCAACTTTATTAAAGGGGCAATCCAAGCATGAGATTTCTTATTTTTTTTTGGTGCTAATTTTTAACACAGGATTGAAGCAGGGGGGGGTCTCGGGGCAGAGCACCATTAATTTCAGCTCCTGGGACCCCCTGCTTCCGGAGATAGTAATGTACATAGGGGGTGCCGATAGCCGCTCTACCGGCTAGCAGGGTTCACATAATAGCGGCGTTTCAAAACTCCCGCGTCCTGCGGGCCAATAGGAAGCCGTGATGTCAGCAGGTTCAGCTTCCTATTGGCCCGCATGATGCGGGAGCTTTAAACTTTGCCGAGACACCGGCACTCCCTTTGGAGGTCTGTATCTCAGGAAGCAGAGGGTCCCCAACGCTGAAATTAAAGGGGTTCAGCTCCAGAGACAACCCCCTGCTTCAACTCTATTTTTAACAAATAATTTAAAAAGGGCATACATTGCTCCTTTAAATCAAGTTATTTTAATTTTTCATTTAGAAATGGGGGTTTCTTCAAACACTGCAATGTGGATGTATATGTTTAGGTATTATGTTTATTGACCTAATTAACTAAATGGGGACATATCTTCTTGTCTAAAGAGGAAATAGCTGGATGCAGTGTCTAGCCAGCTCTGGCACTGTCTTAGCTTTCTCTATCTCTGTCTGCTCCAGCTGAGGGTGTTCTTATATCTGATGGATTAGCACTGATCTGCACTGATTGCTCACACCTGCAATTCAAACTAACTCCCTGTTCCGCTTTGTGCATTCAGCCATGCCCAGGTAAGACCATCAGCTCCCAAAGTGACATGCAAACAGACCCACCTGACAGGTCTGACCAGACACCTGTGAGAGAGATAAAGTGGGAAGTGGGGGGCGGGTGGATTGACAAGACCACATCTGCAAATGTTAGTACAGCCCAGGTTTGTAAGAACAACTCTCCCGGCTGCAAAAACCCAGCAGGACTATAATTATCTAAAGAAACAAACCCCACGTTTTTATTTCTTTGATTCTGTAAATCTGGTGCCGTTTTGCTGCGTTTGTTTTGTATCCAGGAGACGTTGCTAAAGAATATTATGTTAATAAGTCCCATCTTACCTTTTCTTGTGAGAATCAAAGCAATGCCTAACAGATAAATGTTTGTTTTTTTGGGACATTATTGTAAGGCAGGGGGGGTTCTCAACACACCTCAACAGGTCAAGTTTTAAGGATATTGCTACTTCGGCACACATGGCTCAATCTGAGCCACTGATGGAGCCACGTGTGCTGAAGCAGAGACTGGGCCAGCTGTGCTCAAGCAGGGAGCCACTCATTGAGCCACCTGGGCTGAAGCTGGGATATCCTGAAAACCTGACCTGTTGATGGCCCTTGAGGACTGGAGTTGCCTTGATGACTGGATTTGAGAACCCGTGTAGTAAGGGTTATAATATTTAGCAAAGTTTTCCAGCTGCAATAGTGTCACAAAAACAGCCTCCACGGAAATACAAATTTGATTACCTGCAAATAAATTCTGTCCGTTGGTAAGTATGGTGCCATATCTCACCAGTTTGGCAGCTCCGAACAATTGCCAACTGGCTAATGAACATGTACAATGTAAAGCCAATTCAAGTACTCCTATCTATCCTTAATGTCACTATCTGTACCACAGGAAGTTCTAAATAAACCCATACATGCAAAGTATCAACCAGAACTTTATACAGGGCAATGAGTTGCTGGCCACCTTACAGCTAAAGCAGGGGTTCTCCCAACAGGTCAGATTTTCAAGATATCCCTGCTTCAGCACAGGTTTACCATTCAAAGATTAAGCCACTGAATGAGCCACCTGTGCTGAAGCTGGGATATATGGAAACCCTGACCTGTTTGGGGGGCTTGGGGACTGGAGTTGAAAACCCTGTGCATTAAAGGGTTAAATTGGCAACTGGACTTCCGTGGTTGAGATTTTTACATCTTCTTGTGTTGAATCTTCAAAGAGGCGACTACTTGGTAAATTAGCGCCTGGAAATATAATGGAAATATTTGAATATTGCATACAAATGCTGACTGTACAACAATAATAATAAAAAAAAACTCCGCTATTGTGTACAGCTGACAATTATTTGTTCCGAAAGCAATGTGTGTTTTGGTTAGCATTATTTTGAATACACTGTGGATTATATTAGGTGGATGGATAATATTAAAACACAGCCACTCTTTATTCACGAGCGACAGTAGCACCAAAGGTTAGGTCATATGCGCTCACTAAAATTATTCAACCAAGTGTTTTCTTGCTGTGTGGTCTCCTTGCCACAGGTATCCAGCTGCTATTAGCCTTGTGAAGCTTTACATATCTCTCACGGGCTTTCCTCCTGCCTATCACAACTAAAATCATGAACCAGGCCAGCTTCCTGCTTCAAACAACAGGAAGTACAAACTAGCCTTTATTCCATTTTTATCTGAAAGAGATTGAAGCAAACACATGCTAGGAGCTCACACTGCAGTTAATGAATACAAAGCTCAAACAATCTGAACCCTTTTTTTTTCTTATCCACTGCATCCAAATTCTATATTTAATACACACTTTGTTGGTGACTCATTATGTAAATATATGGCTAAGATTTCAGATTTTAGTCTGGTTTACACATTAAAAACAGCTCAAAGGCAGAAAGTCCGTAAGAAGGAACTCCGTGCAAACATATATACAGCTCATTTTTACTACTCGGGAATACAAAGAAAAGAAAAAAAAAGAATAAACCTATATGACTTCTGAAAATAGAATATACTATTTGCAACCTACAGCTTATTTCAGAACACCTGAATCCTGCTTTCCTTAAATAATGTACTGAGATAAAGTAATTATCAGCTACTGGGACTTATTCTTTAGGCATCTCTTTTTTATAGACTGGAAACTGATTGGCTGGCGAACGGACATCTGATTGGTCACTATTTGGCGACCAACCAGAAAAAACATCTATAAACTACAAATGTACAGAAACCGGTTATTAAAGTGCACATGTAAATAAAACCAAGTGCCCTAACAGGAGGTGGAGCTCAAGATAAAACACGTGGGGAGCGCCCCTTGGAAGTCCCGCTTCAGCACGAGTAGCTGTATTGTTCCTGGTGAACTGCAGATGTGTTGTACATTTTGATACATTTTAATGGACCAACAATTCGAGATGGGCGAATCCACCCAAATCTGTTTCCCGGATTTTTGCTAATGTTACCCCCAAAATCCGTTTCGTGGGTGTAAAATCCGCAAACAGGTTTGGCCGGTTTCAATCCGTGCGGATTCAGCAAAATCCGCCATTGGATACAACCCGTTGACGAATTTGCAGAATCCGATCCGAGGCTTTAGCAATCCGATGGGGGATTCTTAAGAATTGCTGAATCCGCGGATTGGATTCTACTGTACATATCGATTCACTGATTACAGAATCTGAGGAGTGTATTGGTAATAATAATAATAATAATAAAATCCACAAAACAAATCGCTCTTTCTGACATTGATCCGCTGAAATCCGCGGACCAAAGAAAGCGGCCGCTGCGGATCCAAATGCGCCAAAAAAAATTCGCCCGTCTCTACCAACAATTATTCTTCATAGAGGAAATGAAGTGAAAAAAAAAACATACTTCTAACAGTCCAACTTAAACAAATCTAACCATGCTAATAGCAAAGGTTTGCTGCTTTCATGTTTTGGGAAATTACAGTAGTTGAATTTCTTAGGGGCCTCGAAATGTGGAAGTGTTTGTTAATCATGCGTTTTCTTTACCTTATCCCACCCTGTCCTTATCAGAGAACCAATAAAGATAAGGGGAAGCGGGGACTCTGGCTGTACAAGCGCTCGCTGATCCCACAGTGACATCACACAGTGACATCACACAGAAGGGAGCAGCCAGAAGAAACCACTCTCAAATCTCATTTAAAAAAAAGAAGTTAACATATTCATAGATTTTGATTAAAAAAAGGGCATCAGTCCCGCAGATGAGACCCCTCAAACATGTCACTGGAATTGGTTTACTCTTGTTCTAGGCGAGATCGCCCCTTTGAAAGCTGAAGACAAAGCAATATCCTATATGTGTGTATTTCTTTTAATAAATCAGTTCTATACTATGAGAAAATACTTGTAGCATTTTTTAACAACTCTGAATTACATTTTTAATGTATTATTGTATTGTGTTGTATGTCTTTATTTATATAGCGCCATAAATGTACATAGCACTTCACAGTAGTATTATAATGTAACAAGCATGTTTTGTTTGTATAGCAACCATTTACAAAGTCACTTCCTCTTCTGAAACAGGCTCTGGCACACCCGTTTTGAGCCCTGCCCGCTCTCTAGCAGTGCACTAATTGTATCTAGCGACTGCCTGGTCACATGACCTTCCCTACAGAACTTAGCATCTTTGGTCCTCTTCTGCTGCACTGACAGACATTTACTGAACCCCCTAATCCGAATCTTCACTGATCGATCACAGGAGAACGGATGGATCGGCAACTTAGCTAATTACTTATTGTGTGGATTGTATAATGCACATATTAAAGGGGAGAAAAAAAGTTTTTTTTAAAAAGCCGCTTGTACTGCTGCTTGAAATCTCACAGGCTGCCTTTTCATATATGATGCAGAACACTACCAGTGAGGTTTGTTGAACACTGTGCAATATAATAATTTAGAGATCTGTTGCTGTGCAATATAATAATTTAGAGATCTGTTGCTGTGCAATATAATAATTTAGAGATCTGTTGCTGCTATCAAAACCTGTTAAACATGTAACTTTTTATTTAGAACATTTCACAATTTAAATGCTGCAAAGCGTGAGCATTGATATTTAACACGGACAATAATTCACGTGTTTCATGCTGTGATATCTTTTAAAAGTGCAATGTCAGTTTCTGAGGGATACAATAAAGACAAAGCACCCCTTCATGTAACAATTTCTGTACCATGTTTCAAAATTTAGGCTTACAGAGATGTGCGATATTTTTACACAATTTACTGAAAATTTGGCTCAAATAACATTCACAAATTTACAAGATTAACAAAAGATTAATTGAGTTCACATGACCCTTCATATACTGCCTTTCATTCAACATTTTGCTCTGATTTTGTACATTTTTTGTGAAATTCGCAAAATTATTTAAATTTCAAGCAATGCAAACAGTTTGGAAAAAAGTGAAATGTAAGAGAAAAATTTCAATAATTATCCAAGCAAGACATTCACACAACTCTAGTTACTAGTGTGGCAAATGTAAGTGAGAAAGTGTTACTTTGAACAGCAGCACAATAACTAACACAGAAAATATAAGCACAAAGTAAGTTAGGGTGAGTAAAAAAAAAGTGACCCAAACCCTCCTCCGTATACACATCCGCCTTTACCCATTATCTCGTAGCATGCAATGCTTCCATTGCAGCCAGGGATTCTGGGTAATGACATGCTAATATATTTGGCACTTTTTGCTTCCTCTCCATTTTAACATGGATCCCTATAAACTTAGGCCTTCCTGTATTACCCGGCCTTTTCAGCACAGCCTGGGTTAGAGAAGAGCATGGCCAGTGCAGATGGACACGTTTTTTCTTTGAATTTAAATCGAACGTGGATTGGCCCGTTCCTATCAGCCGCGGATGAGCGAGAGAAGAGAGAGATATCTCGAGAGATCTCCAAATAAATTAGGGGAAGATGCCTGTGCTGAAAAAGGAGCAAAGCTGAGGGACTCTGGGAGATATGCTAATGGCTGTGCAAAGATGTGTCATCTCCGATTTAGTACCCAATTTGTACATGGATTTGGGTGCGAGGATCAGATTTGGTCTACAAATCCAGGAAAGGTTTCAGATCAATCCGCCCATCTCCGACAGCCAGGACACCCACTCACAGCCGGCTGTTCCAATCTTTTGGGTCTCAGCCGTGTGAGGATGGTTATACTAGCTATGCCATGTGACGCTTGGAAGTTGCTACAACCAGACACAAAGTAAGTTATGGTGAGTGAAAAAGTGACAAAAATCCTCCCCAATGCAGTGCACAGCACATACAGTACCACATGTGAGCACATTCACCTGTCTCACACAGGTTCTCTATACTGCCTTTCCCCTTACCAAAATACCTCGCAAAATATACAAACGAATTACTCCCAGTTCAGTGGAAATTGAGCAGAAATTCCACACTGGAAGTAGCTTTTACAAAATCCCACGTCCCTGCAGAATTTATTTTCCAATGCAAATAGAAAACGACTAAATGATGTTACAATGGAGTATGTAACAGGTTGGCTGGGGAAAGTATAAAGGTTGTGTGACCAGATCTTTAAAATACTGCAGGCCCCTGGGTACGTAGTGGAGTTAGAAAAAGCTGGAGCAGGCCCCTTTCTGTTATTCACATGACGAAAAATTATCCTCATGGAAAAGTGTTCATCAAAACATTGTCCCGTGGCTGGAAGTGACCTCCATTGTTAACTGGACCTTCTAAAACTTCTAACTCTGACTTGGCCTACCATAGCAAAGATTAAGACAATCCACTGAAATTCAAGGTACTTAACCAGTGACAGCAGAAGAATTCCTTCCTGGTAAAGCTGAGATTTTCATGAATTAAAAGCATTAACTGAGCCCACCTACACATTACTTTAAGACCACACCAATGCAAGACTGTGCCCTAATTCTGCGGTGTTACTTACTTAACAACTCTCAGGAAAGCCCCCTTCAGAAACATACACCAGAATAGCAACAACTTATCTTTTTCACCATTATCAACATGCTTAGAAATGTAAGGCATGTCAACAATCTTTTCCAAGGTTGTCCTACAAACCTACAGTAACCAACGGCAATCAGCAGAAAGAATGCAATACATACATATTATGGGGATACTTACTTAGGAGCTCATACCTAGCTGAGAAAACCCTTTTCATACAGTTAGGGAGAATTGTAGATTAAGTTCCTGGAAAAAAATGTTACTTCAACAATTATTCTCTTAATGAAAGAACAAAACGCTGGAGATTTTCAGAATGAAAAATTAAATCAACAGGGTAAAGGAAAAGTATGATTTGTATATAAAAGGTTAATACATTTGTAAAGAGATAAATGAGACTAAGTAGTTCTATCAAAAGCAAAAAACGACTAATAATTGCTGAAGGCCTTTTATAGTCCAATAAAGAGTAAATTAACATGGATTTGTTATTATTTTGATATGATATATATATATAAATCATTATATATATTTTACTGTATTAAGCCCAAATGATATATATTAACTTTAATAAGGCCATACATTCCAGTGTAAGATCTATCAGGTCTGTAACATGGCGAAATAGCCCTTCACTGCAGAATGGGACGTTTAGCCGCAGGAGAACCCTCTGTTGCAGCCGTTCCACCAGTGGCCGCTTCTGCAAGAAGGTAAGTTTTAGGGTAGGGGGTTAATTTTAGGGTTTTGCGTGGTTAGGGGATTAACTTTTAGGGGTTTTAGCAGTTAGGGTAGGAGTTTAGGGTCAAGGATTTTAGGGTAAGGGGTTACGTTTTTTAGGGTAGGCGGTAGCGTTAGTATCAGGGATTAAGATTGGGGGTAATGGGTAAGGTTAGTGACTTACCTTAGCGGCGAAACTACCGGCATGCTGAGTGTCCCAGCGGCAAGGTGAGCAGCGGCTAAACACCGGCGGTCATTTGGTCAAGGCCAAACGGCCACTGCCAAAAGTCCTAGTGCGTTTCATTCTGAGTCCAAAACTTGTTTTCGGATTTAGTTCCTCAGTAACTAATAACATGTAACCCCCACCAATAAATGAGAATACAATGTAGCTGCAAACTACAAGATAGCGTTCTCCTCTCATTCCTCCATGCTTCATTTATACCACTGATAAGATGATGCCACTATTTACAGATGTTTACAGATGTGTATGATTCTTCTTGTCCCATGTGCTGAAAACAAGAAAGATTTTCCTATATATATATATTTTTATTTTATCATTTCAGAGCCAGTACAATATCTGACTTTTTCAGAATATGCTTACCAGTTATTGGAGTTTATTTTGGTATTAACAAGATGTTTATGGTGTTTACGATAGATTCGAGCTTTTGGTGCCTCGAAATGTGTAACATTAAAATAGCTTTTAATGAGCATGGATCTCAAATGAATTTTGACATTTTGGTTATTAATTGTTGAACAACTTGCTTGAAACCCTTAGAAAAAGATCATTTAATTTGAACGATAAATTGACAGATTAGATAGCAGAGAATATATTTTACTGAACAATTACAAGTAATGGAAAAGTCCTGCATTGTCTGTTATAGAATGGGAGGTAACGGGCAGGATGCACTTGACCAGTAACCATTGACAGGTGGACACAGGTGTTACTGGGTAGGATACTATAGAAAAGAGCAGCAGGCAGGTGTTTTATAGGCCGCCTGCAAGTGCAGTAACACTTAGGTAGTTCTTAGTGAATAATATTGGCAGAGTTACACGGAGTGGCCGCCTGGTTGGTCATTGTATGTTTACTTTTTGCCAGGGTGTCGTAGGTCCGAAGCAGTGACTCCTTCGCCTCACACATCTGGGCCACTACTGGGATGACCACGTAACGTAACTGCACACACAAGAGGAAAGTCCAAGAGTAGGTGAGGAAGGGAAGAGGGTTTAATGAGTTACCTGTTCTATAATCAGTTTGGGAACACCTTGGTTTTTTAGTATGGAAATCTGTATATGCTGGTGCAGAGTATAAATTAAATGGTGTTTTTTTGTTTTGTTTTGTTTTTTAAATACGTAAATACCACTTGTTTGAAAAAGTTTTAGGAGCGATTTCTCATGTCAATAACATGCAGTGGAAGCATCTGAAAGCACATCTCTAATTCTCTGGGCCAGATAGGCTGGAAAGGAGAAGTGATATTTAAATAGGTACATGCTACATAGCTATGGGCAGATGGAGATCTAGGTAGTGAAATTACAAAAGTGCCAGGAAAAGGCCTGTTCAAACTAATGGAGGACTTCACATGTTCAAAACATAGACTGCAATAATAAAATGGGACATAGGACCCCATTGCCTTACAGCATGAAGGAGTAGTGGATATTAAGGCCGATGTTTACAGTGTGCTAAGCAGTCTCCTAACATCAGACACCTGCCATTGTCTATAATGGGCTCCTAGGTGTCATCTGGCAGGTGTCTGCTTATTAATTATGTCCCTAATTATCTAGGAAACCAATAGGGATACCATGCTAACGGATAAAGAAGACGCATGGAAATTACAAGCACTACAATAGTAATTCAGTAAATATTTGTATTAGTTCAAACATAATTTGTACATAAATATTGTGAACTAAGATATCAGTGAACCCACTACGGCCCATACTTAATAAGTGGGACTTTGCCAAAGACCCCATCCCATGCTGGAAGGCACCTAGCAGTCCATTCACAAACTAAAAGCCGTTGGAAGGTCTTCTCATGCCAGTTCTTGCCATTCTATGTGATACAGTACTTGTTGCACATGCAAATACGATATTGTTCATACTCTTTCAATGCAAAGTCACTGTAATATTGGCGTTTCAGCTTTTCCATCTGAGTAACTCTCTGTCACAGTTTCACATTTCTTTTTTTTTTTTTAACAGACTAAAAGGTTTAAAAAAAAAAAGCCCCAGAAGGCTGACAAAGATGGAAATGGTTTCATTCGAAGTGTTTTCCCAGCCTTTTTTCTAAACCCCGTCCACTTTTGTCAGTCTGATGCAGAGACAGTTTAGAGCAATATTAGAGGAGGTAATTGCTTGTATCTTTCAACAGCTTTTGTCCCATAGTCACTGAGACTTACCCCCAAAAAATGGGCACAGGAATACACCACACTGGATTAGAGGAAAAAGATCTTTCTCCAGTTTCTCCCTACTTAGCAGCTGTTATTTTCAGCTATAGGGCTGATGCCACAATACTGTCTCGCTCGCAGGTACAGTGCAGGTTGCCAAAATGTCCTTTCAGCAGTGAAGCATTTTATTGTCTTGCTTTTTATCACAAACTAGATCATAAAAAGGAGATCCTAGCTCATCCTGGCAAGCAAAGAGAATATTTTGCCAGTTCTACATTTCAGATTGGGACTTACACACACTGAGCAAACACAAAAGTAGTTTCTCAGTCCTCCAGTAAAACTTTTTGCATGCTTTGATCTGGTTTTAAGAGACCTAATAAATAGCACAGGTAGCCGCTTAAGCAAACATTTGGCTTGGTCGACCACAGTTTTATCGACAGAACATTGTAAAAATACTGCAAGCACTTTATTGCTAGGAGCCGCTACTTCCAAGCCATATGAATAGTTTGCAATTCTTTGTCATTGACTAAAGGACATCCATGCTACAGCTACTTGTATTTGCTACAGATAACAGACTTATGTAATGTAAATCTCCAAGAAATTCAAACATTGGCTAACTCAAAAAAAAAATAAAAGGGTAACGTTTTCTTTGCCAGAGGGGCAAGCATGATATTGCAAAAACCCAACAAACACATCCATGTTCTCAGAAATATTTCCCCAGTAGCATATTACACGGACGGATTGCCACAGTGGCCCGAAGTCTCATCAAAGTGCCCAGTCTATCAACTAGTGTTCATTTACTAAACCAAATTCTACATTACTTCATTTATTAAGCACAGTTGAAGGATCAGGAACAGTGCCAGAAGCTTGCCTTGGGTAACCGCTCTTAACTGCTTTGATGCTGGATTGGTTATCAGCCCAGTGAGTTGCGGTTAGTGACTTTTCCCTCTGCAGGTGATACAGGTAAGCAGGAGACCCTCCTTTGAAATATGTTTGTCCCCATGATAGAAAGTGACATACACCTGTGGAATTGTGCTATTTGGTGGTTATTCATTAAACGGGGTTATTGCGGATCACAGAAAATTCTCATTTACTTTAATTCGAGTTTTTGTGCAGTAGTGTGCCGATTTGGCACTATCAGAGTTTAATGAATAACTGCCTTTGTCACTCATTGCAAATGGATCCTTATGAAAACATAATGCGTATTAGGTGGGTTATGCTTTAATAATATCTTAAAGTAATAAAACCTGCTTCTACATATCTCCGAGAGTTGTTTCCATAATAGGTGTATGGACATGTTATTGCTCTCCTTGAATTGGTTACCAATATATTATAAATGATTTTACCAAGCAATAATCTAAATGTACTACAGCGGGGGCGGCGAACTCCAGCCCTCAAGGGCCACCAACAGGTCAGGTTTTAAGGATATCCCTCAGTTGTTGACTGAGCCACTGATTGAGCCACCTGTGCTGAAGCAGGGATATCCTTAAAACCTGACCTGTTGATGGCCCTTGAGGACTGGAGTCGGCCATTCCTGTACTACAAGCATAAAAAGAGAAAATTACGTAACTGCCATCTTTTTTGTTGTTGCAGTAACGACCAAGTCAACTTTTCGAGATTGAGTGACCGAGATGTGTAGTATGTGTTACCCTGCCATTTTCTCGCACACGATTTACATATCCGAATACTGAGCATACAAAAGGGATCATTTTTTTTTAAAAAAACCTTATATTTTTATTAAAGTTTTCAATGGTGAAATGGGAGGGGCAGGGTTACCAAAATAAGAAAAAGGGGAGGTGGGGGGGGGGGAACAGCCATCTTGTACAGAATTTTTACAAACATCAACAATCACATTTCATATCATACAAACTTTTATGAATGACCTATTCTACACTCAGGTACCTTGCTCTCCTTCTGGGGCTTGTCCCTTACATCTCCCTTCCTACCACTATGGGTAACCTCTCATCTCTCAGCCCTCTCCGCGCAATCCAACCGCCCAAGGTTCCCAGACCCAATAGAACTCCCTTGTAGTATGGTTCAGAAATTAGGTCAGTTTCTCAGTTTCTTCGTTAACTCTTCTGATAACCTCTCTCCTGGAGGGCAGGAGTGTCTTTTTCCACGCCGCTGTCACAGCGCACCTAGCCGCCACCAGTATATGCGAAATCAATTTGAATGTGCAGTGATTCACATTCTCCGTGGGTTTGGCTAGAATAATTAGAATTTGATCTAGCGGGATCGTAATACCCACAACATACTTTGTTATTTTCAATACTTTCCTCCAGTAGGTCTGCATCGCCGGGCAATACCACCAGATATGTGCCAGGTGTCCAGTCTGTCCGCACCCCCTTCAGCACCTATCTGAGGCCTCCGGGAACATCTGGTTTAGTCTCTTGGGGGGTATAATACCATCTTACCAAAATGTTATATATGTTCTTTTTTGTTATTGTACAACTGGAAGTTTTACCCGCATTCTCCCACATATCCTCCCAGTCTTCTCTCGTTATTTGTCAGGGATCATTTTCTAGTCTTCTAGTCGAATTGTTAATTCTACGTTCTGCCATTTTTTTTTTTTTGAAACTTTTATTGAATCTGAAAGTAACTTATAGGGGGTTATTCATTAAACTGCAATGGTGCCAATTATCACATGGAAACTTCCACTGACTTTAATTGTAATTTTCATGTGAACACTATCCCAGTTTAATTGATAACCCCCATTGTCTCTTGTAGCCATCTTCACTAGACCTGGAGTATGGGTTTTTGATTTTGCCTTTAAAGTTTTGGGGGTTTCCATCTTGTTTTGGAAAATGGCAAAATGTGTGAATTTAATCAATATATATATAAGAGAGTCTAATTCTCTGATTTTATTATTATTATTTTTGGTAGGGGGAGGGGTGGGGGGAGTTGCAGTATTAAATATATTCCCATCCACCCTGTCCCTTTCCCTCCCTGTTGTCTTCCAGTTGACCCCTCCCTTCCCCCACTGTTTCCCACACTACCCTTTTCCGCCCTGCCCGAGTCTGAAGCTGAAACAATGTTTGGCCAATCACAGTTCAATGAGGCTCAGATTTTACCCACCCTGAACTTACCCATCTCTAGTCTCTCTTGTTCAAACACAAAAGTGTTCACAACTGCAACACATTTTCCAGGTCCATTAGCAAGAACATACAACAAAACACAGAGAAGCCCAATGCAACATCCAATGTGACAAAATATAGTAAATGGTATATAGTTAAATACTTCAATAATAATATTCTCATAAGTAAGGGTCATTTAGTTAAACTCTTTGGCCAAAGCGTTATAAGCCGGCATTTGCAAGAACACACCGGAATAAACGATCCCCTGCCTGCAATGAGGCATTGAAGCCCTAATATGCTTTAATGATTAAGGCACGAGCCTTCAAAGCTCATGATGATAGTTGGCAGTGGATCTTTCCACAGGCACATAATCAAGGGAATTGTTCTATCCTTTATTGCATTACAGTTGGATTGAACTTGGTTGTTTTTCTGCACTTTGTAATAAAGGATTCCATCTAGTTCTGAAGACTTCCCAAAATGATATTCATGGAACCAGCACTTAGACGGAGCGGAATGAACAAGTAGATTTGCCACAGTAAAGCCCCACTCTGATAAGGTGATAATGGCCTTAATAAATATGTATAATGGATAGATAACCCCTTCTTTTAGGGACACTGGCCTCCTCCCGTGTGTCTACAGATGTAGCTGTCAAAACGTTCCTTTTTTTTAGCCATGCCATGCATTTTGTGGAAACATTTACCATTGAATTCTTTGGAAACTTTTGAGACATATCTGAGTATTTTGAGACATATCTGAGTATTATGAGACATGCCTGGGTATTTTGAGGTATCTGCGGGGGGAAGGGGAAATGATGAGTTCGGCTACATCCTAATCTTCGAGTACCCAATATCCCAACAAGGAGTCAACCTGTCAACCAGCATGTTGTCATTACCACTAAGCTATTCCATCAGCCTGAGTTACTTATGTCCTATTACAGAAATAGATGCAAGAAGAACTTTATGGCCAATAAAAATATTCCAGCAGAAAAATGTATGAGATGAAGCATAGTTTTTACGTCAAAACCGATTATTGCCCATATTTATTAAGCAGTGCTAAGCCGTAAGGTAGGTGTGGTTTCAGCCCATTCAAGTAAGTGTCCATAAGGTGCCCTACAACCCATCTTACCAAATATGTCCTAATATCTTATGTGTATTAATGTTATATATATAGCACACGATGGAAATGACAATCCTAATGTCTGCGTTTCCCAAACTATTTTATTTCCAGACGTGTAGTGAAAGTAGACTAGCACTTCGTAGGCGTTTAATACAAATTCCTTTGTCACATCCCGGTATGGTTTCCCACCCTACGTTTCATAACATGAACTCCCTGTGGTTGGCTAGTAGCATAATCTAATTTAACCAATCAGCTTGGGAGCTGCCATTGACCTCACAAAGGGAGAAAAGGGTTTCTGCTGTCATGGAAACGTTTGACTTAGCTCTGATCATATTTGGATCCTTTAGCGTAATGAAAGACACAGGCTGGCTTTCTAGATGATTAATTTTTTCCCTTGTGAACTTACTTGAATACATTAGCAAAACAAGTCTGATAAATTTGTTTATCCCAAGACAATCATTAGAAAATTACCTGCAAAAGTAATTCTCATTAGGACACACTTTATGAATAGTGAACCATATGGTGCATGAAAGACACAAGAAGTAATAAAATATCTTCGCCTTAACAGTTTATCAGGTTTCCGTGTAAAAGCTGAAACCAGTATAGAAGAAAATATACAGAAAAAAAAAAGTTACTTTGACCATCAATAGAAAATAAAATAATTCTAATTGCTACCTAGATTGCTAGATGTTGTTTTACATGTTATTCCACAGCGTGTTTGTCTGTTTGTTTCTCTCTGGCATTGTATCATTTAGGTGTGGGTCTCTCATAGGGATGGTTATCAAAATCTGGATTTTGCTCACTCCTCGCCCATAGAGGACAGGATGCAAAGTAGCAGAGAGAGAGACAATGTTTCCTTGTGAAGAGCAGCTGCTTTGGTTGGAAGTGAAATTGGGGTAGTTGTGCTTCCATCTAACACACTAGTGGGGGCTTCATGCGGCCCACAAGAGCATCACTTGTGGCCTCCAACCACTGGCCACCCCAGCAACCAACTCTCCATCTCTCACCTCTGCAGACAGAGTGGAGATGTTGCTGGGGTGTCTCGTAGATTCTCTCTGCTCCCTCAGCTGCTTAATGACCAATACTGCCCGCTCCTCTCTTGTGATAATCACTAGTTTCCAGTTTAAGAAGATGAGCAGGACAGTATTCATCTGTCAGCCGTTTCTTCTCCTGCCTGTGCACCATAAATATATATACATGCGGCTCGTGAAGTATATCATGTTGCTTACCACTGATCTAACACATCTGAAGACCAGATTGATGATTAAGGGCTGACGTTTTAATGACGTAGGAGTGGATTCTCTATACTGGGAAGCAGATGTGAACATGGGTGGCAGTTTTCATCCCATCAAATTGCAATCAACCACTTTGAAGTATGTAGAAGTTGCCTGTTCGTGTTCATGTTGCATTACCTGGCGGTTCAGGTAAAAAAAAATACATTTTATGCCTCATGATGGCCTAAACTGGTCCAGACCATCAAATATTTGTGATCAAAAATACCATGATGCATCTATTTTTGGCAACACATTGCCTTCCCATTTCCTACCACTTTTGGCAAACGTCTAATTTTATTTCATTCTCTATCACTTATGGGGCAGTGGTTATAGTCTGTATTTGTGTTATCTTTAGTCAATAGTGAAGGGGTTTTCTAAACCACAAGAAATCATTTTTGGCATCCATGTTTTTGGTTTCTTAGATCCTTCAGAGAGTTACAAAAAATATGCCGGCATGAGAATACATACAGCATCTCATGTTCTTAATCCTAAAGTACTGCAATGTTATATCTTACTACAATTGGCTACCAAGAACTGGTTACTGCACATGGGGTTTTTCCATGACCATCCACTCTTCATAGATGTTGGAAAGGGTTAATAAAAACATACATACCATATTACTCTACTTTTGAACTATTGCTCAGCTTGCTACTTCAAATATTGTACCTGGATTTGTTAATCATTAACCAGCTAAAGGGAGAGTTGGATAACATTCACTTATTAACTCAAACTTTTACTTTGCTCAGTAAATGGTGAATTTGACCCAGTGGAAGGTTAGAAAGTACTGCTAGATAGAAAGTTAGCATATTGAATAATATTGTCATTTTTATTATAAATACTTCTGGCTTAAAGTTCAGCCCTATTTAAATGAATAGGATTACCAATCTTCACAAGCATGGGGAGATGATCACACAGCATATTGAATTGGGGACACATGGCAAATCTGGTTGCTTGAATTGTTTTCTTGGGTAAGGAGGTATATATTTATATAACTTTAGAGCAGAGAGCTCTTTCAATGTATTACACATCCTGCTGGATCTGAATAGACCGGTGTGAGATTTTCCGCACAATTGCGCGAAACAGGCGACGTTGACACTATATTTTGCGGAAAATAATCTTATGAAAGTGGCAAGCGTCACACATAATTTGCAAAGTAATTAAAGTCAATGCGCATTGCAACTTCTAACACAGAAACAAAATGGTGTCAGGTCACATGGCCATTTAAGAACACTGTGAGAGATTGGTGGACAACTCGAACACGCCAAAGCACTCACAACTCACCGGGTTGGAACAAAAATAAAAGAAAATTTATTAAACTACATAATTAAAATGACATACTGGGAACATACAGGGGACAAAACAGAGAAAGTTCTCCTTCCACGCGTTTCATGCTGTTATAGCGCTTTCTCAAGGAGTGTTAAAATGGCCATTTATATGCTGCTATTTTTACAACATGTCATGGTAATCTAAGTCTGTTTTCGTACATTCTCAAATGAGAGTGAACTTTCTTAAAAATGTGGAGGTAAAACAGACATGTACAGTATAAGCTTATAGGGATCCATGTTTAAAATCGATGAAGAAGTAAAGAGTGACACGTGCTCATTTCATGTCATTACCCAGAATCCTTGGCTGCACTGGAAGCACTGTTTGCTACACGATAATGGCGAAAGGCAGGGCTGCGAACCTGTCTGAGACATGTGAATGTGCTCACCGGTGGTATTTTTATTTACTGAGGTAAAACGTGAAATGTAAGGGAAAACTGCTACAGCAATGTGGGCAGCAAATGAGAAGACATGGGCACGACTCGCGTTCCGGAGAAACGTGCTCCTAATACTGTTGTATATTGTAACAGGAGACCAGGACTCTTTCATGGGATCAAGCACCAGACAGGACACAGAGATCAAATAAACGGGTGTTTATTTCTGCCAGAGCCAACAGACGCCGGACACAATATCACCAACGGAGCTATACTCACTCCAAACAGGGGATCCTAGATGACCTATGGGCCAGGCACCATGGTAATGGTTTACCCGGCGCAGCTACCATTCCTGTGGGGGATCAGGATGCAAATTGTATGCAAGCAAGTTTAAATCTACTGCTGGAAATCGCAAGCAGCCTCGGTTTCTGGCGTCTCTGGCACAACCTCAGAGAACACCATTTAGTCCAACAACACACCAGTCCAGGAATGATCTGCGGAACTGAGATGGGCCGCCCCTTTTCTAGGTTCCCGTCTCCATAGGAAATCATGGAGAATGGGTGGCGACCAATCACTGCGTGAGGGGTCATCTGTGTTGGCCAATCCGGGCTATGGGTGGGATGGGGAGGCTGGGGTAAGGAGGGCAGGAATTACAAGCCAGCCAATGAGGACAGCGCCTGCCTGCCCATGTTTTCAATGCTGAGCTGCTATCTCTTGATGAGATGGGCACCTTTCTGTGTGGGGCAGTCAATGGCTCCCAGATAGGAGGCCTGCCCATCCCCACTCTCCATTCATGATCACAGACATATCCTCCAAATAAGTGTCATGAAAACAATAGCAAAAAAGGCAGATATTTTTCTTCTGGATACATAGGCCAATTTTTACTAAGTGGAGTAGTGCCATAACACACCTTCTAGATAAATGGGCTGGAGGGTGTCTTAAAGAGTTGCACCGCTCATGACCTCCACTCTGTTTTACGGACATACAGTATGGATAAACCCCACTCAGCTGAATCCGTCCATTGCATCATATGTAGCCTTGCCTCCATATATCATAGTCAACTGCAAACCAAAGATGGTTACAAAAATAAAAATCCGCATGGCTATGAGATTTAGGTGGTGTTTGTGGTTTATCCATTGAAATCATATCAACGTTTTCAAAGAAAACCACAGACCACAAAATATAAATCAAATGCAATGTGTGGATAATTTAAATACAAAGAATATGGTTGCAAAAATGTAATCACACAGGTAACCAAAACCATGTAACCAACTTCAATGATCATCAATTATTCTTTTTTTTTTCCCCATTTGCAGAAGGTTTGTAGTGTCGCACGCAAAGCGTGTTTGCATAATGTTTCTCAATTGTAGTACGCTTGAGGAATTAGGGAGATCAGTTCATTGTATAGTTTTTCTCCGTCTTCAACAGGGAATACGCGGTTATTAGCTGCAGACCATTGATTAAAACACAAATAAGTAGTTTATATGTGCGTATCTCTTCTGTAAAACCGCGGCAAAGTGGTATCTGCCAATAATAGTTAAGAGCAATGAATAATCAAGTAAGTCTATAGGAAATCAATCAATAGCTGACTTCTTCAGTGATTAAGTACCGCAGTTCATTTTTTAGAACACAGATAATTAACCCCTTTGTTGTCCAGCAACAAATTCCAAAGTATTGCCACCGTAAATATATAAAATGATGGGGTTTTATTATTAGCCTACTAGTCAATATTAGAAATGGCCGAATCCACCCAAATCCGTTTCCCAGATTTTCCCCCCCAAAATCTGTTTCGCAGTGTACAATCCGCAAGCGGATTTGGTAGGTTTTAATCTTTGTGGATGCATCAAAAACCGTAATTGGATACAATCCATTGACTGATTTGTAGAATCCAATCCGCGGATTCAGCAACTCGTTGGCGGATTCTTAACAATCCGCGCACCGGATTGCTGAATCCGTGGAGTGTATTGGCAATAATAATAAAAAATCTGCAAAACCGCGAATCGCCCTTTTTGAGATTGATCCGCGGAAATCCGCGGGCCACAAGGAACCGGCCGATCTGCCAAAGAAATTCGCCTATCTCTAGTCAATATAAACACCAAATACAATTTCATCAATGGAAAGTGGCAGCCCTCTTACAAGGTGCCTCCCTACCACTTTCCTGTCTGTACTACATCATAAAAACGAAAGACAAGGTTGTTGTAGAAAGCATGAAAAGACTTGTTAAAAAGGGCCAACTAAAATGTGTACTTTAAATCAAACCAGTGAATAGGGTTGCCAGGTGACTTCTCCAAAAATACTGGACACAATGGTGAAAGGTGTGACGCACTCGAGACACACACACGCACCCCTTTCACCTCTCTCTGCTCCATGCGGTTTCCTCCTCTCCTTTGCCTCACCCCCAGGGTTCCGGATACCTCCTCCTGATTGGCTGCATTACACAGCAGCAACCAATCAGGATGGAGGAAGCAGCCCAGCCTTCTGGCAACAGCCCTGTTCTCTTCCCGGTAGAAATCCTGCGTCCCCCCATGCTGAGAAGGTAAAGGATCCGTGGTCCATCCGCTCCAGGAGAAAAAAGGTAAGAACTCACCAGCAAGAGAAGTTAAAAACTAATTTATTGGACTACATAAAAACAAAAAATAGACAGTAACAAACTCTCCCACGCGTTTCACGCCCACTATGGCGCTTTCTCAAGGAGTACTGGGTGAGGGGAGGTCCTGGGTATTTAACATACTCCCCGTCATGCAAAACAGCTGATGTAAATAACCAATTGATTTTGTTTTGCAGATAGCAAAGAAAAAGACAGGACAGAAGAAAAACAGAATAAGAGAAAACAAAATGAATATATACACTTTACACAAATGAAAAAAGAAAGATAATGGTAATCAAGAATGAAAATAAGTAAATAAATGAATAAAATGAAATGCATAATGGACAGAGATAATTCCTAATATTGTGTCCCAATTAAATATTACCACATCCTGTCATGCCTCATATGTAATGATTAGCTAACCAATGATTATAGCCTATCCAAATAGATAGGTAAAAGAGTAGCTCACTGGTGTAAGAATAAATTTAGACATACAAAGCTTCACAAGGTATTGCAATAGAAATAATATTGCAATAAGTGGGTAGGTGGACACATATTAGTATTAAACCATCTGAGTCTCTAACAAATTCAAACCTAATAAAGGAATTTCAGATAATACATCATCCTGGCAACCAGTAAAAATTGCAAAATGATACTGGAGTCTGTTCACATGCACGACCAGAGGAGGGATATAGAAAAGATGGGATAAAAGAAGATACAATGATAAGATAATATCTATTAAAGCACATAGTATGTACCAATTAAGTATAATACTATAGTATGTACTTACCCGTTACCTACCTGGCTCCTTATTACAGTCCTACCCGTTATATATACACCCGGTGTCTACTCCTATTCAATTGACTATATACAGATTTTGCCCTGCTTGGCACCTTGTCTACGCTCTTTGAGCTCCCACACGGTTTTTTTTTTCCCTAGTCCCCCCATGCTGGTCAGGTCACTATGTCCCGAAAAGTAATACCGGTATACACATACAGTACACGTCCAATATTATATTACGTCTAATTTTTTTACTGGACAGAGTGTCCGAACACAGGACAGTCCGGTTCAATACTGGACATCTGGCAACCCTACCTGTGAGACCAGTGACCATTAACATTGTACACACAATCAGACATCGGATGTCTAATCATGGTCATTTTTTCCCACTTTCGTGTTTTTGTTTAGAAACTATTGGCAAGAAAGTGTAGCCGTGTTTTACACACCTCGGCGCTACCCCACGTGTGTGAGAAATAAAAACATACATTTAAAAAAAAGGATTCTTCCGGGAATTACAATGACGTGATTCCATGCTGTGTATTAAATGGTTGCTATGTATTTCAAAAGCAAAGCATTTTAGATCTGACACTGGTTAGGGCAAGGTGGGCCAATTCCACTCCTCAAGAGCTACCAACTGGTCAAGTTGGCAGGATATCCCTGCTTCAGCACAGTTGCCTCAACCAGTGGCTCAGACAGGACTACCCCTGCGCTAATGTATTTAAATCTTTCAAAATGATCCTTAGATTGTAACTTACAGGCAATGAAGTGAAATGATGCAGGAAATTAAAGTTCAAACCAGAGAAACTGCCCTATTTACTTTAATTTATCTAAATTCAATGCATATTCATGCAAATATGTTTTTATGTGTTTCAGAGTGTGCAATAAAGGTTGTGTACAGCATGGTATCCAAGTATAGCCCACAGCAATCAGGAAACTGTTTACATATTATATCAGAATTGGATCATTTGCTTTTGTGTTTCTTTGTATTTCTAGGTCACTGTTTTTAATCACTTGTAACACTACACTATGTGATAAGTCAGCTCCAAATCATTAATAATCATATCTATTAGAAGACTAGCATATTGGTGTCATATATATGTCGTGAAAATATTAATGATTATTATATGTTGGTGCTTTAACAATAATGACGTAACATGCAGATGCCTTTTAGGTGATGCTGATAAAAAAATATTAGTCACTGTAAGTATTGCTGCCTTGTAAATATTATTGATATTAAATAAATAATATGCCGACATCCTTGTAAATATTAGTAAATGGTCATAAAAGTAAAAATGCATATGTGATATGCTGAGTGTGTGTGTGTGTATATATATATATATATATATATATATATATATATATATATATTTATTTTTTCTTGAAAAATATGCAAATAGAATGCAAATTCAAAAATAAAGTTATTTTAAAAGAAAAATAGTAGTACAGAATAATAACAGAAGCCCCCTGATGAAGAACTCCTGTGCAAAACGTGTTGAGGTCACCACATTACGCTTTCACGTCATCACGCATACGGGGTGGAACCTCTCGATCAGCTGCGAGCGGCACAGCTATATATATATATATATATATATATAATATATATATATATATATATATATATATATATAAAAATCAAAAATGAATAGACGATACCGTTCGGTGGCTAACGAAATGCTTTTATTTGTGCAAGCGTTCGAGATACTCTGATGTTTTCTTCCGGCGATGTTACAATGAATGAAGCCAAAACAGGGTTTTTTACTTTAAAACAGTGCATTCTGGAATGTGATCTGTGATTGAAGTCTATCCCTCCCCCCTGTATGTCTCTTACACATACAAATACTCTATGTAATGCCATCCCTATATACCAATAGGGACCACATAGTATCTACACACACTTTTAGTTATGCCACAGCCTCTTACATTTCCACACCTACCTACACCATTGATATACACTCCCACTCCACACACACCTCTTGTAAAGCGCTGTATACACTGTGGGCTCTTTACCAATTTATATTTACACACACACATATACTCTTACATCACTAACATTCAGGGACCATTTAACACCTCAAGTCATAAAACGCATACTGCCCAGGGGAGAGGCATGTATGAGTCAAAAGCTAAAACTCCATCTCTGCTGCCCAGAATAACGTGATGTCCTTTGTGCTTCAAGCATCTGCCGTAGTATTAGACGCCCTCGGTGTTTCCGAAACTGGAAGGTGATGTGTGCACCCTGGAAGTTCGTCCTACGGCGATCGGCAGCACTGGTATCTGGTTCCCCCTGGATAGAAGTTCCTTCTGGATATCCGACCCGTGATGCCGGTTCGCAGCGCGAGACAGAGATTTTGATTCCTTATGCGTTTCGTTGTATTACACAACTTCATCAGAGGTTATATATCCTCTTCAGCTCTTGTTGATCCACTGCTGGATGAAGGCTTCCCCAATGATGTTGCAGGTATTGAGGTTGCAAGTGAAAAGAAAATAAAGTGCGCAGCTAACTAATTAAGTGACGTGATAATAAGTGTTAAGAACATAACCTTGAGCGGAGCGTCTGCAGCTGCGATGGAGGGGGGGCTCAGAAACCCCCTAGACTAACAGATAAAGACAAAAAAGACACAGCGCACAACGCTCATAGTGCATAAAACAATATAATAAAGGTACAATTAATTAGGGTAAGTAATGTGCGTACATCAATAAAGATAAAAATATGCAGTTAGGGATAATGTTACCCAACGCCTCAGGAAACCGGAAGGAGTATCCTCACAAGGGTTATGGCGCTGGTGTCTCGGATGCAGGATCCTATTGGTATCCGGATGACTGGACAAGAGCTCAACCTCTAATTTATTACCCCACCATCTGAGCTGATCGAGTGTGAACGGCGCGATTACCAGCGCTCCCCCCCCCGTGGTGACGTCATCGACCCGGAAGTGCTTCTGCACAGAGGGGAGTGAGAGGACCCGGCCGGTGTGGAGCTGTGCTCTGGCAAAGAACTGCAAGTGGCAGCAGCAGCTTTGGACTCGTGCTCTTGGGGGAAAAGAACTTTTTTAGAGGCGATCTACTTACCTACTTACCAATAGGATCCTGCATCCGAGACACCAGCGCCATAACCCTTGTGAGGATACTCCTTCCGGTTTCCTGAGGCGTTGGGTAACATTATCCCTAACTGCATATTTTTATCTATATTGATGTACGCACATTACTTACCCTAATTAATTGTACCTTTATTATATTGTTTTATGCACTATGAGCGTTGTGCGCTGTGTCTTTTTTGTCTTTATCTATTGAGGTTGCAAGCCTCTCTTCTCCAAAACATTTTCTGATTTCTTCCTCCCGTCTTCCTTTTGGTCTTCGTCTTGGTATTTTAAGCTCTCTTGGAATCCAGTTGAGTACTATCTTTATCCAACGATGGTTGTTTCTTCTTGCGATATGTCCAGCCCACTGCCATTTTAATTTCTTCCCCCTTGTGATGATGTCACAGACTTTTGTTTGCTTTTTAACCCATTCATTCTTTGTCCGGTCGCTTCGGGTAATACCCAGCATGCATCACACCATACTTCTTTGTGTTGTCTGAAGCTTCTGAATTATCTTCGCATTTAGGGTCCAAGTTTCACATCCATAAGTACATGTTATTGCTGACATTACCGTAATAATTGCTATTAAGACCCTCAATGATGGAATTAATATACTATTAATTAATATACTATTCTAGATTACCAATTGGAAATTCCAAACAGAACACTTGTAAAGGAAACTGATTGATCAGCACCACTATCTTAAACTGTAAGATATCTGGCCCCAAAACAAGATATTTCTATTTTTGTACATTTTGGGGCTTTTTTGTTTGTTTGCTTAAAAAAAGCTTAAAAAGTCCCAATTTTCTGATATATATATATATAGCAACTGTAAATATTCCTGTATGTTCATTTGCATGTCTTAGGCCCGTTTTATAGTGGCGGGCGCGCGCTACTCTGTGCGCATGTGCGTATTTTTAGTTGGCTGATGTTCCTCTAACAAAAAAACGTTTCTTCCAGTCTCTAGACAACAAACCTACAAGCCTTATAATTGCAGAATATAACTTCCATGTGCAGTTTCTGTGACCAGTTATATGAAGTGCACAGGGACAGGAACCTTCCTTCTGCAAAGGAAGCTGACTGAGGGGGGATTACATTAGTCTGTTGTAAAATGTGTATGTAACCAGCATGTAATGGGGACATCGTAAACGGTCTTACCGATTGTTTTCTATCTAGGTTTATAGATTTGGATATTTAAGGGATTCAGCAAACATCCATAGTTATATCCCTGCAGGATTTTTTTTTTTTTTTAACTTTAAACAAAACCAAAATATAAAAATATGAACATGGGTTGCAGTTCTTAGTTGAAAAACCTGAAATGAACTTCAGTCAAAACTGGGCTTTTAACTCAGGGGTGCGGAAATCCAGTCCTCAAGCCCCCACCCCCACCACAACAGGACAGGTTTTCAGGATACCCCTGCTTCAGCACAGGTGTCTCAATCTGTCCCTGCTTCAGCACATGTGACTCAATCTGATTGAGCAACCTGTGCTGAAGCTGGGATATCCTGAAAACCTGACCTGTTGGGGGGGGGGGAAGTGGAACGGGGTGAGGGGGTTGCTTGAGAACTGGAGTTGAGCACCCCTGCATTACAACGAGGACACAGCATTAATGTTTATTAATAAGTATTTATTAAGGATATATTATAGGAAATGTAGAGATTATCAAACTCTAAACTAGCCATACAAAGTCACGTATATAAAATATCCCAATTTCGTGGTAATCATGTAGGTTCCATCGACCTGGTGATGTCGAACGTAGAATCTGACTGATTTTTATATTCATTTACATGAGGCTGTCAACTGGAAAAGAACAAGTTCCAAACAGCTTATTTACAATCTAATTTGTGATGCCCAAGGCACAGGAAAGAACGATGACACACGGTGACAAGAAGTTTCCACTGACATGAAGCCAATCATTGTATAAACTGTATTTGTGTGTGAGGGAGCTGTGCAATGCTATGGTAATATATAAACTGTTATACTGTATGGAATATGTGCTTCAAGGGGAATTGTTGGTTCACCAGAGTAAATGAGAAACAATGGCTTCAAGACACTATTAAAAACTACCATTGTTTTTATTACAGTCCAATGTGCACTAAAATATCTAAAATTATCACTTGATAAAATTCCTTAAAAAGTTACAGCCAAGAGTTATAGCTAATAAACGATGTACACGTTTTGTAAAAATCCACTCACGATAAATGTAAGGCTGTATATATAGGGTTTTCTACTTTAACTTCAATGTATGTGTATGCCACATTATCTAAAGATGTTCCCTGTATCCACATTATGGAAATCTGTTAGAGAAGGGGATTTTCTTTTTTTTTTATCGTTTTAGAAGGTTAAATGCATCCAGGTGAAGATTTATCTTTTTCCAAGTTATTGTGTTTTTAATGTTCCATTTGGACATGTTAAGTGCTCATACTTTTTAACAGTTTTGCCATGAACAGATTAGGAAGGACTAGCAAACCTCACTGCTGCTATGGAGGGTTACAAGATTCATCATGCCAGAACTTGGAGCTCCTCTTAGATATCAAAACTTCCAGACAGTCAACTTTCTAAAGCAAACACCACCATGAAAATGACAGCCCACACACCTGTAGGACACCTACATTATACACATCAACACATGTCAAAAAGGTTTAAGATAGGATAAAATAAATAGGCACATACAAGCACAGCTGTTTAACAAAATACCAAATGTGTGTTTGTTCCTTTGTTTTTTTTCCGCCCTTAAACACGATCTTAGTAATAGCAAATTCATATGCTGAAATCTTTCTCATGCAATCCCCCCAAAAAAACATCTTGTAGGAGATATCCACATTTTCTTTTTTGCATTGCACAAGTCATAGATGTTGATGGAAGTTTGGAATGTTCTCCACCGTGATCCATTCCTTTAATTTGTATGTTGTGTCAGTGTGTTGATGAAATGATTATTATGATGACTTCTAAGAAGGAAGAGCTGAGATAGGGAGAGGTAGAGAGACCTGTTTACTCATGCAGTCACTAGCACACTGGCAGTACCAGGGGAGTGTGGGCAGGGTGGCAAGAGGAAAGATTGCTGGAGGAAATGGGGGTCATATATAAAAACAGTCTTATTTTTAACATCAGCAATAAAACGTCTCCTGACAGAGGGGCTCCTGGGATCTGGCTGACTGGGGGACGGACTTGGGGCATTGGAGGGAATAAGCGAAGGCTTGCACTCCGATTGGGAGATGGATGTCCTGTACAGTAAGGGAGAAGGGGCCTCTCATTTTGAGGTGCTCACTGGTCTGGTGGCTACTCATGACTGGCTGTTGGGCCCTTACCTTGGATGACAGAAGAGAGCAGATAGGGGCTCTAGGGGAGGGAATAGGGAAGAGGCTGAAGGTTTAAATTCCCTGTCAGAAAGCGGGCAGCAGAACATTATCCACTGATTCACCCAACTCCCTTAATAAAGGTACTTGGGTCCACAAGCAAGAAAATAATTCCTAGGCTGTTTAAATGCCATTCCTCCAATGTTTTTAAATTACAGATGTAATCGGCACAGCGTAACTACTGGGCCAGCCAGGATGGGATGCGAAGTAAGTGAGCCGTACACTTGCTCAAGTGAACAAGTTGCGCTACCCAATACATCCCCAGAGATCCTTCCTCTTATAACCTAGCCCAAGCAATACCCTTAACTGGACTCCTCTAGGGTCGTGAACTACACTATGTCTGGGGGTTAACCCTTTGATTATAGCAATACATAGATATTCTTTTGCTATATCACAGTAAACATCACAGCAATGATGCCTGCTGCCTCTATATTTACAGCTACCTTCAGCCTCTTCCCTATACAGTATGTATTTGGCTAAATACCGGATTGACTTCCCATGCTTTGATCAAAAACGTTTAGGAGTTAACATTTTTCAAGGAAATTATTTTTTATGACAAACAATGTAAAAACACAAGAGAAAGTCTCTGTACATTTCCCAGGGGAACTAGAAGTGTTTTTTCTAACTTGATATGGGAGGATGTGGTGTTTAACACCTTCTTATTTTTCATTGAGTCATGGAGGTAGTCGGCCTCAAGACTTTGGCAGCACCTGTCTGACACCTGAGCATAGCTCTGGGTATCTTGCACTTTAAACACCTGGAGACAAATTGAAATAGGCCCCCAAATCAGACATGCTAACTTAGCCCATTCCAGACGTGTTCCATGGATGTAATTACTCATTACAGCCAGTCAACAATACATTTCCAAATGCACAAGGTCAGCATTAGTGATCAACAGGATACTAAAACAATTTTACAAACAAGGTTTTCCATATTTACTTCATTGTTTATGCATTTAATTCCCTTGTAATATATTAAACACCCAACTTTTTTTGGAGAGGGCCATTGAAGTAGCCGAAAACTGAAGGACACTTAATACATTGGAGTATTTCACTAATCTGTTCCAAAGTGGCTATAGCGAGTGTATGAAATATTACATGAGGGAATTAACAGGAATGCTAATTTGATCATTTGGAATGTGATTTCTTTCAGTAAGGGAAGTTTCCGAAATCACACGCATACATACAGGTGTGTGAGAAGACCAATCACTTTAGGATTAGCTGTCCTGAAAACCCAGTAATAATCTGAAATCTGAAGCCCCACTTGAACTTTTCTAGTAATTCAGTAATTGCGGCTGTGCCTGAAATTGGCCGGTTTCCTACTATTACTCAATATACACGCTCAGTCAAAGAGGTTAACACCTGAACCTAGATTCTAATTAGCACCTGAGGTAGACTTTTTGTTTAAAGCTTATTAAAATGGGGACTTTTTCCCAGCATAAGATTTCACGAGTCTTTACAGGTGAACACATTATCCTGATCAGCCGATGGCTTTGGCTGCCTTGAAATTTGACAAGGACAAAAGGTCAGCACCAGATCAACAGATATAACTTAGATAGAATATATCTAAACAAAGTGTGTGTGTGTGTGTGTGTGTGTGTGTGTGTGTGTGTGTGTGTGTGTGTGTGTGTGTGTGTGTGTGTGTGTGTGTGTGTGTGTGTGTGTGTGTGTGTGTGTGTGTGTGTGTGTGTGTGTAGACACACATACATATACACATACATACATATAAAATACATTCATGAGTTGTATTTACGGATATGCAATTTTATACAATTATTGTGGGTATATATTTCTGAAATATTTTTTTTTCTACGTTCTACAAGGGGGACAATAAAATAATTTCACAGTCCTGCCTGGATGTGCCTACCCTTGTTCTGTGAAATACATATACAGGTTTTCTGGAAAAAGAGAGTGCATGAATGGAAACAGTTTATAAAAGTAGAATCAGTGAAACACATTTCCATAAACCCAATGTGTATTGCATTATAATTACAGCCAATAAATAATATTAAGGAATACAATTTATCAATGTGGACTATTTTTATTCCACCTAGTTTTGTTTCAAACTAGTGATTCCATGTAATACTTGACAGTTTAATTGTGAAGGATTAATGTGTAGTCTTTGATCCTTTAAGTAATTGGGACTTTAGCTTCACTATGATTATTTTGCGTTAATTTGACAGTTTTCTATGGCATTTCTTTGGTCTTTGTGGATAGAATTACATTGATACCATACTTTGTATTTGTATCTTTGGCAGCATAATCAATTGTAATAAATCACAGCACAGAATAACTGGTTAGTTCCGTAGAGAACGAATGATGTTTGTAAGATAGGTATTTCAGTTGTATGGTTTAGTGTTTGGTGGATGCACCAAAGAAAAGCAGAGTTTAGTTAGTCAACGGGATTTTTATTTATTTTTTGATGCAAAGAAGCCATATCTCCCATTTCATTGGCACCTATTGTTACAAAATATGAGTGTTCCTGACCAGCAGGGCCGCTGAGAGGGGGGGACAGCCAGGCCGCTGCCCCGGGCCCGGTGAGTCCAGGTGTTCCCGGACCCGCCTGCCGGCATCTGAAGACTGTTTATAGTTCTGTTGTCACAGTTATAAGATGATAGCGAATCAGGGAGCTCAATTCTAATGATGTCAGAATCGGAAAGATGATACCTAACGCAGGGGCATTGAAGGGGCCCTCTTCAGGGGCGCAGACTGGAGAATAATATAAAGCAACTGCACGGCGAGGGAATAAATGTGTTTGAACTAAGTAACTAAGAAGCTCCTACTTCTTAGTACTGAGAACCACCATCCATCACTAAGTTTCCTTCGCGGAGTTCTTTGTAGTGTATGTCAGTGTTGTGTCTGTCTAGTTTAATCTCTGTTTCTGTTTTAGGGCCCACTCTAGCAGTGTGTGTGTCACAGTGTGAGTGAGCGAGTGACTGTGATTGTGTCATTGTACCATGTCTTCCCATTTCTTCTCCCTCTATCGGCCCAAACTACCCACCACCCCTCACCTCAGGCATTGTTTCTAGGTGCATCACCTGCCTGCCCCCAGGTCTTACCCTACATCAGTCAGCCACGTGCCGTCTGCCCATCATTGATGTCACCATTGGGGCAGGCTCACTCCGGGTCAATGGACCGCAAACCATCTCTTCACCTCTAGGCACTCAACTATACTAGCACCCAGGACCGCTGGGCCACCCATCATCTAGGCCCCCATGCGGGTGAACTCACCACAGGTCATGCCTGGTTTCATGTGAACTTAGTTGGCTTTAACCGCAGGTCCGCAGTCCAATGCAAGCACAACCCTCCTCCATACTTATCTCCATCACACCTTGCAATGCCAGTGCCGGTCTGCCAGGGTCAGGTGCGTGTCTGTGTGTGACACAGCACCACATCCAACACTTAAGTACAACTCTCAACAGTCCTTCCAGAGTGTGGTGCAGGCTGTAGCAGTAGGAGGCACTGTCTGTCAGGGAGTCTGTGGCTGTACTACTAGGAACAAGATGAGTAATCCTTTCCTTCTTCTTCCAGTCCAAGACATCCATGCTTGACCCATCACCGCCCCTAAAATCCCTGCTCCCCCATACACACAGCTTCCAGAGGTATGCCAAGCAGCCTGAGATACCACTATCCATTAAGCTACCACCTTAACCTCTCCCCCTCTCTCTTCCAATCCTCTCCCCCACTCCCTTTCCCACACTCCTCTCCTCCCACCCCCTCAGCCATAAGTACCCCTGAGTCATCCACAAGCCTATGGTACCCCCTATCAGTCCAAGGTACCCCCTATCACTCATAGGTACACCCCAACTGGGCACTGGCCTAGTGAGGCCGTTTTTATTAGTCTCACAAGAGAACATTTTAGTAAAAGTTCCTGAATGAAATTCAGGGCTTTTTTTACACAGTGGGTGCATTCTAGTGAGGGGAGGGGGCCCTGCTCGTTACAGTTGTCCTGGACCCAAATATTTCGGTTGGTGGCCCTACTGACCAACTACGAACTCAGTCACTGTCTTCGCGAAAGAGGTTTTGAAATCGGACATTGGAGGAAAGTTTATGAACTGGGGCAGGGAGTTGACAAACAGACACAGTGATATATATTTTTTCTCACAAGGTATCAAGCTAACAATCAGGAAGATATGCTTAACACACAGCAGATTATCATATTATGACTAAGTATACATCCTTTTAGAAGATTACTGGCATGAAATCAGCACTAGGTGCCCAAATATCAAGCATACGTGCAGACTGGCAGATGTTTTTATGCCTGAAGGTTGCTGGATTCCCACCCAGAAGCACAGCTCATCTTTACTTTTAATCTGTCAAACTTTGGACAGAATTCCAGAGTGCTTAATTTTACAATGCTGTTCCCATGTAGACATGTTTAAGAGGCCAATGTTGGATTGAATTAATACACAGGTGCAATCATAAGGCGGTATGTCACAAATCCTGCCTTGTAGCCATGATTTGTAGCACTTTATTCTGCAGTATTATTTCCCTGTAAAAGGTCATAAATCTAAAATTAAGCTGTATTTCTTTTAGGGTTCATATTAACCTCGTCGCAATGAAAATGTTGGAAAAAAAGCAAAATATCTGCAATCTCCATTGTGATTTGAAACTGTTCAAATTGCATTTTTAGCGGTTTTCTCCCCCAATTTCAATTCCTAGTGAAACATTGCGGTAAGCCAGAGGGCTAATCATGTCCCCAGGTTAGCACGCTTTCAGAGAAATGTCTCCAGACTGTGAGCGAAACAGGGCGCGTGCGGCCTACTTATAGCCTTGGCATTTAGCGACTAGCGATTTTTATAATATTTCGCAAGTTTGCTTATTAAGCCAAATTGCAAAGCACATGGTTTTCACGTAGAGAAAAAGGAGAAAAGTTCCCAATAGCAGTGCTCTAGAGTGAACTGATAGTGTCCAAATAACTTGTTATTATAGCATTCATGAACAAAATATATCCAGATAAGCGTGCAGTGGTACATATAAAGAAAAGTCAATGGTACTCCCAGGTTGGAGAAAGAACTCTTGGTAATAGCACAAAGAGGGATGTCTGTAAAACAGCACAAAGTGGTGCACCGCCTATTCCTTCCCTCACGGGATTCCACTTCCGCATGGTCTTCATGCGTGGCGAACGGCAAATAGAGAGAAAAAACCCAGTAATGCCCTTACAGGAAAAAAGATCTTTGCAAGCATATATCACCGGTTCGAGGCACGGACGGGTAGTGTAGTTGTTGCACACAGGTGGTTTCTGCATGCAGGCGTAGCTGTTGCTGAAGTAAGCGGGGGAAGGTGACACCAGATGATCGGGCCTCCTCACTGCTCCCAGATGATCAATGAACACCCAGCCAGTCTGCCTCCGCAGCCTCGCGTCGCGATTTCTCTCTCTTTATTTCGCCGTGTCCCTCCAGTTGGGGATCACTAGGTGATACTCCCTTACTCCATGGGAAAGTACCCACAACGCTCTACACATTTCGTGAATCCGATTCACTTCCTCAGGGGTATGGCGTGCAAACTCTGACAAGATCGCAGTTTTATTTTGTTGACAAAAAAAGAACAAGTTTTGCGACCTTTTCTCGAATGTTTTGCACATTTTATTGATGTGATTTGCTCATTATAGCAGAATATGCTGTTATGTATTGCTCACTGACACTAATTATACATGAAATAAACCTGAGATGTTAACAACAGTGGTGATGCCTCCTTAGAGCAGTATTCAGTCAAAGCAGCGTAGGTATAACCACTGCATCTGTATTGAAGAGCTCCTATGGAAGGAAAAGACATTCTTTACCAACCATTCTATTCATTAATGGGAGCAAATTAATTTTGGATTTGGCAGAGCAGTGTTTTTCAACCAGGGTTCCGAGGAACCCTTGGTTCCATTAGCATCCCTACAGGGTTCCCTGTAATTGTCTGGTCATTTGAAAATTGTACCAAATACAGAACACTTTACAATGCATCTGATCTCAGATGTGCTATTAGAGAGGGTTGGGGTTCCTTACACTGCATTTGATCTCACACACGCTATTAGAGAGGGTTGGGGTTCCTTACAATGCATCTGATCTCAGACGTGCTATTAGAGAGGGTTGGGGTTCCTTACAATGCATTTGATCTCAGACACGCTATTAGAGAGGGTTGGGGTTCCTTACAATGCATCTGATCTCAGACGCGCTATTAGAGAGGGTTGGGGTTCCTTACAATGCATCTGATCTCACACTCGCTATTAGAGAGGGTTGGGGTTCCTTACAATACATCTGATCTCAGACGTGCTATTAGAGAGGGTTGGGGTTCCTTACAATGCATTTGATCTCAGACACGCTATTAGAGAGGGTTGGGGTTCCTTACAATGCATCTCATCTCAGACGCGCTATGAGAGAGGGTTGGAGTTCCTTACAATGCATCTGATCTCACACACGCTATTAGAGAGGGTTGGGGTTCCTTACAATACATCTGATCTCAGATGTGCTATTGGAGAGGGTTGGGGTTCCTTACAATGCATCTGATCTCAGACGCGCTATTAGAGAGGGTTGGGGTTCCTTACAATGCATCTGATCTCACACTCGCTATTAGAGAGGGTTGGGGTTCCTTACAATACATCTGATCTCAAACGTGCTATTAGAGAGGGTTGGGGTTCCTTACAATGCATTTGATCTCAGACACGCTATTAGAGAAGGTTGGGGTTCCTTACAATGCATCTCATCTCAGACGCGCTATGAGAGAGGGTTGGAGTTCCTTACAATGCATCTGATCTCACACACGCTATTAGAGAGGGTTGAGGTTCCTTACAATACATCTGATCTCAGACATGCTATTGGAGAGGGTTGGGGTTCCTTACAATGCATCTGATCTCAGACGCGCTATTAGAGAGGGTTGGGGTTCCTTACAATGCATCTGATCTCACACTCGCTATTAGAGAGGGTTGGGGTTCCTTACAATACATCTGATCTCAGACGTGCTATTAGAGAGGGTTGGGGTTCCTTACAATGCATTTGATCTCAGACACGCTATTAGAGAGGGTTGGGGTTCCTTACAATGCATCTCATCTCAGACATGCTATGAGAGAGGGTTGGGATACCTCAGAATTTGACATGGGGCTCCATAACCAAAAAAAAGGTTGGAAACCACTGTGGTAGAGTATACGGTCCAACAATTCAAGTTCTTTCCTGCAGATTTTAGGTGTGGCTTCAGCACAGGACTTAACAATTATGCCCTTTCCCTGACCTTTATTCAAACTTCCTATAAACAGGTACAATAACAAAAAAAAGTAATATAATACTAACTCTAAAATTCTGTTCAGACTTCTGTGCTGCGCTATCATATATCTAGGAATGCTTTTACTGCACATTTAGTGCAATAAAAGGAAGTGAGCAACTACTGGAACTGAAACAGGTGAATTTGGGAATTCTACATTCCCCTATTCTGCTAAATGAATGTATTTTATTTATAAAGTGGAGTGAACTTTTTTTCCGGTATATGAATTGATAGCATCATCTTTTGTCAAATATTAGGATTTAATCAACTTTTACCTGCATCTAAATCAGGGGTGGGCAACTCCAGTCCTCAAGACTCTCCAACAGGCCAGGTTTTCAGGATATCCCTGCTTCAGCACAGGTAGCTCAATCAGTGGCTCAGCCAAAGACTGAAAGCCACTGATTAAGCCACCCGTGCTGAAGCATGGATCCTGAAAACCTGACCTGTTGATGGCTCTTGAGGACTGGAGTTGCCCACCACTGATCTGAATACAAAATTACATTGCTGAGAAGTTTCAGGACCATATTTGCTAAGTAGTTCTAAGCCATTGAACTGCTTCTGGGGCAGGAAGACTCTGTACATCCCTATTCACTTGCTGTAATAGCAATGTTTAGCAAATGTTTTAAACGTGGGGAACATTTGACCTGTACATTTTGAGAACCCCATAAAAAAAATGCACATTGGCATTCAATTTGGACTTTTGTTTTGCTCTTTTCTTCCATAAAAGAGCAATGATTTGAATATGCAGATTACAAGAACTGGAATCACCTCGCACAACTTTGGGAAGGTTCACTATTCTCACACTTATCCTCTTGAAAACTGAAATAAGATGTAATACAATTGGTCGTTTGTACACCCTGGTTTTTTTTTTTTGTGTGGTTTTTTTGTTCCTCCGGTTTTAAACAGAATTCAAAAAGAAGACAAAATGCTGTTTTATTACGTGGTATCTCAGATTAAGGTAAGACCAACAAAATAAACCACAGGGATGCTTGTGTCAATTGCACTGAGTTTGAAGCAGTGGAACTTGGTTCAATTCCCGGTGTCGGCTCCTTTTGACCTTGGGCAAGTCACTTTATCTCCTGTGCTTCAGGCACCAAAACATAGATAGTAAGCTCCACAAGGCAGGGAGTGTGTCTGCAAAATGTCTCTGTAAAGCGCTACGTAAAACTGGCAGCGCTATACAAGAAAAGGCTATTATTATTATTACAGGTATTATAAAAATATAACTATCACTTTCATACTCAAAGTCTACAGTAGTGTCTGGATAATGGTGATGTATCTGCCAACTGATCTTTTAGGGGAAAGCTTTCAGAACCACTAGAGTTCACTTTTCCAGGCAGGTTGTAGAATAAGTGTGTGGTCCTGAACGCTTCCCTTCACCCCACAATCAATGTTGACATCCTTTACTTCCCAGAAGAGTTTGGAGCCAGTGTCAATTAGATATGCTGAATGGCTGAATCGGCACACATTCAAAAGAAGCAGTTCTCTCCAAAAATACATTTAGAAGCTCATATTCTAATGTTCGTGTAAGTGCCCTTGGATGGTGTGAACATATATGGATTTTTTTCGAGAGCCTGTTCATAATCCTCATTCAACATATTGGTTTTCTCTTGACAGATCTTCTGGTGACATTTACATGTTTTTTTTTATTATTTGATTCTAGGATCACTCCAAACATGTGTGAAATGTTTTTTTTCTGCGTCTGCAGCATAGACCATTTGAAATACAGGAGAATCCCCAAACAATTCAGAGATAAAAGGCACCAAACAGAAAAATATACAGGAATCCCTGGGCTGTGAAGCAAAACCTAACTGCCCTCATTCTCTAAACTGCAGTAGCTCTTATTGCACATTATCCTCCATTCAACATAGCAGTTGATAGACAGCCGTGTGTATTACTAGCTTTTGTGAATAACCCCTTAGGTTGCTAAGAGCCAGCAGATAACATCTTGATGCAGCTGCAAGCAACCAGCGAAACATTGATTGCCAAATGATTAGAGCTGCCGGGTAATATGTACTATTATTCCCAAAACATCTCAAATCTGTAAGGAAGTTACCTCACTCGACCTTTGGCACAGCAATGGAAACAATATCTTGTATTTTTGGGTGAACATCGGCACTTCTACAAGCTATTTTTAGCATATTGCATGTCAAAGAGACAACAGGCCTCTGGTTGGTGAATGCTAGTGTCCAGTGTCTGACTCAACCAAGGAGGGAGGCTACATTGTAACGAGTGACACCGATCTTGACTGGTTGGCCCCTCGCTTCTTCATCTCAGGTGAATTTCCCAACTAACCCTCAGATCCTGGAGGCATTTATCATAAACCTCGCAGGAGCTCAGATTATTTCTTCAGTGACTGATTAAAGCTGCGTAGCCGCATAACCACGTAATGGGAAACGAGCTACAGAACATATTATGAGTGGGCACTCGTGTTTTGGTTCTAAAAAGTAGGGAGTATATTAATGGAACAACCGTCCAGCCAACCAGCCAAGCTGGGAGAGCTGGCATGTGCCCTACTACTATGACGTTGCTACATTTAATTCATGTTGCAACGAGATGGGGCAAATTACGTGCAGAGATTTGCATTCGCTGCAAATTGGCCTGTTCCTTTCAGCCTCAGATATTCGTGGCTTAGTCTCAAAAAGGCTATCATACACTGGACGTTCGCAGTCCAATCTGCTCTTGCTGTTCTACCTGCAAAACTAACTGAAACTAAATCAAAATCCCTCCTCCGTCTCACAGGAGGGCCACTAGCAGAGCCCCTCCTACCCCTATCCTATCCCATCCACCTTCCATCTCTCTCCCGTCACACTGCCTGCCAGTCACCTCCTCTGCCTTTGTCCCTGTTCCGTAAAGTCCCTAAACTGCCTACCACCCACTAACCCTTCTCCCTTCCCTCACAATCCGAATGTGAGCAACAGTAAGGAAGTGGGAGGCAGTGTCGTCTTAACGCATGGGCACGCTGGGCAGTTGCCCAGGGGCCCCGCGAGCATAGGGGTCCCCACGCTAATCTATGCACAGACCAGAATTTAACACTAATTTTCCGATCACCCGCCTCAACATTCACATCTCCCGCTAACTCGGTAGAAGGGGAAAAATTACGACTTGTAGCGGAGAGTTGGCGGGGCCCAGTGCACGGCTTTGCCCGGGGGCCTATAATGCTGTTAAGACGGCCTTGGTGGGAGAGGCTTAGCCAGAATACCCAATAGGCACACTACGCATGTGCCTGGGGGCCCACATAGGTGACATATGTATATATACACACACACACACACATGTATATTTGTTGTTGTATGTATATGTAAGTTTTATGAAAGAATAAGTAAATGTAAAAAATGACTGATTCCCAAAGGTTAGGAGGCCCCCATATGTTGACTCTTACATAGTTAGTATTATTGCAAGCGAAAAGAATAAATACATTGAATAAATACGTCAAAATAACGTTTTTTTTCTTATTCTAAGGAATTCAAATACAGTAATTAATATAATCTCAGCATGTAATTTCAACGTTTTGATTCAACCGGTGCAAGTCCATTTGGTCCGTACCCCACTCGTCCGTTACGTGTTTGGCTTCCGCTCGCGGGATCCCCTGCTGTACGCTACGGGTTTGGCGCCTGCGCATCTTGTGTTGTGCCGCGGCCACACTGCCCCCGCGGCTCTCGCTCCCTGGGCTTGTTCTTTTTTTTAAAGTGCCGTTCGGATTGCCCCTTTAATGTTGGTGTGCTGTAATAAAACATCTATTAGGGTGTTACTCAATACTTTAGTAGCAAAGCGTTTAAAATCTCTCCATTTAAATGCTTCTTTTCATTGATGCAATAGTTCTGAAGAACCCTGCTTGTAAATGTATAGGTTTTTTGGGCCACTTTTAACATGTATGCTATTTCCACGCGCAGAATGAATCCCAGCAAGTATTACATTATTATTGCTACAACTCTTACGTCATCAAAATGCATGTGTTTTTATCACCGCAGAAATGGGTCCTTTGGCCCAGCAATCTATTTATTTTGCAAATTATGCAAAATAATAAAATTGGCCATTATTTCAGCCTGATCTCACCCTTCCGGTTCCCGTGTCACATCTATCCCAAGCATTCTTGAAATACATTGCATTTTCCACCCCATTTTGCATTGCAATCTTGGGCTTCTCAGCAGCGCTCCGTCCGCACTGTGATCCATAACTGAAATCCATTGTCTCGTTATTTTGTCCACAAGTCTTTAAAGCCAAATTGTCTGCATGGTACAGGATCCCCTTTACGAAATATTTCTCATTCTCTAGAATCTTCAGCAGGTCCGTCTGTATTTATCGTTACAGCACTAATTAGTTCTGACATGTTGTAGAGCTATGCTGCTTCCTCGTACTAATTATAATCTGGCACAATAAGGAAACTCTACAATTTACATTCTACTTTTGGGTTCAATAATCGCTTCATAAATTCCTTCTGTAAGAACAGTTAAGCAGAAGAGTAGCATCAGTCCGGAAAAAGTGAAGATTGGTGAAATACAGCGGAGATTAAATCCGTGAAAAAAAAAATGTTAACAGACAAAAATAAGTTTATAATTGCTGGGGAGTGTTTCTGTGGATGATACCAGCTTATAAGCAACAGGGAGAGAAATGACACAGATTTGTTCACAAAAGGTAGATCACAGTGATACATTTTCATTAATGATAGCGGTGACATAGCGGTCATGCCAGAGGGACCTCTACGGCACTCAAAGAGTTAAGAATACATTTCCCTATTGAAACCAAAAGGGGATTCTTCTCTTTGTGAGACTCTGGAAAATACTTCCCCTAAGGTGCAGCTTTTAATATCTGCTTTGGATAGTGTAACTTTTTTTTTATAAGCTTCTGTCCATTTGTGGTTTTATTCTTAAACTCTTAATCCTGACACTTTATCCAAAGAGAACATTTCCATTTTTGGTATCATAAGTATATGGGCATGAAAGGTTTGGAACAAGGGGCGGGCAACTCCAGTCCTCAAGGGCCACCAACAGGTCAGGTTTTCAGGATATTCCTGCTTCGGCACAGGTGGCACAATCTGAGCCACTGATTGAGCCACCTGTGCTGAAGCAGGGATATCCTGAAAACCTGACCTGTCGGTGGCCCTTGAAGACTGAGCCACCTGTGCTGAAGCAGGGATATCCTGAAACCCTGTCCTGTTGGTGGCCCTTGAAGACTGAGCCACTGCTTGAGCTACCTATGCTAAAGCAGGGATAGCCTGAAAACCTGACCTGTTGGTGGCCCTTGAAGACTGAAGTTGCCCACCCCTGGGGTACAATCTTTTCTCTTTTTTTTTTTTTCTTCTTCTTCTTCTTCTTCTTAGCAGTTCCAAAACCCAGTCAGGCAGAATGCAGCTTCACACCATCACATCATGGGAACAAACTTAAGAACCTGATTTCCCGCTTTTATACAATTAAGTAATCAGCTGCCTTTGGTTACCCCTAACAACCTGGCCAGACAAGGAATTGCTAAGCAAACAGGCAGCAGAATAAAAAAATGGAGAAAAAAAATAAAAACAGAGCCAATTAGAACACAGAAAATGTCCCACATTCCCGAGCCAGGCCCTGGCTTTCTATGTTAAGGAAAGGATGGGGGTTCCCGTGCCTGGGCTCTCAGGAAACCTTACACACAGCTTCACGGTCCCAGCCAGAGACGAATGCTGGAATTAGGAGGTGCTGTAACTGCTGGAGCGTCACAATTCATTTACAGTTTAACAGGAAGATTCCGATTCCTTTCTTTAAAGTAGGGGTGCCATACGGGACGCTGAACTCCAGTATGAAAGTGTGGCGTCATAATGAATGCTGGACAATTTGCAAATACTTTGAGTTGAATGGTATCTCCCGTTTGACCGCTATATTCTTTGGTTTTATGACCTCTGCTCTTGGCCGGGCGGGGGTAAGACGCGTGCTGACCTAACACGCAGCGGAGGGAGAAAGAGTAACGCCTATAGGGGCAGGGGTCATGCTATTGTGAGATGACCAGGCAGTGTCCTAACTCTATTATTTTAATAATTTAGTAAGGCGACATCTATCGGAAAAGGTCACTATTACACTCAAGTAGAAATCTATTACTCTTTTATTAATGATTTCATTACAGTCATTTTAAGTTCAGGCATTTCACGTTAAAATACCGGATAATGATGCGTCCCAACAGGCCTTTCAGTGACAAGCCAATGAAATAAGGGACAATCCGCATACATGGAACGTCTGGTAACCCTACTATAAAAGCTTCTACAGGATTCAGGGGAGTACGCCGGCGATTGTAGCATTGTTTTTCTATATGCAGAATGGTGCCCAGTATGCATTAAACCTCGTTATGAGTCACAAGCATATTTGGCTCTGGAATACAGATTTAGCTGCATTTATTTAGACTATAAATGGTTCTGTCTAAATCATTAAAAAAATAAAATTAAGAAATTCCCAAATTCAAATGAAAATTTTTTTTTAAAGACTGAACAAAATACACACACACACACACACACACACACACACACACACACACACACACACACACACACACACACACACACACACACACACACACACACACACACACACACACACACACACACACACACACACACACACACACACACACACACACACACACACTTTTCTGGGGCAATGCATGGCTAAGCAAGCTGCCTTATTGTTCATTACAGCTAATTGAATTGGTTCAGTACAGAAAGCGTAGAAATCTTGCCTGGTGATTATTGATGACTGAATTTAAACCATCATGAACTCACATTTACACTTTTTCCAAGTCTTGGTATCTCTACTTGAGCTTACAATATTTCCGGGCATATCTACGTGCCATCTACTGTGATATCACAGACATTATGGAACTATATGTTCTCATAAAAAAAAACAAATTCAATATTTCATGTGTCGTGTGACTTTCGTGGTCTATGTACTAAAAATTACACAGGTCCCATAAAATAAAAAAAAAAAGATGCAAAATGTTCTTTGGAAAATTTTAATTACTTCTATAGACTGCTATGGGTCATATTTTTATTCACATAACTATTTAAAGGCAATATACAGTACATCAAATGGATATACTGTACCATGTATTCAATAAAATAAATACTAAGTGAGCGCCCCCCCCCCCCCCCCCCAACTGTTAAGGTTTCAAGAATATCCCTGCTTCAGCACAGGTGGCTCAATCATGGGATAGCATAGCCAAGGGTGGCCAACTCCAGTGTTCAAGGGCCAGCTAGAGAACAGGTTTTCAGGATATCCCTGCTTCAGCATAGGTGGCTCTTCGACTGAGCCACTGGTTGAGCTGCCTGTGCTGAAGCTGGGATATCCTGGCAACCTGACCTGTTGGGAGGTCTCGAGGACTGGAGTTGAGCAGCGCTGACGCAGATCACACCACTAAATATTATCCTAGTTACACACTCGTGAAATGCATGGTGTATTCAGGAATATGTTTTTGCTCCATGCAGAATAAGTCTTAGGATTTAAAAAAAAAAAAAAAGCTTCTTAAACATATCTAATTTTGAAAGCCATTAAATGTCACAGAAGGGGTAACATGGCTGATCCATGTTCATATTATTGTAATTATAGTACATGCTGCTGACTTGGGGATTGCCGCTTTGATACACAATTTTCCCACGTCGAATAAAGCTGATTTCTCTCCAGAATCAGGGCAGAAATAGCTTTGGAGTTGTGCCATGTTGTCTGCTGACATTTTAAATGACAATTTTCATGTTCCATAAGAACTCATTTGTAAAGCTACTGGTGGTAATTGTAAGCGATTCTGTCACTAACGCATCTCCGTGATCAATCGTCGCATGCTGCTGTGTTAAACTTCTGATTTGAGATGCTAAATATATATTTGGCACTTCCGATGTTTTGCAATATATTGCTGTGAAGGCATAAGGGAAAGGAGGTCTCTTTCTCTCTCCATTTCCATGATTTTTTCCTTGTGATTGATCGTATTCCCAGTTGTATCTGTGTCAAAGATGCATTAGCTACTAACTCAACAATATGCACTGGCAGGGTTGCCAGGCGGCTTCTCCAAAAATACTGGACTCAATGGTGACAGGTGTGACGCGCTCGAGACACACACACATACCCGTCTCACTGCTTCATGCTGTTTCCTCCTCTCCTTGGCCCCACCCCCCAGGCTTCTGACGCCTCCATCATGATTGGCTACATCTAACTAATGAAATCCTGCAGCAGCAATTCCACAGTTGCAGTGATCATACCGAAGTTGGAAAACCACAAAAGTGGTCGTTCTTAAGTGTCGCCACAATTTATCCGTATTTAATACTGTTACTTAACTGCTAAATACTGAATCAGAAGGAGAAAGAAAATATAAAACCAGGGCTGGAAGCGCGGCTCGGTGAGTAAAGACTGACATTGAGTTTGAATTATGGGAACCTGGTTCAAATTCCTGGTGCCAGCTCCTTGTGACCTTGGGCAAGTCACCTTACCTCCCTGTGCCTCAGGCACCAAACAATAGAATGTATGCTGGGCAGGGAACTGTGCCTGCAAAAATTCTAAGCACAGCGCAGTGTACATTGTCAGCTCTATACATGCAAGAAGAAAAAAAAGATTTATTTTCCAGTGGTCTATATTTTTAAATCCCTCCCTCCCTTACAAGAGCAGAAGACCCTGTATTTCCTACACGGACCATCCAGATTAGGATCTCGAAGTCCTATAAGAATGCCTGGTCCTTATAATAATGGCTGGTCCTTCTAATAATGGCAAGCCCTTATACCTGACCCTGCAGTGCATTTAGCCGCCAGAGACCACCACCAACCCTGGCACCCACAGCTGCCCTTGTTTAAAACAGTGTCCAGGCTAAGGTAAACACCGTATAAAATGATTGATTGGTTATATGTACTTAATTCAATTTGACAGGCACCTGAAGAAAAAAAATTCCCTGAGCCACGTAACCCGAGTTAATGAAATCATATTTAACTAAGGGTGTGTATTTAGACTTGATCTTACCCTGGTGACTTAGCCATTAGTAGGTATTCATTGTTTACCTTCTGGATTCTTATCAGTACTTAGCCTGTGTTTGTGTGTGATTTTCTCCCGATTGCTCAATCTGCTCAGTGTTATACTATCCTGGACTAAGTAAAAACACAGCAAGATCACAGACCAGCACTCCCCTTTTATCTAATCTATTTCAATCTGTAAGATTTCTTTTTTTCCCCCTCCTTTTTATTTGAAGCTGCAGTCGGACTTCACACCTTTGGCTTTTCAGGGACCTGTTGAGAATTTTTTTAAAAACTGAGCGTGATATAACTTATAACTCATCAAAGCTTCAACGCCTGTCACTGCATGGGGGGGAGGGGGTGAAGGCTTGCAATGATTGTAGAGCAGTGTTTTTTAACAGCGGTTCCTTGGAACCCTTGGGTTCCCCAGGCATCCCTGAAGGGATCCCTGTAATTTTTAGGTCATTTGATAATTGTACCAAATGCAAAATAATTTACAATGCATCTGATCCCTATTAGAGAGGGTTGGGGTTCCTTACAATGCATTTGATCTCAGACACGCTATTAGAGAGGGTTGGGGATCCTTACAATGCATCTGATCACCGACACGCTATTAGAGAGGGTTAAGGTACCTTAAAATAATTCTGATCTCAGACGCGCTATTAGAGAGGGTTGGGGTTCCTTACAATGCATCTGATCTCAGACGCGCTATTAGAGAGGGTTGGGGTTCCTTACAATGCATCTGATCTCAGACGCGCTATTAGAGAGGGTTGGGGTTCCTTACAATGCATCTGATCTCAGACGCGCTATTAGAGAGGGTTGGGGTTCCTTACAATGCATCTGATCTCAGACGCACTATTAGAGAGGGTTGGGGTTCCTTACAATGCATCTGATCTCAGACGCGCTATTAGAGAGGGTTGGCGTTCCTTAGATACATCTGAACTCAGATGCGCTATTACAAAGGGTTGGGGTTCCGCAGAATTTCACAATATAATTATAGGGTTCCTAAACCCATAAAAGGTAAAAAAAAAAAACACTGTTTTAGAGGTGAACCCCCTGAGTGCAATGGGGGGGGGGGGGGTTACTCTCCGGACTTCTATCTTCTTTTACAGTTGCTCACCCCACTGCTTGTCGCAGGATTTAATAACACTCTTCACAAACCAATAATGCCCTGTGCTAGTTGGAAAGAAATCAGGTTTTTTTTGTATTTTAATAAGATGGGGTACAAAATGAACATGGCTGATCCCGTGAGTATGCTCAGGTTACGGGCAAGCTGCGCTTTCTCTAATGGATCGGGAGGTTCTGTGGCATTGTTGGTTGCTTTTTAAAAGGTACTCAGTATTACTTTACAATGTAGGCCTAACATGTTTATTTTAATTTTTTTTACATTGTCCCCATTACACACAATTTCACTTTAACCCTTTGGCTGGCAGAGGGTCCAGCAACATGTTGCAGGCCTCTCTGGCAGCTAATGGGTTAAGCCAGGCTGGCAACTAGCAATGCAGAGTATGACAGGCATGTTAATTCCCTGCTGATGGGAAAGAACTTCTAGTATTACAGCAATGTATCCTGCCCAGTAATGGTGCTGATGTCTATAGAATTAACATCAGATTGCCAGCTGAGCGCATGGAGTTGATATTTGTTTCTTAAATAGCGCCGGCAATGTATGCAGCGCTGTGCAGGGAATTACAATACGATTTTGAGATTAAAGCAACTTGTCCGAGGTCACAAGGAGCTGGGGTTCAATCCGGGGTTCACTCTAACGAGAGGGTGGCATCTGCAGTGCCAAACATTAATTAATAAGGGGGTGTCCCGACTCATAAACCAATTTACTCCTTAAGGCAGGGGTGGGCAACTCCAGTCCTCAAGGGCCACCAACAGGTCAGTTTTCCAGGATATCCCTGCTTCAGCACAGGTGGTGCAGTCTTTGACTCAGCCACCTGTGCTGAAACAGGGATGTCCTTAACCTGACCTGTTGTTGGCCCTTGACAACTGGAGTTGCCCACCCCTGCCTTAAGGGTTATGGGAAAACACTGCAGCACTTTCTACGGCTCCACAACGAAGAATAAATAAAATAACTGGGAACTTTGATTTTGTAGAATAAGTAAATGTATGAATAATTAAGGTGTGTGTGTGTGTGTGCGTGCGTGCGTGCGCGTGTGTGTGTGTGTGTGTGTGCGTGCGTGCGTGCGTGTGTGCGCGTGCGCGTGTGTGTGTGTGTGTGTGCATTCCTAGGTCTCATCTGTTGTTTTCTTTATTGTATTATTTTAATGTCAACAGTGCAGTCTTTGTGTCCACTTTACATCTATTCCAACTAGTATCTGCCTGCGTGTTCACTTGCTAGTGTTACTGTTAATCACTTGTGTTTCTTCTCCCTGTCATCTAAGCAGCAGCCTTACATAGTGGATGCAAAATAATGTCTCATAAATACAATTTAATATACATTTCTTTCCCTCCGAACACCACATTTTTCATTTGTAAAGTGTTGTTCAGCTTATCTACTTGAAAGCAAAAAAGCCCATAAAATTGTAGTTAGCCGAAAGGTGAACAGGACAGGTCAGTGGGTATAATAATGCTTCGTATAACAGGTCTTATTTAAAGGGCTCAACAAAATAGAAAAAAGCCGGATATGAGCTCCAGGAAGGGCACTGTAGAAAGTCTCTGATAGATCAATCATATAGTGTATGATATATAGGGTAATGTTATAAAAAGGGATAAGAGAAGTATAGACTCAAACAGTATAAACGCTGTTAGGAGGAATTAGAGAGTACATAATATAAGGTTGTGTGAGACAGCTACCCAGCTAACATGTAAAGGGCAAGGAAATGACCTTTCCATGATTGCAAGGTCACAGGTCTTTATCGGAACCCATCTAATGAAAGCTGGTGGGGAGCTGCAGTCCAGATAGGCGAAATCCCACTGTGGCCCATATTCACTAAATGGGGCTATGCTATCCTAGGCAAATGAATGGGAGTTACGGCAGGCTAAAACATAGAATCAATATGGGCTTACACAGAATAAGGTCCTGTTTATAGTATGTGTAACAATCTGACTTCCTCAAAGTTCAGCTGTTTTAAGAAGTATTACGTGTGTGTTGATAAGATAATATTAAGTAGTACTTCCATCTGATCCAAAAATTCTGGTTTTGCAATAATGTAAAAACACTTCAGGGTTCATGTACCAACAGGGTCAGACCAAACTTGTAGTGCTTAAAAAGAGATACAACCCTTTATGAAAGGTGTGTGGTTTGTACTGTTTGAAGGTCGTTATGCGACCTCTAACATGAGTCTCACTGTTCATTGTTGCGTTTGACACACATTGTGTCACGTCCCATACTTGTTTGTCATTGATGCAATTTAAATGAAAACAGTGTATTTATTTTATGACCAGTAAATATCGATTATTAGTTTAATAGTTTGTAACAGCTATACTGAGAAAATATTACAGTTTGGTAAGAAATATATTGAAACATCTGTGCTGTGCCAAAGCATGTATTATTGATACATATCGACGTCAACACGTCTAATTCTGCTCTAACATAAACAGACTTTTTAGGGATTATGCCAGGTTCAACTTGCTGGCTGATTTTGACGCAGATGCAACAATTTTTTTTTAGTGTGCGGATACAATTTTCTTTAGTATATAGTTACCATCAACATCGGTGCGTCACACGCATCTCAGTGTTTGCACCAATATATTTGACAAAATATTTTTGATACAAGCCGCACATTGAGGAAAACAAAGATTAGTAAATCGGCGCGCACAAGCGCCATTTAATTATTAACTTTTGTGCGTCAATATAACACCAAATATTCCGCTTGTGACGCTTGGTACGTAGCCGCTCTGTTTAGCGTTGGAAATGTTTGTCCAAGATATGTGGAATATTCATGGAAGTGCATATTTGGTAAGTCCCACTGCACTATGTTACACGCTGCTTCTGGGAAGGTCTGGCCCCTTGCATTGCAATCTATGCTGGCAACCAAAGGGTTAAGGCAGGGGTTCTCAATTCCAGTTCTCAAACCCCCCAACAGGTCAGATTTTCAGGATATCCCTGCTTCAGCACAGGTGGCTCAATCAGTGGCTCAGTCTTTGACTGAGCCACTGATTGAGCCACCTGTGCTGATGCAGGGATATTCTTAAAACCTGACCTGGTGTGGGGGGTCGGGGGGGTGGGGGGGTCTTTAAAACTGGAGTTGAGAATCCCTCGGATAAGGAATCTTCACTAAACACTTCCAAATGTCACTGATTTATGCCGAGTTATTGGAAAGCTGAGGGGAGATTTCTGCGAAGCTGAGAACTCGAAGCATTCAGGAATCGAGATGGGCGAATATTTTTAGCGGATTTGCCCGAGTTGCGGCAGCCATCTTAAAACTGCTCCGCAGGGGACTAAAAATCCCAGATTCCTCTGGGCACAACACAAGGGGTATTGGCGTGAAACAGACCGCGTGGGCCAGTCGTGAGGGAGTCGGCAGAGAGGACAGACGCGTCCAGGGAGCTAGTAAGCCCCTGGACTAGGCCAGGACTCTGCCCCCCGGCACCACTTAGGCCCCGATCCTCCAAACAGTTGAGTGTTGTAGGGAAGGCCCTAGATAGGGACCCTCCCTCTTAGAGACTCCTGACTCAGTCACCGTGCCGTTGGACGGACACCACGCGGCGACCTGCAGCCCGCAGTCTGGGACGAGACCACAGGCCACACATTATGGGAGACACTCCTGCTGGAGCTCCTCCACGAGGCGGATCACGCCTGTAAGGCGAGAGGGGGTTTTGCTGACCCCGTGTCGTGGGATCACGCTGCGGCTCTGTTAACCCTGGATTCCCATCATACCCTGGTCGTAGCCAGGAAGGTAACCACCGTGCACCATCACAACACAAGGGGGGAGGGGGGGTAGGGCTACCTTACATATGGGTGATCCTGCTCGTGTGGACATTGGGTGACAGGTGCCCAGGGCACTCGGTGCTGGGTATTGCGTGGGTTTTGCTATTGGGGCATTGTTATTGTATAATTATATGTGTGTCAGTAACCATAAGTTAGTTATACCTGTGTGTGTGTATTTCTTATTACTGATTATGTTGATTCCTGTGAGGGGTTATCCCACCAACGCTGGGATCCTTCATAGGTGGAGGCGCTGTACTGAAAGGAGAACGCGCTCACCTCAGGCTCCCAGCGGTGGAGGCTTAGACCTCCTGTGAGCAAGCAGGTATTCGGCACACATGGTTCCCTTAGTCATGGGGAAGGGGGGCTACACTTACAATGCATCTGATCTCAGACACGCGCTATTAGAGAGGGTTGGGGTTCCTTACAATGCACCTGATCTCAGATGCCCTTTAAGAAAGGACACATGTTACGCATGCGCAGTCGGCAAGTGCCGATCACGCACTAGCAGCCGGCAAGTGCCGATCGCGCACCCGCACGAGCAGCTGGCAAGTGGCGATCGCGCATGCATGGCGGGATAGAAAACCAGGACAGCACCCCAAAAAGTCAAGGCAGAGGCTTAAAAACCAGGAGTGTCCCGGCTAAACCAGGACCATAGGTTTTTATGTTTCAAGAATTGCATAATAACCTGGTTACTATATAATACTATAAAGGGCAAACCCATGGTGCTAGCAGCCTGCATGCAAGTTGCCATTTAGGGTTTTAAAACCGTCCTAATTACTTTCCCAATGACCTTATAAATTACGCATGAGTGTCATCAAGTGGCAATCAAACGTGCTAAAATAAACAGTTTGGGCTTATTGAGGCGTCCGGCTGCTAAGGAACCTACAAATAAATGTGTTTGGAAAAGGATATCCCCCCAGGATTCCGAAGTAACGTTTCAATGCGCCAGCCCAGCCAAACGCCAACTCGCCTACGACCGATATAATTACTTTCAGTTTGCTTTAAGCTGAGGGGGAAAGTTGACACAGTGATTAAAGGAAAATAAGTGAAAAAAATGTGAGCTCCACTATATGGCCAGCGTTTAGGTGGTTCTGAAGCTTGGACCCAGGGCTTGTTTGAGGAAAGATTATCTTGACAAATTGGATAAACATCTTATGCATGACAGGACGCTGATGGAGAGTGTGTTCTGCAAGCACACCTGGTGATAGTTTGCTTAGTGTGTGACCAAGGTGTTTAGCCAAACCTGCGTTCTTCTTGGGAGCTTTGTTTGCAGTTGGACAGGTAGAGGCAGATCTGAAGCCCAGGCCTTGGTAACCGTCTTTGCAGATGTCTTACTTTTGTTGGATAAAATAACTCCTGGCTAGACTAGCCTACTAAAGATTATACTAGACGTTATCAAAGTGTTGGTGCTTCAAAAGACCGACTATCTTATGTGCAACAAGCCAATAAGAATGGCACAGAAAGGCCCTTCCTATCTACTCGCACATTGGCTCTTATCCTAAAGAAGCAAAAACAAAGTCAAATGCCAAGAATAATATTAACTCTATCGAGCACTGAAGCAGGTATCCTAAAATAACCCACATTTTTTTATTTCTTCATAAATAACGTCTTGGATACAATGAAGTAATAATTATAGTAGAGGTACACTAATATAAATCTTCATTTATAAAACTCTTGTTTTACGGACAATGCTTTTTTTTGGGTGGGGGGGTTGTGAGGAGGGGACCTTGTGAATTTGAGGTTTCCGTTTGAAGTTCCAATAAGTAAAATCCAAGTTATCCTAGTCTGAAAAAAACCCACCTTTTTCCTCTCGATCACATAGTTTATTGGGAAAATCTTTTGAAGTATTGCTATAGTCTTACCCCTAACTAATGCAGTTTGTATTGTTTAATAATTTGGGATTTTTTTTTAGGATTCTCCATCCTCATGTCTATATACAATAAGCCGGCAAGGTCTTATGTGAGTGTTTCATGCAGTGTGACTACTAGAGATGTACAAAACGACACAAAATGCCAGTGTTTTTCCTCTCCCCCGGTTGAAAGCAGCAACACTTCTTTCCGCCTTTGTTTTAACATTTTTTTTTAATGTAAAGCTGTGACGATGTATAATTCTATTCTATTACCTAAGCTGGCAATCATTTGGGCCGCCTGCTATGAATCTTTAAAAATCCTGATTTTGTGCCTAACATAATGGCCGCCTTTCAGTTTCAATCAATACTTCAGTCAGTTTAACTCAGCAGCTACAATATATTCTTTATATTGCTAAGGTAACATTATCTACTGTTACAGTTTACAGCTGAAACAGCTGGGGAGATTAGCAACAAATTATCCCAAACAGGAAAGTGTTGCAAAGATCTTGCACTGCTGAGATTGATGCTCAATATATTAAACATATTAAAAATGGCATTCAGAGTTAAATAAAAAAAAATTTTAAACTATTTTCTAATGCTACAGAACTGATTTATTTAAATAAAAACCATACGATTTCACATGTTTTTGCTGTTTTAACTTTCTTGTGAAGCGTTTCTCTCAGCCTCCAAGTGCTAATAATGTCACAAAACAATTCAGGCGCTTTCAGTGAAACGTTGGTGCGCGCGCACACTACTTATAGGGTCAACATCAAGGGAATCTAGCGAATTGAGAGAACTTAGAAAATCCATATTAAGTGAAAAAGCAATGGACATTGACTTAATCAATAGGGAATTACTTGAGAATAGGTCAAGAATTTTTCCACGGCTATAAAAACCAATCTGTAGTATCATACGGGATACTATTTAGGTTTGTTCTGAGCTTTCACTTTAATAGAAAAGAAAGACAATGTTGTTTTGTAGAAATGAACACAGCTGCCTGTTACAAAATGTAGATATTTTTTGAAAATCACCGTTATTTTACCCTTTGTTTTTTTTTTCTAATCCCAACTTCACTATCGAAACCCAGAGCTTTAGAGTTACTGAGAAATTGTAGCATTTTCTAAGAAATTACTAATAGCTTATCAGTGTAACTTTGAAGCCACTGCATCGTTCTCTCAATAAGGAATGGGGACCTTTATCAATGTTGTTTTTATGTCATTTCGTGGCAAAAAAGGTACAATATTTGTTAAAGGATAATATCAAATAAATATATGTGTGGGTTTGTGTATATATGTACTGTATATATGAACAAGATCCTCACCCCTACCACATGCAATACTCATCATCTGAGATCAGACTCCAAAGTATCCGGCCGCTCCTCCTCTTACCTTCTCTTACCGTGCACCCCAAAACTGGAACAACCTACCAGAGACTCTTACATCCACCACCAGTCTAAGTTCTTTCAAAACTAAAGCTGTTTCACATTTTAATCTGGTCTGTAACTATTACTTAAGCCTATAATATATTTTTTCTTTCTGTGCATACAATGTCTTGTATATAATGTATACCCTGTTCACTTATGTAACTGTATTTGTAACCATGTGTTATTTGTCTTAACTCTATGCCCAGGACATACCTGAAAACGAGAGGTAACTCACTGTATTACTTCCGGGTAACACATTTTATAAATAAATAGCAGCAGCAGCCCTTGTCACCCACTGCTGGATGAAGGCCCCCCCGAAGGATCTTCAAGGTACTGCAAGTCTCTGATTCACGTTGCTCCAACATGTTTTCTGATTTCATCCTTTTGGTCATCGTCTTGGTCTTTTAAATCTCTCATGGAATCCAGTAGAGCAGAGGTCCCCAACTCCAGTCCTCAAGGACCGCTAACAGTGCAGGATTTAAGGCTATCCTCTCATTAGCACAGGTGGCCCAATCATTTTGACTGAACCAGCTTTGCTCTAGCAGGGGTATCAGTAAAACCTGCACTGTTAGTGGTCCTTGAGGACTGGAGTTGGGGACCTCTGCAGTAGAGTACCATCTTTCTTCTTGGTCATTTCTTCTTGTGATATATCCGTCCCACTGCCATTTTAATTTCTTCCCCTTGTGATGATGTCACAGACTTTTGTTTGGTTCCAACTCCACACTTTCTTGTTCCTATCTCTTCAGGCAATACCCAGCATGCATCTCTCCATACTTCTTTGCATTGTCTGAAGCTTCTGTATGGTCATTTAGGCTCCAAGCTTTACATCCATGCGTTAGCACAGGCAAAATAGACTGGTCAAAAACTTTCTTCTTGGGGCACAGCAGAAGATTCTCTTGAAATATTATCTTCTTCCAAATTGTGTCGATCCCATCTTCATTCTCCTATTGGTTTCATTTAAAAGTTCCCATCCATTTATTTGCCTGCCAGGGTTCACCGTCTTCTACTTCTATTCCATTTATTTAGATCTTTGCAGAATTAACACATTTGTTGAACATCCCTTTGGTCTTGCTGAGATTCATATGGAGGCCCACATTTGTATGTGTGTGTGTGTGTGTCTGTGTGTGTATATATTACAGTATCCTGCAAAAACATAACGCAACAGCCTCCAATAGTGTATTATGTTTTTAATGGTATACTAGAAAGTATGAGCATAAGCCAAATACATACTCACAAATTAAGTTCTTTTAGGCATCAACTGATGTATACTGTAGTAGGTATTGAAAGTTCAACCTTCACAATGTCCATATTGGCCATCCTGGGTGCTCCTACCTCCTTTCAATGGAACGTCTGCCTCCCTGGTAAGATTCCCTGAGGTAATCCTGCAATATATATAATATATATATTATATAAATATATATATATATATATATATATCATCAAGTTCAACTTTCCAACCACCAACGCCGGTTGGGTTGAGTTGAACAGAAAGAACCCACGTAAAGCTACAGCCCTACTGCCACGATTGGCATGACAGATAGACAGAGATATATATTATTATATTATATTATATTATATATTGCAAGTATCTGCTCTAGAACTGCATCAACTTTGCCCCAAAAGAAGATTGATGCAGGTCCCCACACGGTGCGCTTTCTGTGCTTTTTAGAGTCAGACTTTGAGGCCTAAAAGGTCAATTCTATATTCTTCAAATCGGAAATATTTGGATGAAACCCCCTACTGAGGTCTATGGGGGTTTTCAGCCAAAAAACATCCCTAAAGGCTGCTTCGGAATACATAGAATTAAGCCCTAAATGTTTGCCATATTACTTTGTTTCCCACATTTTGTTCATAAATAAGTTATTGAAGTGATATTTATTTATTTTATTTTATTAATGTAATTATTAGGAATTGTATGCAAAAGACATACCCTTTTGAAGTACTAAATCAGGAGTGGCCAACTCCAGTCCTCAAGGGCCATCAACAGGTCAGGTTTTTAATGATATCCCAGCTTCAACACAATTGACTGAGCTACTGATTGAGCCACCTGTGCTGGAGCAGGGGAAATATCCTTCAAACCTGACCTGTTGGTGGCCCTTGAGGACTGGAGTTGGCCACTCCTGTACTACAGCATAAAAAAAGAAAGCTAGGAATCACAGCGGAAAGCAAATCAATATTGTTAGAAAGTGGCATCAAAATATTGTTTTAATCAAGTATTACTCGTTGCACCTTTAGGTGTGTCCAAAATAAAGAGAAGCCACTCAAATCTTGAGTATACAAGTTATTCTGCATAATGTACTAGAGAAATTCTAAATACCAATTAATCAGCTGATAAAAGAACAACCATCACAAAAGGAAATGCACCAGAGTTCCTTCCATGCTGACGCCGTCACAATGCTCTCTTCTGTTTGCCTCCTACTCCCTGGCTGTGAAATCCTGACAATTCACATTGTACAACAGAACTTTATGAATGAGATCTGTACAATGTATTCCAGCAAGTAGTAAATAAGATACAGGATTCAAGTTTGCAGAGAGTGGAGCAGGGCCACTGTAGGGGAGGTTGCCTTAATATTGAGCTGGTGCCAAATGTATAACTTGTTTAAAACCCCATGCGGTATGTTCATTATCTCCAGGGCTGCAGACAGATTTCCCGAATTTCCGGGGCCCAGGACTACAGTTCTGCCCACCCCAATGCAAAAAACTTCCTACCCCCCAATGCAAAAAACTTCCCACCCCCCCAATGCAAAAAACTTCCCACCCCCCCAATGCAAAAAACTTCCCACCCCCCCAATGCAAAAAACTTCCAACCACCAAATACATACAAAAAAATCCCCACCCCGCAAATATGTACAACCTTCCCCATCCGCGCAAATATGTACAACCTTCCCCATCCGCGCAAATATATACAACCTTCCCCATCCGCGCAAATATATACAACCTTCCCCATCCGCGCAAATATGTACAACCTTCCCCATCCGCGCAAATATATACAACCTTCCCCATTCGCGCAAATATATACAACCTTCCCCATCCGCGCAAATATATACAACCTTCCCCATCCGCGCAAATATATATAACCTTCCCCATCCGCGCAAATATATACAACCTTCCCCATCCGCGCAAATATATACAACCTTCCCCATCCGCGCAAATATATACAACCTTCCCCACCCCCGCAAATATATACAACCTTCCCCATCCGCGCAAATATATACAACCTTCCCCACCCCCTCAAATATATACAACCTCCCCCACCCCCCTCAAATACATACAAAAGCCCACCTACCCAATACATATAAAAAAAAAAACAATACATATAACCTCTATATATATATATATTTACTTTACTTTACTTATTTACTTCATTATATTGCGGTGTGCTGTCTCTTTGTTACCTGGATTTCCCTGGTTACCCTGTATATATACCCCCCTCAAATACATACAAAAGCCCACCTACCCAATACATATAAAAAAAAAAACAATACATATAACCTCTATATATATAGAGCCAATTTCATTTGTTTCCGAAAAACTAAATGTGATTACAACAGATGTGTCATACATATTTCTACATTTTCAGAGTTTGTTGTGAATGCATTATTTCTGTCTCTCTTGATCATACTTTTATTCGAACCTTCCCTTTTAAAGTGCAGTGCACTCATGTCAATGGGTTTAATGCCACAATACCCTGCATTCCCTATCTATATATATAGAGGTTATATGTATTGTTTTTTTTTTATATGTATTGGGTAGGTGGGCTTTTGTATGTATTTGAGGGGGGTATATATACAGGGTAACCAGGGAAATCCAGGTAACAAAGAGACAGCACACCGCAATATAATGAAGTAAATAAAGTGTATTAACAACACAGGGCAGCCAACGTTTCGGTCCTCAGAGTGGGACCTTCCTCAGGGCAGTGCGATAAAAAATATAAAACAATACATATAACAAAAACAACCCTCCCCCAACAATATACAAAATACCCCCAAGCCCCCCAATACATATAAACAATCCCCCCAAGCCCCCCAATACATATACAAATACCCCCAAGCTCTCCAATACATATAAACAATCCCCCCAAACACCCCCCAAGCCCCCCAATACATATAGAAATACCCCCAAGCCCCCCAATAAATATAAAAATATACACTTACCTTGGGTCAAGCCGGGCCTGGTGTCTGCGGGGGTCTGTTGGCTGGGGGGGCCCGGCTCACGGTTCAAATTTCCCCAGACCTCTGGCAAGGCCCTGCTGACCGTCGCGGCCGGGCCCCAACTCTCAGCTGCCTGCAGGACCTTTCCTCTCTCTGTCCCACCCCGCCGAGCTTCCACTGCCGGCACACACCGTGGGCTCTGACATTAGCGCCAGAAACCAGAGCCAATGATTACACTCATTACATACCTATAGTCCAAAGATAAGCTAGGGACAAATTCAATCAAAAGTGGACTCACTTGAATGTGGCTGCTTCCACGTGGCTGTCCCTGGTTCCCAAGGTTCACAGTGTGTCTCCGTTTGCAATGGATAGAGGAGATAACTGAGCACCTTCCATGGACATCAAATATTTGGGGGAAAAAATGAGAAAGGTGCGCATTCCACCAAAAAATTGATTATTTAATGGTCCTGGTAATGAACAGCGAAGGTGTCGCCCTACCAACGCGTTTCGGGCCTCAGCTCTTTATCAAGGTATCCCAGCTTCAGCACAGGTGGCTCAAAGACTGAGCCACCTCTGCAGAAGCTGGGATATCCTGAAAACTTGACCTGTTGGTGGCCCTTCAAGACGGGCGTTGAGCGCCCCCTGCAGGAAATGAAGCAATTGATTGACATGCGTTCTGCATTACATAGTTAGCACTGAACAGAGTAACCTTTAGGAAAGAAAATGTCATTTGTACTTTAATGACAAAGTGCTTTTCCTTCTGTAAGCCAACTGCAATAATAAACTGTTTAGAATATTTATAAGTCTCATTAAAAGAGTAAGTCCAGAATTACAAGACGTTTGTAGTCTCACTTTTTCTCAGTTGAAAAAGAAGAGAACATTTTGAATATTGCGCCTTCCGTGAAGCACTACAGAACATGTGATATAAACCAACGCCAAATGCGGTTAATCATTGTAGATTACAAATAAAATCTATGATGGTAAAACTACAAAAAAAAAAAAAAAGACTAAAATAACGATTAATGATGGTAAAAGTATTTCTGTGATTCAGGCTTGTTTGTGTGTTTTATTAGGAATGAAGCACAAATGTGTGGATTTTTAATGTCCCTTCTGTACATTACACACGTCCGTCACAGGACAGCAGGAGGCTGCTCTGGATAGGACATCCGGTCTCGGCCGTCTCGCCAGGGTCAATTAATTTAAGGGTTAATTTAACGGTTAGGGTAGGGGGCAGCGTTAGTGTTGGGTGTTAATATTAGGTTTTTTTTTTAGGGTAAATGCTAAGGTTAGGGACTTACCTTGGCGACAGAGTAGCCGGTAGCGAGAGGTCCCTGCGGCGGAGTGAGTGGCGTCGAAACGCCGGCGGAGATTTGGACGCGGCCACATGTCCGAGGCCAGAGGCTGCTTCCTTCTTCAATCCTTCCACTGGTTTTTGGCTCTGAGAAAAAAAAACAGAGAACTGAAAAAAAAAAATCAATTAACATCGCAGACCAATTGTGCTGTTATTAATGAGTGGTGAGTTATCCATGTAGATTTAGTCATCTCGTATTAATGTACAGAGCGAAGCAGCAATAAGAGACAGTTTCACTGCTTTTCTAACTCTGTTCCTCCCTCTGTTGGTCTGTTCTGTCGATGTCCTTCTCAATTTACCCAAATTAATATATTTGGTTGTGAGCCGTTTCATGTTGCTGAAATTAATTTCAGCTGTAGTATGTGCCCTACCATAGTATATACCAGGGGTGGCCAACTCCAGTCTTAAAGGGCTACCAACAGGTCAGGCTTTCAGGATATACCAGCTTCAGCACAGGTGGCTCAATCAGAGGCTCAGTTGAAGACTGAAGCCTCTGATTATGCCACCTGTGCTGAAGCATGGACTGATTGAGAGACCTTTGCTGAATCTGGGATATCCTGAAAACCTGACCTGTTGGGAGGTGCTTGAGGACTAGAGTTGAGCCCCTCTCAGTTAAAGTAGTGTCAGTATATATGGAACTTACATTTTCAATGCTGGTAAAATGTTGAAATATAATAATGTTCAAGTCTTTCAAGCAGCAAAACATGTGACTTGTTATGGGTTTTTTTAAAAATATATAATTCAGTTCTGTAGTAATAGATAATAGTGATGGTGTGTTTTATTTTTGTAATTTTTATTATTCGACTCAATTCCATTTTAATGAGTTTTAAAGCATCCTTTGATTTCTATAGCAGGCTTTAGCACACCTCCCAAGCAGTGCAAGATCTTTGCAACACTTTCCTGTTTGTGGTAATTTGTTGCCAATGTTCCCAGCAGTTTGAGCTGAAAACTGTAACAATAGATAATGTTACCTTAGTAATATCAGGATACATTGTAGCTGCTGAGTTACACTGACTGAAGGATTGGCTGCAACTAAAAGGCAGCCATTATGTTAGGCACACAACCAGAATTTTTACAGATTTATAACAGGGGCACCAAACGATTGCCAGATTATGAAAGAATGTAGAATTATACATTGCCACGTGCTTTACATATAAAAATAAGAAGAAAAAAAGGGGGAAAGTAATATTTATCTAAAATGAAATTACAATTAGCTTGTGGCCCTTTTACTGCTAAAAGTTTTCTGATGGGGTCGTGTTGGAGAACTATTTGAACAGCCCTGAAGTATAATAAAAGGCTCCGCAATCTACCACCAATGCTATATGTGTGCATTGCTTGCCTCCCCCCCCTCCCCCAGCACTGAAAGGGTTAATAGCTGTATAACATCGTCTATAACCCAAATTTCAAAAATTGCCATCGTGAATAGAATGGAATCATGCATAATGTTTGTTAGGCTGCAGTGGGGATTCTAAAGCCGCCGGATCAGGGTTAATTCATAAGCCAGTTTGTAAAATATCGCCAAGGCATCCCTGCTAAAAAAATATATAAAGGATGGTTAAGGCAATTTAATGGAAAAAAAAAACTGTTTTTAGAAACTGTAGGGAAAGCATGGCCAGATGAGATGAGAAATACAAAATAAGAAACAAAAGGGAAACATAAACGTTTAACAGTAAAGAGATCCGTTAAAAAAAAAGTACTTTAAGGGTGATGGAAACTTGCTCAGGAAAACCAGTACTGCTACAGTATGTGGGACTCTTAAATTCAGAGTTTATTCTGTACACATATTGTAAATTGTTTGTTTGGTATTTACAAGCGTTCTTTCTAAATAATTATTTCCATTAGGTTTCCAGCCACAGTATTCTGGCTATTAAACAGCCGTCTTACCCAAACTATTAAAAAAGGGGTTTATTAGAAGGCAAACAGCAAATAAAAATACCACTTGTGAGCACATTCCCACGTCTGAGACAGGACTGCAGTGCTGCTTTCCCCCTTATCTCTAAGCATTCAGTGTTTCCACTCCAGCCAGGGATTCTGGGTAATGACATGCAAATGAGCATACAGGGTCACCTTTTGTTTCTTATCCATTTTATCATGTACTCCTATAAGCGTATGCCTGCCGCATTAGGCCTGGAATATAGTGCGCGTGCGTGCGCTACGGTGCGCGTACGTCAATTAGAATTGGCTGTGTTAGCCAGACGTTTGTATACTAGGCACGCGCACGGCCGTGAACGGTGGCGCGGCAGACCAGGGAAATTACAATAAAATTGTATTTTCACGCTGCTCCCGCAACGCAAACCATACACAGCGCAGCCTAACGCTGTGACGTCAGAGTCACGCCCCATAACTGCACGCGTCACCGCTTGCACCCTAACAACTAAATGCGCACGCCCCATGCACGCGCCACACCGGACGCACGCCAGCGCCCCCTATATAACAAGCCTTACACAGCTCTTCAGCACAGCCTGGGCTACAGAAGGACGTAGCCATGTAACCCTACTCACAGAGAGCTACTTCAATCTCTTGTGTTTTTATCAGTGTGAGGATGATTTGACGGGCTTCACAATGGGAACTTGGGATACGTTTCAACCACATCTTAAATAAGTTATGGTGGGTAAAAAAAAAAAAGTGACAAAATCCCTCCACCATACAGCAAACACAAATATCACTTGTTGCACTTATGTAATGTGTGGTTAGGAGGCAAACAACCCACAGTTCCTGCGTGCCTCCCAGATTGGCTGGCAATTTATTAGTGACATTTCTACATTTTGTACCTAAGTCTAATAACAAAGGAGCCGTTTAGTGGCAACTTTTTGATCAAAACATGATTTAAGGCTGCTACCCCCTTCAAGGTAAACGCCAAATATAGCAGGTACCTATACTAAATTAATAGCATTTCTTATTTTCCTATGGATTAAAAAATATGTGAACATGCCCAAATGGTTAAATGAATGAAGCATCGTGCTTTTTGTGATTTAGTAAAATTAAAAACTGTCATAAGCCAATAGCAAAGTTCCCGTAACATTATGAAGGAAAAGCGTGAGGGCGCCAATGTATTAAAAAGGACACTGGTATAAAATGTTGCACATTCCCTCAACACAGACAAGAAAGTAGATTTATTTCACAATACTGCAAACTTGCCCATGTGCGCTCGGGCAGCATTAAGGCTGTTATATAGGATTTATTATTTATTTATGTATAAAATATTTTACCAGGAAGTAATACATTGAGAGTTACCCCTCGTTTTCAAGTATGTCCTGGGCACAGAGTTAAGATGACAAATAATACATGGTTACAAATACAGTTACATAAATGAACAGGGTATACATTATATACAAGACATTGCGTGCACAGTTAAAGATAATATATATTATGGGCGTATGAAACAGTTACAGACCAGATTAAAATGTGTGACAGCCTTAGATTTGAAAGAACTTAAACTGGTGGTGGATGTGAGAGTCTCTGGTAGGTAGGTATAGTGGCAGCGTGCGCTACGCCATGCGCGCGCATGGCACTTATAATTGGCTGAGGTTAGTCAGCCCTTCAATACAAGGGCCGCGCGCACGCACGGAAGTGAGCGTGCATCCGGCTGACAGTGGGAAAGACGGGGAAAATAATCTTTTTGCGCCGCTACGGGTGCTGAAATGTATGTAATGTATGTACTGTGCGTGTGTATGTGTATGTATGTGTGTGTCTGCACGTGTCTGTACAATGTAAATAAATATTTTATTTTTACCAAAGTGTTTTTTTTAAAATAAATAATAAATTACACATACATACACACATACACACATATATATACATACACATACATACACACAAACACACAGTACCTTCTCACAGCTCACAGCTCAGCATACACACAAAAAGCGTGCGGCACGTGCAAGCACGTTCGCACAGGCACGCGCGCGCGCGCACGGCCGCACACTCTATAGAACAGCCCTTATAACTGCATGTGTGCCCATATTCAACCATCATGAAACTTCTAGTCCAGAAATCTTAACCCCTTCCCTGTCGGAGGCGCAGAGCAATGGAGCGCTGGCCCATCTGGCACCAAATGGGTTAAGCCTGAGACCAAAAATAAACGGTTTTTCCTATAATCAACAAAAATGAAATGCTAAAATATGGCTACTTTCTAGCTAGACCCATGTTATCAGAGAGGGCAGATTCTGCAACCCAACGGAAAGAGAAATTAATATTCAAGAAAAAAAGAAAACCAATCTCGGATCCATAATTTGATCTTGTAAAGATATCGCCTTCTCATTAACTTTCTTAAATTGTTCCCCGAGAGTATAGCATCAACATAATTAACTTAACCCTTCACGTGCACCATAAAGCTGAAATGCACCAGGAGGAAATGGGCTACTATTGTTCCTACTAAACATCACAGGGTTACACAATTATCTTTGACATGCTGTAACATTTTACCATGCAAGAATGGTCATTGTAATATGTATATGTGTTTATTGGTCGCATAGGGATATTGTGGCATTGACAGTTGCTTCTGCTAAAGAAATAGGGGAGGAAAGTAATATATATATTTTTTTTTTCAACAAAACTAGCTCCTTAATATGTAAAAAATTAAATAACTTTGTCTATCTCCCCATTATAATCTCCTAATATCTGCCCTACTCTGGCCAGGAAATAGCAACAATATCAACCATATATAGTAACACTCAGTACTGTATATTGAATATAATCATTTATTTGGGGCAAATGTGAATAGATGTGTAATCAATTCATACAAATCAATTTTTTAAAGCACCGTTTTTGACCATGCTTAGCTTGAGGTTAGTGATCACTGGCATCTGACCAGCAAACGTTAATTCTGCCGCACAATTGAAAAGGGATATCCATGTTGCCTTCTATTGCCTGTTCATATATGTTAATTGTTTTTTTTCTCACAATGTGGAAAATGTGAAAAAAAAATACAGATTTATTTTGAAAGAAGTATTTACACAGCGTTATCCTTCAATGTTTTTCTATACTAAATTGTATTTATTAATGTGGTATTAATAGACTAAAATGGCTAGAAAATATTTTAGGATGGTGCCTCTTACAAGCGAACCATCAAAGCAGAACGTATTATTTGGGCTCTTTGCTAGAAGTGGCAAAGCCATTAGCGTACAATACCCGGGATAGCTGAAGGTTTATTAATGACTTCAGCATTTGTTAAATTATAAACTTTCCAAAGCAAGGATTCCTTTCTCCTCATATTTACTTTTTATATTTGATACTTATTTCTCTGTTGGGTGATACTAATACAATACATTTCTATATAAATAAATATGTGGAAAACCAATCCAAAATCCCAGCGCCCCTCCCAAATTGGCTTGCAATTTATTAGTGAAATTCAGCATTTTGATGCCAAGTCTTTTAACCGGGAGTTTAAGTTGGCAAAACCCCATCAAGTTAAACATCATTTAAGCAGGTACGTACACTAAATGCATTGTATTTTATATCGTCTTGTGGACTAAACATCGGGAAATAGGTGTGAGGGCCTAAAGGGTAAAAATGAAGCATTTAGGACAGGGGTGGCCAACTCCAGTCTTCAAGGGCCACCAACAGGTCAGACATATAGGGGCAGAGAGAGAGAGAGGGGCAGAGAGAGAGGGGGGCAGAGAGAGGGAGAGGCAGAGAGAGAGAGAGAGAAGGGGGGCAGAGAGCAGAGACATGAGGGAGCCCTGACATTTTTTCCCCCTGGGGGCCTGCACATGTCTAGCTACGCCACAGGCTGAAGCAGGGACATCCTGAAAACCTGATCTGTTTGTGGTCCCTGAGGACTGGAGTTGGCAGCCCCTGGTTTATGCTACCTGCAATTCAGCGCAATTACAACTGGCACAAAAAAAATTCCCTTAGCAAAATTGTGAGTGCACAAGTTCCTTGGGGAAGAATAATCACACACACACACACACACCTCTTTTCCTGTACAGAGTGGCCTTCAGACGCCCACATTGTAGAAGTATTTTATGCCATAACAGAATATATATATATATATTGGTACATTAACACAAACCATTGCTGGCCCTATGAGCTTACAATCAGACATAGGGGAGGTAGGGTGACACTGCCCTGCTCAGGAGAGCTGACCCTGAAATTATGGACCAGTTTCCCTTCCACTGCAAAGGCAGTCAGGTGACCACTGACCTGATCCCCCAGCCCCGGTCACTATATACCTACATTTCCCATGGATATGTTCTTATATTCTGTCCTCATCTGCTATATTGACCTCGCATTCGCTCTTGGCAAAGCCTAAAGTGTTTGAATGCCAAGTAAATGATTTAACGGCCGTGTCAATCAAAGACTAATCCAAATCATTAAAGCTGAATGTATATGAAGAAAATACTAGCTGTGATATACAAGATCACTATGACAACAAGGAAGTATTAGCAGAATCTTTTCACAGGCTTGGCTCTGTGTCATTTATGAATGCTTTGGTGTAGACCATGTCAACTCCAGTCCTCAAGGGCCACCAAAAGATTAGGTGATAAGGATAGCCCTGCTTCAGCACATGTGGCTCAATCAGTGGCTCATTCAACTCCGTCAATGACTGAGTCACCTGTGCTGAAGCAGGGATATCCTTCACCTAACCTGTTGGTGGCCCTTGAGGACTGGAGTTGGTCACCCCTGGGGTAGACCAAAGTCAAGTTTATGTCACGATTTTAAGGTATTTCAGCCATTTAACAAATCATGTAATTGAAATTTGTTTATGATCCTACATTTAGTTCTTCTATACGTTTAACATCAAAAACGAAGTTCAGAAGAATGTTTTTCTTTTTTGGAATTTCAGCTCCATCTGATAATATCCGTCATATTGTTCTATCCCACGTAGCATTGGTTTTCGCTGCAAATTTCTCCCACTTACAAAGATTTATGGAGGGGGAGGAGGAGCCTGCAGGAAAGTGATGGGATGCACTTTTAATAGTTCAGGAGAAAACACATTTTATTCCTTTAAGATCTTTGTTGCCCAAACCAAATACATTTGAGTTTAAAATATATATATATATATAATATGGAATTTGACACTTTTAACACTCACACGTTAAACATAGTTACATAGTAGATGAGGTTGAAAAAAAGACATTTTTTCATCAAATTCAACCTATGCTAAATTTAGACAACAGATACTATATCCTACTGTATATCTATACTTATTTATTGATCCAGAGGAAGGCAAACAAAAAACTCCAGTGACATATAATGCAGTGATATCTCATAAGGGGGAAAATAAATTCCTTCCTGGCTCCAAGAATTTGCAATCGAATTACTCCCTGGATCAACATCCTTCCCATGTTTACTTATTTGGAATATCCCTGCACACCTTTACTTTCTAAAACGATGTCCAACCTTTTTTTTAACAAAGCTATTGTATGTGCCATCACAGTCTCCATGGGTAATGAATTCCACATTTTAACTGCCCTTACTGTAAAGAACCCTTTCCTTTGTTGCTGGTGGAATCTCCTCTCCTCCAACCTAAAGGGATGCCCCTGAGTCCTTTGTACTGTCCTTGGGATAAATAGTTATTTTGAAAGCTCCTTGTACTGTCCCCGAATATATTTGTAAATAGTTATCATATCCCCTCTAAGATGCCTCTTTTCTAATGTAAGTAAATCTAGTTTAGCTAGTCTCTCCTCATAAGTTAGATTGTCCATCCCCTTTATTAATTTGATTGCTCTTCTCTGCACTGTCTCTAGTTCCATAAAGTCTTTTCAAAGGAGTGGTGCCCAAAATTGTACTCCATATTCAAGGTGTGGTCTTACTAATGCTTTATAAAGGGACATAATTATGTTTACTTCCCTTCCATCCATTGCCCGTTTAATGCAAGATAAGATCTTGTTTGCCTTTGCAGCTACTGCATGACTTTGGGCACTATTGCTAAGTTTACTGTCTACCAGCACTCCTAAATCCTTCTCCATCATGGATTCCCCCAATTTATCCCCATTTAATTTGTAAATTGCCAGTTTATTCTTGCTTCCCAAATGCATAACCTTACATTTATCTGTATTAAACCTCATCTGCCATTTACCTGCCCATGTTTCCAGTCTCTCCAAGTCCTTCTGGAGAGAAATTACATCCTGCTCTGATTCTACTACCTTACACAGTTTAGTATCATCAGCAACATCTTGGCATATTTCTTCTGTTCTTCTAATCCAGGGTGTCAACCTCAATCGTTAAGGTCCACCAACAGGCCAGATTTTATGGGTAGACCTGCTTCAGCACAGCTGGCTCAATCAGTAGCTGTGCCACTGATTGTGCCACCTGTGCTGAAGCAGGGATATCCATAAAACCTGGCCTTTTCAGGTAATTGAGGACTGAGTTTGACACCCTTGTTCTAATCTAACTCTCTGAAATTATATTTCCATAACCCACTGCGACCCTGAGCCTGTGATTGCCCAGCGCGATAACCAGACTTACCAGCCATGATCAGTTATCAGAAATCTATTCAATGTCTCCAGACTGAATAATAAAAGCTGTCTGTTGTGCACTTCATTGTCACACTTCTGGGGTGCTTTTCCTGAAGGAACGTGCAGAACTTTAGTGCTGGTTGTCTGTGTACGTGTACACGATTCCACGATATTCTTGAGAATAAGATATGCATCTCAATGTGTCTTTTTGGTAAACATTTTTGTATTAATTAATGCGTTAATATCCACCATTCCTCTCCTCAATTTATCATTTATTGGCCTAAAGTTGCCTAAATTAGCAGGGTAAAATAGCCAAGAAACACCTAAAGATTATTCTCCGTGATTTACTGATTATAGTCATAGTGTTTTTTCCAAACCGTAAGTACCAGCACAATTATGAGTTGGGTTAAGAGGCGAGATGATCTTTTTGTATATTCAAAATGAATTCTAACAAAAGTGTTACATTTCTTCCCTCACTTATGAACAGAATGACACATGTTTCATACAAGGTCTCACTCTACGTGTTTTCAAGGTTACATTTCTGCAAAATATTTCAATGTTCCTTTTTCATCACAAAGAAGTTGCCCTCAGCAGTGATGTGAAGGAACGCCACAGCTGACTAACCCCGTCTGATAACAATGTTAAAGCCTTTGTTTTTACACTACTCCACTAAAGTCACAGATTACAATTATACATCTATTTGTAGCGAGCGTGATGTGTAGTGTCCTATTTTACAACAGTCCCTGTAACCAATTTTTTTTTTTATCCAGCAGATGTTATCATTACTGCAAATGCTTTTTAAGTGGTAGGCCATAGTCCGTGTCACATATTGCTACATGTCTATCGTTTGTAATGTCAGCACTGCATCGAAACTTGAGGAACAGCTCATAACAATGGTAAGCGGAAAAAATGTATAGCAATATACACAATATATTTATTGTGACGGTAGGGGTAAATGTGACAGCTTTTAATAAAGGTCAAGTCTGCCATTACCCCTACCTGTCAGTAATAGATTTGTATTATGTTATATGTGTATGTGTATTCTGTAACCAGGTTCCACTTCAGGGACCAGGGGTTAAAGCTGCAGTTCAGTCAATATCCTGCATGTGTGTTTTTTTTTTAATAAATCAGTTCTGTAGTAAGAAAAAATACTTTTAGCGTTTTCTGTTTTTAAAAAAACAACTTTGAAAGACCAATTTTCTTGTATTCTATTTTAACAGCCATTTGCTAAGGCACTGCCCCTTCATGTCCTGTCACAAGCCCTGGCACACCCCTTTGTCAGCCCTGCCCTCCCTCTAGCACATGTCAGTGCAGGAGTGCTCATGAATATTCGTGAGCTTCCACTGACAGACAAGCAGATTATAAACAGATCCCTTCACTAATTATGTCACCAAATTTCGACCTATCAATACACGGAGAACGAATTGACCTGCAGCTATACAGTTCTTTAGGTAATTAGAGATTGCACACATAAAACTATTGAAGTAAAAAAATAAATTAAAAAAAAAAAAAAAAAAAGACTGAACTGCAGCTTTAATTTTGTTTTCAGCTAGAATGTGGCCAAATGGTCTGATCTTTTCAAGTAACTTTTTGCATGTAAATGGGTTTGTTGATGCATTCTCCACACATACCAATCAAGGAATGTGTCATATTACAAACACTTGGGGAAAGGGAGACTCCTAGCCAGATGAGATTTGCTCATCTCAGTTTTAGTTGTGGAAGAGATTTCTTAAGAAGAAGCAGCTTAGGAAGAAGCTGGGAGCAACAGGGAGACGCTGCAGAGGATTTTGAAGGGAAGGGAGTACAGGGTAAATCTCTTTAGGAAGATCCCTGCACCTAGATTTATAGGGTACCCCAGTTTCCCAGTTTGTGTGTGTGTGTGTGTGTGTGTGTGTGTGTGTGTGTGTGTGTGTGTGTGTGTGTGTGTGTGTGTGTGTGTGTGTGTGTGTGTGTGTGTGTGTGTGTGTGTGTGTGTGTGTGTGTGTGTGTGTGTTGTTTTGCTGTATATAGTTGTGGATATTCCTTTTTTCAATAAATTAATTTGATAAACTCTGTGTTTCTGTCTGGCAAATTGATCCCAGGTGTGTTAGTCCTGGTCTCCCGTGACATTTATTACCAGCAACATTGCAGGAGGTTTAACAACATAAAAGACTAACCTCATCGTACAAATCGTCCTTTTATTTTTGTGCCCTTCCTTGGGAGTCTTATGATCACACAGGTTTAACATACGTGAATTTGCAGTTTAACACATTTACAAATGAAAGTGGACAATGCATATACATCAAAGGGATGTGTGTACAACATCAGCATTAGCACTTATCCTTCAAAACTAATAGTATACATATTGAACAAAATGATCATGATAACGGCTAATCACCTCAACTGATTGCTAAATGTGATGTGTTTGACGCATGGGGTAAAGTTATCAGCATTTATCGCACAGATCTGAATCAAGCTCTGTAAGACCTGGAAGCACTGGAGAATGAGAGACAAATGAAGTTCTATTGATAAGTAGAAAGATAGTCTACAAAAGTTATCTTTAAAGAGGCAGTCCAAGTGGGACTTAAAAAAAGATTTACATTGTTTCTTTTTTTTTTTTTTAGTTTGTTTTAAAGCAGCGCTCCAAGCTGCCTTTTTAAAAAAAAAATTTTTTTAATATGTGCATCAATACATTCCACACAATGATAAGTAATTAGCTAAGTTGCTGATTGATCCGTTCTCCTGTGATCGATCGGCGAAGATTCGGCTCGGGGTTCACTAAATGGCTGTCAGTGCAGCAGAAGAGGACCAAAGATGCAAAGTTCTGTGTGGGAAGATCATGTGACCAGGCAGTCACTAGATACAATTGGTGCACTGCTAGAGAGAGGGCAGGGCTCAAAAAGGGGTGTGCCAGAGCCTGTTTCAGGAGAGTAAGAGGGTGTGACTTTGTAAATGGTTGCTATAGAAACAAAAAATGCTTGTTACATTATAATACATTAAACATGTAATTCAGAGTTGATTTAAAAAAATGCTACAAGTATTTTCTCATAGTACAGAACTGATTTATTAGAAAAAACCACGTAGGATATTGCTTGGTCTGCAGCTTTAATATGTGCAGCCTTTGATTACCTTTATTGAAAACAAATGACCTAAGCTCCGGTGATCGATCAGCAAAGATCGCTCTTCCCAGTGTTCACTAAATGGTTGCATTTCTGTTTCAATCAATCCTTCAGTCAGTTTGACTCAACAGCTACAATGTATTCTGATATTACTATTTTAACATTATCTATTATTACAGTTTGCAGCTGCTGGGAATAGAGGCAACAAACAGGAAAGTGTTGCAAAGATCTTGCACTGCTGGGGAAGTGTGCTAAAACCTGCTACAGAAATCAATGATGCTCAGTATATTAAAACTCATTAAAAAAAAGGCATCAAGCATTGAATTTCATTTTTTTTAGTAAGTATTATCTAATACTACAGAACTGATTTATTTTAAAAACACGTAGGATATCGTATGGATTGCTCCTTTAAGAGTGTAATTTTCTTTGCGATTTTTGCAGAGGCTTTTCATGGCAAGATAATGGAATTTTGTGCGCAGAATGTATAAGGCGCGTTCCAGACACCAGCCAAATTCACAAGTCTTTGACTGAGCCACTGCTTGAACCACCTGTGCTGAAGCAGGGATATCCTGAAAGCCTGACCTGTTGGTAGTCCTTGAGGACTGGAGTTAGCCACCCTGCTCTAGCACACTTTGTTCCAGGGAAAATGTAAGCTATTGCCACATCTGTGGAAGGAAATTACAGAAACGATTGGGTCTAAATATTTTTAAGTGGATATATTGCAACTAATGTTTTTGTTTTGTTTTGTTTTAACAAACCACAGTTGCCAGAATGGCAGTGAAGGTGTTAACGTATGTATAATCCTAAAACCAACTGGTTAAAATAGCAGAGAACGGGGTGTATGGTTGATTGCTGGGCTTTAATGCAATGCCTACCTGTACTGGCAAGTGAGACCACACCTGGGGAAGGTGTGAGCATGCAGCTTATTAACAGCTCACATCTCTGTTAGTGTGTATCGTCTGTTGAGATATCTGCCACATACAGTACAACCTGTCCACCCTTCCAGAGAAATCCAAAACCTCAAACTTGCAGTCTATGAAATATTGCACATCAACTTTTCACTCGCTCCACACCAGACAGGTTAAGTTCTGTCTACATCTGCCTTTATTAATAGTCGCAGAAGTTTCTTTTACACTAAACCCGCTTGTCATGTGAAAGTTTTAAAATGTTATCGACTAGAAAACTGATTTAAACTGATGGGAAAAGAGCCCACTGCCTCTAAGGTTACCATGTTGTAAGCCTTTCACTCTGTTCTGTGTGGGGCCATTGTTCTGAGTAAATCATCCATTGAAAATCAGGCTCTCCAGCTCATTACAAATTCTTCATTGGAGGTGACCAAAAGTGCTTCCTGCTGCCTGGTTTGGGTGCTAATTACCTTCTCAGGCACCTTGTAAATACCTCTCAGAACCTGTCACATAGACAACTCACCTTTTTAGTCTACACACTTCATGTGTTGCTCCCAGCGTCCTCATTCTTTAGTTAACCCCTGCGTGGCTGCAGGGAGAACGGAAACCTATTGCACCGAAAGCCCCTTCCAGAGCTACGGGGGTTAATTCAGACAGCCCATGTCCTCTGTTATTCTGGAGTGACACTCTTTTATTCTCAGCCTCGTCTCCCACTGACTGCGGCACAAAGAAATGTTGACAACAATTGAGCCCATAATCCCTACAAGGAAAACTGAGCAGCTATTTTCCTTGAGGATGATGTTTTTTTTCTTGACGCTATGTAGATGGCAGGTCCTCTGGATACTCGGGGTATTTTAATGTGGAATCATACGAGTATTGGTGTCAAGGTGAAACAATGACGTTAAATGAGTGAGATGTAGGAATCTGGAGCACAATTGACATTTTGATGGAAACTTGCTGACCTCAGAGAGTGTGAGACTTCACTGGGGTATGGGACCCTGGAAGTGAGTGAGACAAACTCACTAAACATTACTAATCCATGTGCTGCTCATGAAATCTGTGTGGCAAAAACCCACTGGGAAAAAAAAGGAAGATTTTTTACCTCAATGTGTTCTTGCTTCAATGGAATGTCCCTTTCTACCATTGGAGTTAATTCATTTAAATCATTTAAAATAATTCAGGAAATCGGGTATTTACTGCAACATGTATTAAAGACATTACTATTTCGACCTCAATACTTAACGCCTACTTGAGGTGCCACTGTTTTGGTAGAGACGTGGGATGCCACTGTTTTGGTAGAGAGATGTGGGATCCCACTGTTTTGGTAGAGAGACGTGGGATGCCACCGTTTTGGTAGAGACATGGGATGCCACCGTTTTGGTAGAGAGACGTGGGATGCCACTGTTTTGGTAGAGACATGGGATGCCACTGTTTTGGTAGAGACGTGGGATGCCACTGTTTTGGTAGAGACGTGGGAAGCCACTCTTTTGTACACCTGGGAATCTGTCCTCGCTCACTTTCCAGCAGAGGTGCTCACACTGAATTGCCAACAGTTTCTGCGAAAGTTGGGTACGGATGTGCCTTTAAAGACCCTTCAATTCCTATTCCATACATCTCTTCTGTGCTGGAGAAGATTGTTGTCCCATTTATTTGAATGGAGATAAACACTTCTTTAGCTGACAGGGGTGCGCAAACTGGGGGGCACAAGATTTTTTTGGTGGGGGGTGGGGTTCTGCGGTTACAGCGGCCCCGCGCTCTTCAGTACGAGGCCTCTGTAACTCACTTACCTGAATTGAGCCGGCTTCATGGCCATGTGTCACCATGGCAACCCGGCGTCAAATGGTGCCGCGGGGTCATGTGACGTGACATCACATGACCCCGCAGCGTCATTTGACGCCACATTAAAGGTAAGGGGGGTGTGCGACACAGGGGGACAGCAGGCAGGGAGGAGCAGCACAGGACGTTTGCTCACGGATGGCATTTTTTGGAGTGACTTTTTCATTGGCTGGTTTCAGCCATCTCTTTATCTCTATATCCTGGTACACAAAAGGCCTATACCACGGCTGTTCAACTGCTTGCCCTGGGGCTAAATATGTCCCAAAGAGAGTCTTGGACTGCCTGCTTCTTCTAATTTCATTGTAGTTCCCAGGCAGCTAAATACAATTTTGTTTACCGTAAAACTCACTTGTAAGGTAAAGTCCATATATATATAATGTGTTTTTCATCATATCTTGCAGAAAAATCACTCAATGATCAGGAAAATTTGAGCAAATATAAGACAGTATATTACTACATTTAAGAATTATTTGATAATCTAATAAATATTCGTTGGTATTGGTGACGGCGTGATGACCTCATCAAGTGCATAGTTACAAAATGAGGTTTAGAGACGAAGATAAGCGCGTTTATAAAGTGCTGGAGACAGCGCAGGAATTGGAGTCTGACATAAAATGCCCCTCATTAAGGACGGTCGCTAGGAGGACTGAAAAACTGATTTGTAAAACAGACAGGAGTGGGAGAAGCTGGATCAGCGCGTTATCGATGATGCAATCAACAGCGGTGTTCTCGTCTTCGGGCGCGGGTTTCAACGGAAGGATATTTTGAACACACACTTTGAACTCAAACTTTATAGTAATTTTAGTGTTTCAGATTAGATCACAACAGTTTAGCACGTTTACGAGGTACGAAGGAAAACTCCTATTTCTTGTTTCATGAATACGATCCTCCCACAGTGTACCTGGTACTTGTTCACATTATACAATTACATCAATTTGGTTACCATCAGTTGATTGTTTACATTAAGCTTCTTATATTGTGTTAATCTACATAACAGACATACAATTGTGCCCATTTTCATGGGGAAAGAGCGAGAAATACATAGGATATGATGGAAAATGAAAGGGGTCCCTTTTTTCCTAAACACAGTGTATATGGGACAGATGTTAAAAAATATATATACTTCAACATTTTGCAAGCATTTCTAAGTATTTAAATGTATCCTAAATTATATTGCGATACTCATGTGGCCCTTCCCTTTTCTCATCCGGCCCCTTTGGGAATCTGGTCAAAGCCTAAATCTACTGGGTCCAGATATGGTAAGTTTTTCGTAACACTCAAACAAGTAGCAGTTTTTGAGGCCCCTTATTATATTGCCAAATATGAATCATTGCATTTAAATTATAAATCTGTAAACATATGTTATAAAATGTGAAACACTCAATTATCGGTTTGAAAAGGCAATCTTAAATAATAATAATAATAAAATGTATGTTTACATATGCTTAGATATTATGAAATGATGTACAATGGTTTCCAGCAGCCGAAAAGTGCGGAATATCTATTTCTATGTAACTGTGGCCCAAAAAAGACAAGTTTTTGCTCCTGACAATATTTTTAGTTCCTTGTAGCTTACTATTAGTTTAATAAAGTCAGCGTGACATGATAATATAGCACATAATGGGAATAAGCGCTTGAGACATAAAAGTAACATTAGGAAAAAGGAGTACCTGCCCCGAAGAGCTTGCAATCGAATTGGTAAGTAGGAAGAACTCAGGCCGTGATTATACCAAAAGCGCCGCGCTGCACGCCGCCGTGCGGCTCAATAACAAATAGCAACAAGACAATTAGAATATACATACCTGGCGCGACGTACGCACAGACTGGAACTGCAGAGCGGCAGACAGGAGAACAGATGAGGGAAATAATTTTCATCAGGAGACGGCCGCGTCATGTGAGCGGTTCAGTCAATGAGGCGAACCGCTCACTGCCACGCCTCCCTGTCTCCTCCGGCTGCCTCCTGCATGCAGTGCACATGCCGCTCTGCCGGATTGCATTGCTGACGTCACCGGAACGCGCGCACGCCCAGCCGGTATAATCGTAGCGTTGCAGAGACAGTAGGAGGGTGTTCTGGTAAGTGCATCTGCAAGGGGTCAGGGTAAGTGCATGTGAGATGTATAGTATCAGCCACACAGCTACCCATGTGCTTCATTAAAGAGGTGGGTTTTAAGAAGAGAGAGAGGAGAGAGAGTAGAGAGGAGAGAGATTGATTTCCAACCTCTCAGGGTCCTTCATCGGTAACATGGTGAAGGACCCCGAGAGGTTGGAAAGCTTGGGTCATATAAACTACTTGTTGGTCCAATAATACCACCTTCTCTCTCTCCCTCCTTTGTTACTACTAAGGCACGGTCTATAGTGCCGTGCGTGCTACGCCGCGCGCGCAGATTTTTAGTTGGCTGACGTAAATCAGCCTTTCTATAGAAGGGCCGCGCACGGCAGGGAGAGGAAAGCCGACAGACAGCGGCAAAGATGAAGAAATTCATCTTTTCGCACCGCTGCCTGCGCTCAAATGTATGTGTGTGTGTGTGTGTGTGTGTGTGTGTGTGTGTGTGTGTGTGTGTGTGTGTGTGTGTGTGTGTGTGTGTGTGTGTGTGTGTGTGTGTATGCGTGGGTGGGTGTTTGTATGGATGGATGTGTTTGTGTGCGTGTGTAAATAATTGCAGAAGTAAAAATAAAAAATATTTATTTAAGTTTTTTTTCTTTAAAAAAATCTTATCTAGGACTTACTTTCACTCACACAACCCATGCACACACATACACACACATATACACACACATATACACACACATATACACACATTTACCTTACCTGCAGCTCCCGGCACTATATACACGAAAGCATGCGGCACGTGCACGCGCGTTCGCATAGGAACGCACGGCCGCAGCCCTAAGACTACAAATAGTTCGCTTTTATAGGATTAAGTTAAGCGGATAAAGAATTTGGACAAAAGTTTTCCATGTGTTACAATTGCAAAAAGCACATAAACTCTCCACACAGAGTATTAAAAAAGATATTTTCGTGCCTCACATTGTAATAAGAAGTCATAGTGCTCCAAAAAATGGTGCCCACATGTCACCAGACACCGCTATGGGTCTGTTTTTATGATATATGGCGGTTCTTGCTACTTTGTATTAGTTTGGGGGATTTCAAGGCAGGCTCAGTTTAATCCTTTATTAGCTGTCCCTCGGGCAGTGGCCGTTACACTATGGTCCTACATTAGTTAACTCCACCAGGTTATATTTAGTGCTGTGATTAGGCATTTACCTAATATCATTATCACACTTATTCCTACAGCTTGTAGTGATGTGTCATCTCGCTATACACTGTCTCAGGTGTATTTATTAGATGGTAACTATTATCCACCAGCCACTATTCTAGCACAGAGTGACCAGGACATTCTCTACCTGCGTTGACTTATTCTTCTATAGGTATTTATGTAGTGCATCTGCTAACACTCTTGGTGGCTACTACTATAGTTAAATATCATTGTCAGTCACCCATTGGCTTTATACATTGGTGATTTTACTATCATCACCATTGTGCACCTGTTTATTTATGTTCTAACCAGGCCTTTCAGGCATATATATTTTGAGAGGATAAGAGATTAACAATGGTCTCTCTCCTTATTGCTTCACCTGGTATTTTTTCAACCAGTTTACCTAGTGATGCCTAAGTAGCTACGCCACCCACATTTCATATATTTTATACATATACAATTTATACAGTGATATGTGTTTTATGTAACCCGCTTTTTGAATAAAGTTATTTTCTAAATATTTATTTATTTGGTGGTGTGCAACTAAGTGGATTTCTTTTTGGGAGCCCTCAGTTGTTCTCTATTTTGTTTTTGTGTAGCTTCACCTACAGTATCCATAGTGTGCGCCTGCCATTCACTTGTAATGATCACCTTTATAATGTGGTCTATTAGTTAGAGGATTTAGTTGATCATTAGCCTTCGTTTGTCTTTTAAAGCTTCCAGAGATACTTACCTCGGCTGGCAGGAATCACTTAATGGCCGCTTTTCAAAGCTCCCGCGCCCTATGGGCCAATAGGAAGCCGTGATGTCATCCGGTGCAGCTTCCTATTGGCCATGTGACACGGGAGCTTTCAAAAGCAGTGAGAGACCAGCATCCTCTTTGGAGGTGAGCATCTCTGGAAGCAGGGGGTCCTCGGAGCTGAACTTAATGGGTCCAGCTCCAGAGACCCCCTGCGTCAATCCTATGGTAAAAAAAAGAAACAGTTCCACACAAAAAGTCACTGCTTGGATGGCTCCTTTAAAAGTCTATCTTGGTGCTGGGCTTGGAATTAACTGTTGCAATTTGGCAGCGCAGCGGCAACGTAACAACGGATTTTAACGGCATAGCCGCATTGGGAACCGAGGACCAGGCACGCATTTTGCAGAGGGCTTTGCCATACACCGCTTTCCAATTGCTATTTTGATGCCACATCCAGAAACCTTGCAAGATAATTAGGGCCCTGTTCTATGCTGGCTGATTTGGACCCAAAATTTCTTATTGAAGTCGATGGGGATTTTTGGCCCAAATCCTCCTGGATGTCCACTTTGGCCAAATAGAATTACCCCCTTAAAGCTATAATAATCAAATAAATGCGTGGAAACTCAATTGCTCATGTAAGCCTGCTGGTTGCAGAGTATGTAGATAATACAATCACTGAGCTTGCTTTTGTAGTAAAATCTTAATAAGATCCTTTTTAGGTATGTCAGTTTTTACCTGCTCAATTGCCAAAAATGAAAATCTGACACTTTTGATGCCTTCTGCTGCGTTTCTATTAAATGTTCTGTTCTATGTTTTTCCCGTGTACTTCAGATTGCATTAGCAGCTAATAAAATAAAGGGCTCCTGCAGAGCTGCAATTAATGTGTTGATGAATTCTATATTTTATAGGAGTACGTAAGTTAGTAAATTCCATTATGGGTTTGGCATATGCCACACTCGGTGGCGGATTTAACACATTGCCGCCCATAGGCACTTACCTTTTTGCCGACAGGGCCTCAGCCTTCTGCGGCATCAAGTGATGTCACAGCGGCACGTGACGACGCGCTTCTATGACAAAGCGATGCCATGTGATGTCACATTGTCATGGCAACGCGTCGCTATGTGACGACGCAGCGTCATTTGATGCCGCGATGCTGCAGAAGTAGAAGGTAAGAGACATTTGCAGAGGCCTCACGCTCTCCCCCCGACAATCAATAGGGAAGAGAGCGGGGCCCCTGTATATGGGGAAAAATGCCCAGAATAAAAACAGAGCATTTTCCGCCTCAAACCCGGTCCTGTCGGGCCTAATAGGAAATCTGCCCCTGGCCACATTTATAAAAGATTTTCTGTGAGTCGCAGTTTGAGGACGGCTAAAATGATTCCTTACAAGCATGGTCGGCCTCAAGGCAAGGCGGCTGCTTTGGACCCCGCGCCTTCGGGGGAGCCGCACTCCTCCTCATCCTCCTCTTGTTGGCACCAGGATCCTACTTCAACCCGACCGTAGGGGGGAGCTGGAGTAGGGAGCGCGGCGTCCATCCCTCCAGCTCCCCCCTCTCTCCCTCCAGCTCCCCACTCTGGTCGGAAGGATCCCAGCACCGACACGAGGAGGGAGCGCAGGACCCCCGGATCGGCAGAGAGGTAGGAGTGGGGGTGTGGGGGGTGTTCTCCTGTGCCGCCTCCTGTTGTGTTGCATTGCTATGGTGACCAATGTCAAATGACACCCCATGCTGCTGCGGCGTCCCGTTGCCAGGGCTGCTCGGCAAGGTAAGTCCCTTAACCTTTCTTACAGGTGGTTGAGGGGGTGGGGGCGCTGCCGCACACACACTACTCTCCGCTCCATGATGTTTCCTCGTCCCCTTGACCCCACCCCCAGGCTCCTGACACCTCCTCCTAATTGGCTGCATTACCCAGCAGCAGCCAATCAGATGGAGGAAGCTGCCCAGCCCCCTAGCAAAAGCCCTGCTCTGGGAAATCCCGCAACCCCCCAAGCCGGTCAGGTCACTATGTCCAGAGAGGTCCAGAGACATTTTCTGGACAGAAAGTCCAAATGCAGGACAGTCCAGTTCAATAATGGACACCTGGCAACCATACTGATCCAGAAGTAGAAACCCCCAATGAAGCCTACAAAAAAACTTTGCACAGCAAAAGCTATCTTACAAACCCCAGGAAACAAAGAAAACAGGAGCTGGGTGATTTGCAACCGTGTAATCGGCTTTTGTCAAGCCTTATTTTTCTCTGCCTTGGGGGTATTGGTGGTTTTTTTTTTCATTCAAGGTCTCAATGTTTTACACCTCAGTTAAAAAGGAAGCATGGCCTGAGTCCTCCTAACTATTGTATGTATTTCAATCTAATCACCGACACATCCAGTCTCTAGGTTTGAAATGACACCAGTCACAGTAACACAGAGCCATTTCTTTTCAGTGCTAAAGTCATCATTTTTGCCCAAACTGAATTTTCGCTAAACTATTTGTCATCCTAGAGTGAAAGGAGATGGAAGAACATTTCATTTCGTGTTGATAAGAGAGTAATAAAATGCTCAACAAGTCGAAGGAAAGTGTTTGGATAGAGACAAAACTACTGTGGCCCTGATTCACTAAATTGTGCTAAGCGCTAACACCCTAGAATGAAGGGGATTTAAGGCCTGCTAAAGCTTAGCACCATTTAGGGAATCTGGACCTGTGTCTCCTGTTCAATATGCTTGAAAGCAGCTCCTTCATGTCAGAGCCTGTGAGCTCTATTTGTTTCGATTAATTTGAATAGAGCTCAGAGCTTCCCTGCCATAAAGAAGCAGTGTCACAGCTAGTTATATATGGGCCTAGGATGGTTATTTCAACATCACTGTCCGATTTGTTTTGGTAAGCGGCTGTTGAGTTACAGACATGTCTGTGCCATGAATATGTTCTTTATCATTCATCTACAAAGTACAAATATATTTATTTCATGTAATTGGGCAATTATGAGGTGTGTTTGGACATTTAGGGACATATTTACTAAGTGCTGCTATGACATTAGACACCAGCCAGCGCTGGGTGAGAACTTATGGCCCATATAGATTAATGGACCATATGGCGTCTTATGGAGAGGTTTAGCTTAGTAAATATGGCCACTAGTTATCACTGTGTATAAGAGTGTATTGGCAAATGTGAAGGTATTTCTGGGACAGTGCAAACAATATTGCCTGTTTCATTGATATTGGAACACACAGACTCTTGACGGACTTCCAGTTTAACCTCATGTGTGTGCCCTCTTTCATTGACGGCAGTAATGTTCCCTGCATGTCACTCCGACAACACAAAGCCCGTGCTCCCATATAGGGTGACACGTAACAGATGCAGATGGGAGCCACTGAATGGAACCTTTTACACTTGGAAGAATTCCAGAACCACTGGAATTTCTCCCACTCCGGTAAATCCGAACATCCCGACAATCAAATCTGCCGGGAGAAAAGGCTCCTGGTATTCACCGCATTCCGTGCCATGGAAGGGTGATAGTGGGGTGCTGAAAGCAAGTCTAAGGACTGTGCGGGTATCACAATACCCTGCACCTGTTTTCAGTTTAAAAAACAGCTCATTAATAGAGATGCCTGATCAACAAAAAATAGCATCTAGTCTCCGAGGTGACATTAAGCCAATTTGCATGGGGAGTGTGACACTGGTTAAAAAGTACACATGGGCACTTTCACTGGTGTCTTGGTTCTATAAAAGCTTTGTTTTGGTTGTGCCGGACCTCAACTTCGTTTGGGGTTTTTAAAGAATGATGGGAAAAAACCTTTACTGATACTAACCCTGGCTGTGCTCAAAGCTGTGACCATGCAGCAAGCTTAAGCCTATAGGGAACCATGTTAAAAATGGTTATTGAGGCAAAAAGTGACACTGTGTGCTCATTTGCATGTCATTTCCCAGAATCCCTTGCTGCAGTGGAAGTGCTGTATGCTGGGTGATAATGGGGAAAGGCGGGGTTGCAGACCTGCCTAAGACATGCAGATGAGCATACAGCTATATTTGCATATTTGCTTTCCTGTGGAGGGTTTTTGTCACTTTTTTTACTCACCATAACTTAACTCAGTATATATACACATACACATACACATACACATACACATACACATACACATACACATACACATACACATACACATACACATACACATACACATACACATACACATACACATACACATACACATACACATACACATACACATACAGATACCCACCAAGCTCTCAGAACCCCCCAAATTACCACAAAATATATATGTGTATATAAGTATCAAATGGAGTGCTACTGGGTGTGGCTAAATGTATATAACAAGAAACAAAGAAGTCCAGAGCAACATCCAATGTGACAAAAATACACAATGAAATACCTATATATCTCTTGAAAAGGGGTAATTAGTTAACCCTTTGGCCAAAGCGTATAAGCCTGCGAGCCACATTCAAGGCATGACCATAATATCGCAGGTCCTAACACTAACTGATTATATAACTATTTATATATATTAACGTTTTTACAAATGTTCATATTTTTTTTTTAATCCATTAATTGGACGGATCACCTAGTTTCTTAATAAAAAAAATAAAAAAAACCACAGGAAATCCCAGAATGAGCCTTTCTCGGGGTCAGGCTTTGGCAAAAATTTTGCTCCGTTTTCAAATTTTGTTTCGAAGTTGGACTCCAACTTCTAAACGAACTTCGAAGGTTAGCACCCGCCCAGCCTTAACGGATAGCTTCAAACATCGTGGTGGGCCTCAAACTCAAAGCTTTCTGAATAGGGTCTCTAGCCGGACTTTGAATGGCATTAAATTTAATGGTCATCTGAATGGAATGTCCGACACTTTCATTTAGTTTTAATATTTACAACCTTATCCATCTGTTCCTCCCAAAAATAATTGAACAATAATTACATTTTATTTGTTTGTTTGTGTAAACAGGATGTGACCACTTACATAAATAACGTATTTCTTTGATTCTAAGACGCCATCCACACTACACTACACCACTATACTGTACTATACTATACCTTTACGCTCAGCACTATGGGAGCTGTGCTAGGGTTGGCAGAAATTTAATTCCGTCATTCATTCATGGGATCATGTGATACGTACGTTGTCTTCCGCGATCTTGTTGCGCTCCCTCTGCACATCCAACCGTTCCGGTCGCGTTAATACTTGCCAGACTGATAGTCGTGGGGAGAGGAGGGGGTGAGGGGGGAGAGGGGGTGTCCCTGAAATGTTATATCTTAGTTTGCTTGAGCATGAAGTAAACTATACCTGTGTTCCTCCATCTTTTTTATTGTTACATAAATCCTGGCAACATAGCCCTAAATAGCTGCATATTCTAGATCAGGAGTGTGTAACCTTTTTGCCCTGCGCCCCCCTGCTTGCTCTCCCCCACTGCTCGCGCCCCCTATCACCATATATCAAGCGTCAAATGACACTGCGGGTCGTGTGATGCCGTGTTGTCATGGCGACGCGTCGTCCAAAGCCGGCTGAATCAAGGTGAGTTACAGAAGCCTCGGGCTGTCCCCCAGAATTTAATTTAAATGCCTTGGGGAAGAGCGCAAGGTCTCTGTAACCACCGCACCCCCCCCCCCAAAAAAATCTCGCGCCCCTCCAGTTCCCAGTATGCCTAGATGTTACATGGGGTCTCACTCTAATATGGGTATTACTTTAATAATGCCCTATTATCCCCTCACCTGCTGCCTTTGTAAATTTCCCATCATACCAGTTAGATTGTAAGCTCTCTGGGGCAGGGATTTCCTTTCCTATTGTCTGATCCTATCTGTTTCACTTATTTAACTACAATTCCCTGTACTGTATTGTCTCTCTTGTAAAGCGCTGAGTACAGCTGTGGGCGCTATATTAATAAAGATATACATACATCTTCTGTCTATTTTTTAGTGTGAACATCACTTTACAGGTCTCGGTAAGAAGATTTGGAACTATTCAGAACCTCTGCAAACAAAACTCTTTGGGTGAGCATGAAGGCGCTGGGACACTAACCCGTTTACCACCAGCGGGCTCTGCAAACCCATCGTCAGGACCCTTCTGGCAGCAAACGGGTTACCAGAAAGAATGTCACTGGAGAGAGCTTCCCAGCAGCTAATTAGGAAGTTTGGCCTCCTAAGAATGAGTTGCGTTGTTTGTTCCTGCAAACTGCAGCTGTCCTTTTTACACACAAACTCCTAATGAATGAGAGTCGCTGTTTTACAGTACACCACACTTACAGGACCTATCTCTCAGCCCACCACTCTCTGACTGATCAACAGAAGGGCACCAACATCATAATTCTTCCTAGAAACAGGAGGATATAAAAGGGTTTTGTTGGAGGCTGGCTGCGTATGTGTAGAGTTCTGCCTGCAGGGCGTGCAGTGCCATCTCATGCTGCTGTGGTCTTTGGCCTAATAAGGTACAGAAGCAAAGATTGTTCACTGGCTCTGGAATACTGGTAGTGCTTGGGTGATGGAGAGAAAGGGGGCAGCAGGGCAAATCTTCACGTGGGAGAAAGGCCACGAGTGCAACTGCACAGGCTCAGGGGATGTCCCAAGACCCTGCCCAGCGTGATCGTCCTTTCTGCTTGTGCAGTCTATAGTACGAACTATGGACGTCCAGCCAGTTATTGGGTGCTATGTATCCAGGCCAACTCCAGTCCTCAATGGCCACCAACAGGTCAGATTCTCAGGATATCCCTGCTTCAGCACAGGTGACTCAATCAAAAACCTCTTATAAACCTCTCCAGAGTGCTACAGCAGAACAAACTAAATGCTTACACCCTGCATTAACTCAGGTGTATTTTTTTTGATTAAAACTGACTAAAGGGAGCACCAGCTTAAAAAAAAAAAAAAAAGATGATGAAACTCTGTTGATCGGTTATCAAATAAATATGGTACATTTGTGGCTAAAAAAACAGAAACATTTTCCTTTAACCTTTGATGGACCATGAGGGTTAAAAATGTATGAAGTGCGAAATGAAAGCCATGGTACGGCATCTGAAATGGGACATATTTATTAAATGCATTTGTACTGTTGTACAACGGGGCGCATTGTTCCAATTATTCTGCACTGTAAAAAAAAAAGAAAAAGGTTTACACCACATTTAAAGAGGCAATCCACAGCAGTGTTGTGTTTTTTAATAGAGGATTGAAGCAGGGAGTCTCTGGAGCGGAATCGCCTTAATTGTAGCTCCGGGGACCCCCTAATTCTGGAAGTACTTACCCCCATTGGGGTGCTGGTCGCCATTCTAGGGTTAACATTATGGCGTATTTTCAAAGCTCCTGCCACTTGCGGGCCAATGGGAAGCCGTGACTTCACCTGGTGCAGTGACACGGGAGCTTTAAATAGCCATGTTTAGCAAGTTTATCATTTCTTGAAAGTATAATACCAGTATTTTTAAGGCAATGTAACCACTGCATCATATACTTCTAATTATTCCTTTTCAGCGAGCCGGCGGTAAATATCAACCCTTTCCTCCAACAAGCAATGCACCTTCAAGCCATGTGCAATTGTACAGTCTCTGAAAAACTCATACATATTGTACAACCTTCTTTGTCCAAAGCGATCTCACTGGGCAAGATTAATCAGCATAAGGAAAATGCGTATAGAGGTTTGTTTTGGCGCATTGCTCCATTTTCAGACGGCGTTTGTGTAAAATGTATGACAGTGTTTGATGGAAATCGTTAGCCAGAAAAGTTTACAACACCTGAGATCTGGCAGATTTTTTTTTTAACGCAAATTGGATTTATTAAAAAAAAAAAAACTGACGCACGGAGACGCACAGTACGATGCATCTCATTATAATCGGTGCATCATGTAACTCCTCCCTAACTTGTCACTCCACAAATCGCAAATGGACGCACACGGGGCAACGCTTGAAAAAACTGACGCAGAAAAACGCGAGATGAAAATGATGCCATTTGTGTCCATTTGTCACGTTGGCCTTGATACATCCCAAGTCCCTATGTAATAAAGTAAAAGTGTAGAAATCCTGGCGCTACCAGAATGCAAATGAAGTATACAATTTTTAAAAAAATCCATAGAAAGCCATAGGATTTTTTCTTTAAAACATCTGATTCGGTTTTTTTGGGGGGGGGAGGGAGAGAAGAGCCCCACTTTTGATGCACCGACGCCTTCTGTAAGAAGCTGTTAACAAGAGTCGGAAGATTTGAATAAAGTTAGAATAAAATGAACACGTGTTAAAAGTGCCACTTTCCAGGCAGGGAGGTTAAAGCTTTAACAGTTTTACATTGCGCAGAATTTTTGTTCTAGTTGTTAGGGAACCCTTGTTCAGCCTATTTCGGGGCCCCATGAATTGCTGCCAGCACTACTGAAATTATCCCTGACCTTTTGTTGTGCTGCATGCTCACATCATACACTGCTGATCGGATAAACCCCCTTTTTTCAAACACCAGCATTTTTCAAACAAAACTAGCATGAGACTGATGAGTAATGTGAATGTGCCAAAAAAAAAAACTGCTCACAATGACGGTTACGAAATTCCAGATTCACAAAACTAGGGATAAATATTCACTCGGGAAAACAAATTCTCTGAAGGCAGCATTTCAGGAGTAAACACACAGTACGCAGCTTTGCTTTAGGATGCTTATTTATTTGGTATCCAATAAAGAGAGACTTGTTTGCGGTCCTGTAACCCCTACTGTTCCTGAGATGTCTGGAATCTGGTGCATGGCCACTTGTAATTAATTGTTAGGTTCCTATTTGTCAGCATTTTTTTTAAACCTCCCACTTATTACAAATATCGAACTTGCAATGGAAATCACTCCACCATCTAACTTCTCTACCATTAAAAAGTTGTTGTATTTTCACAGTTTAAGATATGTATATTATCTCAGTAAACTAGTGCCCCTGCAAATATTCCCAATGGTGCCTATGCTGATTAGAATTTTACAGGACTCAGTGCAAATTAAAATGTATGGATGAAGATAAGGTGTGTGTGTGTGTGTGTGTGTGTGTGTGTGTGTGTGTGTGTGTGTGTGTGTGTGTGTGTGTGTGTGTGTGTGTGTGTGTGTGTGTGTGTGTGTGTGTGTGTGTGTGTGTGTGTCATATCTGGTGTCCACCGGCCCGCACCATTTAAAAACAAATGATTTACTCATTCCTGCAATTAAAACAACAACAACCTTCCTTTGCTTTAATTAATGTGTATAAAAAACCCATTGGCAGGGTAAGATAAGAGGACTGATAGGGAGCATGCTAACAATTGCCCAATGCGTTGCTGGTCTCTCTGGCTGAGAAGGGGTTAAGTAATTAAAAAGAACAACACAAAAGGTTTAAAGTATTAAATGTAACTGAATCATCCCCAGAAGCAAAGGAGGAGTTAAAAGACAACAACAAAATGTAATGTGTCATAAGAAATATTGTTACACTGCGTCTGTTACTTGTGTTCATGGTTCACCACAATCTGAAACCCATTTGGGGGCCTTTTAAATTGTGCCTTTGTTAAGCTCCTGGGTTGAAGGGATATTTGGAGATATACATAGTTTGTCACGCGAACCCAAGTGAAAAGTTTGTTACATTAGTCACATAACTAAACTTCTCAACTGAACTTTGCATCTCTGCTCGGAAGAGTAAGTCAAGTTAAAGTAATGAGAAGGGACAGTGCCACCCAGGAACCCGGTGATTCACTTGCTGACAAGCTTAAAGTGCCTCGTTACGTGCACGTTTCAGCATTAATTATAACCCCATAATACATCTTCAGTTATATCAAAATATTGGCGCTAAGAGGCTGTTATATCAAGAATAAACCTTTGCAGTGTATCCAAACAGCTTTATTTACAAATAAACTGACAAGATCTACATCCACTATATTTTTGTTGCATTTGTTTAAAATGCTGTAAATCATAGTAAAGAAAAAGTGTTACACTTCCTATACAAGGAACAAGTGCTCACAGTTCCTATATAAAGCTGACTTTGTAAAGAGAGATTATTGTACACATTTGGCATGGTATCCCAACCTATTCTTCCAATATGATAATCATTTAGAAATACCAACAACATAGGTAAACATCTTGCATATTTCTAAATGTCATATGTGAAGTACACAAACGTACACACACCTCCTTATACCCATGCCCTGGTTTATCCAAAGTGTTTGCGCTGTCCCTAATAACACCCAGCAGAAAGCTGTCAGCCCTACCTAAATCCTCTCTTAGGTTGAATGCTATGCCTCTGTTAGACAGGGGTAGAAGGTCACTATCGATTTTGGAGGCCACCTGGTGAGTCCAAGCCATGAACTGACTCAAAAAATTTATATCAGAGCTGGATTGGCTCACCTCCCAGGGCTAGGCCTGGATTTACACTCCAACTGCACATTGCAGCCTGCCAGGCCTAGCTCAGGGAGAGGTCAGAGTTGATGACCCTGTAACTGACCTCTTCAAACTTCAGGAGCATTTTTCTGGCAGTTACCACGGTGACATGGCAGCCCAGCCTTCCCTTACTGAGAAGAAGAAAATGTTAAATCCTACATTGTAGAAATGTCCATAACCAATGACCACAGTATGCTGGTATTATTCTCTTATTTGCTGACCAATATTTCTGGCATCCAAGATCATTTTTATCTGCAAGATCATTGAACAGGTGTTAAGAGTATGATATACTAACTTTGTTACATCTGGACTTTTGTGGGAAATAACTGCATTTAAGAGGGTTAAAAAGACAATCAAAAAGTTTCCTTTAACTTAATTCCTAGGCATTCTATCATTTTTTTTCTTCTTCTAATGACACCATATTTTTAAAGTTAGGGTAGATTAGTTTAAATAAACCTAAATAAACCTCCGCCTATAACCGCAAGAATGGGGGAACCTGCAATGCTCAGAAATATGTTGCAGATTTCTCAAACAATTAAGTGTATAAAGATCTGATTACTTGGTAATGATAAGATGTGTTTGAATATATAATCACAGTTGTGTTAAAATAAAAAAAAATGTATGTATATTAAACTGCAAATTGTTCTACGTTGAACAAACTGACACGAATCAGTGTTCATAATCTACTATCTACTATATATTTCTGAAAGCATTGTATGTATGTATGTTTCACTGTGTTCCCTGTCCCTAGCGGCAATCTCTTTGGTCCCTTGGCCCGCCCGCACCTGCACACCTCTCATTGGCCTCACACACTCACACCACCCCCTTGGCCCGCCCCCCACACCTCTCATTAGCCTGAGGCGGAGTGACGGGCCAAAGGTCCAAAAAAACCACACTCACACACACACACACCCACACCCACACCTCTCTCTCTGTCCTCTCCCCCCCTTCACACTCACCTCCCCCCCTCCCCGGTGCTCCACTCATCTCCCTGCCTCCCCTCCGCTCCACTCACCTCTGCTTCACTCACCTTCCTCCCTCCTGCTGCACTCCCTCTTCACTCACATCCTTCCACCTCCCTCCCGCTCCACTCACCTCCCTCTCCACTCACCTCCCTCCCGCTCCACTCCCTCCCGTTCCACCCACCTCCCACTCCACTCACCTCCCGCTCCACTCACCTCCCGCTCCACTCACCTCCCTCCCAGGCACGGGGACAGGCAGTGGGCAGGGCAGCCTGCCGCTGCCACGCGGCACCTAAGATGGCGGCGGACGGAAGGACCCCCTTCCTCCCTCGCGGACTAAGTAACAAGGCGGCGGATGGAAGGAGAGGTCCCACTCCACTCACCTCCCTCATGCTCCACTCCCTCCCGCTCCACTCACCTCCCGCTCCACTCACCTCCCTCCCGCTCCACTCCCTCCCGCTCCACTCACCTCTAAGTAACATGGCGGCGGCCGGAAGGAGAGGTGACGTGTGTGTGTGTGTGTGACACTGTGTGTGTGTGACACTGTGTATGTGTGTGTGTGACACTGTGTGTGACACTTTGTGTGTGTGTGACACTGTGTGTGACACTGTGTGTGTGTGTGTGTGTGTGTGTGTGTGTGTGTGTGTGTGTGTGTGTGTGTGTGTGTGTGTGTGTGTGTGTGTGTGTGTGTGTGTGTGTGACACAGTGTGTGTGCCCCCCCTCCTGTCCACTGTCACCCCCCTCCTGTCCACTGTCACTCCCCTCCTGTCCACTCTCCCCCCCTCCTGTCCACTCTTCCCCCCCTCCTGTCCACTCTCCTCCCCCTCCTGTCCACTGTCACCCCCCTCCTGTCCACTGTCACCCCCCTCCTGTTCACTCTCCCCCCTCCTGTCCACTCTCCTCCCCCTCCTGTCTACTGTCCCCCCCTCCTGTCCACTGTCCCCCCCCTCCTGTCCACTGTCCCCCCCCTCCTGTCCACTCTCCCCCCCTCCTGTCCACTCTCCCCCCCTCCTGTCCACTCTCCTCCCCCTCCTGTCCACTGTCACCCCCCTCCTGTCCACTGTCACCCCCCTCCTGTTCACTCTCCCCCCTCCTGTCCACTCTCCTCCCCCTCCTGTCCACTCTCCTCCCCCTCCTGTCCACTGTCCCCCCCCTCCTGTCCACTGTCCCCCCCTCCTGTCCACTGTCCCCCCCTCCTGTCCACTGTCCCCCCTCCTGTCCACTGTCCCCCCCCTCCTGTCCACTGTCCCCCCCTCCTGTCCACTGTCCCCCCCCTCCTGTCCACTGTCCCCCGCCCCCCCCCCCCTCATGTCCACTGCCCCCCCCTCATGTCCACTGCCCCCCCCCCTCCTGTCCACTACCCCCCCTCCTGTCCACTACCCCCCCTCCTGTCCACTGTCCCCGTCCCCTCCTTTCCACTGTCCCCGTCCCCTCCGGTCCACTGTCCCCATCCCTCCTCCTGTCCACTGTCCCTCCCCCCACCTTTTCCTAGCGGCAAATTTAACTCACGGGCAACGCCGGGTCTCTCAGCTAGTACCGTATAAACTACAAACCTGGTCCCGGAAATATCCTGCAAATTATAACATTACTTCTGTTTTTGGAAAGGATGTTCTAAGAATATTTCAGTAGTTAATTTGGGATTTCGTTTGTGTGCTTGTTTTTACACTGGGTATTTCATAAAGCAACATAAAATAAAGAAGCTTGTTGAATGTTATAATTAAACACTTATTTCCAACAGGATGATGCAGGAATAACAGATTGGCTTACTGGAAAAATGTCAATCACACCTGTGTACTCTATAAAGATAAAGGTTACAGAAAGAACCAGAAGATGTGCACAGTGAAGAAAGAATTTAATGGCTACCCAGCCTTTCTCTAAACTCCAACACATTTTAACCTCAACTTTCTTGTTGTTGCTAGTTTGGGTCCTAAAATGACACTTTCAAAAACACTAACTTATCAACTGGTAACCCATAAAGAATGAAGAATAGAATACATGCATTGCAATCTGTATTATTTGTGTATGTTATCACATTGCTCATAATGCACATTGAGCAATTTCCAATAGACATGTCTTTATACTGTACTGTACATAATCCACAGCCCATATCACAAACTAGTCACTTTAACTTCAGGAACTTTTGGACTAATAAATTAATTAGCAACATTTTGAAGAGACGATTCATTGCACCTGTTTTATACAACTGTGTGTACCATGTTACTATGTCAGTCATATACTGTAGAAAGTTGTATATAGGAATACAACACATATATATATATATATATATATATATATATATATATATATATACACACTCATTTGTGCTCATGTATATATATATATATATATATATATATATATATATATATATATATATGTGCTCATTTGCATGTCATTTCCCAGAATCCCTTGCTGCAGTGGAAGTGCTTTATGCTGGATGATAATGGTGAAAGGCGGGGTTGCAGACCTGTCTAAGACATGCAAATGAACATACAATAATATTTCCATTTGATATATATATATATATATATATATATATATATATATATATATATATTTATATATATATATATATATATATATATATATATATATATATATATATATATATATACCATACGATACCGGTTGCAACACGACATCAAGGGACAGCACGCAGGTAAGTAAATCAAAAATGTTCTATATTTGATAGAAGACACAAAAACCGGCGCACCACCTTGAGAAAGGTCCCACTGAGGGACCGAAACGTCGGTTTTTGTGTCTTCTATCAAATATAGAACATTTTTGATTTACTTACCTGCATGCTGTCCCTTGATGTCGTGTTGCAACCGGTATCATATGGTCTGTTATTGCTTTATGGGATAAGCACCAAAACTTATTTACTTGCATATGGTGTGCCGGCTGTGCATTGGATTATATATATATATATATATATATATATATATATATATATATATATATATATATATATATATATATATATATCTTCAGTAGTATTTTTCAAAACAGCAAATACACATGCAATATTTGAGGAAGAATTAAGTCATTTAAAAGAACCAAAGAATCAGGGTTGAGAGCATCTTGTATTGATGGGTGAGACACTGCTTGAGGGCACCTGAGGTGATGGTAGTCTAATGCTGTATTATTTCGCTTTCTTTTTTAATATATTGCTAAAGGGAAGACATCCAGGGCATAATTACCCCTCACCAAGATCCTGAACCTTACCACAATGGAAAAGTTCAAGTGCCTGTGAGTAAACATTCAGGAAAAGCTGAGGAAAGTGACAAATACAGGGTGACAATTAATCAATAGAGTCACAGTTCCATATTCCTTATTGTTTTCCAGAGCTAACACCATGTAAGGACATTGCCTGCCAGGAAAAAGAAGTTGAGAAGTCATGTGATAGACCCTAATAGAAAACCGTATGAATTATTACATATTATTATTACAATACATGAGCTAGTATAAACATACAGATTTGAAAGTAGATTGAAATACATTGGTAAAAAGGAAGAACATAAAAAATATATCTGTTTTCTGACACAAATATTTATTTGGATGTCACTGATTACGTTGTTTATACTGAACATAATGAAGCACAAGTATATTATGTGGTACCAGAGATGGAGAGGTAACCTGATTTTCTGAGGGTTACAAGAAACTTGCACTGACTTTCAACACTACAATGACTCATTCTAGTCTATTCACATGAGCAAGTGTTAATGTGAAGAAACTTCCTGTGTCTCTGAAACTAGGAGTATTATAAGTTGTAACCCTTCATTGTCCGTGTGTGTTTCTAGTATGTACAAAAGAGTGAATGCCAACAATGATTTCCAATATTACACTTGTCATTATTATTGTCACCCACGCTCTACAGAATGAGCAAGTGAACATTCAACATTAACTTGCTCCCAGTGTGAAGATGTGGGTATACAGCACAAAGTGAGCCATTGGAGATACTGTACATTGGTTATTAAGTGGAGTTTTCTCTGCTCTGCTTCTTTTGGGAGCTGTATAGATAACTAGTGATGTCATATAATCGATATGAAAAGCCCTGGCTGTCACATACCCTAAGCCTGCTCCTGACAGAAAAAATAACCTGATTTGTCATTTCAACGTTGTCTTTTTGTTAATGATGGGTTGTAATCATGACAAAGGTGCCACGCTGTGTTAACCCATTCAGCGTTAGAAAGGGTGCAATGTATTGTAATGAGGTATATTTAGAAGACAAATGGAAATATGCACTTTTTTTAAATAATTTTAAACCTAAGAGCCTTTAACAAGTGTATACACACAAATTCTAACTAATAAACATGATGGTGTCCCTATATTTTAAGAGTTTAAATTAAATTGTGTGTGTGTGCGATAGAAATGTAGATTACCATGTGCAATTCTGGGGCAACAGATTCCCAAACTATGTATCATTGCAATGAATATTTTTCCTTGGCGCATACAGTATGGTTCCATTGTCTTGCCCCTTAGTATATGTCGGATTTTGGCATTACAGTGGGAATGGGTGAGTGGAGTGTACCATGGTATGAGTGGAGTGTATCATGGTATGAGTGGAGTGTATCATGGTATGAGTGGAGTGTATCATGGTATGAGTGGAGTGTATCATGGTATGAGTGGTATGTATCATGGTAGGCTATTCATCTGTGCAACAGGAATTGTATATTATTTTATTCTGAATTTTTTTTGTTTTCTTTGTGTAGATTGGTAATGTGAGCAATACATTTTATAAGAGTGAATATGTTTGTGTGTATGTATATATGTATATAGTAAATAAAAATACTGCTTGTGGTCTATTTGTATACTGCAACCCCTGTCTGAGACATGCAAATGTACAATTGGTATTTTTATTTTTTTATTTATGTTCACTGTACGGTGGAAGGGTTTTGTCATATATATATATATATATATATATATATATATATATATATATATATATATATAGATATATATATAGATATATATATGTTGTGTGCATGTGAAACCTTAGCCCAGGACTGAGTTTCTGATTTTTTAAGGGGATGTTATTTCTATGAGGACACAATGACAAGCCTGGAGTGCTAGAACTCTGATCTGTAGGAAGGAGAGATAACCACCCCACTCCAATAGCCCTGTTGTTCTGCTGTTACCTGATCAGCGTGCGAACTTCCCTTAAGTATAGAGCCAGCACTGAGGTCCCCAAATTGCCCAAACCTATAGCTCGACTTTTTTATTCCACTGCACATTTATAGCGGCGGGGTCTTCATAGGTAATTGTGCAGCCAGTAATTCAAAGGCAACGAGTGAAAAACAAAGGTGCTAGGATATATTACTCATTTCGGGTCCAGAATTATGATTATTTTTTTTGCGGGTTCTATAGACACCCACCAAGGCAGAGACAGCAAACTTTAATTGAATAAGGATTCTGATGGGATAATTGTCATAATTGTATAACAAGTTATCCTAATGAACTAAAATGTTCTGTTTTAAGTACAAGCCTGCCAATGTATACATTGTAACACTTTCCACTTGTTGCACATATGTTATAATATACACTGATTATTGGGGTGTTAGCAGAAAACGCTTCCCTATCCATCTAATCCCTGCTTCAGCACAGGTGACTCAATCAGCAGCTCAGTCACTGATTGAGCCACTTGTGCCAAAGCAGGGATATCCTTAAAACCTGACCCGCTGGTGGCCCTTGGGAACTGGAGTTGGCTACTCCTGGCCTACAGTATAACCAGTGACATTCAGACGTTACATTTCACCTGTTTTAAATAATAACAATCTAGGCAGCATAAAACTAGCTAGAATAGATCATACAATCTGCTTCCATTCAAATGTGTGTGCAAAAAGGAGCTGTTATTTTTCATCATGTCTGGAAGATTTGTTCTGGATCTTCGAAGTATTAGCAAAAGCTGCATTGTTTTTTTTCCATATACAATAAGAGGAAATGCAATCCATTGTTTAGCAAGGTATTCCACTCATAAATGTGTTGGTATTATTGTATGTACACAAAACGTTATAATACATGTCAATTTTAAGTACATACAAATGCACGGTAGGATACATACAGAAGCAGACAGAAGACACCTACACATATAGGCAGAAGAGATAACCTGCCCTGAAGAGATGAGAGTGGTACCCTTACTGGGGAACAGGCATGCAGAAAGATTACGTGTACATGCATTAGTGATCTTGTAGTTTAGCAGAGAGGGTGAGTACTTATATTACATTATATCCCAATGCAGAATTTGGGATTTAATCGAAAACACTATGAATTGAGATTTGTCACTGGAGACTTCTATTTAAGATTATGATACTGGTTTATTTTGTAGTGTAAATCTGACCATTTATATTATCCCTGTTTGTACAACATCACAAGACAGCAAACAGCCAAGAATACAAAGTACAAGCATAAATGTGTAGTGTATGTGAAGAGGGGGGTTCACAAGCTTCAACAGTTCCATGATCTGCTATGGAAAAGTTGTATTTACTGATCCTCCATGTTCATGCGATGTGTATTCTATTTAAGTTGTGTAGATTTGCATTGTGACAACCAAGGCTTACAAGTGACCATGTGTTTCAGTGATCACTGAACTCTTTGCATGTACTTTGTATGAGAAGATGACTGACCACTACAGATGGAATGATGAGGGAGCATTATGAATTGAATGTAACCGTTTTGCTTTAATATTGCTAGAACTTCATATACAGTTTTCAACTTTCCGAAATGCCTGTAAAAGCAGAATTTGCAGTCCACGTGGTCTGCTGTAACCTTCGTGTGTTCTGTGTCCTTGATGCAAATGCAATACATTAATTTGTATCACTTGTGGACAGAAGTGAGAGAATGTTTCTGTAGTTTCTATTAAAGGAGAAATCCAAGCAATATCCAACATGTGTGTTTTTTTAAATAAATCAGTTATGTAGTATTGGATAATACTCCATGTTTTATTTTAAGATTCAACTCAATGCCATTTTCAATTAGTTGTAAAATGCTGCGAGATCTTTTGATCTCTATAGCCGGATTTAACACACTTTCCTGGCAGTGCAAGATTTTTTGCAACACTTTCCTGTTTGTGATCATTTGTTGTCAATATTCCCAGCCGTTTGAGCTGTAACCAGTAATAATAGATAATGTTTTTTTAGTAATATATGGGTACATTGTAGCTGCTGAGTTACACTGACTGAAGGATTGATTTGAAACTGAAATGCAGCCATTTAGTGAACCCTGGGAAACAGGATTTATCTGATCAGGGAGAATACATTGATTGGCAGCTTAGGTAATTAGTTTTCAATAAAGGTAATCAAATGTTGCATATATTAAAACAATTAGTATTTTTTATTAAGATGTTCGGATTGGCTCTTTAACATATAAGTGATGATGAGACATGGGACAGTGCTTTGTACCCAATGTAAGTCTGTGCTCCCAAGAGTGGTTTCTTGAATTCCATCCTTATAAACACCTTGTGTTCTTATTTTCTGTAGGTCAGGCTCAATGTCAGAGGCTTTGTACTTGGGTTTTGATGATCCTAATCTCTTCAATGTTCTCGGTGCACCTGAAAACGAGTCCAACTCCTAACCTAATACAATCTGCATCAAATCTACCACTCTCAATGATTATCTTAAATCAGAACTCCCCTGAATTATTTCTTGCGTTTGATGATACCTTATATTAGACCAATAGTTGATACATTACAAGCGTCCTTCATCTGGTATCTTCTACCCCCCATTCTCAGTGTGAGGGGTTAAACAAATGAAACAAGCAGTTCTGTGCCATTTCATTTTCCCAACATACCCCCCCCTCCCTCCCCCAAATCATCAAAAGTCAACATCAATTTATTTGAAGTCCAAATAAAATGCAATGCGCTAAGTGCTTCACGAATAACAAAAGTCAAACCACATATAATAAAGGAAAAATAAATATAATTATTTCAGGTCATCGATGACAACAAAGCTAAATAATAATAATAATAATAATAATAATTTTATTTGTATAGCGCTTTTCTGCCAATTGGTCCCATACAGCCACAAACTCTTCCAGGTTAAAAAAATAAAAATAGAACCCCAATTATAAAATTAACTTTAGTTGGGGTTCCATACATTTTGTTGTAAGGGCATATAAGTATATACCATATCATAATATCATCTTGATTGCACTATACAAGTGTACCATGACAGTATTGTGGTTCAAGCTGTTATTGAGTGATCACACGTTAAATTGTTCCTTCTATCTCCGCTTCTTGGACAGCTATGTTATCATTTGGGCAATTTAGTTTGAAAATTAAAACCATGCCATCTCTTAAGTGTCACTTTGTTTACTATATCAAATATATCATGTTCTCCATTCCACTGATAAATAGCCCATTGACTATGCCAGCTCATAGCAAGGTCTCTAATGCCCGTAATTTCCCAAAGCGTTTTCAACAGCCATAAAAATGAGCCAAAGTATATACTTTCCCTGAGATTCAGAAAATTAGCATAACAAGCAGCAACTTCCAATGTCATCATTTGGTTATATATCTTGGAATTGTAAAGCTTTAGTGCACTTAAAGGTATAAGAAAGGGGGGGGGGGTGAGCTACTTGGTCCCTGAGATAAAAACACATTTATGCAATTTGGTTTTCTATTACTTCACTATATCTGATGGTGCAGAGAGTTAGAGCAGAGGGTCTTGTTTCATCACTCTGTTGTAGCATGAGGGGAGCAGATGAGCATTTGCAGACATACATTTGTGTGATAGAAGCTTTATATCTTCTATCTGTTCTGTCTTCACAGTTACAGGTGTCTGGAAAGGTGAGAAAAAAATGCAATTACTTTCTTATTTTAAACATTTTATATGCATCTGTTCAACCCAAGGTTTAGGATGCTGAAAACACAGGAGTGTAAGGGGTAAATGTACAAGGTGGCGACACAGGTAGTACACCGGATAACCACGAAAACAGGATCATACATAAATAGATACATTCTATTATTGCCCTAACACAGGGGTGTTCAAACTCCAATCCTCAATTCCCCCTCAACAGGTCAGGTTTTCAGGATATCCCTGCTTCAGCACAAGTGGCTCAATCAGTCCCTACTTCAGCACAGGCGGCTCAATCAGAGGCCCAGTCTCCCACTGAGCCTCTGATCGAGCCACCTGTGCTGAAGCAGAGATATCCTGAAAACCTGACCTGTTTGGGGGGCGGCTTGAGGACTGAAGTTGAGCACCGGGTGCCTTAACAGACTGTTTTTCTGTCTTTCTCATTACACATGTGTAGACATCACATAAGAGTGAGCATGTGAACCAATGTACAATTGTAGTATTATTATGAAATTGATTGGGGCATCATTGTTGATAAGCAACTGCAAGTAGTGATAGCATTTCTATTAGACAATAACAAACAATGTACCCAATTTAGCTGTACATAAAAAAAAGTGAGAGGGAGAAACAGAGAAAAATTGAATTGCAACACACACAGAAATCGTTTGTTGGATGTTTGGGAAAATCAAGTTCCCATACCAAATACAGCCCGGAGGAACGGATTTGGGGAACATGTAATCTCTCTATTTTAGGGAATGTGTTACATATTTGTTCCACATGCTGCTAGTGCTCCTGTTTGAAGAGACTAATCACTATTTTATATTCCAGTTGTATTTTAATGTAAATGTTTTTTATTATTATTATTTACCATGGGTATTTCATATGATTTCAAGCACCCATATGTCATTTCTATCGTATAAAACACAGCATGTCTAACACACATCTTGCATTAACACATGGGTGGGCAACTCCAGTTCTCAAGGGCCGCCAACAGGTCAGGTTTTCAAAATATCCCTGCTTCAGCACAGGTGGCTCAATCAGTGGCTCAGCCGAACGCAGGGATATCCTGAAAACCTGACCTGCTGCTGGCCTTTGAGGGCTGGAGTTGTTAACAAGTTCAGTCAGGACTGGGAGAGCCTTGGACCTTTTAAATGCACCTGCAGCACTGAAAGAGTTAAGGTGCTAGCAATGTCCCTACATTCCACCACTGGAGCTCATCAAAATGATAGTACAGGGGCCATTCAAGGTCCATGGACCAGAGTAAAGCATTAATTAGACCGATGAAATCCATAGAAATGTATGGATTCAGCATAATCAGGTTTCCACAGCAGGCTATAGTTAAGGCATAAGAGAGCAGCCCAGAGAATAGAAACTACTGTTAG